>NC_064923.1:96384745-97002705 GCF_023897955.1 Schistocerca gregaria | reverse complement strand
TCTAAAATGTAACTTAATATAAGTATTTCAGTACTGGAAAGGTACGAAAAAAGAAAATCTGAAATTAGAAACAATTAAGAAAATTGGAATGTCTCAAGAACAATTTTTTTTCTTTAGTAAGAAAATTCAGGAAGCCAGGTAACACTGATCTGAGAAACCTTCAAAAATACTTCAAAAGAAGCAGAAAAGCAAGCAGTTAGAGTATGGAGCTTAAATGGAATAATGCAAGCATGGATAACAACTGAAATGACGAATAAATTGGAGGAACGTAGGAAGTGGGAAAATATGAAAACAAGAAAGATAAAGGGAATATACATGTATATAATAAAAAATTAATGAAAAAGATAACTGAACCAGACAGAAGTGAATCAAGGAAAAATACAGTGATCTGGAATTGTTAGAGAGAGAATGGGAGTAAGATTTCAATAACGATGTACATATAGGTAGAAGGGACCTAAGGATGTTGTAGAGGTAGAAACCGGGGATGAAGGATGGTGACAGATCACCATGAAATAAAGGAGAGGAGGAAAGAATACACTGAAGTAGAATACCTAATAGGCCTCTAAATCACCCTGTTTATATTCCTTATGTCACATGGACAAGTCAGTGTCACAACAGTGACACAATACTACATGTCCCCTTATAAATGAGGTCATCATCATCATCATCATGTCACAAACTATGTCTCGTTTGCTATAACGAGAAGTTAGCAGGCGATTTAAATATCCAAGAGTTAAATGGTAAGAAATTTAAAAAAAATCGAGATGGCACTAGCGGCAATTTTTTCCAACAACATTAAAATGATACATTCAATGACAGCACAGAATTCTTCTTCCCTAAAATGAAACAGGCGAAACAGTATGTACAGTTCACCAGCTTTAAAAGTATTTATAGAATAAAAATCCAATTCAGTTGCCAGTAATTTCTTATTTTATTCCATGACCAGCTTCGAAGCATCAAGCTTCATCATCAGGTGCCACAAAATAGTTATTGGAACACAAATTCGTGGCTGCAGGTCAGACAGTATGGTGGTAACACCCATGGCGAACGAAAGCATTAGAACCTAGGACCAGCAACCACAGCGCCCACCTGGACAGCAAAACACGGGAGTGACTAGTCCGAATGGCCTAGAAATCAACTGACCATGGCGGCGGAAGTGGCTAGTCTCTTAAATCTCACCCTAAAGGGACATTTATGATAAGGCTGTATGAGTCGCAGGAAACATCCTTCGTACTTAGCATTCTTTGCAACATTAAAATAATAAAGGGCTGTATCTTTTCTCATTAATATCACTGTTTTATGAAACGCTTTAATGAGCCTGTATGAAGCAAAACATCTCCGTTAAACATGATATTATCAGTCGTAGAATTCACACTTCTTGCGAAGTTGTCTTGTTACGACCCTTCCCTCCTTTACGTTCCATCACACCGCTGCTTCCGATCATACTACATCATCAGTAAGCCAGTTGATTACTGCTGAGCCAGCTCAGACGAGCAGATCGGTGAACAGGACTCGTTTGGCTCTTTTTGAGGTGCACATACACTTTGAACAGAGAAGCTCAAGAGCCGTTTGTTGACATGTCAGTGTCTACCTGCTACAGTAATGCCGAAGTCTATCTAGGGACTGCGGTCTTTTCCCATACTGGAACAGTAACAATCAGCCGCATAGAATGATTTGGGTGTGAGGTAGCTTCACAATTCTCACGGATTAATTAATTACTGGAAGTAACGTAAGGTCTTTATTCAAAGATAAAAGTAAAGTATACATAGGGAAATGACTTTCACGTTACAAATTCGTAGTTGGTGTAAACCCATACATAGGAAACACCATTCCTTCAAGCTGTATAATGCAATTTCTGGGACGATTTTCTTGAAAGAAACCCCCCCTAATTTTCGTCTCCATACCTGTCGTTTCTAAGCTTCAGCAGCATCTCTAATGACCGCTTCATGAACTAGATACCAGACTCTAGAAAGTTAACGGCATGAGGTATTATTGTGGTTCTTAATTTGTAGAAAGGGCATGTTGGAAGTTTAAAGAAAGTGGCGGTGACCTCATGCCTCAGTAAATCTTGCCAGAGAGGCCCACAGTCGCACAGGTCAGACAGTGCACCCCTTAGTCAAGTTTTCGTGTTAGCTGATACTGCAAATAGGCCTGTGACCCACGTCCATCCGCTGCCTCGGTAGTATAAGAAACTCTGGCGTCTGAGAAACGTTTATAGGTAGAATCTTTACTACACCTTATATGCTCCAAGGCATGGGCGATTTAGATAAAGATCTTTAAGATTGTATCTGTTTCTTTTTTTTCAGAGTCGCAGGTTTCTTAACTCTTGCGCTGGTTGGACATGAGTTTGTCCTGATGTTTGGTACCTTGTGTTCTCTGTCGTATAAGTATGCCAATTTGGTCCTTCGTATAACCAAATGCTTCAAATGGCTCTGAGCAGTATGGGACTTAACATTTGTGGTTATCAGTCCCCTAGAACTTAGAACTACTTAAACCTAACTAACCTAAGGATATCACACTCATCCATGCCCGAGGCAGGATTCGAACCTGCGAACGTAGCGGTCACGCCGTTCCAGACTGAAGCGCCTAGAACCGCACGGCCACATGGGCCGGCTGGTATGTCCAGCGAATAGGTGTGTCGCACATTGTAATCTACTGTGATTTCAGGGCTCTGGTAGAGAGTAAATTGCGATCAATCTGCCTGATCGCTAGACTGTGAGATTTTGCATTACTTTCATTTTGAGGGCCAGAGTACTGGACTCATTATTGCCACACAGGATCCTTGCCCATTGTGGTCTTAAACCATCTGTAAGTTGTTTACGATATTCCATAATAACGTGCTTTGCATAAATTATGTCAGTCTTTGTTTTTGGGAAAATAAATGTTGTCAGTGACCTAGATTTTCCATACATTCTCAATCATTTTTATATAGCCTCAAAGGAGGTTACTTTTCACTGTGGCGTTCCATGCCAGGATAATTTTCAACCTCTTATTCTCGACTAAAGGGGCCTACAGAGTCCTTCGTGTACATTGCAACCAACTGCAGCAAGCCATTGATGATCCGATCCCGTAAACGTACCAAATTCTGCATCTACTCATACATCTACCTGGATACTCTGCAAATAACACTTAAGTGCCTGACAGAGGGTTCATCGAAGCACTTCCACAATAATTCTCTATTATTCCACTCTCGAACAGTGCGGAAAAAACCAACACCTATATTCTCCGTGTGAGTTCTGATTCCCTCTATTTTATTATGATGATAGTTTCTCGCTATACAGATCGACATCAACAAGATATTTTCGCATTCGAAGGAGAAAGTTGGTGAGTTAATTCTCGGGAGAAGATTCCGCTGAAACGAAAATCGTCATTGTTTTATCGTTCTCCATACCAAATCCTGAATCAAGTCCGTAATACTTTCTCCCCTATTTCTCGATAGTACAAAAGTTGCTTCTCTTCTTTGGCCTTTCTTCACGTAATTCGTTAATCCTGTTTGGTAACGATCCCACACCTTGCAGCAGTACTCAAGAAGAGGACGGAGAAGCGTAGTGCAAGCTCTCTCTTTAGCAGATCTGTTACATTTCCCAAGTGTTTTGCCACCGAAACGCAGGTTTCGCTTCGCCTTTCCTACAACGTTTTGTATGTGTTCTTTCCAATATAAATTGATTGTAACTATAATTCCTAGATATGTAGTTGAATTTGCAACCTTTAGGTTAGACTGATTTACTGTATAACCGAAGTTTATCGGATACGTTTCAGTACTCATGTGGATGTGGGTACCTTTCCTAAATCGTTTTGCAATTTTTTTTATCTTCGGTGATTGTAATAAACGATAAAGGACAGCATCAAACAGAACAACCTATGACGAACGCTCAGATTGTCGGCTAAACCGTTCATATATATAAGAAACAGCAGAGGAACCATAACACTACTTTGGGCAACGCCATGAAACACTACTGCTTTACTAGATGGCTTTCCGTCAGTTACTACGATTTGTGACCTCTCTAACAAAAAAAACACTAATCCAGTCACGTAACTGAGGCGAAATTTCATAAATTGTAGGGATTATGACTTCTAAGTCTCAATTCCTGTTCGAAATAATCCTAGATATTTTAATCAACATTAGCAGCCTGAAGTTCTTTTTGGCACAACTTGACTAGAAGAAGGGATCAGTTAGTAGGACATGCTCTGGTGCATCAAGGGATCACCAATTTAGTATTGGAGGGCAGCGGGGAGGGTAAAAATCGTAGAGGGAGACCAAGTGGTGAATACTCTAAGCAGATTCAGAAGGATGTAGGCTGCAGTAGGTACTGGGAGATGAAGGAACTTGCACAGGATAGAGTAGCATGGAGAGGTGCATCAAACCAGTCTCAGGACTGAAGACCACAACAACAACACAATTTCGGGGATTTTAAACTGACGATCAACACGGTCATTAAATTTTTGGAAATTTGTGATAAGGTCTTATGGGACGAAACTGCGGATGTCATAGGTCCCTAATCTTACGCACAACGTAACCTAACTTAACTAAGTTACGCTAAGGACAACACACACAACCATAACAGAGGGAGAACTTGAACCTCCGATGGGGGAAGCCGCGCGAACCGTGACAAGGCGCCTGAGACCACGCGGCGTGAGTTAAATGATCAGGGTGCTATAGCGGCGTAATTGGCATATGCCATCCTTCAGGCTGGTATGTTCACCTGTAGCAGCAGTTCTACATATGTAGAGAACTGAATTTGTGAAATCTTATTGTCTGTTCACAGTAGGTATGTCATTAGTCTTGTGATACCACGCAAGTAAAATTCACAGTTTTGTGGGTAATTCTTTATAAAAAGTGTCTTACCTTTGCGTTGTACGTGTAAATATGTTCTTAATTTGAATTATAAACGAAAGATTTCCGATCTCACCCAGTATTATATCTAAACTTCACCCTCCTCTGACACCATGAAAAATTCGGTGGTCTTGTATCCAGGGTCGTCGGTGACGAATGGACGTCACCGGTGCAGCCGATACATCACCCGTGACGTACTGGCAACATCGGCGTTGCTCGGGGCAACTGAATCGTGCAAGGGGTGGCTCAGTGTTGAAGGGCCATAGGACGTTCGTCCAGCTGTTACGAGATCCAGTCCAATTATCTGACAGTGAGTCGTTACAGAAATCCATGTGCAAAGTTGCCGAAAATCGACTTCAGCAAAGAACTGCAAGCTTTCGTTGGACGATAAGAGACAACACAAACGTTCCTGACGCAACTGCAAAAGACGACGAACGCAATTATCCAATGATTAATATAACTGTCTCCGTTCGAATAGGCCTCAAAAGGCCAAACGATACCTACCGACCGCTGTGCCATCCTTAACCGATAGGCGTCACTGGGCGCGGATTTGAAAAGGCTTGTGGTCATAACATTTCTCTCGCGGCTGTTGTCAGTTTTGTAACCGGAGACGCTACTTCCCAATCAAGTAGCTCCTTAGTTGGCCTCACAAGGACTGAGTTCACCCTGCTTGCCAACAGCGCTGACCCAGAAAGTCCAGAAAGTCCAGAAAGACAGTGCTGAACTTCGGTGATCTGGCGGTAACTGATGTTACCACTGTGACAAGGCCGTTGGCAGTAATTGTTACAGAGGTGTGTGATTTCAAGTGATTGGTGTTCCGTCACTAACATGCAACATGTTAATTGCCTCATCTGGTGTAGGAAATTTAGCAAAAAGTTTACACGGTTGTCGTAATAGGGGGTAAATGAATATTAAAAAAGTCTGTTGTACTCTCGCTCCAATTCTGCTATCAGGCACGAATTACACCACAATAAAAAATTCCCTCTCTTTGCTTATGGTAAACATACCATTCGCTCCCTGGTGCAAAAAGTTTTTTTTCTGTAAGAGTAACGACTCAGAGGTTACATTATCGCTAGCAGTCCCTGCCCCCAACATCCTGTGACCGGAAAACATGGGGAACCATTCGTTCGCTTCCAAGATCTGTGGAGCGACAAACTGCTCTCAAGTATTGTGCATAAAGTTGAATCAGTTGTTCCGTTTTGTTGTTATTAAGTCGTATCTTTCTGAAGTTCGTAAAATCAAAGAACAAGGCATTACATGTGTGTGATGTTTGGAGAAAATCCTCGGAAATGCTAGCCGCAGATCTTAGGTCTAAACGAGCCACTTTTCTCTGCCAAAGTCCTTGTCAAAGGATGAAGGAATATCGGACAGAGGATAAGGGCACTATCATGCTCTTCGGGTGGGAAACTTCCCCTAAAAGACTGAAGAATAAGCAATGATTAACTCTATGACGGCATGGAAGGTAATGGAATCCACTATATTCAAAACACATAAAGAGTATTCACTGAACATGTGGCCTATAAATGAAATAAAAGTGCCGATCATTTCCATATTGAACAAGAGTCAAAATTAATCCCTCGACGGGATTGTCAAGGAAAGTGCAAACATACGAAAAAAATTAAATAATAAACCGAAACGTAGCACTGTATGTGCCTGAGCATGGACTGTCAGAAGTTTTAGTTCTTAATGTGGTATGGCAGCTACAAAATGTGAAGAGGAAAATGCTGAGAATCAGTGTGGATATAGTGGATGTCATTGAAGTGAAGAGGAATGGAAAGACGGATGCAAGTAATCAGAAAATGTTTATGAATAGTAAGACAGGGCAGATGCTGAGTTACTTGAGCAATTCAGTAATAGGCGTACTCTCATGTGAGTCGACAGCTAACAAACACGAACAATAGTAGTTCAGGTATACAAACCAAAGTCACTAACAGAACATGAGGGCACTGAATGTGTAGCTGTATAGGATAAGTGAGGTGTAAATCTGATAATGATGGTGGAATGATTCACTGTGGTAGGGAGAGGAGGACAAAACGGTGTTGCTGGGGAATTGGAAACAGGAATGAGAGAGGAGAACCACTAATTCTGTTCTGCAATAATTTTCAGGTAGTAACAGCGAATACATCGTTGAAATTGCGCAGGAGGGGAAGGTATACTTGGAACGTTTCCTGAGACACTGGTAGTTACCACCTTGGTAACGTTGTGGTGAGAAAGACATACCGAAATCATGTATTGAGTTTTAAGAAGTTCCAAGGGGGATATATAGACTTAGATCACAGTTTGGTAGGGAGGGTAGACTGAAGTCTAAAAAATCAGCAGAAGAACCAAGGTGAAAAGAAGTGAGGTCCTGAAGTACAGGGGAATGATGAAGTTCGTTTGGCGTTTTCTGAGGAGTACATAGTGTGGTAGTGAATACCACAGTAGGCAATGAAAAATTGATATCTGTGAAAATGTCGCCGGCCGGTGTGGCCGCTGCGGTTGCCGGTTCGAATTCTGCCTCGGACATGGATGTGTGTGATGTGCTTAGGTTAGTTAGGTTTAAGTAGTCTAAGTGATAGAGGACTGATGACCTCCGATGTTAAGTATCAAAGTGCTTAGAGCCATCTGAACCTTTTTTTTTGTGAAAATGGTGGTCACAGATGTTGGCTGGTCAAATACAGATACAGTGCAGCTAACAGCGACGAAACTTCGGGTAAAGTAAGATATACTTCATCTGGACGATGGAAGAATGAAG
This sequence comes from Schistocerca gregaria, assembly GCF_023897955.1. NCBI lineage: Eukaryota > Metazoa > Arthropoda > Insecta > Orthoptera > Acrididae > Schistocerca > Schistocerca gregaria. Next base: position 96,995,137 of record NC_064923.1, on the reverse strand, counting down.
TACAAGACTGATCAGGGAGTAAAAGAAATGTGAATGCAGGGACGCAAAAGTGAAATGGCGCAACAAAAATGTGAAGAAATCAAAGAAGAAATGGTCGTAGGAAAGACAGACACAGCGTATAGAAAAATCGATATGATTTTCAGTGAAATTAAAAGCAAATGTGTCAACATTCTGACTACTGGGGTGATTCCACTGTTAAACACTACGAAGGGGAGGAACCGTCTGTTTGTTGGAAGTCGATGTGGAAGTCATGTTGAAAAGACAATGAGATGTATCCAGAAATCATCAGAGAAGTGTTACTCTGAGATGAAGATTTACAATTTGTGCATTATTGCTCAACTGGTATCTTTTCTTCGTGGTGGTATGTACCGTCTATGCAACTCAACACAGGGGAGAAGTCCGCATCGAACGAGCCAGGAGACTGATGACCCAAAGAAAAGAAATGTTCTTTTGAGTAAAAGACCAAAATTGTGCAAAAAAATCAAACATCCATTTGCATGGATGCTTACAAGATTTAAACATACGGCTATGCAAGCTGCATGATTTGTGCATTGTTTGCTAAACTGATCTCTTTTTTTCGTGGAGATATGTACCTTCTACACAACAAATTGAAGGCAGTGTTGGGAGAGAAAACTTGTATCTCGCCTTCACGTTAACGCTACCCGTCATACCTCATCAAAATACGCTAACAACGACCTTGTCCGAAGAAGTCTTCCCTTGAAAGAAGGAAGTCTACCCGATAAAAGGACAAACTGACAAGCATGCTAATGCTGCATACAGAACCGCCACAGACTAAAAACACCACTCGATTTCCCTTGAACTGAGCTCCGTCTTCCTTCGATACTCGCGTGACAGTGTCTGTATTTTTTCCCGTATGCCAAACACACATGTGACTTATTTCTTGAACGGAATTAGGTTTTCCTCTTCTGTAATAATGTATTGTTGTTTGCAACACTTTTCAATGTCTCTGTCCACGAAGGACAAAATCTGATATACTATGAACAGTTTTCTTAAATCTTAATACGTATTTGTGTAATCGTAGACACTTGAGAGAATGAATGGGGATTAAACTATCTTACATTGTAGACATTTTCATTCGGGGTTGGATGTGATGAAAAGCGTCAAGCCGTTCCTGACATAACACCCCTCATTTTTGATACGAAAGTGCAATTAATCTATTAAAATCATCTTTAGACCAATCAACCTTATTTCTAATACAGTTTGCGAGGCTAATAATTTTGAAAACAGTGCAGAAAACCTTGTAGGTGGGGCAACTACAACTGTAAGTATTCATCTTCAGTATTAATAATCGCTTCAGCTATATTTCGTCCTTTTATTAGTGGATCACTACTGGTCTCGTGGCACTAAAAGCCACATCTTCTGGTGAACATCGTTTCTCCGATCTATGCGGAAACACGTCACCTGCACGCGATTACGTATAGATCGGAGAAGCGATGTTTACTTGAAGATGGGGTTTATAGTGCCACGAAACCGGCAGTGATACAGTAATAAACGGACTAAATACAGCTGAAGCGGTTATTAATAACCAAGTCGTTTGACTGAAATGGTCAAAGCATCTTATAATCTTCTTTTCGATATTCTAGTTGAGTTTCTGTGCATGTGATAGTAGATTTTCCACCTGTGTGAGCTGCGGTTTTGGAAAGACAGTAGTTAGAAATACTAGGAGACGTGAGCCAAGTCAGCATAGCGTGTTATTCTCTGGGGCCAGGGTCGGCCTTTGAAGAACTTTTCGACCGGGGGGAATGAGGTGTTCACCCAAGCCAGACATGACAGTATTCACCCCATAATATTTCGGCTTGCTCTGCACTCAAAAAATTGTTATCTCATGAGTTAGAAAATGTAAAATGCGAGAGTCCAGTACAACGCTAGGAACCGTGACCAGTGGAGACTCAAGCCAGCAAATAAATGGCCGTTTAACAGATAGACCCTTCCGTCAAAGCGATTTCTTCTGAGGGCATTGTACCTCGTCCGTCAGTTCTCAGAGGACAGGTTAGGGGGGATCCATTTCAACACATCGCTTTCCGCTTGCGTCTCCTGCAAGCCGCCGAACAATTCAGACACATTTCCTGTGATTTTCATGACTTTGTGGAAGCGCGTGCTGGCATACAGACTCAAGGAACCAGTGGGATGGAAGATTTCTTTTCCATTCACGAACATGAAAGAAACACATTGAGTGTTCTTAAAAAACAGCTAGAGTGGGAGGCGACGAGCCGCTTTCTGAATGTTTGTTCGCAAAGAGAACTGTGTTGGTGGAATAAGGAAGCAAGGCTATGCGTAGGTTCACAAGTCTAAAATTCTCGGAACAGCAGAGGTGGAAAGCTGACTTGCTGGAAATACAAACAAAAGGAACTGGTTAGAGGTGGGCGAACTTTTTCACACTGGTGGGCGACTTTTAGACGCAAATTCTGAACTGAGCAGGCACAGGAGATGCGTTATAACTTGCTTGGTGACAGAGAGATGAAGAAGACGTTTTCATTTTAGACTTTGAGAAGGAAACCTGTCGTTTTAGAAGTCTTGTTGCTTGTGAGGCAGCCTTAATTGGCAGATCAGTTGGCATTCATTTGCACCATTCACAGTCTATTCGTCAACACGCAAAAACTGTGGTGAGAATAACTAACAGCATCATCTGGTTAGAACGGAATACAGTTATTCCAAGAAAATCTCGTAAACTTAATCATGACATAAAAGACACAGTTGCATGTTTCTTTTCATTTCTCTTTCTGGTATGTTCGCAAAATCTCTGTTGAGCTGAATTATTATGTCGGGTAGCTGATTACCACTGAGCCCTTTTTCTTTGTCAGATAACTTAGCCAAACTTACCAGGTTCACTAAAATTTAACTTCATTTCTTAATTAGGTTCTACTTATTGTCCTTATTAACACGTGCACACTCATAATTTTTTAATAGAGATTGGGTTCACTTGGACCAAATTTCTGATTTCATAGTCAATGAATACTTTCTTCACGCTGTCTGCTAATATTGAGTTATGGGAGTTTCAGTGTCCAAGACTCTGTGCTAGGGCCAGCTTTTTAGTGAAATTAAATACGAGGGTTGATTGAAAAGTAATGTCTCCATCATCGTGAATCTTCAACATTTGGAAGCATTGGTATGGTGCAGGTACTGGCTTGTTCCGTAGCATCTTCTCCACAGCTCAAGTTGGCGGAAAGCCATAGCATTGAACGGTTGTGTTGTTACAGTATAAAGCATGGAACCCTGCGCAGACGGTCGGGAAATGCCATTCAAGCAATGTGAAGTCACTGAATTCTTGACAGCAGAAGCTGTCACCCCAAAGGAGATTCATCAGAGATTGAAAACACTTTATCGTGATTGTGTTGATGTGATTACTGTGCGTCGTTGACTGAGTATCTTTACAGATGTTGTGGCGGTAAAATCTGACCTGCGTGACAAACAAAGAGTTGGACGTTCTGTGAAAGCAACCACAGAGTTTCACAAGCAAAATATTGACAGATTGGTTCAGGGCGATCATCGTAACACTCAGAGAAAAATTGAAAGCACAATCGGCATTTCGCAAGAACGTGTGGGTCACATTATTGTTTGCTTGGCTATCGGAAGATCTGTGCACGCTCGGTACTCCAGATGCTGACTCCTGAAATTAAAGCGCACAGACTTGAAATTTGCCAGGAACTCCTCTAGCGTTACGAGAATGGAGTTGACGCCTTTCTACATTCAATTAAGACAGGAGACGAAACGTGGGTACACCATTACGACCCGGAGACGAAACTTCAGTCTATGGAATATCGACACAAAAACTAGCCCCGCGACGGCTTCACGATACTTGTTCATCGTTGACAGAAATGTATCCAGTTGGCTAGTGATTATGTAGAAAAGTGAATATTGGTAAATAAAGATCACATCCTAAGGATTATTACTGAGTTTGATTTATTAAAATATTCTCATCCAAAACAAATTAACGAAGGTGCAGGCATTACTTTTCATTGAACCCTCACAATATACGTTAAATACTATCTGTTGCATAAAATGTTCAATTCGTGTCTGAATTCTACAGTGACCGACCCTCCTCTCAGCTATCCAACAAATGCAGATCATCACGCCTTTCCAGAAAGAAGGTTCAGCTCAACTGGCACTTCGCACCTATGTTTAATTTGAGCTGAAATTTCCTTTGTGCTGAAATTTTAATTCGTAACAGATTTCGTGTTGTGGTCTTCAGTACTGAGACTGTTTTGATGCAGCTCTCCATGCTACTCAATCCTGTGCAAGCTTCTTTATCTCCCAGTACCTACAGAAACTTACTTCCATGTGAGTCTCCTCAGTGTATTCATCTCCTGCTCTCCCTCTACGATTTTTACCCTCCACGCTGCCCTCCAATACTAAATTGGTGATCCCTTGGAGCCTCAGAACATGTCCTACCAACTGATCCCTTCTTCTAGACAAGTTTTTCTACGAACTCCTCTTCTCCCCAATTCTATTCAATACATCCTCATTAGTTATGTGACCTACCCATCTAATCTTCAGCATTCTTCTGTAGCACCACATTCGAAAGCCTCTATTCTCTTCTTGTCCAAACTATTTATCGTCCATGTTTCACTTCCATACATGGCTATATCCCCACACAAATACTTTCAGAGACGACTTCCTGACACTTAAATCTATGTGATATACCCATCTAATCTTCAGCATTCTTCTGTAGCACCACATTCGAAAGCCTCTATTCTCTTCTTGTCCAAACTATTTATCGTCCATGTTTCACTTCCATACATGGCTATATCCCCATACAAATACTTTCAGAAACGACTTCCTGACACTTAAATCTATACTCGATGTTAACAAATTTCTCTTCTTCAGAAACGCTTTCCTTGCCATTGCCAGTCTACATTTTATATCGACTCTACTTCGACCATCATCAGTTATTTTGCTCCCCAAATAGCAAAATTCCTTTACTACATTAAGTGTCTCTCTTCCTAATGTAATTCCCTCAGCATCACCCGACTTAATTCGACTACATTCCATTATCCTCGTTTCGCTTTTGTTGATGTTCATCTTACATCCTCCTTTCAAGACAGTGTCCATTCCGTTCAGCTGCTCTTCCAAGTGCTTTGCTGTCTCTGACAGAATTACAATGTCATCGGCGAACCTCAAAGTTTTTATTCCTTCTCCTTGGATTTTAATACCTACTAAGAATTTCTCTTTTGTTTCCTTTACTGCTTGCTCAATATACAGATGGAATAACATCGGGGAGAGGCTACAACTCTGTCTCACTCCCTTCCCAACCACTGCTTCCCTTTCATGACCCTCGACACTTGTAACTGCTATCTAGTTTCTGTACAAATTGTAACTAGCTTTTTGGTCCCTGTATTTTACCCGTGTCACCTTCAGAATTTGAAAGAGAGAATTCGAGTCAGCATTGTCAAAAGCTTTCTCTAAGTCTACAAATGCAAGAAACGTATCTTTGACTTTCCTTAATCTATTTTCTAAGATATGTCGTAGGGTCAACATTGACCCACGTGATCTAATATTTCTACGGAATCCGATCTAATCTTCCCCCCGGTTTTGCCATGCGTCTGTAAAGAATTCGCGTTAGTATTTCGCACCCGTGACTTATTAAACTGATTGTTCGGTAATCTTCACATCTGTCAGCACCTGCTTTCATTGGGACTGGAATTATTATTTTCTTCATGAAGTGTGAGGGTATTTCGCCTGTCTCGTACATCTTGCTCACCAGATGGTAGAGTTTTGTCAGGACTGGCTCTCCCAAGGCTGTCAGTAGTTCTAATGGAATGTTATCTACTCCCGGGGCCTTGTTTCGACATAGGTCTTTACGTGCTCTGTCAAACAGTTCACTCAGTGTCATATATCCCATTTCATCTTCACCTACATCCTCTACCATTTCCATAATATCGCCCTTGTATAGACCCTCTAAATTCTGCTTCCTCCTTTCTGCTTCCCCTTCTTTGCTTAGAACTGGGTTTCCATCTCAGCTCTTGATATTCATGCAAGTGGTTCACTTATCTCCAAAGGTCTCTTTAATATTCCTGTAGGCAGTATCTATCTTACCCCTAGTGAGATAAGCTTCTACATCCTTACATTTGTCCTCTAGCCACGCCTGCTTAGCCATTTTGCGCTTCCTGTCGATCTCATTTTTGAGACATTTGTATTTCGTTTTGCCTGCTTCATTTAGTGCATTTTTATATTTTGTTCTTTCATCAATTAAATTCAGTATCTCTTCTGTTACTCAATGATTTCTACTAGCCCTCATCCATTTACCTACTTGATCCTCTGTTGCCTTCATCTCTTCATCCCTCAAAGCTACCCATTATTCTTTTACTGTATTTCTTTCCCCCATTCCTGTCAATCGTTCCCTTATACTCTCCCTGAAATTCTGTGCAACCTCTGGTTCTTTCAGTTTACTCAGGTCCCATGTCCTTAAATTTCCACCTTTTTGCAGTTTCTTCAATTTAATCTTCAGTTGATAATTAACAGATTGCGGTCAGAGTCCACATCTGCCCCTGGAAATCCTTACAGTTTAAAAACCGGTTCCTAAATCTCTGTCTTACCATTATGTAATCAATCTGATACCCTCTGGTATCTAAGAGAGACAGACTTCGTCTTATTACCATTTGAAGAAAGCATGTTAAATCAATCACTGGTCCGTTTTTGTTAAAGAATGGAACTATGTTAATGTGTGAACTGTACTTAAAATTGGAACATGTACATAAAACCGGTCAATAGCTGTTTTAAATGTATGATTTAATATTTATTATGTAGTGTGTGTGTGTGGTGGCAATTCTTATGATGCTTTTGTGTGGAAATTAACCACAAAGAGCTTCACCTACATCTATATAGATTCTTCGGAAGTATCCGAAAGGTGCGCGGCGGAGGGTACCGTGTGCCACTGCTTGTCATTCACTTTCCTGTTCCACTCGTAGGTGTAGGCAGGGAAAAACGACAGTCTGTATGCCTCTGTATGAGCCGTAAATTCTGGTATCTTATCGTGATCCTTGCACGCGATGTATGTAGGCGGCAGCAGAATAGGTCGGCGGTCAGCTCAAATGCCGGTTCTCTGAATTTTCTATAGAGCGTTTCTCGAAAAGAATGTCGCCTTCCCTTCAGGGATTCCCATTTGAGTTCCCGAAGCATCTCCGTAACACTTAGGTGTAGACCGAACCTACCGGTAACAAATCTAGCAGCCTGGCTCTGAACTGCCTCGATGTCCTCCCTCAATACGACCTTCTATGGATCCCAAACACTTGGGCAGTACACCAGTATACGTCGCACCAACGTCCTATATGCGGCCTGATTTACAGGTGAACCACTCTTTCCTAAAATTCTCCCAATAAACCGAAGTCGACCATTGGCCTTCCCTGCCACAGCTCTCACATGCTCGTTCCACCAATATGGCTTTGGAACGTAATTCCCAGATATTTAAACGATTTGTCAGTGTCAGGCAAGGCACTAGTAATACTGCATCCGAACATTACAGGTTTGATCTTCTTATATGAGCAACCATCAGTCAAATGAGAAAAAGCCATTTAGTAGCGTAGTCAGTACTTGCAGCGCTATTACTCCCAATTCGTTATGTCGGTCAACGCACATCCTCTCGTTCACAGATGGGCAACGAGACCTGCCTCAAAAGGAAGCGAACAATATTACAGCTTATGCGATTTAGATACACAAAATTACTTGTACATTCTTGTCAGGGATTTCTTGCAGTTTGGTTCGTAATTTGACTCTCTTGTAACATATCGTAATTTGACAGCAGACGCTGAAACTCAAAGCAACGACATTAAACTGAGGAAACTCGCCTTTTCCGTGCATGATATTTTTGGAGATCTGCGCAATTTCCAAATTGATATTGCGACGTAAAATTGCGTGTACGACGGCTGAAATGTAATCAGCTTAATAGTTGTGCAGCCGCTGTAATAATTAAAAGCAATCTGTGGGAACTAGCTTTCATATGCAACAACTGCGATTCTGCTTAGAGGGAACCGGTGAGTCGGAAGGAGAATGGAGAAATTGCCGGTGGCATTGAAGAGATGAAAAGAAAATGGTATAGCTCTGCTATACCGAAATTAATAAGCGGGGAAAGATTTTTCACTTAGTCGGAAATGAGAGCGTAGGACGGGGGAGCAACCTCTGTGTAGTTCTATAGCGGCGGTTCCGACGTGGGTGCGTCGCCTGCCGTAGGAGGGAATTACATACCCCACCTCCCAACCGCTGTCTGCGGTCTGCGCGCCCCTCACTTTTTTGCTTGATGCTGCGAGGCAAGAGAAGTAGTTTCGCTTCATATTCTGAGGCAGGAAAAGTCTCGGCGGCAGACCGGCTTATTATGACACACAGATTTTCCAACGCCCACGGTAACCGACGGTAAGGAAGCGATATTGCACTCCTGTAGCGAATACGAAGGCTCCCTCAAAACCGGTTCTCTTGGGGTACATGTCGCTGGTATGGCGCAGTGAAAGTGTACCCGATCTTCAGATATCGGAATACTTCTTGTTATTCCTCCAAAGTCAAAGCTGTCTTTATTGTGTTCTTTGAGCTTTAAGGCCTGAATACACTGATTACTTGCTTCCATCCATAAAGGCGAAACATGAGTCCAATAATTAAGCAATATCACGATTTAGTTAAATGAAGGAAAGTTTCAGCAACGGCAAAAAAAAATATATATCGATTTTCGTAGCCTACAATAACATACAGGAAAACGCGAAAAGAGACACTAACTTGTTCTGTTAACAGGTGAAATCATTGGCAATGCTGAATAGCGATGGACGACTTATCTTTCATATTGCGTCTCGGATTCTGTCCCTTTAACGAAATTAAACGCTAAAAAGAATAGTTGACGAAGTGAAAAATGTCTTAGGAAAAGGTAAATCAGGATGCGATCCTGCTGTCACTGAGATTACGGCGCTGGACTGGTATTTTGAAACAGTGTGCACCTAAAAGAAAATACGAACAGAAAATATTAAACGAAAATCTTGAAAGTGAATCAGTAAATTTCTTCACATGTTTCTATAGTACACTCCTGGAAATTGAAATTAGAACACCGTGAATTCATTGTGCCAAGAAGGAGAAACTTTATTGACACATTCCTGGGGTCAGATACATCACATGATCACACTGACAGAACCACAGGCACATAGACACAGGCAACAGAGCATGCACAATGTCGGCACTAGTAGAGTGTATATCCACCTATCGCAGCAATGCAGGCTGCTATTCTCCCATGGAGACGATCGTAGAGATACTGGATGTAGTCCTGTGGAACGGCTTGCCATGCCATTTCCACCTGGCGCCTCAGTTGGACCAGCGTTCGTGCTGGACGTGCAGACCGCGTGAGACGACGCTTCATCCAGTCCCAAACATGCTCAATGGGGGACAGATCCGGAGATCTTGCTGGCCAGGGTAGTTGACTTACACCTTCTAGAGCACGTTGGGTGGCACGGGATACATGCGGACGTGCATTGTCCTGTTGGAACAGCAAGTTCCCTTGCCGGTCTAGGAATGGTAGAACGATGGGTTCGATGACGGTTTGGATGTACCGTGCATTATTCAGTGTCCCCTCGACGATCACCAGAGGTGTATGGCCAGTGTAGGAGATCGCTCCCCACACCATGATGCCGGGTGTTGGCCCTGTGTGCCTCGGTCGTATGCAGTCCTGATTGTGGCGCTCACCTGCACGGCGCCAAACACGCATACGACCATCATTGGCACCAAGGCAGAAGCGACTCTCATCGCTGAAGACGACACGTCTCCATTCGTCCCTCCGTTCACGCCTGTCGCGACACCACTGGAGGCGGGCTGTACGATGTTGGGGCGTGAGCGGAAGACGGCCTAACGGTGTGCGGGACCGTAGCCCAGCTTCATGGAGACGGTTGCGAATGGTCCTCGCCGATACCCCAGGAGCAACAGTGTCCCTAATTTGCTGGGAAGTGGCGGTGCGGTCCCCTACGGCACTGCGTAGGATCCTACGGTCTTGGCGTGCATCCGTGCGTCGCTGCGGTCCGGTCCCAGGTCGACGGGCACGTGCACCTTCCACCGACCACTGGCGACAACATCGATGTACTGTGGAGACCTCACTCCCCACGTGTTGAGCAATTCGGCGGTACGTCCACCGGCCTCCCGCATGCCCACTGTACGCCCTCGCTCAAAGTCCGTCAACTGCACATACGGTTCACGTCCACGCTGTCGCGGCATGCTACCAGTGTTAAAGACTGCGATGGAGCTCCGTATGCCACGGCAAACTGGCTGACACTGACGGCGGCGGTGCACAAATGCTGCGCAGCTAGCGCCATTCGACGGCCAACACCGCGGTTCCTGATATGTCCGCTGTGCCGTGCGTGTGATCATTGCTTGTACAGCCCTCTCGCAGTGTCCGGAGCAAGTATGGTGGGTCTGACACACCGGTGTCAATGTGTTCTTTTTTCCATTTCCAGGAGTGTATATTTAAATAAAAATAGTAACGCATAGAGATAAGCACAATTGTAAAATCGATATAAGTAATTTATGATCCTAATTATTAAGATAAATGGCCTGTGTACAAAATCATGCCGTACTCTGTGGAAGACCTATAAAGCTACCTCTTTTATCTACTTGTAGGAACATCTTTGTAACTGTTTTGTTTATGTAAGGTATTTTCGATGTTTAAAGTGTACAGCAAGTTGTGTGTGATGTTTAGTGTGTGTGAGACTCTGCACAAATGGACCATAAGATATCTGTAAATACAAATTCTTCTAAATCTCGCCACTAACTTCACAGAAAGATCGATAGCCAACAAAAAATCTCGTGTTTCTTAGATACTGCAGTAAAGTCAACGAAATGAAGTAGACTGCTGCACATCGACAACATCACATGGAAATAGCATACAAACAGAAAAAAAGCACACTTGAAAATGGGAATCACTTCCCGAAGGCGTCGTGTGAGAAGTAAAATAAAGGAAATCGTGACTGGTAGCAGAATAATTATTTATTAACAAAGCTTGTATGTACCTGATATCCACCCCAGTGGATTTGTATTTTTTGGCTGTCCTTAAAAACGTCTATTTTAAAAGTAGCGTAAATATTGATGTAATGTTATTCAGTACATCTTCCTCAGTCACCAGTATCACTTACATCCATTACAGACTAAATATACATAATTTTGCGAAATTTATTCAAAAGTAACAGCAGACGGTCACTGCCAGTTCTGGCAAGAATTTGGCTGACGTCAGCAACAGCATTCCTGGGACCGATGACATTCATATTAGCATGATAAACCTACATGTTCTGTCTCATGAAACATATTATCTGTATGTCATACGGTATGTAGAGGGTGAGTCAGGAGGAAAGGTACATTCTTTGAGGGGCGATACCAGTGGTGAGTCTGAACAAAAAACTCCTCATAAACATATGCTCTTTTCTTAACCGTTTCCGGGTAAACCAATGAAAACAATTAGGAACGGGAAACGTGTAGCGTCGTCCTTACTAACCGTATCAGTACGCAGTTCACTTGCGTATTGTGCAGTTGTTTGCATCAAGTCTGAGTCCGACAGTGATTGTCGTAGAGCACGATATTACGTGAACAACAAATATTGCTTTATGGAGTGAAAATGCCACGGATCTTGACACATGCAGAGTACGCTGACATGGTGTTTGTCTATGGTTTCTCCGATGGGAATTCCAGAGCTGCTGTGGAAGAATATCAACAGCGATTTTCGAATTGCAGAGTGCCAGATAGTAAGGTGTTTATCAGGGTGTTTCACGGATTGCGTGAGTGTGGTACGCTTCCCAGCGTAAATGTTGTCTCTGAAAGTCCCGTACAACAAACTCTTAATGAAGTTGAGGTCATTCTTCAAGTAGTGGAACGCAACCTTACTATTAGCTCTAGAAGAATTGCTGCCCAACTTGGTATTCCACAAACACGAGCGATACGCACAGTACACGAGCAAGGTCTGTACCCCTTTCATCGGCAGAGTGTACGACATCTGCATGAAGGAGATGCTGTCACCCGGCAAGAATTCTGTCAATGTCAAACTGCTAGTGAGCGATCAATTCCACGTATTCTGTTCATTAATGTGTCAACATTTAGCCGCAACGCAATCAACAACACGCGCTGCTCTCATGTTTGGGCAAATGAAAATGCGCTCGATACCGTGGAAACAAATTTCCATTGACGTTTTTTAGACAATATGTGGTGCGGTATTATTGATGACCAACTCACGGTCCAGTTGTTTTAGATAACCCTCTTACTGGGACACGGTATGTTGAGTTTCTTCAAAATGTGTTACCAGAATAAGTGTAGGATATCCCTTTGGAAACACGAGCTCGTATGCACTTTCCGCATGACGGAGCTCCTACACATTCCGTACAACCAGTGACACAGTATCTCAACACAACGTATCCTGGTCGTAGGATAGGTCACCGTGGAGTCATTGCTTGGCTACTGACGTCACCCAATCTTACCCCATTGGATTACTGTTTGTGGGGGTGGATGAAGGGCGGAGTTTACAAACGCACAGTGGACACAACAGAGGAACATCTCGTGCGTATTTTACATGCTTGCACCCAGGTAAAGGAACGCAAAACTGAGCTCAGATCGGCGACACAGTACCTGTCTACAAGAGCAGCAACATGCATTGAAGTTGACAGTGGATTGTTCGAAGATCTTCTGTGACGAAAGGTAAACACTTAAACAAATCATAACATACCAGTATCTTAATTTACCGTCAACTGCACCTTTCCCGTTCCTAACTGTTTTCGTTTTTTTACCCTGAGATGGTTAACAAAAGGGAATATATTTATTAGAAGTCTTTTGCTCAGATTCACCAGTAGCATCGCACGTCAAAGCATGTACCTTTCCTCCTGACTCACATTGTATTTACTCACTCAACATTTTATTTCACCTCGGAGAACATGTGAATTTAACATGTCTTGTGGTTTAGTATTCAGGTATTCTGGTCTGGCATAGGAGGTTCTCGTTACTATAAAGTAGTAATGTTTCATTTAATGGAGGATTAGTGACAGTTAGCAACGTACCATGTCAAGTGTTCCATTACGTAAACATTAACACAATGTGGGTTCGCAGCCTTATCTCTCTGTTTGCCCTTTCAGCAAAAATGGACCATATGAAGTGCATGTGACAACTGATGATGGAAAATCCGACAGTACTGTCATTTCGTCGAGACGAATCCTTTGGGTAGTGGAGGAACTGACTCAGCTGGTGGAACTGACTCAGCTGGTGGTCCTCTGTGCGTCTGCCTTGATCAGCGCTACTGATATCTCGTCGAGATATTCAGGTTGTCGATGGAGAATTTGATCACTTTTACATCTCCATGAGTCTGCCATTAGTCCACCTTTCCGTTCAATTGTGAGTGCATGAATCAGCTAACTGTCTGTCCACAGTAAAATGAAGTGTGCTGCAATTGACATTTGTCATTAATCATTTTCTCTTCCCATTGCATGATATTGTCTCGTGTATAGTAGATTTGCTCCTTCATTTTAATAATACAGTTTACATGTTTTTTAGGCATTTACTGTTTTATTGTCAAAATATTATCAAGAGTTGTAAGTCATTCACTTTATTTATTTTACTAAGAGTGTATAATTTCTTATTATTGTACCGTATATCATGTTATTGTTTTGCATTTATGACGATGTCTATAGTACTCAGTTTTCTATAGCGTATTTAGTTTTTAAATCTGTCTTGTTAATTTGCTCATAAATATAACATTCTTAGTTTTCTCTTCGACTGCTAGTGAAATGTTAGATATTATGCTCCCCACAATACAATATTACCACTCACGCTTATTAATTACATTTTACATGTTTACTGTTTAATACAAAATTAATTTTACTCTACTTTGAAATCATTGTTGCACAACTTTACGTACTTTTACCTTTTTCGAACTTATTCATATATTAGTATTCCTATTTCGTATTTACAACATTTTTTAAAATATTCCTTCTGTTTGTTTTTGCAAGAAATGCCCTGCAAAATCTTTGTTTGGTAGGGAGGGGGCAATGAAACGTTGTTACATTATGGGAATTAACAATTTTGTTTGTAGTACTGGCCACAGATATCACTTTTCCTGAATGCATGTACAAAGGATACTCTCTCGATTACGAAGTTTAGATTGTTGTCAAGTAGATAGTCAATGTGAGCAGAGAGAGAGAGAGAGAGAGAGAGAGAGAGAGAGAGAGAGAGAGAGAGAGAGAGAGAGAGAGTGAGAGAGAGACAGACAGACTGACAGACAGACAGAGAGAGCGAAAGAGAGAGTGTGTGTCTGATGTTAAGAATTTCGTGGAACTGTATGTCTGTTGGTATCTAGGACTAATTTTGAAATGCTGTTACATTAAAGGGACTTTGCTACATAAGGTGACGTTCACCCAGATATCTGCATGCGCTAGAGTTGCAAAAATGGGATGTTACATTTAGGGGACCCTTTTTAGTTTTAGTTTAGTAAATTTTCGTAACTTTCATTTTCTGCCGAATATGAACCGTTGTCTCAAGTGATACAGAATACGCACGGGAAATGAAAAAATCACCGTATTATTTCCAACTACATTTCTTTTAAAGCAATTATTGCAAACCAGTCTCTGTTTCAAATTACAATATTACGAAATTTATGTTATTAGGAGAAAGAAAACTGGCGTTCTACGGATCAGAGCGCGGAATACCAGAACCCTCAATCGGGCAGGTAGGTCAGAAAATTAAAAAGGGGAAATGGATAGGTTAATGTTACACTCCTGGAAATTGAAATAAGAACACCGTGAATTCATTGTCCCAGGAAGGGGAAACTTTATTGACACATTCCTGGGGTCAGATACATCACATGATCACACTGACAGAACCACAGGCACATAGACACTGGCAACAGAGCATGCAAAATGTCGGCAATAGTACAGTGTATATCCACCTTTCGCAGCAATTCAGGCTGCTGTTCTCCCATGGAGAAGATCGTAGAGATGCTGGATGTAGTCCTGTGGAACGGCTTGCCATGCCATTTCCACCTGGCGCCTCAGTTGGACCAGCGTTCGTGCTGGACGTGCAGACAGCGTGAGACGACGCTTCATCCAGTCCCAAACATGCTCAATGGGGGACAGATCCAGAGATCTAGCTGGCCAGGGTAGTTGACTTACACCTTCTAGAGCACGTTGGGTGGCACGGGATACATAGGGACGTGCATTGTCCTGTTGGAACAGCAAGTTCCCTTGCCGGTCTAGGAATGGTAGAACGATGGGTTCGATGACGCTTTGGGTGTACCGTGCACTATTTAGTGTCCCCTCGACGATCACCAGAGGTGTACGGCCAGTGTAGGAGATCGCTCCCCACACCATGATGCCGGGTGTTGGCCCTGTGTGCCTCGGTCGTATGCAGTCCTGATTGTGGCGCTCACCTGCACGGCGCCAAACACGCATACGACCATCATTGGCACCAAGGCAGAAGCGACTCTCATCGCTGAAGACGACACGTCTCCATTCGTCCCTCCATTCACGCCTGTGGCGACACCACTGGAGGCGGGCTGCACGATGTTGGGGCGTGAGCGGAAGACGGCCTAACGGTGTGCGGGACCGTAGCCCAGCTTCATGGAGACGGTTGCGAATGGTCCTCGCCGATACCCCAGGAGCAACAGTGTCCCTAATTTGCTGGGAAGTGGCGGTGCGGTCCCCTGCGGCACTGCGTAGGATCCTACGGTCTTGGCGTGCATCCGTGCGTCGCTGCGGTCCGGTCTCAGGTCGACGGGCACGTGCACGTTCCGCCGACCACTGGCGACAACATCGATGTACTGTGGAGACCTCACGCCCCACGTGTTGAGCAATTCGGCGGTACGTCCACCCGGCCTCCCACATGCCCACTATACGCCCTCGCTCAAAGTCCGTCAACTGCACATACGGTTCACGTCCACGCTGTCGCGGCATGCTACCAGTGTTAAAGACTGCGATGGAGCTCCGTATGCCACGGCAAACTGGCTGACACTGACGGCGGCGGTGCACAAATGCTGCGCAGCTAGCGCCATTCGACGGCCAACACCGCGGTTCCTGGTGTGTCCGCTGTGCCGCGCGTGTGATCATTGCTTGTACAGCCCTCTCGCAGTGTCCGGAGCAAGTATGGTGGGTCTGACACACCGGTGTCAATGTGTTCTTTTTTCCATTTCCAGGAGTGTAGATATAGTGCGAATTAATGAAGTTCGGTGGCTGGAGGAACAAGACTTCTGGTCAGGTGAATACAGGGTTATAAATACAAAATCAAATAATGGTAATGCAGGAGTAGGTTTTATAATTAATATGGAAATAAGAATGAGGGTAAGCTACTACAAACAGCATACTGAACGCATTATTGTGGCCAAGATAGTGGCGAAACCCACGCCTACCACAGTAGTATAAATTTATATAGCAACTATCTCCGCAGATGACGAAGAGATTGATGAAATGTATTATGAGATAAAAGAAATTATTCACATGGTGAAGGAAGACGAAAATTTAATAGTCGTGAGTGACAGGAACTCGATACTAGGAAAAGGAAGAGAAGATAGTAGGTGAATATGGAATGAGAGTAAGGAATGAAAGAGGAAGCCACCTGGTAGAATTTTGCACAGAGCATAACTTAATCATAGCTAACACTTGGTTCAAGCATCATAAAATAAGGTTGTATACATGGAAGAAGCCTGGAGATACTGGAAGGCCTAAGATAGATTATATAACGGTCAGACAGAGATTTAGGAACCAGGTTTTAAATTTTTTCCAGGGGCAGATATTGACTCTAACAACAATTTATTGGTTATGAACTGTAGTTTAAAACTGAAGAAATTGCAAAAGGGCATGAATTTAAGGAGATGGGACCTAGATAAACTGAAAGAGCAAGATGTTGTAGACAGCTTCAGTGAGAGCAGTAGGGAACGACTGACAAGAACGGGGGAAAGAATTACAGTAGAAGGGTAGCTTTGAGAGATGAAATAGTGAAGGTAGCAGAGGATCAAGTAGGCAAAAAGAAGAGGGCTAATAGAAATCCTTGTATAACAGAAATATTGAATTTAATTGACGAAAGGAGAAAATAGTAAAATGTAGTAAATGAAGCAGGCGAAAAGGAATACAAACGTCTTAAAAACGAGATCAACAGGAATTGCAAAATGGCTAAGCAGGGATAGCTAGAGGATAAATGTAAGGATGTAGAGGCTTATCTCACTAGGGGTAAGATAGATACTGCCTACAGGAAAGCAAAGATCTAAGCAAAGAAGGGAAAGCGGAAAGGTGGAAGGAGTGTATAGAGGGTTATACAAGGACGATGTTCTTGAGGACAGTATCATAGAAGTGGAAGAGAATGAAGATGAAGATGAAACAGGACATATGATGCAGTATGAAGAGTTTGACAGAGCACTGAAAGATCTAAGTCGAAACAAGGTCCCCAGGGTAGACAACATTCCATTTAGAACTACTGGCAGCCTTGGGAGAGCCAAGCCTAACAAAACTCTTCCATCTAGTGAGCAAGATGTACGAACAGGTGAAATACCTTCAGACTTCAAGAAGAATATAATAATTCCAATCCCAAAGGAAACAGGTGTTGACGGATGTGAAAATTACCACGCTGTGAGTTTAATAGGCCACGGCTGCAAAATACTAACACGAATTCTTTAAAGACGAATGGAAAAACTGGTAGATGCCGACCTCGGATAAGATCAGTTTGGATTCCGTAGAAATGTTGGAAATCATGGGGCAATTCTGACCCTACGACTTATCTTAGAAAATAGATTAAAGAAAGGCAAACCTACGTTTCTAGCATTTGTAGATTTAGAGCAGACTTTTGACAATCTTGACTGGAATACTCTTTTCAAAATTTTGAATGTGGCAGGGGTAAACTAGAGGGAGCGAAAGGCCATTTACAATTTTTACAAAAACCGGATGTCAGCCACAAGAGTCTAGGGGCATGAAAGGGAAGCAGTGGTTGGGAAGGAAGCGAGAAAGGGTTGTAGCTTATCCCCAATGTTATTCAATCTGTATATTGAGCAAGCAGGAAAGGAAACAAAAGAAAAATTTGGAGTAGGTATTCAAAACCATGGAGAAGAAACAAAAATTTTGAGGTTCCCCGATGACATTGAAATTATTTCAGAGACAGCAAAGGACCTGGAACAGCAGCTGAACGGAATAGACCGTGTCTTGAAAGAAGGATATAAGATGAACATCAAGAAAAGCAAAAAGTGTAGATTGACAATGGAAAGGAAAGTGTATCTGAAGAAGAGAAATTTGTTATCATCGGTTAGAGATTTAAGTGTCAGGAAGACTTTTCTAAAAGTATTTGTATGGAGTGCAGCCATGTATGGAAGTGAAACGAAGACGATAAATAGTAGCAGATATAATAATTTCGCAGGCAAGAAGAGAATAGAAGCTTTCGAAATGTGGTGCTACAGAAGAATGCTGAGGATTAGATGGGTGGATCACGTAAGTAATGAGGAGGTATTGAATAGAATTGGAGAGAAGAAAAATTTGTAGCATCAATTGACTGGAAGTCGGTATCGGTTGGTAGGACATATTCTGAGTCATCAAGGGATCACCAATTTAGTATTGGAGGGCAGCGTAGAGGGAGACCAAGAGATGAATACACTAAACAGATTCAGAAGGATGTAGGTTGCAGTAGGTACTGGGAGATGAAGAACCTGCACAGGATAGAGTAGCATGGAGAGCTGAATCAAACAAGTGTCTGAAGACCACAACAACATGTTCAATATCCAATGTTATTGCATTTATCTATAGCAGTGTATGCATCTTCATATTTTCTGATCTGTTTTACAAATACGTAAAATTAACTTTTCTGACTCCAAATGGTTTGGCATCGACATCCCACGTCTAGCTTGTTTATAAAACGTTTTAGAAGAAAAGTAATTTGGAGTCGCAGTTCATGAGATCTGATTTTTTACTATATTACGCAGGTATGTAACAGTATTGCGTTGCAGATAGCAAGACTTATTTAAGTAATGGAAAAGCACGATTTATTTCAGTTCATACCAGAGGAATGCAATTGCCTAGCAACAGCTTTGTTATAAGTTTTCACACAGGTGAACCAAACGATTATTAGAGATATAATTAAACATTGCATTGTGCACTTAGGGAAGAGTGATTGTCTATTCACATCACGTTCACTGAAACAATAATTGGTTTGACATACATTCTAATGTTATTTATTGTGTGAAATTGATTAGCACTGAAAATCTGAATTACATATATTGCATATATTACGTATAAAGTTTTTACTGCAACATATGATTCATATGTGGTAGAGTAGATATGTTGTGTTCACATGGAGGCATGTAATGCGCCAATGTACTTTAACCACAAAAGTCTCACATGTAATACACATAACTGTTATATACAGCCATTAGCGGTCATAAAGACATATGTTGAGTCTAAAGGTTTGACTGACATGCAAAGATAAAAACTCTCTTTTGAAAAATTATCACAATTGAAAAGTTACTGAGTACAGACAGCAGAAAATTTACATTGCACTGTCGAAAAGTCACTTTTGGAAAGTTTGATGTTTTTTTGGAGTGCAGCCTACGCTCAAGCAAGCCTTAGTAAGCATGTATCTGACTATAATTTTTGTGGTGACAACAGGTAACTGTCTCATCTGAAAGGGAAAACTGTCTGTCATAATTACTAAACAAGGAGAGAAAGTGGAACAAGGGGTCGGGAAGATTTGAAATCTTAGCATAATGGAGATGGACTTTATATGCTGCAGTGTTAATTTTTCTGCAGGATGTTAATATGAAACAACTCTGAACGTTACTTACAAGCACAACTCCGACCTATGAAACAATTCCTCTGGAAATTTGGGTAAGAGCTCACCTGCAACATGTGCCATCGGTGGTGTTGCATATAAATTACCACCACTATGCGGTATAATTGATAGGAAAAAATTTGGGCAACTGTACACAAAATGGCAGAAAAACAGGCTATATGGCAACAGCAACAGAGAGACTTGCATTAGGAAGTCGGACAGAGAAAGTGAGTCATTGATTCACGAAATGCGGGATAGTCAATGCTCACATTTTATTCACCTCTGATCTGTTTGCTAATGACTACATACCCAATTGGCTGGCAGAGCAGTAATAGTAGTACTAGTTTTATTCATCCGTGAATCACTTTTGCAAGGGTATTGGACCTGACTTGGCATTACAGGTTACGCCAAAGTAGTGTAATTGACATACTGTATACTGGCATTTGCATAGTTACAGGTACACGTTGCCAAGAATGGTACATGTAGTCAGCCATGCTCCTATATTAGGAACTGTCATGGCATTCACTTAAGTATTTCCGGAAAACTAGAGAAAACCTAAATCAGGATGACCATATGGAGATTTGAGCCTCAACTCTCTGGACTAAAATGCCCGTCTGTTTAAAACAGTGCTAGCTCATTCGGTTTGTTCCTAGTGTACAATAGTATTTTACAGGTAAGTTATTTAATAATATAAAAACTAGTGCTACACTGTTCATTCATTTCTCACTTCCTGTTATCGCATCCACTACATGTACTATAACACATTGTTTCATAACATAAAACTACCCAATATATTGAGTATAGATTTAAGTGTCAGGAAGTCATTTCTGAAAGTATTTGTATGGAGTGTAGGCATGTATGGAAGTGAGACATGGACGATAAATAGTTTGGACAATAAGAGAATAGAAACTTTTGAAATGTGGTGCTACAGAAGAATGCTGAAGATTAGATGGGTAGATCACATTACTAATTTGGAAGTATTGAATAGGATTGGGGAGAAGAGAAGTTTGTGGCACAACTTGACTAGAAGAAGGGATCGGTTGGTAGGACATGTTCTGAGGCATCAAGGGGTCACCAATTTAGTATTGGAGGGCAGCGTGGAGGGAAAAAACCGTGGAGGAAGACCAAGAGATGAATACACTAAGCAGATTGAGAAGGATGTAGGTTGCGGTAGGTACTAGGAGATGAAGAGGCTTGTACATGATAGAGTAGCATAGAGAGCTGCATCAAACCAGTCTCAGGACTGAAGACCACAACAACAACAACAACACAATATCACATGATGTCACGGTCCTTGGTAGGATGTAATGGTGTGTTATTTGAGCACAGTTCACCATTCTCGGTAAAGAGATAATATAGAAAGAGTTATCAGTGCTAGATAGTCGAAATTCTTTGATTCTAATCTTTGGTGGTCCACATGTACCGAAACAATAGAAAGCCTGCAGATTTCTCTTGGGTGCATTCACTTTTTCCTACATATTATTGCCCGCCAACAGTTCTTTTAAATCAAAAACTTGATGTCTCACAGATGGAGCAGAAGCAGGAAGAAATAGACCCGGAGACTAACGACAACACCCAAAAAAGTGATAGAAATTAAGAAGTCGAAAAATGGTAAGGCAACGAACTTACACGATAAGGAATAGGAACAAATTAAATATTTCTGTACCAAAACAAAATGCGTTGATTTCGTAGATTTACTGATGCAGATTAAAGCGTAGATGACTGAGTTGCCATTAACATGTATCACTGATGTTCTCTTAGAGACTTACATTCACAGTTCCATGTCGTGGTAACAGGCGTCAGTGTTGCTCAGGTTTAAATCGTTCAAATGGCTCTGAGCACTATGGGACTTAACATCAGAGGTCATCAGTCCCTTAGAACTACTTAAACGTAACTAACCTAAGGACATGACACACATCCATGCCCGGGGCAGGATTCTAATCTGCGACTGTAGCTGCCGCGTGTTTCCGGAATGAAGCGCCTAGAATGCTCAGGTTCAATGCGGTAAGATATCTGGTTACACGGTGCACAGATGGCCGACAATACAGCTGGGCCATAGGCTTTTCAAAGTGTAGAGACTACCCAGTTGCTCCTCATTTTTTATGACAGACTAGCACAATTCTTAATTATTCTAGTCTGCTATTCGTTTATGACCGTCTTTCTATCGCTTATTTTCACTAGTTGTGTTGGTAGATTTCGAAGGCTTGAAGCTTTAGAATTATAATCAGTATCAGCATCTATTTAGCCGTCCATGTCATTACCAGAGCAAAGGCAGACAGTCATCAGTCAGAATGCCGAGGCAGTAAGCTGGTACTTTAGGTACGAATCTACAGCTATTTCAGATGATTTACATCACTATGGCAAGTCTATTCATAGTGGAGAATGTTACTCAAATACAGAGGAAGTATTATTCGCATCAACTATCAGGAAGTTATGATTGTGCCCCTACAAGAAAATACGTACAGAAAATATTAAACGAAAATCTTGAAAGTGAATCAGCAAATTTCTTCACATGTTGCTATAGTATATTTAAATAAAAATAGTAACACATAGAGATAAGCACAATAGTAAAATCGATATAAGTAATTTATGATCCAAATTATTAAGATAAATGGCCTCTGTACAATATCATACCGTACTCTGTGGAAGACCTATAATGCCACAGAAATAATTACTGTTGTTTCAGCTCCTGGCTCCATTTTATTACCTGAAAATGGTAGACAATTGTTTACTGACGTAAGAAACCTGATGCGTTTACCTGATGTGTTTCTTACGGGATGTGATAAGATCGAAGTACTGGGCACCTCTGGCTTTTGGCTCAAACAAAGAGCTACGGACTCTGAGATTCTCTTCTGACGTATGATACAGAAAATTATTCATCCCCTGGCAACGTTTATTCGGTACTTGCAGGAACAGTCTTAGTTCCTTAGTACGAGGATACTGATATACTTTTTAAGATTTAGGATAGGGCCTATAGCAACGAACTGGTCGAGGAATAATTTGTCCTAGCCACTTGGTTTCATATTTGAAATACGATTTCGATAGCCATCAAAGTAACCGTGGTAGCTCCCAGGATTAAACAATCCCTACTCTTCACTAAACTTACAATGATGGGATCCCACTTTTGTCGGTTGTCTTGGGATCGGTGTGACGTTTTCCTAAGATTTCCGGAGAATTTTTCTAATGTTTGTGGGAAAAGAGTTACTTACGATTTGATCATAATGCAGCACGTTATGGAGTAGTGCCTCTAGAGGCATAGGAGGCCGGACCTGTGCAAAATTCTGTGATTGGGGCAAGATGCCAAAGACACTGCAGCCACACCAGCTACTATCAAAAGTGTAGAGGTCGCTGGGAATGCATGGAATCAATGAATCAGTTGCTTTCGCTCGTCGAGCACACATAGTTTATCAGTTTCTCGAAACTCACATAGTGACTGATGAAGTTCATTTCGGGTGCAAAAAAAGTACAAGACTAAGTTTCATTTTTGTGTATCAGTGTTGAGTTTCATTAGCAATATACGTAATCTGAAGGTGATTATTGTGGTTAAGTGCAGGAGCGTTTGACTTTACGAGGAGTGCGTCATTTATGGATACATGATGAGTATCTTTTGTTCTCGCGCAGTAGAGTTTATGGAGACTTATACGGCATATTTAATCTAAAGTAGACTTATAGAGTGAATAAATAGCGTAGACGGTTAATAAGCTATATGAGAGCCGTTAAACGGTGAATAAACCTTATAATTTGGTTTAGCCTCCATTTTGTAATGTTGTTGTTTCTGAAGACTATTGCAGGACACCATGTGGGAGTTAAGTGATGCATGTTTCTGTTTTAGGGATTTATGAGTTTATATAAATGCAGTCAATCTGCACACAGATTTTAGTTGTACATTTGTCAATGTGAGTGTGGTGAGACCGATTTAGACTAATTGATTATTACAAAATCGCTGAGAGTCCCTCGGTAACTTGTCACGTTATGGCATCTTGAGTCCACATGTCCTAACTCACTGCGATCATAACCTCAAGCTACTAAAGTGAGTATCCCAAAGACATGAACCAAACATAATTTACTCCTGTTAGGGGTAAATGACTTGTTTATGGACAAATAAACATGAGAACATTCAAGGAAGTAATGTATTTTGTTTCGTTACCGTAGTATTAAATTTGTTGGTCTCCTATATCATACAAATAATTTTTCTCTAACATTTTAGATTTC
The DNA here is from genome assembly GCF_023897955.1 of Schistocerca gregaria. Taxonomy (NCBI): domain Eukaryota; kingdom Metazoa; phylum Arthropoda; class Insecta; order Orthoptera; family Acrididae; genus Schistocerca; species Schistocerca gregaria. Next base: position 96,971,188 of record NC_064923.1, on the reverse strand, counting down.
CTGAAGTATTTTCCCATTATTGATGTCATTTGGGAGACAACTAGCCTCCATGTCAACTTGTCATCCTATTTTTGCAATAGTTGTGTACCCGGATTAATTAGTTTAAAAAGAAATGGTGACCAATAATATCCGTAGAGAGTTAAATGCGCTCTAGATCTATCTCGGAGGCCTGTACAGTAGTATACAGCGCTTACGACCGGTTTGGGATGGTTTGAGCGCATCGAGGGTTGAGACCAGACGGGAAGTAAAACCTTATTGTTCTGGCTACCATTCAACAGAGCAGTCTATTTTAGTACATACTGCTCGACGATTCTGATATAAATGCTGTGATAGCCTAAATAAGTCGTTACACTGAAATCGTCAGGCGTTACGATAAAAGCCAACTGCGCGAGCTGTGAGGCTTTACATTAAACGAATGCTCTACTGGCTCTCTGTCATTACAGCAATGCAAACTGAACACCTCATGGTACAGACGGTTTCCCCTTATATAGACAAAACATCACAAGTGATTATTTTGTAATATTTATGGGTACAACTCACTTTCCGGTCTTGTGATTATTGTGTACCAAATGACAGTCTCACATAAGAATGACAAATTAAGTACTTTAATGTTGCGTATTGTATTCCTATTTACATTCTATGTTCACATTTCTGTATGTCTTTGTAGCACATTGTTTTTGTCTTTGAACATTGTTTCTTTGCACCATTCACTCGAATGTTCTGAAGATTGCTAGTACCGTAGAGCATTTTTCTGTGGACACTCGCATTTTGAAGTCAAATCTCTGCTGTTGTTTTCTCATTTGCGTTTCTCTGTTTTGTATGTAATGCCGACGACACAAGTGCTTAAGAAAAATCTTTTTCATCTAATTAACGATCAAAAGATGTGTTATCGACTCATGATATTTACACTATAACTACTGAACATGGTCCAGAAAGCGACTCCGATCTGTTGAATGAGATTTTCGTTTTGAAGTGCGCTTAGTAAAAAAAATAACAATTTGTGACAGCTGTTTATGTATGATACTTATTTAGCAGTCGGTGCATATGAGTAATATGACTAACTACGCTCCTGGTCCTAAGCGTATTTACAGAAATGCGACTAAAGGTCAATGTCTTATACATTTGACGTCTGGGCCCTGGGTCAAATCAGCGATGACGTCTTTGAAACGCGAGCTGTTCTCTGTAAATGACCCTGATTATAAGTTAAATTTATCTCACAACAACAAGATCGTAAAAACTTTCTCATACAGTTTGCAGTAATATTTGAAGGTGATCAGCTATAAACTCCAAGAGGATATCTCTTCTCAGTTGAGAGAAATGGTTGTCTAAGCTAAATAATACCATTGAGGCACAAAGACCCAGGTGTCAGACACTCACATCTGCCACATCGGTACAAACGTTGTATGTTGATAGAGCATCAACCAAAACACCGATTTTGTTTGCGCTATGTGCTGTTGTCCAGTAGAACTTGGGTAGACGGTAATTAAAAGTATCACATGGACTACAGAGCACAGGAATAGCATAGCTGTGAATATTTAACACGTGTAGTTGCTTTGGGGAAGCTGGTAGAGCATTAGATCGTAGTATTAAGGGCTCTGGGTTCTTACATCAACAATGACAATTTTTCTAATAAAATTATAAACAGCCGACCAGTTGCAATGGATAAAGAATTCTTTAGCTAGGTCGGTTGTGAGCTCTACAAGATCCATGTACAAATTTATATTTACGTGACAAACCCTAATTCTAGAGCTATATTCCATTTTGGCAAATGAATCTATGCCGACATTTGTAAAAACGGCGATGGTACATTAGTCCTTAGTAATGTAAAATTGCAACCTTCTGAAGAAGACAAATTTATATTTGTCGAAATCTAGGTAAAGAATTCTTTATCCATTGCAACTGGTCGGCTGTTTATAATTTTATTATGTGAAAACGTTGCTGTTGTGCAGCTATGTTTAAAATAAAAAATTTTCTGTATTATGAGTGAAACTGTTATATGGGACAACATGTTTACGATATCTAAAAGGACTATTCGAGTTTACAGCAATGTTTTATTGGCAGTCTACTTTTGCTTCGTTTCTTTGAAAGTAATAAACCTGTGGAATCCATTTGTAGTTGCACAGAATATACAATCATCAGAATATACAGACATCACACGTGCGGAAGTTATAGTAATAATTATAATAATAATACGCATAATAAAACTGACAGTAGGAATGATAAACACAACAATAAAAACACACACACAGTGTCATTAATTCAGGAACAAAGGTCTGACAATGATGGTTGCATACGAAGAAGAATGTGAAGCAAATTACTTTTGTACACCAAGCACATTTGGTGAAGCTCACATTTTCACATCATTGCAGAATGAAAGCTTTCGTCTGAGACAGAACTTTGTTGAAGTTTCAAAGAGTCCGGGATCATTAACCAGTTTAGACGTTATCAGTTACGTTGAGAATAAAGAAACGCGGAGAACATAACTCACTGTATGTGAGGGACTGCAGCTTAACAAGATTATTACGTTTTTGCAGACTAATCTCTTCCAAAGAATTTCGAGCAGCATCGGACATTGTACGAACGACATGCTTCTAAGATTCTGAAGAAATCAAGATGAAGACGTTGACAAATGCAAATTGTGTTTGAATTATGTAAATTGTGATTTTGTTTTCTGCTTGGTTGTTTTGTCCGTGCAGGCCACGATGAACGCTAGTGTCTTTGTGGGGCCATTAAGAATCCAATATTAGCAGACGTTTCTCTTCACTGATTTATTCCACTACGGCTTCTTGTAGAAATGTCCTGCACAGTTCTTTGGTCATTTTGCCGGAGGACTGAGAGTGGACGATTTAATCTGGTGCTGGGAACATGGACTGACGTGTACGAGTACTCGGAGAACCAGGCTCTTGAAGGGCAACAAACAGCTTTGGAGCAAGTTCGCCCATCTGTGAAAGCAATGGGATAATTGTGTACGTATAGGTTGTCACGTGAACGGACAGTACAACCCTTACAATATCTTTAGAACCTCTGCCGGCAAGAGTGTGACCCACAGACATCTTGTTGAAACCACTTTCACCATTGTTTAGATACATGAGCCTGTGGAGCATATCATGAGTACACGAGCTACTTCTTGCCAGTAGTGTACCATTTTCTGGATGTCGTTTCTGTTGCGGCACAGTTCCACTGTAACAAAAGATTTGACTTTACTGCTTAAAATATTGTTTTTACGCTTCCAGCGGAAGATCTTACTGTCACTGGCGTCAAATGTTGAGAAATTGAACTGTCTTGCTTTTGTTTTCGCCCTCAATTTCATATCTACGTGGTAAAAACATCGACCTTCCTGACGATGATGTTTGAAGGTCTACATCACACGCATTATAGTACGTTTTCACTTCTCCTTCAAAGACATTAACTCTCCACTCTGGCACTGTCGTTCCCAAACTACAACATACACCGAGCAAGACATCTAGAGCGAATTCTGTTTTTCATTGCAGACATGGTGTGATGTGCAAATGTTTGGGTTGGCTTCTGCTGCTTTTCAATGTTAAGCCAATATTTGAGCATTTCAGTTTTCACGTTTGTTGAGTAAAACACTATCCTTTTCACCTTCTGTGGTATCATTAACATCGCTTGAGGACTCTTCTGGCCACGAAATCGAACACATCGACTCTCGTCCATTCACTTGGCCACAAACGAATGATTGCGTACCACCTGGCGTGCACTCGTCGGTATCTAAAGTTCGTGCGGTGCGGCAGCTTAGAGAGCGTAGCGTTTGGAAAAGCCTCCCGCTACTGGAGCGAGCCGCTAACGCGGGGGTCTGTGCGGGAGGCCGAACCAGGCAGTCCTCCATTGCACAGATAGTTAAAAAAACTATCATCAATAGGGTTTGAACGCGGTACCTTTGGTATGATGACCTCACGCTCTGCCAACTAACCCACGCGAGATCTACAAAATACTCACTCACAGGTGTGTTATTTCTGTGCTCTATAGTTCTGCGAAAGCATATAGCACGAACTGAATCGGCGTTTCGGTTGATACTCTATCGACATGCAACTATTGGTACCGATTTGAGTGTCTGACATCTTAAGGTTTGGGTGTGAGTGTATCGTATAATTATTGACATTTCTATTTTATTCACGTCTGAATCCAATTATTTTCTTTTCTCAAGAGAGACACACCGAGTTACTGAATAACTTCGGCTTGTGTGGTTGCATTTCAGATAGACATCGACTGTAAAATTATCTACATAGCGTAACCCGTAACCCAATAAAGTGTCAGACTTCGAAAGCAAATAAATTGGATACAAGCAGTGGCTATTAAGAACGTAAAGAAGTTAATGGCGTTACGTAAAACCACATTAGCGTCCAATAGTGGCTGCTTTTAACTCAAATGTTTCAGAGTAGTAAGGAATAGCCAATGACGTAAAGAAGGTTAAATGAATCTTTTCAGTAGTTATTATTTCATTCATCTTCAGAACATAGACAGCAATCGCAGTGATAATTGTAAAAACGAACAGAAGAAAATGGAGTAGGACGAACGAGCCATTATCGTGAATAATTATATATAATGAAGCATTAACAACTCATGAGCGTTGTCTCCTTACTTTATGCTTAGTCTTAGACAAACGTGACACATTACATATATCGTAATTGCATTATACACGTAGAATTACTTTGAAAACCGAGAATCTTTCTTAAATAGCGAAGCCGTTCATAAAGAGTTCGCACAGCTCCTTAGTTTCGAGCCAGAATATTTCTCCTAGCTGTCAGTGTAATTACCAGCATTGTAAAATGCGTCTGGCAACTCTGTGCCTGTCGAGTTACTTCCAGCAGTGTCACATAATTATTGCACCAGTTTCATTTGATATTCTCTACTCATATCCATTAAATAATCTGAGTGACTTCTACTTAAAATAATGTGGCATAAGGTTATCAGATTTATAGTTTCGTGACCAGGAAGGACGCTCACGTGCGAATTATCTCGCTTAGCCATCATTGTGGCAATGTTAGAACATAGAACACTGCAGTGGCTCGCTATCTGAGTGGTCGTGCTGCCACAGTCTGGACCGAAGACTGCATTACCTGCTGATTCCAATCTGTCTGGAGATTAGCAAACTGAGTGAGCGTTTTTCCCTTTCTTTAAACGAATGGCAAACAGCCAGACTGAAAAGTGACAATAAAATCGTAGAAAAGCAACGACGTCGTAAGATTTCTCACAACAAATATTCGGTGTAATGTAGCTTTGAAGGTGAGAAAATATGAAAACACTGAGGTACATCAGCTTTTCTACTACTTCTGCTATCAAAATTATTTTTTTTTTTGTGAATCCATATTTTGATTTATTATGAGGTTTCACTGACCAATTCGTTAAATAGATAGAAAATTTAATTTATTCTGTAACAGACTGCGTCATAGAGTTTATAAACAAGAGTTTCAAACGATCGCCACCTCTTGAACATTTTGAGCATGACGAGAGAGCTAAAGCAACACCTGATCAAAATGCAGTGACGTAAATTATGAACCCCTTTGAAAACCCGACAGTTGTGGGCATCCATTCGTAATCAGCACCACGAGCACACTACGGCTAATGAGGGGTCAACAGTTGTATTTGAAAGTAGGGCATGGGTAATGACATCCTGTGATGCATTCGTCTGATCATGTTTGCTACTAGCGTTTAGTATGCCGATATTGTTAAAGGTCTCGCCCAACTTCTTCCACTGCTGTTTGTCCCCCGCTACTGTTGCCATAATGGTCCACCATATAAATGAAGCTCATCTCGCCATCATAATCGGCATCTACCCATCTCTTTTCTCCATTTAGGGCAGTTAGTCTGATGTTTATTTGTTTATAAGTAATCACACACTCATCCGTACCTAGACAGTGAGTCACAATTCTGGTCTAAGACCCTATCGTCTATGACGAAACCTTGAGTAAAATAATAAACCACTTGACGAAATGGAGAAATTCTTGGCGTAGAAGTGTTGGTGAGACTGAGGAAGTCCTGCTGATAACTGCAGTGATGGCTCAACAGACCTGTGCTACCTTTGGCTGCTTTGTCAGTCGTGGACTTCTCTTCAAAGTGCGATACGATGCCCTCACCTTTCCTCCTCGCAGCGGAGGACTGCATCTAATCAACTTCCGAGCACGTGCGATGGCCCTTTATATCAACACCATAATGAAGATATGGAACCATCTTCGAAGCAGTTCCACCGGTCTTCTCATTGACGAACTTGCTCCTCCGTCCTGCCTGCTCCCTATTTCACTCACTCACATCGAGCCTGCCCTCTCCCTCGTCAAAACATTCTTCTCCCCTTCTCCCATTATAGCTATGTGCATGTGAATATCCCCTGTACTAGAACTCCTACGGCACTTGATGTATACCGCAAGCCGATGACGAATCATCATCGAAATGTGTTGAAAGACACCAACCAGGAGAGGCTATCCACCAAAAGTGTTTCATGACGGAGATCCGCTCCACCTGTTCCTTCGTCTTCAATGAAAAGTTTCCGACAAGGGAAAGAGCGCATAACTTTGCTCTAGCTGACACCCCAATGTGCATGCAGTGCTGTGTGATAGGCATGATGAACATCACCTGGAATGGGGACCTTCTGCGGATGTGTGGCTTCTAATTCGGAAGATGCTTGGCATCTGTCTCCGAGTGTCGCTGCACATTATCGAGACTGGGATACTCCTCTGCCCAGTTAAGACCTACCTTCCTCAAACAAAGACTCAAACACACATGCGATGAACTGAGTTAAAGGAATTCCTGCGCAGTACCTTTCTTGGGACTGTCTCAAAGAGGTGCTTGGCTTTTGACTTTGTTACAGGAACGACACGAACAATTGCAATATATTTCGAGATACAGTCAGACCTCTCCTAATAACTTAAACAGTGCATCTAAGGATCCCTCCCCCGGCAGCTCTGTAGTACCGGGAACGAGAAGTTGACTCTGGTGGACACTAATCTGAATCTCGACAAAACAACTGTATATTTTTGTCATATGGAAATTATAATAAGCAAATACTGAATAAATGAAAGAAATAGCAACGCGACCACTCGCGATTAAAAAAAATGGAAAGGCAATCACTCACGATAAGTGGGAAATCCTATTAAAGTCCTAATAAAGCGTTTTTAATTCTACTTACAAATATGTAAGTAATCAATACCTACTTTTTCTCAGTTAGTAACATTAATGCGGTGTCCGCAGTTTGTGGTCTAGTGGCTAGCGTTGCTACCTCTGGATCATGGGGTCCGCGGATCGATTCCCGGGCGAGTTGGGGACTTTCTCAGCCCGCGGTCTGCGTGTTTGTGTTGTCCTCATCATTTCATCATCAATATCATTCATGACTGTGGCTAGACTGAACTGTATAAAAAACTGGAATGTGTAAAAATTGGGAAATTGTACGGGCGCTGATGGCCGCGCACTTGAGCGTCGCATAAACGAAACATCACCATCATCATGCGGTGGAAGTTACAAAAATGGTTAAATGGCTCTAAGCACTATGGGACTTAACATCTAAGGTCATCAGTCCCCCAGAACTTCTAACTACTTAAACCTAACTAACCTAAGAACATCACACACATCCATGCCAGAAGCAGGATTCGAACCTGCGACCGTAGCGGTTGCGTGGTTCCAGAATGTAGCGCGTAGAACCGCTCGGCCACACCGGCCGACCACTGTGGATCGTTAGCTTTCTTATCTCAGGAGGAGTTTCGCGTAGCACTTGCGATGCACTGTATTCATCATTTGCACTAACACACACACACACACACACACACACACACACACATACATACAATTCACACGAAATACAGTTTCATTCATCTTCCACATCTTCCATCCCTTTAAAACTGAAAGTGTTCGAAGAAAGATCTTTCTTTCTACAGTTTATCTATTGATGACAATGTGGTGGAGGGCAGGGCAAATGATTGCACTAAGGGGTAAATGTGTAAGAAAGGTTGGGAGCTACTGCAGTAGGCAGATGAATGGTGGGCCCACGTGATGTCGAGTTCAGGTGGAATTGTCGAGGCAAATTGTCTGGCTGCCGCAAACCAAAGAGCATCCCGCAAAACATGTTATGCGTACCGCCTGGTCATAGTGCACCACTGGGCGCTGCACCTTCGGTACCAGCGTGTTTTCCTCTTTCTGTGAGACGGGATAGCGCCATGTTGACTTGTCAATGAAGCGATTCGAAACGAATCGAGAAGCGTTTCACTTGGCCGGAGTAGCCGGTGCCTCGTTATGGTGGACAGGAGGTTGCAGGCCGCTTCCAGCTCCGCAGCAGCGCCCTGCTGCCGTGACCTGCGCTGTCCAGCTCCGTAGCCCGTGGCCCGACAGGTGCGGCGGGGCTGTTGATTTTCCTGTGAGCGGAGCGCCCGACCCATCACAGAGTGCCCCGGGCTGCCTACCCTCCCCTGCCCCTGTCTGCCCCGCTGCTCTGACGTCGCACAGAGAGCAAACACAGGCAGACAGCAACAAGTAGGCACGGGGCGGCCGACCCGCGGCCTCCCGCACAGAGCAGCTGCCCGAGGCAAACGCACAGCCCAGGCCTAGCCACCCTTCCCTTCCCTCGCTGCTGCAACGCCAGACGTCCGCCACGGCACGCGCTGCCTCTAGGGCAATGGGCCAGAGGGGCCGTCTCATTGGGTGGCTCCGTCTCAACTACAAGGGCAAGCTGGAAATTTATCAGCAGTAATAGAAATGCGGTAGTGTAGCCTAATTCGAATTAAACATTCCATATAACAGAGATTCACAATCTCATCAGAAATATATGCAAATCCTTTATTGGACATTAATGTAGAAAGTGCTTACCCCTCGCCTTTATGATACCTCATACTATGCAGCGAACAGTTGCCGTGAGGTGTCTGAATGCCTGTTGAGGAATAGTAGCCCACACATTCTCAATATCCTAAATCCGACGAAAACCAGGGAAGGTAGCAGACGTTGGACGCTGGTTTCTGTCGCGAACTCGGCTTTCTAACGAATCCCAAAGACGTTTCGTTGGATATACATCGGGGCTTTCATCAGGACATGCCTCTTCCGCAATCTTATTGTTGTTGTTGAGGTCTTCAGTCCAGAGACTGGTTTGATCCTGGTTTGATCTATACTGTGCAAGCTTCTTCATCTCCCAGTAACTACTGCAACCTACATCCTTCTGAATCTGCTTAGTGTATTCATCACTTGGTCTCCCTCTACGATTTGTACCCTCCAAGCTGCCCTCTGACACTACATAGGTCATCCCTTGATGCCTCAGAATATTCGCGATCTACCGATACCTTCTTCTGGTCAATTTGTGCCACAAATTTCTCATCTCGCCAACTCTATTCAGTACCTCCTCATTAGTTATGTGATCTACCCATCTAGTCTTCTTCTTTAGCACCACATTTCCAAAGACTCTATTCTCTTTTTGTCTAAACTATCGTCCACATTTCGCTTCCATAAATGGCTACACTCCGTAGAAATACTTTCAGAAATGACGTCCTGACACTTAAATCTATACTCGATGTGAACAAATTTCTCTCCTTCAGATACGCTTAGCTTGCCACTGCCAGTCTACATTTTATGTCCTCTCTACTTCGACTATCATCAGTTTTTTGCTCCCCAAATAGCAAAACTTCTTTACTACTTGCAGTGTCTTCCAAATCTAATTCCCTCAGCATCACCCGACTTAAATCCACTACATTCCATTATCTTCATTTTGCTTTTGTTGCTGTTCACCTTATACCCTCCTTTCAACACACTGTCCATTCCGTTCAACTGCTCTTCCAAGTCCTTTGCTGACAGAATTAAAATGTCATCCGAAAACCTCAAAGTTTTAATTTCTTTTAAAAAACTAAAAACCCGCCTCCACTGCGAAAAAAGCACCTAGGTTAGCACTAGGCCGTTTTTTCGCAATCGAGGTGGGTTTTTAGTTTTTAAATATATTAACCAACGATTGCTGACGCGCTGCAATGTTGCAGGTTTTTGATTTTTTTTCTTTCGTTTCCTTTACTGCTTGCTGAGATTGAATAACATCGGGGATAGGCTACAACCCTGTCTCACTTCCTTCCCAACCACTCCTTCCCTGTCATGCCCTTCAACTCTTATAACTGCGATCTGGTTTCTATCCAAATTGTAAATAGCCTTTCGCTCCCTGTATTTTACCCTTGAAACTTTCAGAATTTGAAAGAGAGTATTCCAGTCAACATTGTCAAAAGCTTTCTCTAAGTCTACAAGTGCTAGAAACTTAGGTTTGCCTTTCCTTAATCTATTTCTTAAGATAAGTCGTAGTCTCATTATTGCCTCTCATGTTCCAACATTTCTACGGAATCCAAACTAATCTTCCCAGAGGTCGGCTTCTGCCAGTTTTTCCACTCGTCTGTAAAGAATTTCTGTTACTATTTTGCATCCGTGGCTTATTAAACTTATAGTTAGGTAATTTTCACATCTGTCAACACCTGCTTTCTTTGGGATTGGAATTATTATAGTCTTCTTGAAGTCTGAGGGTTTTCGCCTGTCTCATACATCTTGCTCACCTTATGGTAGAGTTTTGTCATGGCTGGCTCTCCCAGGAATGTTGTTGTTCACAAATCATTTCCTCATCGCTACAGCTTTATGAAACGGCGCACTGTAATGCTAATACAGTTTTTGTCTCCAAACTGTTCTTATACCGTTGTCAGTACACAATGGTGTAAAATGTTTGAATGACATTTCCGCCATCTGACTGTACAGCATTCTTTATTTTCTGTTACTGTCACGATTTGTAGACCATGTTCATCACACATGCAACTGCTGTATTGATGTTCATTCTTTGTCTCAGTTGTTTTATTGCTGGAGAATGTGTTTGCTAACTGTCTGCCGTAGATTTCGGTGGTGTTTTACTTATCTACACGATAGGACACCAGTGCAACAAAGCTTAATTGTCACAATTAATCAAATATCCCAGGCTGTTATCCCATGGTCTAAGGGATTTTACTTCAAAACACGACGTTTCGTCCCCTTCTGCGGTGGGCATTTTCAAGGGGGATCGTAGTTTAGTTGAATGTCCGATTGACACCCTGACTCGCTACTGACTACAGCAAAATTCCGCCTCCGCGAGATTCTGCGCAGTGGCTTGACGTCACATGTTTTGAACACGCGAGCGCAACTGGCCGTTGTCGACTGCCGTCGTCCGCTGTACCTATCATCCCTCCTCGTTCCTATTATAATTCCTGGGGTACTTCACAATATCTATGACCTCTTTGTATAACGGAACGTCGTAGCCGTTTATATCTGCCAGTACTTGAGTGCTGTCAAAATGAACGTGGTGGTGTCCTGGCTGTAAAGCATGTTCTTCAACAACTGATCAGTCAGTCTCAACTCTTCTGCAATTTCCCTTCTGCTCTTCGAGTCGTTTTTTGACATTTCTTTTTGCAGTATCCACGTACAGCTTCCCACAACTACACGGAATACTATAAATTCCAGCTTTTTCCAGCTTTTGACCACCACCCTTGGCCGATTTTAGATGATCTTGTATCTACAGTGTGAATGTGTAAATTACCGCAATGTTCAGAATTTTCCAGGATTTTTCCTACGCGGTCAGTCACGTCCTTAATAAATGATAGGAAAACTTCCGATTTCACCGGCACTTCAGCATCACTATTATTTGTAAGCGGTGGTCTTAACATTCGTTTCACCTCAACGAACGATTAACCCTTCTTGAGCAATTCAGAGGTGAGTTGTTTTAATTCTGAATCAAGCAGCTCTGGTTCACAGATTTTTCTTGTTCCAACCGCAAATGTTTTATGACGCCTTGCTTTGGTTGTGGGTGATGGTTTGAATCCCGGTGTAGGTAACGGTCTGTGTACTTGCGTTTTCGGTAAACCGTGTGGCCCAAACATAACACATCAAGAAAATTTAATCTTCTGCCTACTGCCTCCTCCTTGGTACAGTGAATCTTGGGATTGATCCCGTTCAGATGTTTGTGGAAACGATCCAGTTCCTCCCTGCCATAACGCCACAAAACAAACGCATCGACCACGCAATGGGCCCAAAAATTCAGTTTCTTTTTCGCAGCCTGCTCCTCGAATTTTTCTATAAAGAAGTTCGTTATAATCGGGCTTAAGGGTGTCTCCTTAGCGACACCATCCATCTGTTCATAGAACGCTTCGTTCCATTTGAAATACGTACTTGTGAGGCAATATTTAAACGGTTCCGCAACATCGTGAGGAAAAATCCTATTCAGCTGTTGCAAGACGTCTTTGAGTGGAACGTTAATGAATAGGGACACGATATAAAACCTAACTACATTTTACATGTTCTACTTGATATTGGCCTAAGGCCGATGTTACGATAGTAATACACAATTAAGAATTTTGTACAGTAAAATGTCGGAAATATCATTCGAACGTTATCTGTAACACCTGAGGATATAATTACATTAATCCTCAGGGGGGTACACGCTTACTTTGTGTACCATGTGTATGGCAAGCACAAGGAGACCTAGGTAACATGGTATTTGCTTATACAACTTTACACATTGGTACCATATTTCTCTAACACAGAATTACACAGCTATCTGATCATTTAACTGAGAGAGACAAATATTTATTTTACTACATCAGTGACAGATGTTTACGTAATTACACGGTTGGATAACTTCACACTTACGAAATTGTATTTTGTCTGTACTTTGTGAAATGTTCATATTTTTTCGGAACCATTGTGATACTATGAGAGCTTTGAATGATGTATTTGGTATGGGATCATGATTTTTAAAGTACGTTTGAGGCAGATGACACTTTTGACATGAGCAGAGAATTTTTTTTAGGTTTTGAAATTATTGCAGAAAGCTATGTCGTTTTTGAGATTTGACTGAGGTGTTATGATGTTATTATTACGACGACGATGTGAATTATGCTGCTGAGGTATGTTTAAGCTGATGCTATATGAGTTATTTGGTTATGCTATGTATCTGTTATGATGAAATATTGAAGAAGTGTCGACGAATATGTATATGTGTAATAAGGTAAGGAATAATGAGTAGTGGTTAGGGACTCTGGTTTGTGAAAAAGGTTGTTGGAAACCAAGAATCGTACTTTAAGAGTTATGAAATGTGTGTATATGCATGAATGTATCACTATGCTGGCGAAAATTTTTTGGACACTATTATATTTATAGGATTTTATTTTCTACACATTTGTAACGCAAATTCTCAACCTGTGAAAATATTTTTATGTGAGACTGTCACTGTAGCGGAAACTGCTGTCGTAAATTTTTCAGTAAGAAAGGTACGTGACCACCTGCACGTAATCGTCGTGGGCACCCAGCTGTGCGACACTCGCCTGGGAAAAAAAAAGCCATTAGTGTGTGCTTTTCAGAGGCACAGGTAAAAAAAAAACCATTATCCTCGCTATTGACATTCCTTTGTAGAAAGCATCGCAAATACGACACCCTCAAACTTGAAAAAATGATTACACTGTAGAGTTCTTAATTTATTATATTTACTGAAATGAAATGATGAGAAACATTTTATATCTACTGTCTTTCTAGCTGAGAGATTGCTCATTTTGTTTAATATCCAGTTTCTATCTGCACTGCAGCATTGGTTAAAATAAAATTTAATAGATGTACTAATATCACTATTTTCTGTCTACAGACCCTGTAAAGAATCATTTTATGATGTACTTTCTTAGAAAAGAGAGCACAAATAGACATTTCCCATCACAGGAATTGCGAAAATAATTTTTTTACGATTTGGTAACTTATCTGCTAGCGTATGTTCTCGTGATGCATCACTCTAGTGTTAAGATGTGACATAGGTATTAAACACTTTTACTGTAATATTTTTTCTGCTTCAGCTTTGTCATGTTTAGATATAAGCTATTGCATTTGCTGCTGCTGTTTGCCAGGCATAATGTTACTGAATTTGACTTTGTATTGCTCTGTTAAGCCAGTTTTACTACAGATTTATTTTTCTTGTTTGCTGCGAATTGCCTTATATTAGTTTTAATATTCCTGCTTGCTTTGATAACTTAAATTTTTTTATTGCTGTTTATATTAATTGTTTTGTGCTGCTGCATTGCCTCGTCCCTCAGTTTAGCATCTGAGCTCAGTAGATCTTAAGTTAGCTTAAGAGGGGGTAGACTATATAAGAAACTAACTATTATGAATTAGAAGAGAAGCATTGAGAACCTATAAGAAAATGGTTTAGCCAAAAAAGTTGTGTACAGATGTGAACAGAATACAGAAAGCATGCTTGGAAAGTTTTTTTTTTTTTTTTTTTTTTAATGAAGTTTTGGGTTGGACTGCAGTACCAAATGTTACCCTGAAAACAAACCCTGTCCTTTCCATTTGTGTTATCCCACTATGTGTTTGTGTACCCTTGTGTATTTGTTTTCTTCCTGCCTCTGTGTACTGTTTCACAGAATTTTTTCTCATCTAATACTAAGCTACATTCACTATTATGAGGAATACTGTTATCCTCAAATATAATTTGCATTAATAATATGTTATTTACTTTTTAAAGATGTTAGACATTATTAATTCTGTTCTGTTTTAATGCTCATGTGTGAAGTTTATGTATCAAAAGTTATTCTGATCTTTATATATGTACTTATGTCATAAGTTTTGTAACATGGATGTGCAAGTTTATTTCTTTTCTTTTGTAAAGCCTGTTTTACTACAAAAGTTATCAGTACTGTTATGTTCTTTAATGATGTATTTTGTGCCTTTGTAATTATATTTTTATGTTTTAAATTTATAATTATATAGACACCAGTTCTTCAAATTAAGTATCATTTCACTGCACACGTTTCTGTTGGCCATAGTATATGGATAATGTGTGAGAATTAGGGACTGTTAGTGTTTGCACATGTGTTGACAATTCAGCAAGGGACTGGTTAACAGCATTGCTGGTTCTAAGGACAATTCCAAAAACTTTGTGCGTGCACAAGTGGTGGTTGATGGACTTGCTATATTCTCCGCAAGACTCTTCAATGGTGATTGTGCACCTGCACAGTCGCAACAGATGGCTGCTGGCTATCTCTACAAGGACTGAAGTGGGTCAACACCTTGGATGACTCACCAATATCATTATTTCTACAAGGACTGCAGTGGGTCTGCACCTCTGGTGGCCCACCAATAATGTAATCTCTACCAGGACTACAGTGGGTTGCTCCATGATGGCCTACCTACCAATATTCTTCAAAACTTCGACTGTCTCTGATGTGGGTTTGCTCTGTTGTGGCCCATTACCTGTCAGCATCTCAAGAGTCAGCACTGTCTTTCCGTTGGAAGGACAACACTACTTCTTCAAGACTGTATGGAAATCCACTACTTCCATGTGCATTTTCTTTTACTACTCAGACTTTGAGAAAAACACTGCAATTTTACTTTGATGAATGATCAGGACTGTCTTTATGGACTGTGAGAAAATTTTAGCTTTTGACCAACATTGTATCGATAAGTGTGTGCATTTCATTTCTTTATTATTGTAATTATGAAAAAAATTTCAAATCTGTATTGGCCACTGCCCAAAACAATTTGTAAATTTTTTGTGGGGAGCATGGGGGGCTATGTAAGTAGGCTGTTTAGATTTTCTTATTGGTAACGTCAAGTAGCGCTCTGTACGAAAATCGCTGGCTGTGCTGTGTGCAGTATGTGGCTGGTTTGCATTGTTGTCTGCCACTGTAGTGTTGGGCAGCGGCAGCTGGATGTTAATAGCGCGTAGCGTTGCACAGTTGGAGGTGAGCCGCCAGCAGTGGTGGACGAGGGCAGAGAGATGGCGGAGTTTTGAAATTTGTAAGAATTGATGTCATGAACTAATATATATATTATGACTATTAAGGTAAATACATTGTTTGTTCTCTATTAAAATCTTTCATTTGCTAACTGTACCTATCAGTAGTTAGTGACTTCCTTAGTTTGAATCTTTTATTTAGCTGGCAGTAGTGACGATCGCTGTGTTGCAGTAGTTCGAGTAAAGAAGATTTTTGGTGAGGTAAGTGATTTGTGAAAGGTATAGGTTAATGTTAGTCAGGGCCATTCTTTTGTCCCCCATGAACCATGGACCTTGCCGTTGGTGGGGAGGCTTGCGTGCCTCAATGATACAGATGGCCATACCGTAGGTGCAACCACAACGGATGGGTATCTGTTGAGAGGCCAGACAAACGTGTGGTTTCTGAAGAGGGCCAGCAGCCTTTTCAGTAGTTGCAGGGGCAACAGTCTGGATGATTGACTGATCTGGCCTTGCAACATAAACCAAAACCGCCTTGCTGTGCTGGTACTGCCAACGGCTGAAAGCAAGGGGAACCTACAGCCGTAATTTTTCCCGAGGACATGCAGCTTTACTGTATGATTAAATGATGATGACGTCCTCTTGGGTAAAATATTCCGGAGGTAAAATAGTCCCCCATTCGGATCTCCGGGCGGGGACTACTCAGGAGAACGTCGTTATCACGAGGAAGAAAACTGGCGTTCTATGGATCGGAGCGTGGAATGTCAGATCCCATAATCGGGCAGGTAGGTTAGAAAATTTAAAAAGGGAAATGGATAGGTTAAAGTTAGATGTAGTGGGAGTTAGTGAAGTTTGGTGGCAGGAGGAACAAGACTTTTGGTCAGGTGAATAGAGGATTATAAATACAAAATCAAATAGGTGTAATGCAGGAGTAGGTTTAACAATGAATAAAAAAAATAGGGGGTAAGCTACTACAAACAGAATAGTGAACGCATTATTGTGGACAGACACAAAGCCCATGCCTACTACGGTAGTACAAATTTATATGCCAACTAGCTCTGCTCATGATGAAGAAATTGATGAAATGTATGATGAGATAAAAGAAATTATTCAGGTAGTGAAGGCAGACGACAATTTAATAGTCATGGGTGACTGGAATCCGTCAGTAGGAAAAGACAGAGAAGGAAACATAGTAGGTGATTATGGATTGGGGCTAAGAAATGAAAGAGGAAGCCGTCTGGTAGAATTTTGCACAGAGCATAACTCAATCATAGCTAACACTTGGTTCAAGAATCATAAAAGAAGGTTGTATACATGGAAGAATCCTGGAGATACTAAAAGGTATCAGATAGATTATATAATGGTAAGACAGAGTTTTAGGAATTAGGTTTTAAATTGTAGGACACTTCCAGGGGCAGATGTGCACTCTGACCACAATCTATTGGTTATGACCTGTAGATTAAAACTGAAGAAACTGCAAAAAGGTGGGAATTTAAGGACATGGGATCTGGATAAGCTGAAAGAACCAGAGGTTGTACTGAGTTTCAAGGAGAGCATAAGTGAACAATTGACAGCAATGGGGGAAAGAAACACAGTAGAAGAAGAATGGGTAGCTCTGAGGGATGAAGTAGTGAAGGCTGTAGAGGATAAAGTAGGTAAAAAGACGAGGGCTGCTAGAAATCCTTGGGTAACAGAAGAAATATTGAATTTAATTGATGAAAGGAGAAAATATAAAAATGCAGTAAATGAAGCAGGCAAAAAGGAATACCAACGTCTCAAAAATGAGATCGACAGGAAGTGCAAAATGGCTAAGCAGGGATGGCTAGAGGACAAATGTAAAGATTTAGAAGCTTATCTCACTAGGGGTAAGATAGATACTGCCTACAGGAAAATTAAAGAGACCTTTGGAGAGAAGAGAACCACGTATATGAATGTCAAGAGCTCAGATGGCAACCCAGTTCTAAGCAAAGAAGGGAAGGCAGAAAGGTGGAAGTAGTATATAGAAGGTTTATACGAGAACGATGTACTTAAGGACAATATTATGGAAATGGAAGAGGATGTAGATGAAGACGAAATTGGAGGTAAGATACTGCGTGAGGAATTTGACAGAGTACTGAAAGACCTGAGTCGAGACAAGGCCCCCGGAGTAGACAACATTCCATTAGAACTACTGACGCCCTTGGAAGAGCCAGTCATGACAAAACTCTACCAGCTGCTGAGCAAGATGTATGAGACAGGTGAAACACCCTCAGACTTCAAGAAGAATATAATAATTCCAATCCCAAAGAAAGCAGGTGCTGACAGATGTGGAAATTACCGAACTATCAGTTTAATAAGTCACAGCTGCAAAATACTAACACGAATTATTTACAGACGAATGAAAAAAAATGGTAGATGCGGACTTTGGGGAGGATCGGTTTGGATTCCGTAGAAATGTTGGAACACGTGAGGCAGTACTGGCCTTACGACTTATCTTAGAAGAAAGATTAAGAAAAGGCAATCCTACGTTTCTAGCATTTGTAGACTTAGAGAAATCTTTTGACAATGTTGACTGGAATACTCTCATCCCAATTCTAAAGTTGGCAGGGGTAAAACACAGGGAGCGAAAGGCTATTTACAATTTGTACAGAAACCAGATGGCAGTTATTAGAGTCGAGGGTCATGAAAGGGAAGCAGTGGTTGGGAATGGAGTGAGACAGGGTTGTAGCCTCTCCCCCATGTTATTCAATCTGTATATTGAGCAAGCAGTAAAGGAAACAAATGAAAAATTTGGAATAGATATTAAAATTCATGGAGAAGAAGTAAAAACTTTGAGGTTCGCCGATGAGATTGTAATCCTGTCAGAGACGGCAAAGGACTTGGAAGAGCAGTTGAACGGAATGGACAGTGTCTTGAAAAGAGGATATAAGATGAACATCAACAAAAGCAAAACGAAGATAATGGAATGTAGTCAAATTAAATCGGGTGATGCTGAGGGAATTAGAATAGGAAATGAGACACTTAAAGTAGTAAAGGAGTTTTGCTATTTAGAAAGTAAAATAACTTATGATGGTCGAAGTAGAGAGGATATAAAATGTTGACTGGCAATGGCAAGGAAAGCGTTTCTGAAGAAGAGAAATTTGTTAACATCGAATATAGATTTATGTGTCAGGAAGTCGTTTCTGAAAGTATTTGTTTAGCTTGTAGCCATGTATGGAAGTGAAACATGGACGATAACTAGTTTGGACAAGAAGAGAATAGAAGCTTTCGAAATGTGGTGCTACAGAAGAATGCTGAAAATTAGATGGGTAGATCACGTAACTAATGAGGAGGTATTGAATAGGATTGGGGAGAAGAGACGTTTGTGGCACAACTTGACCAGAAGAAGGGATCGGTTGGTAGGACATGTTCTGAGGCATCAAGGGATCACAAATTTAGCATTGGAGGGCAGCGTGGAAGGTAAAAATCGTAGAGGGAGACCAAGAGATGAATACACTAAGCAGATTCAGAAGGACGTAGGTTGCAGTAGGTACTGGGAGATGAAGCAGCTTGCACAGGATAGAGTAGAATGGAGATCAGCATCAAACCAGTCTCATATTGAAAATTACAGTTGTAAAGCGTGAGTGCCGCTATGGCGGATCGAGAATCCGTGCTAATATTTGGCGCCCACAATTCGAACATAGGGGCAGCACAATTCACTGGTACCGGTAGTACACTCTCTCAGGCACACAAAGTAAGACTTGGAAAGACTGAATTACGTGACTAAATCCACTGACCAATAATCTAAATTAGCATGCTTAACTTTGCTGCAGATTACAAAAATTAACATTTGATTTTTATTTGATTTTAATTTAGTTTCAACTCTCGGAGGGTGCGATTGTCCCCTCCGCACCCCTCCCCCCCCTCCCCTCCTTACCATCACCACTTCCAATCCACCAATGCTCTGTACGCCACTGTTGGCACTGCAAATGAGGGCAGGTGACACTCTCGGCATTGATTAAGCTCAGACCCTTCCGATTGATATTTATAGGGCAAAGCGCGATTCATGACTCCAAATCATTCGTTTCCAATCATCCATAGTCCAGTGGCTACGCTCTTTACCTGATGCGTCGTATTAGCATCGATTGCAGAACGCCGGCCGCTGTGACCGAGCGGTTCTAGGCGCTTCAGTCTGGAACCGCGCTACCGCTACGGCCGTAGGTTCGAATCCTGCACAGGGCATGGATGTATGTGATGTCCTTATCTTAGTTAGGTTTCAGTAGTTTTAAGTTCTAGGGGACTGATGACCTCAGATGTTAAGTCCCATAGTGCTCAGAGCCATTTGACTACAGAACTATGTGGCTTACTAAGAGTTGCTCGACCACTGCTCCCAGTCCTCTTTAACTCCCTAGACACAGTGACAGTGCTAGCTGGACTGCTGGAGAAAGTTTGAGACTCACGAGTGACTCTCCACCGCTGATTTCACAATAGCCCTCCGCAGTGCTATTGGTTCCTGCCCGTCAGTAATGATGTCTGCCTGATCTTGCCTGATCTGTGGTTCTTCCTGCGCGTTTCCACATCTCAGTCCCCTCACAGGAGTGTTGAAATGTCCCTCATGTATGTCTCGATGACGTTCAGTGAGTAGTCAACGTTCCGCATTTCTCTAAAGGATCGGGCCCCTCCAAGCCCAAACCGATGTGGTGACAAAACCAAAAGTTCTACTGTCACCTCCGTATAACATGTTAGATTGCGAATCAGGGGTCACAGGATGGGGGCTTTGATGTCCATGCGTCTGGGTAGGATTATTCATTGACATGGTCCATCAGGAGACAGAAAGTGGACGAAAGCGATTGAAGGGTAGGGGTTTGTACGGGTAGAGAGAAAAAGTGCCAAGGCAAGCGCTAAGGGAAAAAAACCTCTGCGACAGTAGGACGGGTAGTAAGGGCAGTAACGGCTTGCTAGGGGCGACAGTGCATGCAAGGTGTGGTTATGTTAGTGCGAGGTGTCGTGCATCTTTACCTTTGTCGTTGCGGGTGCTCGTTGCAGGGCCTGTTGAAGCTGCTGCGTGTCTGTAACAGTTCGAGGTCGTCATACATTAGTGGGCGATCGGCCATAGATCGGCTCACAGTGTAGGGGCTGTATGTGGCTGGTTTGCGTCTTAGGTACAGTACGGCTTCCCTTTGATAGCCTGTTTTTCGGCGGGTCAAGCATCCGGGGTTGTCAGTAGTAGTTGTGTTGCCAGTACTGTTGTGTTAGCGTGCTATGGACCATAGACGTTTTGTTTCTTCTAATAGTGTCTTTGATCTATTACGCTCCCATCTATGGTTGTGGTCGTAGTTCCTCAGAGAAAGGATAAACGGGTTGCGCGAGTGTCTCGTGTTATTGTACAGTCGTGCGAAGAGTTCTTGGAATATATGCAAGATGGTATCCAGCCGATACTTCCGGTGAAGGTCCGCGGTGCGTCTGTAGCGCGGAGCGTTGCTTATGATTCTGAGTACTTTGTTCTGTATGGGCTGCAGACGACGCAATCGTGTGGCTGCATCTCCCCACACGGGAGCAGCATACGTCATCAGAGGTCTAATAAGTGTTACGTACAAGGATCTGGACACCTTCCTATTCAGTGTGCTACGCCTGTTAAGCACAGAGAAGAGATTTTGGAGCCTCACGTTCTCTTTATTGGCCACGTGTTGAATGTAGTTCCCGCAGAGTAGTTTCCAGTCCAGCCAGACTCCGAGGTATTTGACATTCTCACGGAAACGTGTTGGGCCTGCATGTAGTGTTATTGGGTGGCAGTGTTGATGTTTGTGCAATAGTTTCGGTCTTCTAGTGAACAGAACGGCTTCGCACTTGTCGACGTTTACTCTAACACGCCATTCACCAAGAAATGATCTGCCGCTCTGAGTGCAGTCTGTAGTCGTGAGTTAATGTTGGACCGTTTCCAATCTTGCGCGAGGATGGCAGTGTCATTCAGGTAGGTTGCCACCGTCGTGTTAAGTGTAGCTGGAAGGTAGAGGTTAAGCAGTAGAGGTTAAGCAGTATGAGCCCTAGGATGCTTCATTGGGGTACTCCAGCCTGGATACCATGTCGTGTTGATCTTTGCCCTGTACGTCTGTGTTGAAACTCTTATCGGTGAGATATGAGTGTATGAGGCGTACGACCTCGTCGGGGAACCCTGCGTCGCTGTGTTTGCGTAAGACGCCGTTGTACCTCAGACGACTGAAGGCCTTTGCAATGTCCAGGAACACCGCCCCAGTTGCTTTGTTGTGTTGTGTCCGTGTGTTGTGTATTCAACGACGTGGAGGAGTTGTTGTGCTGTCGAGTGGTGATTCCTGAAGTCGAATTGCTCCGGCCTCAGGGTGTCGTTTGTAATGCAGTACCTAGTGGGTCGTTTTAGTATTACCTTCTAAACGATCTTGCTGAGCGCGCTCAGCAAACTGATGGGGCCGTAATTTTGTAGAAGTGAGTGTTCTTTTCCCGGCTTCCTGAACATCAGGACCTTGGCCGTTTTCCAAAAGGCGGGGAAGTGAGGGTGTTTAAGTATGGCATTCGTGATGTGTGCATTATCCATGAACTCCTGGAGGACACGATTTGGAATGCCATCGTGATCAGGGCCTTCCTAGGTATGGTATGCAAGATGGCCCATTTGACTTCAGCTAAGTTAGCCTGTCGGATGTCGTTGCGCGATGGTTGGGCCAAGATGCATGTATCCTCCTGGTCGGTCGCAAGTGTGAACGCTGGGACTGAGGGGTCCAGGTTCGGTGTGGAAGACGCTGCAAGTGTGAGGGCCATTAGATCACGTTCCGTAGCCACTGTTACTACTTATATGGTAGGGCCATTAATAAATTAGTCCGCAGCTCGTCTCACTTCCCACGCCCGGGTTCACGGGTTCGATTCCCGGCGGGGTCAGGGATTTTCTCTGCCTCGTGATGATTGGGTGTTGTGTGATGTCCTTTGGTTAGTTAGGTTTAAGTAGTGCTAACTTCTAGGGGACTGATGAACATAGATGTTAAGTCCCATAGTGCTCAGAGCCGTTAATAAACTATCGCTATACCGATACCGTTTCAAAAAAATATCTATATGTATGTGAGGTGCTTTGTCCACCAACATATCGATATCAAAATTGTAATATCGAATACCGAAACTTTTATTTTACTTTGTACTTTTTTCACAATTTTCGGTAAGTTGTTCTTCTGAAATTGTAGTACAACATGTGTGAAGGAGTCTTACCTCTTTGTTTGAGCTTTCATCACGCCCAGTCTTTCTCTTTGACTGAGTCAAGCAAGTATGGGTGGCAGAAAGAAGTAATCCGATTGCACTAGCGGGTGGGGAGGGGGGGGGGGGGGTGGCAGTGTGAATGGAATAACAAAATTTCTCATGTAAAGAAATAGCACAACAGTTGCATTAAAAATCAATTGTTAACGCAACTAGTGTACTATTTCTTCACATCGGCGTTATTTAAAAACAGTTGCTGAAAATGATGAGCAAAAATCTAAACGATAACTTCGTTTTTTTGGCGGAAGGAGACATGTGAGAGGAAAAGCTGACGTAATCGGCGCTATCAGCAGAAACTGCTGCCTTTAGTTTCACCACACAATTTTGACATAACAACTGCTAGGTCGTTGGGACTAGAAGAAATGAAAAAAAAGGGGAAATCGACAAGACGTGTTCCGTGCAGATCCGATATGTAATGAAAGCGAACGACGAGCCCATCAGACCTCTTTTATTGTGCCACTTACGTCCTGTTACCATTCTTAGAAAAGTGGTGATCGCCAAGCGTGAACGCCCATCGTTTACCTTTCAGTTCTTGAGCGAAGTGGGATAGGCAGGCTGCTGACTTGTTGTTATACAGAGTATCAAATAATAAATCAATACTTAATTATACGGTTCTAAAGCCAGCGGTATATTTATAATATGTAGCCAATATTTTTATCGGCAGGTAGGTCTGTATCTTTTTCGTCATTATATCGATACTATGCTATATAGAGAGCCGATATATCTAAAATATAAACGGTCCTCTTGTCTGCTGACAAACACAATGCTCCCAGCCTCTTTTTATACTGGTGAGTCCTCCTCTCATTACATCTGGTGGTCAAGTTCGCATTACATAGGGACGTATGGATACTTTTGATCAGTTAGTGTAAGTTTTCACTTCAGCCGGCAGCTGTGACCAAGCGGTTCTAGGCGCCTCAGTCCGGAACCGCGCTGCTGCTACGATCGCAGGTTCGAATCCTGCCTCGTGCATGGATGTGTGTGATGTCTTAGGTTTGTTTGGTTTAATTAGTTCGAAGTCTAGGGGACTGATGATCTCAGATGTTATGTTCCACAGTGCTTAGAGCCATTGTTTTTTCACTTCACTTGTTGGTATATTCCTCTATTCTCATTCTAGCAGCTAAAAGTTGCCTAGTAACTTTACCTCAATGTCACACATAAATTTTGAAACATTTTTTAAAGTGCTTTCTGGATCCTTCTTAAGGAGAACCCATGGTAACGCAATGTGGCTCGAAAGAATTAGCGACTAACGCTTAAATTTTCGCATGCGCGAAGTGGATTCTAAAGGAAACTGATTAATTAATCCCAGTATGGCTAAAGAATTCTTCGTGTATGATGTTCATCATAGAGACAGAAACTAATGCGTTGCAAATGACTTTGCAGTTTTTAGATATAAATCGGAGTATCTAAGAAAATATGTTTTTAAAGCGTTATCGACGAAATTACGTTGAGGACTCGTCTGGAACGTGACTTCCAGTGTATTACTTTCACCGAAAAACTGCGATAGCAATATTTACCGTGGAGCTAAAAGTGTTACTTAAGAAATAGTACATTCCGGAACGGTACAATGTGTGTTCATAACTTGTAACACAACGGTCATTCAATGGGATACATAGTAATACGAGCCGCAGTGCTGGCCGCGAATAAACAAATCCACGTGGTTACATCTTCACACGAAAGTTTTAATATAGTGAACAGACGAATCCCAATACTTTTTGTTAAGTCATAGTAATATTCATGAACTTAGGTTACGTGTTAAGCAGCCCTAAATCATCGACAGCAATTGTCTTAAATATTGCACAGGGAGATTAAATAAGTGAAGCTTATCCATTACGGGTATCTTAGAACCCGTGACTGTTAAGTGAATGTAAATAAATTACACAAGGCTTTAACCAGTCACTTTTTTTTAATAAATATGTTTTATTCCATGAACTGGTTTTCTTACCTTTTTAGTCTCATCTTCAGATGGTTCCTGAAAGTTACATCATTCCTTCTAGCATAATGCTGGCTGCTTGCTCTGTGACAAGAAGATGGAACACTCTGTAATGTATAGCCATGACTATCGTTTATCAGTCGATATAGATGTTAATATAGTATTTTTCTTACTGGGACAGTATAGGCGGCTTTTTCCCTTAGTATCCATCTGCCTGCTTCCATTCTGATATGCAGTTGGTATATCACTTCACACACTTTTACACAATCTATGTTAATTTACACGTTGCGAGCATCCACCACGTGCCATGCAACTGTTGCTTCTAAAAAAGATCTTGACAGAAAGATATGGCATAGGCCTACTTTGGACAGAGACGTAATTTGTTCTTTTTCTACGTGTATTAAAGTTTTTTTACATGTATTAAATTTGATATAAGGGCAAATATTTTAATCAGACTGGCGATAACACTAGAGAACATAATAAAATAAATAAATAAATGAATTACTACAAGAACAAACTTCATGTTTTCAGATGTCATATTTCTATTCGTATATTAACGTACAACACAGTCAGTTATAGAAAATATTTTAATCAAGATTGGCATTAACATGAATGCCCAGGAATCAATAATACAGAGTTATTGTATCTACAATGAGATACAGCTGTTTTTATGACCGTGACTATTATATTTAAATTTAAACTTTAAATAATAAGAAACCTGCAAATTAACTATTGGCTTATTTCTGTTCTCTCGTTAACATGATCTGGAATATTAGTAAGAGTAGATTCTGTTTATTTTAGCTAAAGGTAATACGTATAGAAGTTATAGTGTAAGATTAGTATAGTGTAAATAAGTATCATTAACAGCATACCACGCTTAGTAACAGTATTCAGAGTGGGAAACTGAGTTCCATGAAGGTTCAAGGATGTGAGCACGACGAGAGGATGCCTTTAATCGCTTGCACTTAAGTTGCAGTGTGTTCTATACCAATTTAAATAAACACGTGATGCGAGAAATTACTACGCAAGAAACGTAATTCAAAAATAATATGTAAGTGAAATATTCGTAGAAAAGGTGGTAGAGATATCACCCAAAAAAGTAAGGCCAATGTCAAAGGGCAGATCAGCGTCCTTCGATACCAAAAGTTAGCCCAGAGCTTCGTCGCTTCCGGCAGCACATGCTATCCCTAACTGGAATTCGCGCCAGCCCTGTGACTGGCTGTCAGAGGCAAAGTTCTTGAGCTGTTCGCATAATTTCACCTGTGGCGGGAGTGAACGAGGCAGTGCATCTTCTTGGAACTCTCATGTATAAAACGTCATACCTCCTGAATTACGATTATTGGATACAGGTTCCGCCTTTTGTGCTAAATACTGTTTCTTCTTGGTATAAAAACATGTTCCAATACCTTTGTGTCATCATCTATGGGTTTTGTTTGCTGTACAACTATAAAAGTGAACATATTTTAGATTGTAACTGATCTAACAAAATGAGGCCTTGTTCGCCTTCGTCCTTACCTTGGCTTTACATTGTATGGTTTTGCACTGATGGCCTGTCGTCTGCAAACCAAACCATGGAAATGTGAATGTTATCAGCTAGTTAACCTACCCCTTGTTTTTTTAAAACCATGATTTTCGTGTGGCAACATGTTTTATGCATATATTTATTATTACTCAAGCTTTTTTGTGTCATTTTCCGCCGCTCTGCTGGCAGTGCCGATTCACTCGGCTAAATACTGTAGGTACCAGATTAAACAGGGTCCATCACGTACCACGCTTCTGTTTGGTCTCTCTGCCAGCAGAGCTGCTATAGCATAGTGCGGCTGGGGCCTAAAGGGCTGCGGTCACCGATATCGCTTGATTCCGCCGACGACCGACATCGGCCGAAGACGTCCGATCGTTTCAAATCAGTGAGCCACTACAGTGTGCGGTCACAATGTAGCCGACCACAGCGTCCAAACGTACTTATTTCGGACGACAACGGGTGAAATTCAAATTATTTATTTTTTCGGTCATAATAGTCGACACGAAACGAAACATAAACTGTGAGAAACGTAAATCTAGTCAAAGGCGAAGTTTGTGGCATCCTGAGCATAAAGAATATCATAACCAAGATACAGTTCGGAATCTATGGACTGATATCGACGGTATATTGCAAAACGCAAGTTGGCAAACTCTTTATGAAAAATTTTAGTTGTGGCTTATTACCTGGAAGAATAATTTGCTCAAGTGATGGCTTATCTTCTGCTTAAGATTACTGCGGTGGATACTTTTGGGTTATCGTAGGTAGAATCAGCTCTCTACAAAACATTATTACTTCTTACTGGCGTTGTTTTTATGTTAGTAGTGTGGTGATTATGTTACGCAGTGGTTCGCGAATGTGGTTTACTTACTTGTTTCCACTTCCAGTCCTTTAGGTGTTGAGAGTACCTTACGCTAAATGTTATGTCTGTCTACTGAATGACACTCATTGAAGGTTAACTGACATATGACTGCACAACATTAAATAAATTCAGGAAAACAGATTTCGGATAGGCGCCTATTTGTACACGTGTGAGTCGACGTCTATTAAAAAATCCAGCTCTCACATTAAAGATGCAGTTAGGGTTCAAGTACGATCAGACCCGACAATTTGATATTTGAGACCTGTCGATTACATCTTCTCAATAATTTGGCGTATACCACCTTCTGAAAAATACAGTTTCTGTGTGATTGTTAGATGCTATTTACAATGCTCTAAACACTAATTTGAAATCTAACATTTTGCAGCTCAAACACCTGTACCATGAAGTATTCAATTTTCCTATACTGAAATTTGAAGCTATCCAACTGCATTGCAAGACACTTCAAATGGCTCTGGGCACTATGGGACTTAACATCTGAGGTCATCAGTCACATAGAACTTAGAATTAAGTAATCCTAACTAACCTAAGAACATCACGCACATTCACGGCGGATGCAGGATTCGAACCTGCGACCGTAGCAGTCGCGTGCTTCCAGACTGAAGCACCTAGAACCGCTCGGCCCCAGCAGACGGCAAAACACACTGTAATGTTCTTGATTTTCTTTATTAAAAGCGATACTCCAACTGAAATAATACTGCCCCCAAGAATATTGTTACTTTCTTTCTCAAATCCTCTGGGTAAGTGTTTAGATAGCAGTGAAGTGCACTACAATTTGATTATCTGAACGACCTCCCAGTGCCGCATTAATTTTTCGCCATTTTTAGAATAAAGTGAGCTGTTGTAAAACCACAATTCTACCTTTCATTAATTAAATCAAGACGAATATGTGAGCCTCAGCACCTCAGATGTGAAATACAACACTAGCAAAGTGTTTTGAGAAGCAATGAGTACTCCACAAGTGATATCAGAAGTATAACAGAGCCAAACACTCGGAGAAGTACAAATCAGAAAAACAAATAACGGGTAAGGCCTTTCTTCCATACACTCTCAGAGTGATGGACAGAATCGGCCTATATAGCGCACACACGGAATAAAGATTATTTACAAGCGTGTCCCAGGTCGGCATAGGAGAAAAGGGACCCACTTGCAATGTCCGAAATACACCGCACATGTGGAAATGTTTACACTGGAATGAATGGACGATCAGTAAACGCCAGGAACACAGAACATAAGCGATACTGCAGGTTAGGGCATGTGGATAAATCGGCTGTGGCAAGCACGCACTGTATGAGACCGATCACGTAGTAAAATTCGCCGACATGGAAGTTATGGCTGTTAAGAAGATTTATCACGCCCGCTAGTTCAGAGAAGGTATAGAAATACAAATACACGAGAACAGTTACAATAAGAAAGAAGAAAGGTTCAGAGTAAACAGATCCTGGCTTCCAGTACTGCAGCGAATGACCGTCGCCGGTGGCAAGAGAACCGCACCGGAAATGACCGTAGCGAAGCCCTCGGATGTTGACGCGCCAGGTACATATAGCCTGGGTCCGCGAGCTTGGCTCCAGACCACCACCAGCAATGGAGGGTGAAACTTTGACACTGCCAGCCACTCGTGTTGGCAATACGTCAGAAAATTCATCACGAACGTCGGCTGAAGAACCCGAGACAGAAGGCGACAGGCAGTTTGGCAACAAGTGGCCATGAAAGCCTTAAGAATTCTGAATTAGATAATACTTGCTTCCTTACAAACAAATTTTATCCACGCATCCTGTAATAGAAAAATGTGCTTTCACTACGTAAATTACACTTTACGTGCTCATAATCCCATTGGCAAAAACTTTAGAGACGGATGTCGCACATCTTGCAACTGTAGGATAACAAACCCCATTCTGAACAACGTGTTCTAAAGAGATCGTTGGTACAATATATAACTGAAACTACATATTATCGTAATACACGCGTATAAATACGTAAAACATCAAGTACGGCTTTTTAGTTTCTGAGGTGGTGGTCCATTCTGACGCTAATCGCTTGTGAGAGAAGGACAGTGGCGTCGTAACATAACACACACACAAATGTCATACTAACTAATGTAAATCCACCCGATGATGGAGGTTTAAACCTTTGAAACGCGTCGTGGAAATAAATAAACGGTGAATGGTAACAGTAAACTTGTGGTTTCATTTAATGTCAATATTAGTCACGGTAAAGCCTAACCTAAAATGTTCGCATTTAAAGTTAATCTACCCAGTCAGGCAATCAAGGCTATTTTCGACTACAAAAACAGTGTAGAAAAGGTCGCAATAACGACACAACACATACACTTCAATAGGAATTGTCTCAAGAATAACGTCATTCCAAATTATGTCAAGATTGACATCAAAACAGAGACGACAACTGCAAAGAAAACACTGGATAATGCACGAAAACTCGAGCTCAAAAATGAACTAAAAGGACTTTGTATTAAAAAACAAATGTTCAACACACAGCTTCATAATGGAGAATTACAGTTGGGAAAATTGCTTCATAGATTAGAATATGATTCCATAACCAAAAAAGTGAAAAAGTACACCGAGTTCATCGTACAGAAAACCAAAGCTACACAAAAGAAAAAACTATCCAATCTTATAAAGCAAAAATTACCTCCTAAACTGAATCCAAATAGTCGAAAGAAACGCTCATTCTACACACTTCCTCGACAACACGAACATAATATTCACTGCACAAGAAGAGTCACTAGTCTGCAAAGGCTTAAAACAGCAAGTTCAACTCCACTGGACCAAAAGAACCAAGAATAGGTCATCACTTGTGTCACACAGATCTCGACCATCGCCTTTAAGAACCAAATGACAGAATAGTACAGTCTTGAACCGAGCGACTGCTATGGTCGCAGGTTCGAATCCTGCCTCGGGCATGGTTGTGTGTGATGTCCTTAGGTTAGTTAGGTTTAATTAGTGCTAAGTTCTAGGCGACTGATGACCTCAGAAGTCGCATAGTGCTCAGAGCCATTTGACAGAATAGCAGCCTGCCACAAAATTAACGAAATCATTGAAAAACATTCCCAGCATACAAGAAAAGAGAAGAATCCCTTACACGTACCATTAAGACTAAATTAAACATGAATAATGCAATAATTGTAAAAGCTGACAAGAGCAACACAACTGTTGTAATGGACAGAGCAACATACATAGAAAAAACTTTAGACTTCTTCCAAACCAGCAACATAACAAAAATACATAAAGATCCCACAGCCAGGATACAAAAGGAGATTGAACACATATCAAACAACAGCAGCCTTCTACTCGCCATCCAAGAAGCAAGAAACATTGTAACAATGAGCCCACAAGCACCTTGCTTTAGATCACAACCAAAGATCCACAAAAATAGGACTCCTATCAGGCCTATAGTGAACTGTAGGAACAGCCCAGCATTCAAACTCAATAAAATGCTCTTCAGAATTCTCAAAGAAGCATACACATTAAATAAAGAGAGGACATTAAAAACACAACAGAATTCACACAATATGTCAAAAACGTACAAGTACCTGATGGAGCCACACTTGCCTCATTTGACATACAAAACCTTTATTCCTCTGTGCCAATAGGTCCCACACTACAGATATAAATACCAACCTACATAAACACAAAAAAATCCCTTCAACTTACATTACTGAACTAATGGACCTGCTCGAATTCACACTTTCACACAACTATTTTAAATTTAACAATGTAATCTACAAACAAACAGATGGTCTGGCAATGGGCTCAAATCTTTCTGGATTGCTAGCAGAAATATTTATAAGTAACCTAGAAGACAAAATCCTGAATTCCAATCATCACCTCCTCAAAAACATCACCTATTACTGCAGATATGTAGATGATACCATCATTTTAATCAATGGCACTAAAGATGACATCAGTGAGTTGAACCAATTTTTCAACAACTCCCATGAACACATAAAATTCACAGTTGAATAAGAGACATCAGTTTGAAATTTATCGGAAGCCTACCACAACACATACCACAATCCACAACTCCACTTGTCACCCTGCAGCACACAAAATGGCAGCATTCCGGTACATGAACAATAGAGCTATCCAAGTACCAATCTCTGAAGACAGATGTGATCAAGAAATTGAAATAATAAAACAAACAGCTACTGAAAATGGTTGTAACAGTTCCATAGTAGACACACTTAAACAGTCAATAATGGCAAAGCAATTACAACACAAAAAACAAAGAGAAACTAAACGTCTTCCATGGAATCCCCATTCTAGGTAACATTTCATACCAGATTGCCAATGTCTTCAAACGAA
The DNA here is from genome assembly GCF_023897955.1 of Schistocerca gregaria. Lineage (NCBI taxonomy): Eukaryota > Metazoa > Arthropoda > Insecta > Orthoptera > Acrididae > Schistocerca > Schistocerca gregaria. The sequence continues at coordinate 96,939,616 of NC_064923.1, read as the reverse complement.
AAGGCATAAGCATATCCTTTACAACAGACAACAAGATTGATCATAAGTTAGCCCACAACATCTGTAAACGAAACCCACTTCATCACACAGGTGTGTACAAAATTGAATGTTTGGACTGTGACTGCTTCTACATAGGCCAGACAGTCAGATAATTTGAGATTAGATTCAAGGAACACATAGCAGCACTAAAAAACAAAAAATACCACACATCAGCAATAGCTAACCACCTGCATGAAGCAAAACACCATGTTAACAACACAAGTATTAGCATGCTACACATCCAACCAAATGGCAAAAAAGTAGGCATACTTGAAACACTCCAAATATACAAACACCAAACGAAACAACCGGATTCCATCTTAAATGACAAAAATGACAATATGTACAATAGTATCATTTCTGTTTTCAGCAACTGCCGGCATTCTTAAAATCCACACACACACACACACACACACACACACACACACACACACACACTCACACACACACACAAGTGCACACATCTTAATATTTACCATAAATATTGACAGCCGCCAAGAGTACAAGAAATTGACATAGTTCACCATACCAACAGCTTGTACCCCTGTCAGCTTGAAACTGTATGTACAGCAACTACTAGCACAAACTGTATATCTATCTGCATATTTTATAGCATTAACCAATTTATTACCCCAATCTTTAGGCAGCTAATATACGTAACATGTAATCTTAAGATCCCTTGCCATGTAAATATTTGTCCTCATATAATGACTCTTTCCACCCTGTCTGTTTCCCTCCCTCCCTCTCTCTCTCTCTCACACACACACAGACACTTCCTCTCTCTCTTCCTCTCCTTCTGCCTCCAGCCTCTCGCCTCTCACATCTGTCGTTTAATCCCAATCATATAGTGTCATCTATGTATGATTTTACTGTTGTAGCCAACATGATTATTGTACCTCAAGTCTGTAACATATCACCTCATTGTTATTAATAAGTATGAAGTTTAAGCCATTTTAACATTTCACCTGATTGTATAGACGAGTACGAATGTTAAGCTGTTTTAATTTGGCAAAATTGGATTTATACGCCGCCTGAAGTACACTCACATATATTCGAAACCTCAAAACAAACACCTCCAAATGTTTTAAACAATTGCTCTGTAATAATGTTGTTACGATGTATATTCATTCTACTCTGCGCTTCTCTTTTGCTATACGAACCTTGCACCCAGCAGATTCCAGACGCTATATTTGTTTAAAAATCTGACAGTATACATATGATGTGTTATGACAGAGAAAGCACCCTGTGACCACTGGAGGTACTCTAGTTTACTTATTCATGTTCACCATTAGATATCAGTGTACTTTTTGTGAGAAGAAATCCTAAACCATGTTCTGAAATAGTGTCTTATTTGTCCACTAGGCAGTGCCACAAGTTCTTCCAAAAAATCGTAACATAACACACACACAAATGTCATACTAGCCGGCCGCGGTGGTCTCGCGGTTCTAAGCGCACAGTCCGGAACCGTGCGACTGCTACGGTCGCAGGTTCGAATCCTGCCTCGGGCATGGATGTGTGTGATGTCCTTAGGTTAGTTAGGTTTAAGTAGTTCTAAGTTATAGTGGACTGATGACCACAGCAGTTGAGTCCCATAGTGCTCAGAACCATTTGAACCATTTTTTTTGTCATACTAACAAATCTAAATCCACCGCATATGGAGGTTTAAACTTTTTAAACGTGTCGTGGAAATAAATAAAACGGTGATTGGTAACAGTAAACTTGTTTCATTTAATGTCAATAACAGTCAGGGTAAAGCCTAACCTAAAATGTTCGCATTTAAAGTTGCGTCACAAAATTAAGCGTTTTTACGTTTTGTGGAGGGGTGTTTTTCCCTTAATCGCCTAAATCTGTAAAACTTGACCGGCAGTTTCAATAACTCAGGACAGACTGCTCAGTACTTGCCACCTTCGTTTCGAGACAGATACAGCTCATTTACATGCGTCTTTTAATAGCAAAAGCCACACTGCAACACTCATATCCAAGCACAGAGGCATGGGGGTATCAATGACGTCCTTAGAGGTTAAAATATAACCTATTTCATACATAAAACAGATTCTAACCTAACCTAACGTAATCTCCTCTATCCCGTCAAAAACTGACGATTGGGATCTGACGCACAGTGACGAAGCTGTCGGACGATGTTATCAGGCAACCTTGGTCGGTGCCACTGTCAACGCAGCCTAAGAGGCTACATAATGCGCCTAACATTTCAGCTGGAGTAGCTAGCGAAACCCACTCCCAACGTGTGCATGCTTTATTGCTGCTGAAGGGCTGTCGACTCACAGGGCGAATGAGCGAACGAGACAGCCAGTCTCCATACTGGCCCTCCGCCTCGAGCTACGTGAACGCGCTGTGGTCCGCCACTCACCCTGCAGTGAAGGCCAGACTGAAAGCGGCCAGCCCGTGTGTTGCTACGTCAGCTGTCACACTGTGGAAACGGCCGGAACCTCATTAGCTGCTTGCACGTGTAGCGCGATACGACGGAGCTGCCTCCATCTGCTGCCGCTCCACAGCAGTCAAATTCGCCAATAGAGGCAACACAGCCGCTCCGGTCCGCCGCGAATCTGTATTCCGCGACAACTCGCCGCCCACCGCCCACCGCCCAACGCCCACCGCCGCCCACCGCTGTGTCAAGGCAGCGCTCACGACTACCAGCACGGCACAGTAAATAGCATTTCATGGCAGACCGTAACGTCATGTCTTGTACTGTATGGTCGGGCCTTGTAGGCGATTCCACTGCCTCGAGTCCACTAGAAGGTGCCTCACCAGCAGAATCGTTTGGCGAAAGAAGCGATGCCTGATTTCCCCAACGAGATATGTTAGATCAGAGCCGGCTAAACGCTGCACAGTGTGCAGACTTGTGGAAGTGCTGCACATGTGCGATAGCGAGCGACAGCGACATCTGTTATTAGACATGTGTCCTAAATGAACGGCGGCGGCTCCACTTCCCTGTGATACAAGCAAAGAGCGCAACATATCCAGTCACCTTTACCCGTGGTGCCCGTAACCTTAATAGAGAAGTATTGAGAAATGGCAGGTACTGTGAAAAAGCAATGGACGGGAGATCTATGTTCTCAGTCGTTTAAAAGTGACTGGGAATCTGGGAACAGCAATTCTTTTTTGTACCCGTTCATGAAAACTCACAGTGTTTGCTATGCCGCCAAATAATAGGCGGCCAGCGTAAGTTTTCAATTGAAAGACACTACAATGCATAGGAGAAAAACGAGTGTAGTGTACTCAACAGTGAAGAACGGCAAGCAAAATTAAATGTCCTTAAGAAAGTGGATGAGACACATCAACTCGATTTTACTGTACGCCAAAGTAACTGATACTTCATGAACTCTTAGTTTCCTCTGTTACATTTATGTCTGTTTTACTGTACGCTGTACAATGTACTGTTTTCAATTGTCCAGAATGACAACCACACTAAATCCTCAATGCGAGCAAGTTTTAAAATCGCATTAAGAGCTGCACAGTCTGGGAAACCCTTTTCCGAAGTGGAGTTTGTGAAAGGGTGTCTGATGCTGCAGAACTTGTATGTCCCACGAACGTTAGCAGGTTTCAAGAAATCAGTCTATCCAAACAAACAGTGAGAAGACGTGTCAGTGCTATGGCCGGCGATCTGCACGGGCAGCTAATAAATAAGGCTAAAGAGTTTGTTGCTTTCTCTGTTGCGCTCGATGAAACAACAAAAAAAAAATGGTTCAAATGGCTCTGAGCACTATGGGACTCAACTGCTGTTGTCATCAGTGCCTTAGAACTTAGAACTAATTAAACCTAACTAACCTAAGGATATCACACACATCCATGCCCCAAGCAGGATTCGAACCTGCGACCGTAGCAGTCGCATGGTTCCGGAATGCGCGCTTAGAACCGCGAGACCACCGCGGCCGGCGATGAAACAACAGATCTTACAGCCCAGGTTGTGATATACACACGAGGTGTCGATAACGCACTTTGTGTAACAGAAGAGCGACATGTCTGCGTACAAACATGCACTACATGAACGCTGACGGCTGCGGCGTGCACCCTGTGCCCCGTAAGTTGCACATGTGCAGCAGCACCGCACGCATGCAGAATTTCTAGCCGGCCCTGTGTTAGATGCTCCACCGTTGCTACATCCCGAGGCAGCAGCCTAAAGACGTGTGACCCTAGACAAAAGCGCCTTTAGTTATTCACAAACAGCGACCAGCTCTTCCTGCATCCCCACACAGCATGCACACATCCTATCCGTTCCGGCCCTACTAACAAGGGACAATCCCCATCGCACCCCCCTCAGATTTAGTGGTAAGATGGATAACCTAAACATAGATCAAGATGGAAAACAGAAGAAGGTGTACTGAACTGTGAAAAAAAGGTGAATTAGAAACTGTGAACGGTTCAAGAACAAGAAGGGAAATAAAGAGCAGTATGAAACAGCAACGGGGACGTCGGTAAGTGGTCCCGGTTTGGCCAAGAGGACGAGCAGTGTTCAAACTTCCCTCGATCCATATTTTTTTTCCCACAACATTATGAACTGTCCGTCACTGAAATCTTTGTTGTCTTTCTGTAGTCTTGCCAGTTATCATACTATACGTTGGTTGTAGAATATGAATCGTGTGGTAAGAATACATTAACGACGTAAGTAAACGTGATAAATAGTGAGAGCAGGCTAGGTGCCACAAAGACGTTTCATATAAATGAAAACAACAAATGAACGGGTGTGAACTACACTCCTGGAAATGGAAAAAAGAACACATTGACACCGGTGTGTCAGACCCACCATACTTGCTCCGTAAACTGCGAGAGGGCTTTACAAGCAATGATCACACGCACGGCACAGCGGACACACCAGAAACCGCGGTGTTGGCCGTCGAATGGCGCTAGGTGCGTCAGTGTCAGCCAGTTTGCCGTGGCATACGGAGCTCCATCGCAGTGTTTAACACTGGTAGCATGCCGCGACAGCGTGGACGTGAACCGTATCTGCAGTTGACGGACTTTGAGCGAGGGCGTATAGTGGGCATGAGGGACGCCGGGTGGACGTACCGCCGAATTGCTCAACACATGGGGCGTGAGTACATCGATGTTGTCGCCAGTGGTCGGCGGAAGGTGCACGTGCCCGTCGACCTGGGACCGGACCGCAGCGACGCACGGATGCACGCCAAGACCGTAGGATCCTACGCAGTGCCGTAGGGGACCGCACCGCCACTTCCCAGCAAATTAGGGACACTGTTGCTCCTGGGCTATCGGCGAAGACCATTCGCAACCGTCTCCATGAAGCTGGGCTACGGTCCCGCACACCGTTAGGCCGTCTTGCGCTCACGCCACAACATCGTGCAGCCCGCCTCCAGTGGTGTCGCGACAGGCATAAATGGAGGGACGAATGGAGACGTGTCGTCTTCAGCGATGAGAGTCGCTTCTGCCTTGGTGCCAATGATGGTCGTATGCGTGTTTGGCGCCGTGCAGGTGAGCGCCACAATCAGGACTGCATACGACCGAGGCACACAGGGCCAACACCCGGCATCATGGTGTGGGAAGCGATCTCCTACACTGGCCGTCGAGGGGACACTGAATAGTGCACGGTACATCCAAACCGTCATCGAACCCATCGTTCTACCATTCCTAGACCGGCAAGGGAACTTGCTGTTCCAACAGGACAATGCACGTCCGCAAGTATCCCGTGCCACCCAACGTGCTCTAGAAGGTGTAAGTCAACTACCCTGGCCAGCAAGATCTCCGGATCTGTCCCCCATTGAGCATGTTTGGGACTGGATGAAGCGTCGTCTCACGCGGTCTGCACGTCCAGCACGAACGCTGGTCCAACTGAGGCGCCAGGTGGAAATGGCATGGCAAGCCGTTCCACAGGACTAGATACAGCATCTCTACGATCGTCTCCATGGGAGTATAGCAGCCTGCATTGCTGCGAAAGGTGGATATACACTGTACTAGTGCCGACATTGTGCATGCTGTGTTGCCTGTGTCTATGTGCCTGTGGTTCTGTCACTGTGATCATGTGATGTACCTGACCCCAGGAATGTGTCAATAAAGTTTCCCCTTCCTGGGACAATGAATTCACGGTGTTCTTATTTCAATTTCCAGGAGTGTATCATACAGCATAGGATATCAAGAGTCATGGCTTCCAAAAAGGAACTCAACTTCAAAACAGTTAAAAACCTATGTTGACAGACCACAGAGAAACTGTGTAATTGTGGAACAGTTGAGTTCAGTTGTGGCAGCTTATGTGACGACCTATTATGTTTTCATCACTTCCTTGCCAGTGATCGCGTTCAATTTCATAAGAGCGCCTATATCGGGCAAGGAGTCATATCTCACTCATGTACCAGATGTACAAATCAGGTGCGTCGGTAAGAGATTCCTAACGTTTGACACGCGTACTGTCACTAATACTGAGTATGACACACGAGACGTGTTTCCCGGTGGAGGATTCGGTTGACTTGTCGCCTCGTCATCAAATGCCTGTGGTTCCCATTCGAAAGCCACTTCATTTCGGTTGTTGATAGAGAAGTTCCGCAGAATGAACTGTAATTATGTGTCTCTACCGTACATCTTGTTGTTGCAGACGAACATTACCCTACGACAAAGACAAAAATTTCAATACAACGCACAGCAAAAGAAGAAAAGAAACAGAAAACGAGGCGAGGGAGGTTTCAACGAGGCTAGCCCGCTCGGGAGTCCAACACCGTCGCAACGTATCCCACGACGCCATTTTTCAACCCCTGTGCTCTATATTGTATTTCTACGTATTGGACTACTCACTGTTTCTCTTTTGCTATTTTTTCAGTCTAGTACGCCTGCTTCCTGTTTTCAGGCTTGATATGTGTTCAGTTTTTTACCAGTCTGTCGGCTGGTCCCTCTTAACGCTTTCTTGTAAGAAAACACGGAAAGAGCATAATACGTAATTCGCATCTCTACAGGTGTATAGCACGCAAAAGTTGAAACCTCACTGGGCTGAAACCAACGGTATCTGGCTCTTCAGAGCAAACAAATAAATAACCACTGATCTACAGACTGCCTGAATTTACACAACGCAAGATTACGCCACTGAAATTGAAAACTGAATGTGCTGGTATGTCGCGGGCTTAGTACTTTCCCCCAGTTTCTTCATTAGTTGCAGAGTTTTGCGCCTCGAATGGATGAAATCGAGACTCTCTGGAGCCTCTTCGCCATTTCCGTTTTCTGTTGTTATGTAGAACTCGAAGAAGTTCATCACTTTTCCGCAGATGTGGAGTATGTCCTCATCAGTAAACAAAATTTTATCCAAGAGGTGTTCGTTGAGTTATAATGCAATACAGGAGCCGGCAGCTGTGGCCGAGCGGTTCTTAGCGCTTGAGTCTGGAACCGCGCAGATGTGGAGTATGTCCTCATCAGTAAACAAAATTTTATCCAAGATGTGTTCGTTGAGTTATAATGCAATACAGGAGCCGGCAGCTGTGGCCGAGCGGTTCTTAGCGCTTGAGTCTGGAACCGCGCGACAGCTACGGTCGCAGGTTGGCATCCTGCCTCGGGCATGGATGTGTGTGATGTCCTTAGGATAGTTAGGTTTAAGTAGTTCTAAGTTCTAGGGGACTGATGACCTGAGATGTTAGGTCCCATAGTGCTCAGAGCCATTTGAATCATTTTTTATTTTTGGAACACAGGAAACATGGTTACTCAACGAATTCGTCATGGATGACGTTTGTTTTTATTATGAGACCACATTTCATATCTGCGGTAAAGTTATTAAATATAACTTCCGCATATGGGCTACCGGCCCACCTCACGCTACCATTATATACCAAAGAAGCACACCAAAAGTGAATGTGTGGGTGGAATACACCTCAAGGAAATTATTCGAATGAAACTGTTTGGCACCTGTGGTCCAAAGATTTGTTTATTCGGCCGTTCCACTTTAAATAGTTCCATAAACATACTCCCAGACTTTCCGACTAGCTACGCGTAGTCGCTACATCCGTCAATGTCGAGGAACAAGTTGAAGTCATCATCCGCGAATTCTTTGTAAATGAAGTGTAATCATATTGTTATGTGGTGACAGAGATGGAAAAAAATGTGACAGCAGGTTCTGACAGTGTATGTTCTGCTCTTATTTCAGTATTTGCTTAAATACTTGGCAGTTCTGCACTGGATTGCAAAAGAAGCATTCAGTCACTACTTCCAGATAGTACACAAAACAAATCCGGTAGTATGTCGGATCTCTTGGAAATTTCATTTATGATGTCGCCTATTTCCCGACCTATTTAATCAAATATTTTAATTTTTTCTCTAGTCTTAAGAAAATTACCTTTGCCGTGCGAGAGACTTTGAAATAAGGGTATGGCAAAAAATGCTAGCAAAGAAATTTTGTCGCTAGTAAGCATGGCGACAGATTTTCAGATTTCCATCATGGCAGTGGCTTCATTGCTGCGAACTGAAGATGGAGAGGAAATGATGGTACATCCTGTCGCCAGAGAGCACCTGAGGACGATATTGAGTCAGACCTCAGAAACTCCAGATGTGCGTTAGAAGTCGTCGGACATTACGCTACGGCTGCGCCTGTCCATTAGCCGCCTGCAGCAAGCCACGAGCGCGAGATAATTCAACAGGCGGTGGGGAGGAAGGGACCAACGTCACTGTAGATAGCGGAAGGTGTTTGCGAAGACATTGCTCTCTGCATCTACGGCGACATTCCGCAAACTGTCTTACGCTGTGCCATGGACTGAATGAATAAAAATTTTGTCCTTCCGCCATAACCCTTCCTAAGCCTACTTTTCTAGCTGTGCCTGTGTTGTTATCCTACCGTCTCTTCCTCAACACAATGCGTGGAGCAATGAGGCTTAGATTTAGGGGACAGTGAATGGTTTGTGGTCCTGAAGTTTAGTAATAATCCACATTTATTTATTCTGTTACAGTTATAAAGATATTATTTACGTAAGTCCCGAAATTAGTTTAGCCATGTTTTACTGAAGCTCGATTTTGAGTGACTGGGATGTTACTCTTTTCACATCACTTAGTCACTGTATTGGCAGTACTTCTGCAAAAGTAAGTAATTGCTACAGTTACAGAGCTCACAAGCTGCTGAAATATTTAATAGTTTCACACTATTCGTCAGCAAAGAGGCACACAGTTTGTAGCATCCAAAGGTATTCTCTTCACAGTTACTTCTTCTCTGAGTGTTTAAGTCTCTACTGTAAGCAGTAAATTGCACCAAACGAAATACATCTATAGTACCGCTGTCACCGTTGGTCTCCCATCAATGTACAATGGCCAGCTTTGTTGTTCTTGTGTTGATCACTGCGAATATTGGTTTGACATTCCTGTTCACGACAATGTACCTTCTACAAGTCTTTCGTATCTGGACCGCAAAATTTTCATGTATTTAGTATAGCAAAGCCTTCGGATTGGCCGAGCCGTTCTAGGTGCTACAGTCCGGAACCGCACGACCGCTACGGTCGCAGGTTCGAATCCTGCATCGGGCATGAATGTGTATGATGTCCGTAGGTTAGCTAGCTTTAAGTACTTCTAAGTTCTAGGGGACTGATGACATCAGAAGTTAAGTCCCATAGCACTCAGAGCCAATTCAACCATTTGCACCTTCGCTTCTGTCTACAGCAGGCTCATCCAAGAATTGCGCCTGGCGGGCGCGCCCTCGCCATGAGGGCGCAATGCAGTGCAGTTCAGCGCCCCGTCCGCGACCGTGTATCGCTAGTGTCGCCATAGAGAGCGTGTGTGTGTGTGTGTGTGTGTGTGTGTGTGTGTGTGTGTGAGAGAGAGAGAGAGAGAGGGAGAGCTGCAGAGCGAGTGAGACCGCACAGCACTGCTCTGCGCTGGACTGTCCCGCGGTCAGATCAAACGTAAACAAAATATTCTATTTTCGAAATAGTTTTATGTAAGGGATGTAGAGCCTCATTCTTACTGTTAGTAGTTAGAAGTAAATATTTTTTGTTATACTTCGTGCTACAGCTTTTTGTATCCCTTTTCAGAGTTTAGAAATCAGATCCTTAGTTTGCTGTTTTGTACGTCAAAATTGTAACTGACCAAGTTTAAAAACTTATCAAAAATTCTATTAAGGTTGGAGAGCGCTTTAATTCTTACAGTCAACATTGTTAAAGAATACAATTAACATTTTACACGTTTTTCTTTTTCAGGGAAACGATTTTGTCTAGGTTTGGTACAATATTCTGTGAGATTGCTAACCTCAAAGAATTAGTAAAAATTTTTATCGCCAAGTAATGAACGATTCTTAGTTTTAGCAAGCTTTTCAAGAGAGAAAAAGCGCTCGCAAATATACTGAGAACCTAACATTGAGAGAAATTTGGCCGCGTGCTTTGCAAAAGAGGATATTTCTCTCGTGGAAGACATCTGTAAAAGACATCCAAAGTTTTACACATAAGAAAGCCGTTTTTCAGTCGGATATCACACTGCAGGTAAATCAGCTCTAGTTGAAGCACTTGTGAGACGTCCTCTGCCCGAAGAGAAAACGGGCGAACAAATATATATAAGGCCGGTTAAGGCTCACATAGCCGCTCAGGATTAGCCGAGCGGTCAGTGGGCCTTCGGCTGTGCTGCGGTGAGGACCCGCTGTTTGTGTTCCTGCCGCGGAGCGAGCGCTCGTGTTGTTTACATCGTACTCGGCCGTTTCGCGCGTGCCGTACTCAGCATATAGATCACTATGGCGCACCAATACAGAAAATCGACGCTCAAATTTACGTTCGCAACGAATTTGCACGGCCCAAAGCACTCGAAGTCGAACGATTTCTACGAGAAGATGTTAAAACCCCGGCGACCGACATTCTCGGCATTCACTTGTCCATTGTGAGTAGTATCTTGTATGTCAAGATCATCAACGACGCAACATGTGAACGGATCCTTCGGAACACGAAACAGGGCCTCCGTTTCTGCCATGCTGATGGGAGTGTGGGGACTGTGCAGGTCGATTATTCTGGCATGGGACTTCGAACGATCAGAATTTTCGAACTTCCTTTCGAACTACCGGCAGAGGACGTCGTGACAGCGCTGCGCCCCTACGGCACGGTCCATGATCATATTCCGGAAAAATGGACGCAATTCCAGATATATCCTGTGCTGAACGGAGTCCGACAGGTCTGAATGGAACTTAAAAGACACGTCCCTTCATATATGAATATCGGTGGCTGCTGTGCCATCGTCATCTACGATGGGCAACCGAAGACCTGCTCTGGTTGTGGGAAGGAGAGACACTCAGATCAGAATGTATCCAACGTCGAATCACTCAACTGCCGCCAGCTGACGCGGACCCGCCGTCGCAGCCGACGCTCCTTCCCGTGACTTATGCAGCAGCCCTCACGGCAGCTACCACTTCACCACGACAGCCGACATCCACTGTTGGGTCGCAGCTCCATCCTCCAATACAGGGCGATGATGACACACCCGTTCCACAAGCTACGGATTCAACTCCGATGCCGCCGCCCCTGTCGAGGGATAACAACATACATGACGATAGCATGGCCTCTTCTTGTACCTACGGCTGCCTTTGTGCCGGAACGTCGTGAATCTTTGCCATCGTCTGACACAGAAGGTCACACCAGGAAGCAACGGTCTCCGAAGCGACGGAAGCGAAGGCGTAGATCAACTTCTGAACGGGATGCGACACAGCCTCCAGAGGACGACCACTCCACCTTCAATGACGACGCTACCACAGAGGCAGCCGCCATTTGCTGCAGTGTGGCACCACCGAACGGAACTGAGGACAAATCACATATATCTACAGTGGCAATATCGGTTGCCGATATGCAGGGCAGATACTGCCCACCACCTTCTGGAGTGAAAGCACCCATGGCGTGTTCTGAGGAAGCTAGGGAAGCCGATCTTGCTTTGAGTTGCCCGACGTGGGCGGATGACCACGATGACGACAGGGCCCACGCCATTGGCACCGGCTCTCTGGAAAGGACTGCAGGTGAAGTTTTGGGGGGGATGCGGAGGTGTCAATATAGACGTGTCATACGTAATTCAGTCTAAATGGATAACTTAACACCTGAAGTTCGGCAAAAAGCTTATCGAATCGCCACGCTTAACCTCAACACAATACGAACGGCAGTGAAGATCCAGTTGCTGCGTGAGATGCTCCGTTCTTCGGACGTGGACTTTTCCCTGTTGCAAGAAGTGTATATAGCGGCCCTTCCCGTTTTCTACGGTTATGTGACATACGTGTCACCGGCGGACCAGAATGGCAGCGGTACGGCAGTAGTAGGGCGCGATCAAATTGCCATCGAAGAAGTGACTTACCTTCCGTCAGGAAGGGGGCTGGCGATCACAGCACTGGGCACGCGCATCATTAACATTTACGTTCCATCAGGAACTGACCAACGCCGCGAACGATCGCTTTTCTACTCAGAGGATATCGCTGCCCTCTTTATCAGCCGCTTAGATCAATATACCTTCGGCGGCGACTTTAACTGTGTGCTCCACCCCAAAGACCAAGTCCCACATTTCTCGACTTGTCAAGAACTTCGGCTCCGGGTTCGAGATCTGCTTCTCACCGACACGTGGGAGACAGTGCACGGTGACCGTCCCGGGCCGACATACCTTACTAGTCACTCAGCCAGTCGCCTAGACCGCATTTATGCCTCACGAGCTCTAGCGCCGGGAGTATTGGACGCCGAACGTTGGCCGCTTGCCTTCTCCGAACATAGCGCTTTCATATGCACACTCACACTACAGCAGTAACGGATATGGCGCAGCCGAGGACCCTGGAAGCTTCAAGCCCCGGAATGCCGTCAGATCGCCAACACATGGCTGGATTGCTAACGTCGTCTTCCCTGATACCCTTCGACTCTAGCATGGTGGGTGGGCTGTGCTAAACCAGCGTTCCGGCGTGTGCTAACACAATTCGGAAAAGATGTCGCAGCTTGGCATCGTCACACATTGGACATTGGACTTTTATTACACGATGCTTTGCGAACTTGACAACCAACCACCATCTCCAAACCAACAAATGGAAAGCCGCCGAATTAAAGGTAAAATATTGTCTCTTACGAGGAAACGTTTAGAGGGGATTGTAGTGCGATCGCGACGTCAAGACCGAGCGGAAGGAGAAAACCCGTCTATGCATCACATCGTGCTCGACAGCCGCCGACGCCGACAGCAGCTTATCACGGACCTCATATTGCCAGGCGGTAGGGTCGTAATGACGCAGGCGTCGGTTACAGAAGCCTTTGCAGATCACTATCGCCGGTTTTACGACGAGGTGAATACAAAGGACGCGGACGAGCACGACATACTGCAGCACGTGTCGCACACCCTCGACGATGCAGCAGCGGCGACGCTGTTAGCTGGACTTACACGGGACGACATCGAGGACGCGCTTAATAAGGGAGCGCTCAACAAATCTCCCGCGCCAGACGGACTGCCACTCGTGTTTTATCGGACTTCTAATGATGCACAAGCCTTCCAGAGGTCGGACGGTCGAGGACTACAGGCCAATTACAATGCTCAACTCGGACTATAAAATCTTCTACCGGCTACTCGCCAGCCGTATAAAGTTCTACCCCCAGTCTTCTCAATGGAAAAACGACACAGGGCGGAGTGACCAACATGCAAACGGCAACCTGTGAATGCAGGGATTTAATAGCCATCGTCACATCCTCTCGCCTTCGAGCTGCTCTGATCTCCGTTGATTTCGACCACGCCTTCGACAGAGTTCATCACAAGTTCCTTCTGTCCGTTATGGCCCGCATGGGGTTCCCGCCTGACTTTCTCTACGTCTTTCAGCGCCTTTTCCGTGGAGCTGCATGCCGTGTACTGGTGAATGGACGGATTGCGGGTCCCTTTCCGATCCGACGCTCAGTTCGCCAAGGATGCCCACTCTCCATGATCCCTTACGCGATCGCACTCGAACCACTTGTCGGAGGGTTGAGAAACAGGCTCTCGGGCATATCATTGAGGGATCACACCTTTCACTGCAGAATATATGCTGATGACCTTCTATTACTTGTCCGATCTGGTGACGAGGTACGCTCGGTGATACAATAGATCAATCGCTATGGATTGGCAGCGGGCAGCCTCATGAATGTGGCCAAGTCGGCAGCGATGCCCCTTGGGAGAGGTCTACAGGAGGACGCTTTAGCCCCACACCCACTAGTTAACAAGATCCGGTTCTTGGGCATAACATTTACACAGGATGTGCGCAACACGGGCGCCATAAACTATGCACGATTACTACAGGCAATACGCACCGAAGTTCGCCGGAACTTAATTCGACAGATGGACCTCCTCTAAACATTCATGGTGGTGTCTGTTTGTTCTATATCGTGTCTCCCTACCACTTTCGCGCAACGACGCTCTGAGCGTGTTTTTGTAGGGATTTGACTAGTTTGAACCAGGGACCTGTTGCTGGTAAGGAGACGCCAGACCACACATGACATGTAGAATTCAGAAGAGTTCAGTGAGACTAGCGATGATATAGCCAAATACTTAATGATCTCAGCGTCAGCTCCACTGCATCCCCTGTAAATGAATCTTAATACTAACTAAATTTAGTGGAAGGGGTTCAAGGCTTTCCTATTTTTAGTTAGCTGGTAAAATAACGTCGAAAAAGCAGTTAAGTTTACCATTGGAAATTTTATTCTACTCACAAAACATTGTTTATAAATTGCACTATTAATAAAAGGAGATGTTTTAATACAGGATGGTAAAAACCAACTGCGTTCAACAAAAATGTGAACGAATATTCCCTGAATGGGTTTCCAAGTTCTACAATGGCTCGAAGGATGACCTATGCCATATCACGTCTATAATCTAGATTTAAATTAAGTTTCACTAAAGAGAAAACTATCAAAATGGTCTACAGTGACCCTCAATTATCTTTATTTACTTATCTGACTTGTCGTAAATTACAGTGGCTGATGTGGCTTCTCAGTAACTATATAACAGAAAAATCATTGCGTTTCAGATCTTTTCTTCAAGTGGCAAATGTGAGCACCATGAGTTTTAATTAACGATCGACACTAGTATTACGCAAAAAGGGGGTGTAACATATGAGACTTCTGCAGCTATGAGTGAACCCTTATGCGCTCAAAAATGCGGCATCGCGTGCGTTCATTACCTTGTCGTTGGTTAGGCAGTTTCAGGGCGGCAGCGGCCGGCGCAGCTCCGCTCACCTCGCCATCTCGGAAGCAACTCTCCCCTAACTTCTCCTTACTACAATTTACCGAAGTTGGTTTAAGAAAAACTATCTGGCTATGTTTTCATCTGACCAATTAGGGTCTCAATGTTAACCTTAAGCTCCGCCTACAAAAATTCTGTCTATCCAATGAGAAACGTTATACTTTTCGTGGTGGGGCAATGTTTTTAAAGTTTGCAACGTAACAGAGACCCGAAAAAGTCTAATGCTAAAAGCTGCAGCTGGTGTGGTCCTTTTAGCGTTATTGTAAGATCTATACTGTTCTTCTGGAGGGCTTTATCTTTTAACGTGGGCTGGGGGGTGGTCCTAATGCAACAGACACGCGAAAAAGTCTCACGCTAAAACTTGTGGGTGGTAGTGGCCCTTTTTGTGTTATTGTAAGATCTATACTGTTTTTCTGGAGGGCTATGGCTTTTAACATGGACTGGGGGGTGGTCCTTGACGTAACAGAGACGCGAAAAAGTCTCACTCTAAAATGTGGGGGTGGTGTGCCCTAGTGGTTAGCTGGCGACGTGGGTGTCCAGTCCGTCCCTTATCGTAGGGCCTTCTAGCTTAACACGGTTCTGCTCTCGGCTTCTGTTCTCGTTTCTCCCCTCGGAACTGCGCCGGTCTCACGGTGGGAAGGTACGACATGCATTTAGGCATTCTTGTGTTAGTCTGTGGTATTCCATTTCCTCACTCGTTACTCGTATTACTTTTGTTAATTTAATGTCACGATTTATTCGGAGCTATGTGACATATTACTGGATTTGCTTACATGTCAGGGTTTTCATCTGACCAATTAGGGTCTCAATGTTAACCTTAAGCTCCGCCTACAAAAATTCTGTCTATCCAATGAGAAACGTTATACTTTTCGTGGTGGGGCAATGTTTTTAAAGTTTGCAACGTAACAGAGACCCGAAAAAGTCTAACGCTAAAAGCTGCAGCTGGTGTGGTCCTTTTAGCGTTATTGTAAGATCTATACTGTTCTTCTGGAGGGCTTTATCTTTTAACGTGGGCTGGGGGGTGGTCCTAATGCAACAGACACGCGAAAAAGTCTCACGCTAAAACTTGTGGGTGGTAGTGGCCCTTTTTGTGTTATTGTAAGATCTATACTGTTTTTCTGGAGGGCTATGGCTTTTAACATGGACTGGGGGGTGGTCCTTGACGTAACAGAGACGCGAAAAAGTCTCACTCTAAAATGTGGGGGTGGTGTGCCCTAGTGGTTAGCTGGCGACGTGGGTGTCCAGTCCGTCCCTTATCGTAGGGCCTTCTAGCTTAACACGGTTCTGCTCTCGGCTTCTGTTCTCGTTTCTCCCCTCGGAACTGCGCCGGTCTCACGGTGGGAAGGTACGACATGCATTTAGGCATTCTTGTGTTAGTCTGTGGTATTCCATTTCCTCACTCGTTACTCGTATTACTTTTGTTAATTTAATGTCACGATTTATTCGGAGCTATGTGACATATTACTGGATATGCTTATCATGTCAGGGTTTTCATGGAAGGTGTTGGATTTGCCTGACACCTTACACTCCTACAGCGTGTGGAATACCTCAATCTTCACTTGGCAAATAAGATGATCCACATGGCCTAGGTTACCAATATCGACATCGCTTGTACACAGACTGCAAGCAGTGTTTTGATATTACCTTACAGCCAGACTCCTATTCAAAGTCCGCTACCAAACACTCACCCTCCTTCCGCGTGATGGCGGACTGGGGCTTATAAATGTACGAGCGAGAGCTACAGCGTTATACTTGTGCACAATGATGAAATTGTGGGCACACAAAGATGCTTCCCTTACGAGACGTCTGTTAGAGGAATTGCTGCCGGCGTCTCTTCTGCCACCTGTCACGGTTGCGCATATTACACCCTCACTCTCGCACCTCTCGGCATTTATTCTTGAGTATAGTTACGTGCAGCCAGACCCAACACTCGCACTCCCAAGGCGAGAGACGTTTACAGACTGCTGCTAATGTCCATCCCTCGTAATGTGATTGAGAGGAAGAGACCTACGACCCTATGGCCTGCAGTGTGGAGAGCGGTCCAGAAGCCGTTCCTCCTCTCGCGGGTACGAGCCGCGTGGTACCATGTGGTGAACGGGAAGTTTGTAACACGACAAAGACTGCACGCTATTGGGATGACGGTTTCCCCCCTTTGTCCACGTTGCCACCTCGTGGATACTGACGAACACCGCTTAAGATGTGGATCGGCGTTAGAGGTATAGCTGCTAGTGCCAAAGATCCTCGCCTGCTACCTACGTATCGCGCTTCGCACAATTGAGCCACGGCTCCTCCTTTGTCCAGAGGATACTTATTTCACACCTGCGAAGATTCACACTCTCACATGGTTTAAAGGCATGTGCATATACTACCTCTTTCGAGATGATGAGAAGATGGTGCTTGATAACTGGCAATTTCTCTAGGACAGTCATAGCACACTTGAGTGTACACCCCGATACCGACAACTATTTGCGAACTATTTGCACATTGTCTTCGATAAGCCCCCTCACAGTTGTGGAGTACCGGGCAGAGGATGACCGCCTTCATGGGGCTCCACACGCTGCGAAATGTTGTACCAATTTGGAACATGGAATCTGCATGTAGATGGGCCATGCACATGGAATGGCGTGCGGGATTTGGTTACATTTTTCTTTCTTTATCATCTATCATCACTCTATTAGTTTCAAATTCTATTTCACAGTTTAGAAGGAACTCTTGTTCTGTTGTTGCCACGGATGTACATTCTAATTTTGTTTGTCGTAACTGAAAGACGCCTTTTTCAATATATCTAAAAAAAGGTTGACAGAGAAACTAATTTACAATTTAATTTTTTTTTAAAAAAAAAAAGGTCGGCGGAGCTGCAGTCGTGGACTGTGCGGCTGGTCCCGGCGGAGGTTCGAGTCCTCCCTCGGGCTCGGGTGTGCGTTTTTGTCCTTAGGATAATTTAGGTTAAGTAATGTGTAGTCTTAGGGACTGATGACCTAAGCAGTTAGTCCCATAAGATTTCACACACATTTGTAATTTTTCGCAAAGCTAACTTATCTCCAAAAATCGGTTTTCAAACTCTTCTTGTTTCTCGCAAACGATTTTCACATAATCTGATAAATCCACATCTTCTTTAACACTGTGTAGTGCAGGAAAGTGACCACAATTCTTCTCTCGCAACTGTTTTCCCCACAAAATAAGTTTTTTTGAATGCTTGAATTTTGTGCACTAAATCAGAAACAGAGTGATTTTCTCCTTGGAATGAATTGTTCAAAGTATTTAAATGACCAGTAAGGTCACTCAAAAAGGCCAAATGTATTTACTACACCCCTCAAGGAGAAAAACCGATGAGGCACCTTTCCTCTGCTCAGCTGTCTTACTTCGGTGTGATAGGGGATGTCCGGGTATTCCGGTTCGATATCAGCCAGAAATTCTTTAAATTGGAGATGTGTGAGTCCATGCGGTCGACGATAATTAACCGTTCGAAGAACTATGTCCACAACATTTGTGTATGCTGACAATCTTCACACAAAGTGCCTCCTGGTATATCAGACAATGGACTGCCGCGAATAAGGAGCAGCCGAGTTCAGCCATTTTCGACCTGACGTAACCCAGGAATCGAGTGCGTATCCCTCGTAGCGCAGGGGCTCCATTCGTTGTAACACTGGTCATGCGTTCCCATTTTAACCCGGTTGACTCTAATACGTTTTCCACGGCTAGAAAAATATCCAAACCTGTGGTTGCGTCTTATAATGGTATAAGGTTGAGAGGCGCGGCGGGCGGTCGGGCGATCCGCACGGCCAGCTAAGCCACATGGTTCGGCCACCGCGACAACATACGAATTCGTTCGGGGCGCTGGTCGCTGGAGATCGCGGTCGCTAACGCCACAGGGGCACAGCTTGGACGGGCCTGGTCTACAGTGTTTAAATCCCACCCTTCCTCCTCACTTATCCTCCCACCCCCCACCCCCCCAAAAAAATAACAAATTTCCTTTCATTTCCAAAGTGACCATTACTCGCATTATAAGGCTTCATATCAACGTGTCCTTTTCTTTAGGCAGATTGCACCATCAGTTTCTTTTGATTCAGTACATTTTTATTACTTCTATTAAAAATAAAATCTCCAACATTCTTCTGAAGCAGCGCATGTCAATAGCCTCTATCCTGTCGTTACTTACGGTTTATCAATAACGTTTCACTTCCGCACTGGGCTACACTTCAAAAAACTGCATTAGGAAAAGATCTCGTAATAGTAATTTTTATACATGTGACAGAAGCGTGTGAAATGAAACGGTTGCCGATGCGAGATGGTAACAGGTCGCTTGCGAATCGCTTCCAGCGTAGGTAATTGCGCCTCCACTGGCGGAGTGACTGCGGAGTGACTCAAGAGTAAATGGCTTGCAACGTGTTACCAACCAGTTGCCAGGGACTCGGCATCCACGTTGACAAGCGATGTGGGTTGCGTTGTGTCTTGAAAACTAGCACTTGTAGGCTTAATCTGAAAATGAAGTAGCGGGTTGTTGACATTATCTTTGTATGAGAAGTGGAGAAACACCCAATTTTATATAACTACAATCACCCAGGCTACTGAAGAAGGGTTTTGACAGAAAGAATGGTGTGGGCTGGGAAAAGAAGTTCAAGTGACGGGTATGTATTGTACTTTACACATATTGTTTAAAGAAACAGTTACCAGTATGTCATAGGAGCAGGTGTACAAGAAAAATATGTCATGCCGGGAGTACACTTTTGTTTGATTAACAGCGCTTTAGTCGGTCTGTAAAATTTCATTGTCGTGTGCAAACGAATAAAGGAAACGAAAGGAAAACGACGGCAAAGCCACCAATTTCCGACTCCTGGAAACATAGCGGTTCTCACATAAAAATGATTTAAGTAGCATAAACTTTCATCACCATATTTTGGCGTCTGTAGATCTCAAAACTTCAGAGTTTTCAAACAGAGGTAACACTTTCATGTGGCGGAAAAAATCAACTGTGCCAAATTATTGTAGCACAGTACAGCCTGTTTCAAGAGGAACAGTAAATTTTATAGGAGACAGTACCATAGAAGAATTGCAATAAAAATGCCATATATCATGTGTCCGATTTTTATTGAGAACAGAGATTCACCTGTTAGTATGTAACACAAACAGACTTAAAGCAAAGATAAATGAGGACATTCACAATTGATTTTCAAAAATTACACCGCTAACTTCTATGCACTTTTGACTTCTCTTGGTAACATGACATGTAACTCTTACGAGACACGCCTTAAATTAAACAAGCCGGCCGCTGTGGCCGAGCGGTTCTAGGCGCTTCAGTCCGGAACCGCGCTGCTGCTACAGTTGCAGGTTCGAATCCTGCCTCGGACATCGGTGTATGTGATGTCCTTAGGTTAGTTAGGTTTAAGTAGTTCTAAGTCTAGGGGACGGATGACCTCAGATGTTAATTCCCATAGTGCTTAGAGCCATTTGAGCCATTTTTAGATGAAAAAGCAAGTTTACTGTTACCAATCACTGTTTTTTTATCTCCACGACTCGTATCAAAGGTTTAAACCTCCATCATCAGGTTGGTTTAAATTTGTTAACATGACATTTGTGCGTGTGTTGTGTTACAATTTTTTTGAGAAACTTGTGGCACTGTCTAGTTCTTCCAAAAAATCCAAACGCTGCACACACACAAGTGTCATATTAACAAATGTAAATCCACCTGACAATGGAGGTTTCAACATTTTTAACGCGTCGTGGAGATAAATAAACAGTGACTGGTAACAGCTAACTTGTTGTTTCATTTAATGTCAATAACAGTCAGTGTAAAGCCAAACCTAAAATGTTTCCATTTAGAGATCTTCTTTGCATTCTTTTACTCGTGATTTGAACGATCAAATCGGCTCTTGTGGTTACTTTTTCTTTGTAGACTTCGCCTTTCAGCCATCGCCACGGGCAAAAATCCAAAGGGATAAGGTCCGGAGACTTTTTTGGCAAAGAAACCTGCTCATATCTACCGATCCATCTTCCAGGGAATGCTGGGTTTAAATAATGCATCACCTGATGGCTACGATGTGCAGGATCCCCGTCATGATGGATGAACGCATGCATTCTTGAAGCCAAAGGAATCTCTTACAACAATGCTGGGAGTTCATTTTCAAGAAAGTGTAGATAACGGGGCCTGTAAGACGATGCGGTAACACAACAGGCCCAATCAACTGATTGTCTGCCAAACAACACCACGCATTTACACAGAAATATTTTTGAAAATGCGTCTCCACAATGGGATGTGGGTTTTCTTCAGACCACTGAACCGAATTGCAAGTGTTACCTAAGACGTCACGAGTGAATGTGGCTTCATGTGTGAAGAGTAGAAATGGGATTACCTAGCGTTTTTCAGGGATCCAGTGAGAAAATTCCAATCGCGTATGTTCATCTTTTGCTCGAAAGTGTTGAATGAGCTGTAAATGATACGAACAGAACCCGTGGATTTAAGTTTCCACTATTCTCTTGTGTGTGGAACCGATACATGCAGAAATTCTATGTGCGCTTGTTGTAGTATTGCCTTCTGCCGACTGAATAATATCTTCATCCACAATGTGTTCATTTACTCGTACAGATGCAATATGTCTGCTGGCCACTGTACCAATGTCACGTAGTGCTGACCACACGAGTAAACACTCTTGAATCTGGTAGCCTTCCGTTAGGAAATCGCATGCCGTATTATCAACAAGCAACAGCAGCTTTTCCCTTGAAAAACCAGTAGACAAATTTCATATCAGCATACTCAGTATGTGTGAATATAACACGCCGCAGTACAGTAGGGCCGGCCGCGGTGGTCTCGCGGTTCTAGGCGCGCAGTCCGGAACCGTGCGATTGCTACGGTCGCAGGTTCGAATCCTGCCTCGGGCATGGATGTGTGTGATGTCCTTAGGTTAGTTAGGTTTAAGTAGTTCTAAGTTCTAGGGGACTAATGACCACAGCAGTTGAGTCCCATAGTGCTCAGAGCCATTTGAAGTACAGTAGGTTTGGCTAACAAATCACAATGAAAACTAAAGCACAACTCCACAACGTGAACACCAAGATTCAGTACCGATGACATTCGATAAATCCACCCATAGCAACCCATAGCAACTTGTGTACCAACACACGAAACGAAAATGCAATGAACTCAGCTGTACGTCTGTACTCAATAAAAATTGGACACATGTAATATGGCATTTTTATTTGTCTGTTCTACCACGTCCTAAAATATATACCATTCCTCCTGAAACACCCTGCAGAGTAAGTCAATGAAAAGCTATGAATTTGGAATCTGTCTGCTTGCGGCTCCTTGACTGCTACAAGCTAGCAACAGTTTATGTTTCTCTGGATGTCCGGATGAATCCAGAATTTTCTTATGTTTTCATTTGTGTGTAATTCATCTTTCTACGAGCTTGAATTTGTATTCGACATGGCGAGTGCAACAAACAGCACATCCCTCCACCAGACTCGCGCAAGGCAAATGCTGTTTCTTTTTTCAGATTTGTGCCGTGTGCGGAATTGCGTTGTCAGGAAGGCGGAAACTAGTTGCCGATTTAGATCGCCTGCCCGTTGGGTTCCTTTTCAGTCACTCCATGTGCGGACGGCCTTGGATTTGCGCGATACTGACCAGCGAGTTTATACCGCTACTTTGGAGAATTCCCAGTTCTCTGTAACGAGGTCAAGTAACAGAAAGTCTGCACGTCTCGTTCTGGCGATAATTCGAATTAGGCTATGAGCAACGATCCAGCCGGTGAGCTGAAGTTTGGCATTCGGCAAACTGCTTTGAGTTTGAGTCAAGTCTGTGCTGTGAATTCGTCCGCTTAGCACGATGCGTTTGTTGCCTACTAGCTAACGACATTAGAAAGCAGTCGATAACAATGATGTTTGATAGCGATAAATGACAGTAAATATGAAATATGAGATTTATATTCAGACCAGGGACGTACTGCATATGTCAAGTTCAGCTTGTACGTCATCTTTGGCGTATTTTGTCATCAACCACTCTATGGAGATACGGCGAGAGTCAACAAATCGGCATGAAACTGTTCGTTGAGGCTGGAATCTGGTTTCGCAGGACAGAGCGGACCAGGTTGTGGAATGGTGCTCAAATCAGCTGCTGCTAGTTGCACAAACATACCAACTTTATTTTCTAAAAGCACTTAATCACACATGCCATTAAAGAATTCAGAAACAATATGGCTGAAGGCCAGAACACAAGTTATTAAAATTGCGTTAAGGAATACACATGGCTGAAGGCCTTATCTTAAAATATTTCATATAACGTTCGGCCGAAGACCACATACTGAACATTAAAACAAACTAAATTAATACAAGGCTGAAGGCCTCGCACAGTACTTGAGACAAAAGAAATTCACAATCCCAAACAACAGAACGGTGGTGCAGCGTCCTGGGGAGGAAACTCTAACATCAAGTTAGGTGAGACAGGTAGCCAAGCTTAACACTAATTAATCGGGCTGCAGCACGACCTAGGGACGGCTGAGGTACCAACCAACAACCTAATCAATTCTCTTCCAGCCAACCAACGGCACGACCACCGAAAATATCAGCGAGCGCGAAAATTGCAGCAGCACTACGTCTTGATAATTGGCCTCTTAACACAGTCAAGGAACAATAACCACTCAAAGAAAAAAAAAAAGGAGAACAACATCAAGCTGTCGAACTACACGCCATGCTGGACAGCATCAACACGGCGAGGAAAACACACTGCCGGAAAACTACGCTACAGACCAGGGCAGGTAACCAGGACGTTAACGGCCACGAGATAAAAGATACCGCTGGTGCACTTCACTAATAAGTTACCATATTTTCAGTAGTTAAACACCATACAGAAAGACGGCTGCAAAATTTGCTGACTCTAACACACCATATGTTGCTGCTTGCGGGAACATCCCAGGAAGCGATAACCAGTAATGAACGAAGAGATTGCACAGCAGCTGAGGTTTCGTAACAGATTAACTGGTTACTCAACTCCAGTATGCAGGTTCGGTGGGCGACGAACTTTGCAGCTCTCGCAGCTAGTGCCTCACAACTCCGACGATGCATGCACGCCGCCAGCGGTCATGACCTGACCGCATGCCACGGACACTTCGTCGCTGCTCTGTCGCAACCGACCTACAGGCTACTCCAGTATGCAGACAGCATTCATCTGCTCAGCGGAAATCACAGAAGCTGCGCACATTTTCACGTAAACACTTGCAGCAAGAACTCTGACAATCCTAAAACCAATCACTGTGGAACAACAAGGGGAAATGACAAGTCACACACACACACAGAGTTTCTAAAAGCGGTCGCTGACCAAATACACGTCGTCCGATGAGATGACCAATCGACGACCAACGAATGTCATCCCCGTTGAAGGTTAACTGTCGGGAACGGTCGGGCGAGTCTTGGCTGTCCAGAGCTCACTGCAGCTCCAGCCCGACTCAGCTCGACGTCCGTTTGGAACTCGGAGACACGTCAACCCGAACATACTGGCTCGGACCCACCTATGCAGAGGTAACTCTTGCCCATCGGCGGCGACGTCACTGCACGAGGAAGGAACCGACCCACGTCCGGCAAGATGACAAACTGATAAGGCGCAGAAAAGGTCAAAAGATAGATGCTATTCGGAATGCAAGCTCCACTCGGTCTCGAAATGGAAACCACTGTGAAAATTAAATATATTTTGTTTTCAACAGTTAGCTGCATTATCCTATTTCTCTACTTAGCTGCCGCTCAGACTTACACATTTGTCGTAGCGCTGTACCAACTTTCCAGTACTGTCGTCATAGAAGGCAGCAGCCTGTGCTTCCTGGCAATATTCTACATTGGTGTACAGCCCGTTGCTGCGCCAAAAGGTTGTCTTCAAGGCCAGCGGTTCAAGTGAGCAGGGATGAAACTCATGGGCAGCCAGTTACGTGCTCTGTTGTGGGCGATCAATCGCTTCCCCTCGAAAACGCTCCAAGAGCGTCTTCATTGTTCCACTGTTTATATTTACATAAAAGGGAAAAAAACCTAATAAATGATCAGTATGGAGGTATATTTAAAAATAAATTGATGTTAATACAAAATGACTCGTTCCACATCATTAACATTTATCGTACAAATAATATGTGGAAAATCCGTGGTACCGTATATCACAAAGCATTTTAAAAATCTGGAAATGAAATTCAGAGGTAAAATGAAGCCGATGATCAAAGTAGACGTACATTGCAATTGTGGTATGTTTGGTTATTCCTGAAAAACTGGCAGAGTTACCTGCGAGAAATATTCCCAGAAAAGAAGCAAACAGGTCACCGTTGGAAAGGTACGCCTATATGTTACACAGGTTAGGCTATCATTACTTAAATAGTGACTTATATATACATTAAAGCAAAATATCCATTTTACGGGGTCTAGGTATTGGTGGCCATTTACGTAATCACATTTACAGTATTGCGCAACGCTGTAACATGTTTAAAAATTATATTGTTTTGCTACTCTGTAATATGTTATAATTGGTCACATATTGAATGGCACAACATAGTTATGATTTACAAGTGAGGTGTTGTGTAAACTACTGTGAGACTTATGCACTGACACTGTAATAAAAAAAGAGCTCTCTTCTGCATGGAGGTATACCTCTACGCAGTTATGTTTCTTTGACATTTTGGTAATTGTTCACTTTGTTGAAATGCACAAGATACGATAGTATACCGCACTTATTTACTTATTACACATGTTTATGGACCAGCAAAAAACACTTAGGCAAGACTTTTTCAAGCATGAATACTAAAAATATTGCGCATATGAGCTGAAAGTTGAAAATGTAATGAAAAAGATGCAGTACCGGTAGCAGAAAGCAACCAAGCATCGGCTTCGGAGTTATAATTTCATTTGCTATCAATACAAATAAAGTAAAAGAGGAATAAAATGTATTACGAAAGGATGCCTTTCACATCACTTCCTAATCTTTTTGGTTATCAGAAATATATCAAAAAAAAAACAAGTTCCATTAACGAGGCAAAATGTGTCGTGTTACTGGAGCAAATACACATTCAAGAACAGAAAAACATTCGAAATTGCCTTCCGGACAAACTGCCTTCCTGATACTTGTTAGTCACGTAAGCATTGTCAATTTTCGTATTTAAAACAGTTGTTGCGTGCACGCGACAGAACAATGAACAAGAAGCAATCGTAAACAGCAGTCGCTAATGTTTTGCGCTGTTTAAGATTGCAGGAGGCCCGACGTACAGCATAAGTCTGTAGTTCCGCCTCTTTTTACCTCCATGCAGAGATAATAATGTCGTTTATGTAATCTTTGGTTGTTTATTTTTTATCCGTGGTCATGTTATAGAACTTCAATAAAATTTTCCAGGTAATGTTTATGTTTGAAGTCAGACTGTTCGTATACTATATCACGCGGGTAAGTTTCCGTATTCCTATAAATTTCAAATTTTTCTGTGTGTGTATGGAGAGTCCGTTTTTTATGATGTGTACGATTTGAAGTTTCGATTTTGTCGACTTTGTGGTATTGGTTTTTTTAAATACACCAACAAATTCGATTTATTACTATGTGTATGTCCAGCATGCTCTCTAAATCCAACGTTTTAATTGCGTACTGTTTGTCCAATGTAAAATTTGTTACAGTTGTCACATGCGTACCAGCTGTCTACATGTGAGAAATGTCAAACAATACGAACATTATACTAAAAATGCACACATAGAGCTAGCATTCGGAACTACTAGTAACCTAAACATGAAAATCCACGCGGAAGAACCATAATACCGGAACACGCTAATCCGCGAATATCGAAAATTGCATGTGACATTTGTAACAAATTTTGCGTTGGAAAACAGGACGACATTTTAACATCATTCAGTTACCTTCTGTACTACACTGTAGATATTCTTTCTATGTATGACCATAGTTTTAAAGAGATATATTATTTGGCAGTGACACATAATATTCAAGGTACTTTCGTCCGTAAGGAGAGCCGGAACGATGAAAATGACAAAATCAAGGTTTTTTGGTTTTTTTCATAATAAAATTATTTGGAGTTTTCTGAATAAAACTAATCAAGTTTCACCCTTTTAAGTGAATTCTAACTATGTTTTTTATCGCTGCAAAGTTGACGCGCCGCGTAAACGGTTGTAGCTACTTGGTGTGTCACCTCTGAGGGCGCCACTCGCGGCTGCAAGCAGGGTATCATTGCGGAATTAGACAGTGTTTTGTTTTCCAACGTTCTATGGCTTTATCTCTGTGACAAGTGACTGTTCATATCGGTAAACATAGACGTGTGTGTTGATTTGTGGAGTCTGCTTTGTGTTGTTTAGCTGTTCAACTTCGCGTATTTGATGAATTTTGCTCGTACCTGTTTCACGTATTTGGTTTGTGGATATCAATATGCCCCGTTTCAGGAATCAAGTGTTTAAGGAAAGGCACAATGAGTGGAAGAAGAAATCTTTTGTTGTTTCGAAGGGATATCCTGCTCAGGCTGCTTCACCGACTACTTGAAATGAATGTGATAGAACCTCTTCCAGCAAGAAACTTTGTGACAGCAAAGAAAAATTTTAATACTATGAAAGTAACAGTAGTGAAATGAATGAAATAATTAACTTTTCCTTG
Source organism: Schistocerca gregaria (assembly GCF_023897955.1). Classification (NCBI taxonomy): domain Eukaryota; kingdom Metazoa; phylum Arthropoda; class Insecta; order Orthoptera; family Acrididae; genus Schistocerca; species Schistocerca gregaria. The sequence goes on along the minus strand of NC_064923.1, from coordinate 96,911,865 downwards.
CTCTCTAATATTTTGAAACATAATTTATTATTCAAAGTTTGCAAAGAAAGGGGACTGGAATTGAAAATAACTTCACACATGGTTTGGCATGTAAAATGTTATTGAAGTGTAAAAACATTGCATTTTGGAGTATATGATGCAGTGGCAACATACAATGGATGAAAAATTGTCAAATGTGATATGCTGAAACGTTTGGGTTTCAACTAGAAAACAATACAATTTCAAAATGCACCTAATTGATGAAGAACGACCAAGAGCTACTGGAAGAAGAGACAAAACCCTACAACATGCAGCAAAAGGGAAGAAAAGACCAGTGAAAAGGAAACCAACACTGAAAAAAGAACAGGATGCTGATAATCCATCATATGGGCCAGGAATGAATTAAAAAACTTTGGAAGCCATTTCCCATAACATCAAAATTTTTATCTTTGAGGAACATTTTCTCAAAAACTGCTAACAGTATATCAATGAAATTTATACACAATATTGTTTACTTATTTTCCTTCATTTTTATAACAAATTGTAAAAAATATTCTATAATTCAAGAGTTATACAACAAAAAGTGCCAAATTTTAGAGAAATAAATGAGCATCTGTTTTTAAAAATTGTAAAACAATAACCAATAAATATTCCTTAACATAGCATTATACCTTTGTAGAGAAATTTTCACTGAACATGTAGTCCAAATTTCAGAGTAATATGTTTAATGTTTTTGAAAAAATGTTCCTTCTATTTGCTAAAATTAACATGGAGGAGGTGGATTGTTCCGGCTCCCCTTAATATTTGCAACGTCACTGCACTTGCACTTTGAAAGGGGAAGGTCGTCAATGGATCAAACAGTGAAACATTTGGACAGGTGAGATGATTTGATGAGCATTTAAACTTCCTTACACTCCTAACAATATTTGACACTGTTCCTTCTACAGCACAAAATGGTCGTGTTAACTTCAGCAAGAGTTCATGGACTGCGTATTTGTGTAATCCGCTGGGAGGGGGATCGGAGCGGTGAAAACTGGAAACGGGACGGCTGAATAATTACGCACCGGTGAGTCGGTTTAGCGATGCAGGGATCAGCGCTCGGCGCTGGCTGTTCACCACCCGGAACAGCTCCCATCCCGCGGGGCAGAGCAGGCCTACCAACCCACTGGGAGGCGCTTAATAGGCTAGCCACCGCCGACTCGCCTCACGTACTTTGCGTGGCGTATTTAACTTGTCATGTGTTCGCAGCACTGCAGAATCAACAGCGCTGCTTAATGATGATCACATGCAGATTTATGCACACCACCATCATTGACATCACGAGGCAAACTACACTTACTGCAGGATAAATGCCAGCTCTGGAGTTCCCAGTGTTTTACAGTCCTCACACGTAACCATGCTGCTCCTTTTCGTTATATGATGTTGTACACGCATGCACTTTCCGTCAGGTCGAAGTGGTCAACTCTTCTTATTTCTTGGAATGAATCAAATGAACGAAATTCTTGATTCCATTTACTATTCACTCGCCTGTGCACATTTTCTTTTCTAATCCACACACAGTAATAATTTCTAAAACGCTTTCACATTAGAATTTCATGTTGCGTCAAGTTAGACTGGTAATAATCACTGAATTTAAACGTTCCTTTACAGACACATCTGAAGCATAGCTCAAGATCGTATTTTACTAAAAGCACTGCATACCATCGTCACATTTCTGATCATTTCTATCACTGTATGTCAAGCAAAAATTGTAGTCTTCATCTGTCCTGCCTACAAAAACTAATCAACTGGATCCATGACTTCATTGTTCACAAATTAAATCTCTGCTGAAATTTGTTCATGGTACATTAATTAAATTTTACAACTGATTTTAGCGAGTAGTGACATACACTACTGTCCATTAAAATTGCTACACTACGAAGATAACGTGCTACAGACGCGAAATTTAACCGACAGGAAGAAGACGCTGTGATATGCAAATGATTAGCTTTTCAGATCATTCACACAAGGTTGGCGCCGGTGGCGACACCTACAACGTGCTGATATGAGGAAAGTTTCCAACCGATTTCTCATACACAAACAGCAGTTGACCGGCGTTGACTACTGAAACGTTGTTGTGATGCCTCGTGTAAGGAGGAGAAATGGGTACCATCACATTTCTGACTTTGATAAAGGTCGGATTGTAGACTATCGCGATTGCGGTTTCTCGTATCGCGACACTGCTGCTCGCGTTGGTCGAGATCCAATGACTGTTGGCAGAATATGGAATCGGTGGGTTCAGGAGGGTACTACGGAACGCCATGCTGGATCACAACGGCATCTTATCACTAGCAGTCGAGATGATAGGCATCTTATCGGTATGACTGTAACGGATCGTGTAGCCACGTTTTGATCCCTGAGTCAAGGGATGGGGACGTGTGCAAAACAACACCCATCTGCACGAACAGTTCGACGACGTTTGCAGCATCATGGACTATCAGCTCGGAGACCATGGCTGCGGTTACCCTTGACGCTGCATCACAGACAGGAGCGCCTGGGATGGTGTACTCAACGACGAACCTGGGAGCACGAATGGTATAACGTCACTTTTTTCGGATGAATCCAGGTTCTGTTTACAGCATCATGATGGTCACATCCATGTTTGGCGACATCGCGGTGAACGCACATTGGAAGCGTGTATTCGTCATCGCCATACAGACGTATCACCTCGCGTGATGATATGGGGTGACATTTGTTACACGTCTCAGACACCTCTTGTTCTCATTGACGGCACTTTGAACAGTGGACGTTACATTTCAGATGCGTTACGACCTGTGGCTGTACCCTTTATTCGATCCCTGCGAAACTTAAGTTTCAACTGGATAATGCACAACTGCATGTTGCAGATCCTGTACGGGCCTTGCAGAAAATGTTCGACTGCTGCCCTGGCCAGCACATTCTCCAGATCTCTCACCAACTGAAAATGTCTGGTCAATGGTGGCCGAGCAACTGGCTTGTGATGATACCCCAGTCACTAGTCCTGATGAACTGTGGTATGGTGTTGAAGCTGCATGGGCAGCTTAGCTGTACCTGTACACGCCATCCAAGCTCTGTTTGACTCAAAGCCCAGGTGTATCAAGGCCGTTATTATGCCCAGAGGTGATTGTTCGATTGTTCTGGGTACTGATTTCTCAGGATCTGTGCATCCAAATTGCCTGAAAATGTGACTATATGTTTGTTCTAGTATAATATATTTGTCCAATGAATACCAGTTTATCATCTGCATTTCTTCCTGGTGTTGCAATTTCAATACCCAGTAGTGTATTTGCAATAAGATTTCACAGTGGACCAGAAAATAGTTTATAAAATGCATGTTTGACCGTTAGCTCCTTTTATTTTAAAACCAAATATCGACCGGTTTCAGTCACAGACCATCTTCACGAATTGGAGTTAAAATACAATATCAAATCTGTCATTATTTAAATAATGGTCACGTCTCATGTTTACAGCATGTCATGTATTCCAGTATACGACACAGAACTTTTACTAGCAAACATAATGTTTGACGTTTTTAATCTATAGGTGCCTGTCTGAATTCTTCAGGAGCAGTCAGTGTCGGGGGTGTGGGGCCGGTCAGGTCTCTATCGACAAGATGATTGTGATGATGATGATGATGTTGGTTTGTGGGGCGCTCGACATCGCGTTTCCCGTACAAGTTCTACTCGTTTCCATTTCCAGTCTCTCCACTACCCGAATGATGATGAGATGATGATGACAACACAAACACCCAGTCACCGGGCAGAGGAAGTCCTCGACCCGACAGGAAATCGAACCCGGGACCCCATGATCCAGAGGCAGCACCGCTAGCCACTATACGACTACCTGCGAACTCTCTCCACAGGACCACGACGGATTCTATCACGACACCGATTGTCATTGTTGATTAGGCATAACAGAAAGTGAAGAATCGAAGTTTTCAGCTGTATAAGTTATCAAGCCTGAACTTGAAAATAAATGAAAATTTTTGTACTCCATTGGGAATCCTATCAAGACCCTTACCTACCGGTTAACTAACCACGAAAGACGTATTAGCTTCATGCACAAGCAGCAAAGTGTTCACGTGTTTAAAACTGAAATACCACGACGTAATGTTTTCTGACGCGGATTAGAACCCAGTTCCAAATCAGATGTTAATCAAGTAGAATCAAGTCTTAGATGTCGTAATTTTTTCACCTGTAGCGATATGTGTGAACCTGAAATGAAGATATAGCCGAGCGGTCTGAAGCGCTGCAGTCATGGACTGTGTGGCTGGTCCCGGCGGAAGTTCGTGACCTCCCTCGGGCATGGGTGTGTGTGTTTGCCCTTAGGATAATTTAGGTTAAGTAGTGTGTAAGCTTAGGGACTGATGACCTTAGCAGTTAAATCGCATAAAACTTCACACACATTTGAACATTTTGAACATCACATAGACTCGGAAGTGTCATCACCCAGCGTTGTTTTCTAGCAATCAAGAGACATTAAATGTCAATTGTTTGTTCACCAGCACGATATGTGGGCATGTCTTATTTCAGAGAACGCTATGAATGTTTTCCGTTAACTGTGTGACAACCCAGCACATATCCATGCAGGCATATTAACTATGAAATTCTAAGAGTTGCTATATCAGTTGCTAGTAGTGGAGTGTTGAACTTAAAATGATGTAGCGAAAAATTTGCACTTGAAATGTGTGATGAAATTTCATTGTCCAGCTAGGAGTTGAAACCAGCAGCTGCCGCTATTGTTGACAACACAAAGAAATAAAAAGTAATTATCACCAGTAGTTCATTGGGCACAGCTATGGCTTCAGATGAAATGATGAATATTTTTGTGGTGCACAACGATTCGACACATTGTGGAGTTTGCCACATTGAGGAAAAGGAGGAAATGATGGATCTGTATCGTACCGAGAGGATCATAAAATATAAAACGGGAGATCCGAATTCGAATACCGGTCCAGCGCCAAAATTTGCAGCGTCTCAAGTACGTCAAGTAAGATTCCTTACATTAACATTGTTTCCTAAAATAAAATAAAATATCTATTTTCAAAAAGCTTATTAGTGACAGAGGTTCTGTTTGTCGTGAATTCCACCACTGTCATGGACCAATCTGAACAGACTGTGCTTCAAGCGGTAACGAATACATTTTAATGCGGATTCTGAATTACGGTGCAACCTGACATCCTAAACGTGGCGTTACCTGTTTCTTTTTTGAGAAATCGGAAGTGCTGCCCACCTTCCCAGATGTACTATATTCTTTAATGCCCAAAAAAATGAAGGTGGTAAAAGAGTTTTAATATCTTGATGAGATTATTACTTGGAATGGTGATGAAAGATCATCGAGATACAACACAGCGTTGAAACTACAATGAGCGCAGGAAACTACGCGGTGAACTTATAAAAAACGATCTTTTTAAATAAATGTTACACTTTGGCATGTTTCTTCCGTCGTTAAACGGGAGGCAAAACATACAAGTGAAATACGTATAACACTAAAGCAAATGATAAATTGGAGAAAGTTTATAGCAGAATACTCCGAACGATTGTCAATACAAAAACGCCAAATTAATGGGCGGCGGATATTCCTGCAAACTCGGTGGTTTACCAAGAAAGTAATCCACTTTTGACACTATACTAAAAAGACAGGTTTCATTTTGTGGCCACATTAAACGATTACCGAAATCTAGACTTCGGATACAACTTTTAGACTACTTTTTGAACAGTAAGGTAAAAATCAAATGGTTTAAAGAAGTACAAATGGATCTAAATGAACGGGATATTACCAAACATCAAACTGAACTTAGGGTAGAGGAGATGCTTCTGAAGAACATATACTAAGCTGTCACAGACGCTCTCGCCCTGCAGTGTGTTAACTCTTCCGACATCTGCTCTCGTAAGACCCTAGGACTTTACAGAAAGTAACTATCAAAGTACCAGCGAAGATTCAGCCCCTGTGCTCCCCCCCCCCCCCCCCCCCCCAACGAGTGGAAACAATACTGTAAGTACTATCCGAGAGTACTGGAGTACTGAACTGTCTGAGAGCGAAAACTCTCACGTGTATTCCAGCCCTCAGCCACCATTGAAGTAATGACTGTTGGTATTCTGCAGCGGTGTCTCGCCGGCTGAGCGTAACACACTCAACCCCTGCTGCGTTAGATGCATGTCAGCCCGTACCTCGCTGGGAAAATCCGCAGTTTTCAAGACGTTTTCCCGTTTTTCTTTTTATTCGATTTGCAAGAACGATATTAAGCAGCCAAATATTGACAAATGATTCCAAGAGAATGGCTGCATAGCACGCTATCTCATAGTCTGCATTCGGTACCTTCTAGGAGTAACCGTAAGTGTCTCCTTTCGAAGTAATGAGTCACTTCACAAGAAAGGTTCTGAAAATACTTCAAAGCAGTTTTTAATAACAGTGATTTCGGTTTTGTTCGTAATTTATGGAGTTATCATCCCGGACAAAAGTTATGGAAGCTATAAACACACTAACATCTGGCTATGAAAACTCTGGGGGTGAAAAACATATGGAATACTACAATTCCACTCTTGTCCTTACCTTTGTTTTTATACCTGCATCAGACGAGATAGGTTTTCCTTGTGAATACAGACTGGATTACTGTGTCATAGAGAATAATTTGCTTGTCACGTTTTCTTATACCTGTACTGCCACCACAATGTTTTCACATTATGGCGACAGTCCTGGATGTTATCTGCCCGGTACATCTGATCGCACATATCAACAGTGCGCAGTATATTTACGTGGCTAAGTTGATTTTGTAGTCACTTTCATCAGGGCAGACGTATTATCCTTTAATATTCTAATGTTGTGGCAGCCATCACGGCGACAAATGTGACTTATTCCATTCAGAGGCACTAGCACATATGTGAAGATGGCTCTAGCGGCTCAAACCGGTCAGTATTGTTTGAATCATGTCCCATGTGCGACGGAAACAAACAGTTTACCTTTATCTTTCATTACACCAAACTTTCGAAGTAAGATACTTTTCCAAGTGTATAATTCAATTCCATTTTATGGTACATTTTAATCATGACAATAGATTTTACTCTCTGAAGCAAAAAATTCGACACAAGGAATGAATTATCCGAATAGAATGGAAATCATTAGATTTACCGCACATATACAGACGAACAAACGATTACAATTTGAGAAAAACTGCATGATTTATTCAAGAGAAGAGCTTCACAAATTGAACATGTACATAAATCGTTGGACCTGCTCTGGCACTTATGCAAGCACTTTTCGGCATGGTTTGATTGAAAGAGTTGTTGAATACCGTTCCGAGCGATGTCGTGCCGGATTCTGTCCGACCGGCGAGTTAGATCATCAAGATTCCATAGTGGTTGGACGGCTCGTGCCATAATACACCAAACGTTTGCAATTGGGGAGAGACCAGGAGACCTTAATGGCCAAGGTAGTGTTTCGTACGCACGAAGACAAGCAGTAGCAATTGTCGCCGCGTGCGGGCGGACGTTATCTTGTTGAAATGTAAGCCCAGGACGGCTTTCGGTGAAGGACAACAAAATAGGACGTAGCATATCGTCAGCGCACCGCTGTACTGTAAGGATTAGGAAGATGACAACCAAAGCGGTGCTGCAGTGGAAAGAAATGAAAAGATATTGCACCCCAGACTATTACCCTGGGTTTTAGTGCAGTATAGCGGGCGACATTAAGGTTGGTATCCCACCGCTGCCCGGTACGTCTGTAGACACGTCTTCACTGGTCATCAGGGCTCAGTTCGAAGTGTGATTCATTATTGAAGGCAATCCTTATCGAGTCAATGAGTTTCTATTCATAGAATACAATGTCAGACCAACTGTCTGCATTTCAGTCAAAGACACACTGCGATCCTTGCACTCGTCATATTGTAGCCTTCCTCCGTAGAAACTCACACAGTAACTATGACTTATACTATGCCAGCCAACATGAGAGCAACAGCATTCGCCACAGATCGCCAGCAGTCGCTGCGACACGCGGGGAACCCCTGTGCGGTTTGGGAGCCGGTGGTCCCAGCCAGCGTCTATTCCCCTTGTGTTGCGGGCGAACTCAGGAGCAAGAAGCGGTCACAGGGGAAATACCACTCTACAGCTCTGTCACGAATATATTTTCGTGGCGTGGCAAAATGTCCATTTTTTCTTGTGCTTCCATTAGACATATAAATTTCGTACCTGTGCAAAATGCATCATGTCTTCTTAGCACCTTTTCCCACAAGACCACTAGGAGTCGCGGCATCTTCATTCCCTGTTCCACTCCCAAACAGAACGAGGGAAAAATGACTGCCTATATACCTCTGTACGAGCACTAATCTCTCTTATCTTATCTCTGTGGTCTTTCCGCGAAATATAAGTTGGCGGCAGCAAAGCTGTATGTCAGTCAGCCTCAGATGCTGGTTCTCTAAATTTACTCAGTAGCAATTCACGAAAAGAACGCCTCCTGTATGACTGTTTTCAGTTCAGCAATGTCTTTAGAGTTATTGCTGTACACCTTGTCTTTAATATAACCTCACAAAGAGGAGTCGCGTGTGTTCAGATGGCCAATTGAGGGCCATTCCAGTGGCGTCCGAGTATCCAAGAGGCAGAATGCGGTCTCCAAAGTGCTCCTCCAGGACATCAAACACTCTCCTGCTTCGATGGGGTCGAGCTCCGTCTTGCATTAACCGCGTCGAATCTACATCTGTATCACTTTGGGTAATGGGGATGAAATCGTCTTCGAAAACTTTCACAAACCTTTCAGTGGTCACCATGCCATCAAGGAATATCGCACCGAATATTCCGTGAGTGGACCCTGCACACCACACGGTCTTCCGTTGAGGGTTAAGAGACTTCTCGATCGCGAAATGCGGCTTCTCTGTGACCCAAATGCGCCAATTTTGCTTTCTACCGAACCCATCCAAATGAAACAGGGCTTCGTCGCTAAACCAAACCATACCGCGTATCCTAATTACCACAATGCCCCTCGGCCAGCCGTGCAGTTTCAACGTCCTAATGCAAACCGTCGGAAATTATGAAAATTTCATTTCATATATTTCAATAATTGTCACCCTGCACGTTTGCTATGAATACAGGATTTTTGTGTGCAATATGCAATTAGAAATACGAGGACGTGCATTTTTCGAAAAATAACAGTTATATGCGTTCATCAGCATATTTTTGATGAAGTCTGTATCTGAATGACGTAGATACTCGAATGGAACGGAAAAAACTGAAAGAATTATAGCCACAACACGACTAGTTGCAGGGATTACCAGTCTCGAGTACTACCGATTTTTTCTTCATCTTTATGTGTTCTAAGCGTCACGGAAATACACGTAAAACGGATATCTTTGTTAAATTCTAACTCCGTACCACACCTCCCAACACTCCCCCACCCTGCTCCGCTTCCCCCTCCCCCTCCCCCTCCGCACCATCCCTTCCCCCTCCACGCCATGGCAAGCAAGCGCTCTACCACAGAGCCACATTGTTGTTAAATAACCTACCTTGCTTTATCACATTAGGGAAGGCCGAAAAACTTCAAAGATGAAACTTCCTCGCAGATTAAAACTGTGTGCCGGAACGAGAATCGAACTCGGGATCTTTGCCTTTCGCGGGCAAGTGCTCTACCCCGAAAGGCAAAGGCCCCGAGTTCGAGTTTCTGTCCGGCACACAGTTTTAATCTGCCGGGAAGTTTCATATCAGCGCACACTCCTCTACATAGTGAAAATCTCATTCTCGGAACTTCAAAGATGTTTCGATAGTTGCATCAATCTGCCTTCGTGGATTGATATTGGAGTTCCGACCTTATGTAACGTAAATTAAAAAAAAATGTAAAAGATGCCTTGAGACGCCTTTTCGCTGTTCATAGAGACTCAATCCCTCAATTCGAAGCGGTGCTGAAGACAACACTACTGCAGTCAATGAGAGTCCAGACCGAATGTGCCCTACACCACTGCGAAGAGGCTTCTTGGTATACAGAGGTCAGCGGAAGTCGGTGCACGTCAGCTCAGTCCCCCTTCTGTAAGCCGCCTATTAATGGTGCGCGTCGTCGCTGAAGTATAATTTTCTCGTCACATCGATGATAATGATGACTCCGGGGTGTCAGTGTCACTCTGAACATTGGTCGCTCCTTAAGTTCTGTCGTTCCTCTATGTCGTCCGCTTCCTTTTTGCCGCTTTGATCAGCCATAGTTCACCCATTCCTGCAAACATTGTCGAATAGCGTCATCACTCCTATTAAAATGTCGGGAAATCCGCCAATCACGCGAACCGAATTCTTTGAGCCCATCTATACGTCCTTTCTCAGACATTGACATCTGCATGCACTGTTCACGCCCTGCCTGTGAGGCATAGTTACTGTGCAACTAAAAACAGGGAGTGGAATTCGTAAAGACTTTACACCTTTGTATCGTATCCACTTATTTGCCAGCTCCATGGTGAAACTGCGCTGCAGCGCCACACAGTCACGTATCGTCCACCAAAGAGAACAGTTTTGCATTTGCTGTCCATGTGAGTATGGATACTCATGTGTGACCAATTTGCTACTATTCGTGGTGCGTCGCCTTCCTTTTTTTTTAAATTTTGTCTTAGTGTCTTACGGGGATAGGTGGGTTTCGCAAGCAAGAAGACAAGCAGCAGAAACTCTCGTTGTGTGCGGGCGGGAATATCATCATCATCATCATCATCATCATCATCATCATCATCATCATCATTTAAGACTGATTATGCCTTTCAGCTTTAAGTCTGGAGCATAGCCCCCTTGTAAAATTCATCCATGATCCCCTACTCAGTGCTAACATTGGTGCATCTTCTGATGTTAAACCTATTACTTCAAAATCATTCTTAACCGAATCCAGGTACCTTCTCCTTGGACTGCCCCGACTCCTCCTACCCTCTACTGCTGAACCCATGAGTCTCTTGGGTAACCTTGCTTCTCTCATGCGTGTAACATGACCCCACCATCTAAGCCTGTTCGCCCTGACTGCTACATCTATAGAGTTCATTCCCAGTTTTTCTTTGACTTCCTCATTGTGGACACCCTCCTGCCACTGTTCCAATCTACTACTACCTGCAATCATCCTAGCTACTTTCATATCCGTAACCTCAACCTTGTTGATAAGGTAACCAGAATCCACCCACCTTTCGCTCCCATACAACAAAGTTGGTCGAAAGATTGAACGGTGCACAGATACTTAGTCTTGGTACTGACTTCCTTCTTGGAGAAAAGAGTAGATCGTAGCTGAGCGCTCACTGCATTCGCTTTGCTACACCTTGCTTCCAGTTATTTCACTATGTTTCCGTCCTGTGAGAATATGTATCCTAAGTACTTGAAACTGTCCACCTGTTCTAACTCTGTTCCACCCATTTGGCACTCTATCCGTTTATATTTCATTCCCATTGACATTACTTTCGTTTTGGAGATGCTAATCTTCATACCATAGTTCTTACATTTCTGATCTAGCTCTGAAATATTACTTTGCAAACTTTCAATCGAATGTGCCATCACAACTAAGTCATCCGCATATACAAGACTGCTTATTTTGTGTTCACATATCTTAATCTCACCTAGCCAGTCTATTGTTTCCAACCTATGATCCATAAATAATATGAACAACAGTGGAGACAGGTAGCAGCCTTGTCTTACCCCTGAAACTACTCTGAACCATGAACTCAATTTACCGTCTACTCTAAGTGCTGCCTGACTATCCATGTAATGACCTATAATTGCTTGCAAAAGTTTGCCTCCTATTCCATAATCTCGTAGAACAGACTTGCTTAAATGTAAGCCCAGGATGGCCTGCTACGAAGGGCGACAAATCAGGGAGTAGAATACCAGCGACATTCCGCCCTGCTGTAAGAGGGCCGCGGATGGCAACCAAGAGGGTTACAGAGAGCTGTCACACCAGACCATCGCACCTAGTTATATGGCCGTATAGTGGGTGACCGTGAGATTAGTATCCACTGCTGTCTGGGGCGTCTCCACACAAATCGTCTACGTGGAACATTGGAATAAACTTGTCTTCAGGGATGTGTCCCGCTTCCAACTTAACTCTGATGACGAGTGAAGACGTTTGTAGAGACGGCCCTCCAGATGGTCTGATAACAAAGAATGATGGTGTGGTATGCCATTACCTTTCATAATAGGAACCCTTTGGCTGCTATCCGCGACTCTCTTACAGTACAGTCGTGCGTCGACGTTATTCTACGCCCCCTTTTGTTGTCTTCCATGGCAAGCCATGGAGGGCTTACATTTCAGCAAGGTGATGCCTGCCCGCGCATGGCAAGAGCTTCTACTGCATGACGTCATGCTTTCCATAACCCCCCTCTCGGCCTGCAAGGTCACCGGATCTCTCCGCAATTAAGAACATTTGCAGAATTATCAGTAAGACTCTACAACAATGTCGGGATTTTGACGATCTAAAGCGCCAAGTGGACAGAATTTGGTACGATTTCACTCGGGAGGGCGTCAATAACTACTTCATAAGGGCCAGAGGTGGACCGAAGCGTTATTGAGCTGTTGAATTTGAGAAGCTCTTTCTTTTGAATAGATCATCCATTTAAAAAAAAATAAACTTTTCAATGTCTGTAGATGTGCACCACATCTACGGATTTGCGTCCCATTCGGGTAACTCTTTCGTGATGTACCGTTCTTTCGTCGTAGAGTATATACAGCATATTGGTAACGCCATGTGCAGGCAGTCAGATTGCGCTGTAGTTCAGAGTCCGCATTAAACACGGCATCCAACCGCATCTCCAGTTTAGGTTTGGCCATGACAAGCGGACAGCGACGCCGTCACAGTAGCGTTTTTTATAACGCAATTTTTGTTTTATTTCCTATATTTCATTTGAAGTCGAGACGTTAGAGCTAGTGGAATTCGAATTCGATCTACTTTACTCACCCAGGACGAATAGAGTTCCATCATTTCATTGTTTTCCACAAGATAGGGAACTCCGCTAGGCCCTCAGGTAAAGCACGTAACTAAGTTCGAGTCCCAGTGCAAAACAAGAATAGTTATCATTTCATTTCAAGCCTTATCTTCCCCACACCGAGCTGTTTGTGACAAATAATTTTTTTAATATCTCTTCTTCTGTTGTCAACGCTAACGATAGCTGCTGATATAAACTTGCTGCCAAACAATGAATTTTCCACAGCAGCATTTCATGTTCAGACATTCCACTCATACCTCCTGGGGAAAAAAAGTTACATGACAAATGTCTCTCCGTTTGCGGTTGACAATGTTGACATGTGCTGTGTCCGACTCCTAATCATCAGACAATTTCCCATAAAACCATTACAAATTCAAACAAGCCAATCCTAGAAAAAGGATTTGGTAGTTAACATGTCTTCGTGACCATGTTTGTAGGGTTGGACTCTCAGTACGTACAAAATATTTCGTTGCGTTCTCTGTAGCAAAACTCGCCCATATCTCATGCTGGTGAACAAACTATCGATATTTAATATCTGATCATGGCTAGAAAACAAAGGTTCTAATCCTGGTCGAGTAAGAAATTTGCTTCTTTATTTCAGGTTGAAACATGTCGCTAGACATGAAAACAATCGGTATGTGATTTTACTTAGTTCACATCCGATTGGGTATTGCGTTTAAATCCCTGTCTCAAACGTTATATGATGGCATTTCAGCTTTAATCATATGCACACTTTGCTACTTGAGAATTCAACTAATTAATTAACTTTCAGATAAGGGTCATTACCAGAATTCACTGTTCAGTACAAAAACTTTCTTTTATTTTCAAGTTCTCATTTGAGAACTGATACTAGTAGAAATTCGATATTTCACGTCTTTTTATGCCCAGTCAACAGCGATGGTCGTTGTCATCAAGTCTCGGTGAAGAACGAAACCTTTGCTTTGTTTGCAATCGCTGTAAGTGCTGAGTTTGTATCCAGATCCTGAACAAAAAGTTCGTTGTGCCATTTAAACTTCAAAGCGCTTGCGAATATTAATCGCGTTTTTTTGACTGGTTATTTCAATAATCAGTTTACCCAAACCACCCGTCACAGGAACGACGTTTAGCAGATGGTGGGGGAAAGCTTTTCAGCAGCAAAAGTACTTCGAACTGTCGTAGAACTTGAATATTCCAGATATTTTCTCATAATCTCTTATTCGCATAAACATTTGTAATTCTGACTAAGGATTGCAGACGATATGTGCCATATTTATTTCCAGATTCTAATGAGTGTGGTAATATTTTTTAAATGTCTCTAGCTGTAATGAAGTTCAGTTTCCAATCGTTAAAGACACGTTCCCTAATATTTGGAACATCGTAGTGTTAATTTACAGCTGGATCGATCGCCACACAGAGCACTTTTCTCAACTGGTAACTTGTGGTAGCCATTTTGCTTAGTCAAACGACTGTACCGCAAAGAGATCAGTGGATCCTTGAGAAAGCTATTGCCTGCGAAACAGGCGAATTGCTGATGAGGTCGTCCGGATACTTTGGGCATGGTAATGCATGAATAACGGTCAAGCGAACGAAGTTCTTGCATGAAATGGAAAACTGGTCTCCCTTTTCGAACGGTTTCTTCCATAAAATATCGATCCCGCTTGTGAATTATGGTATGTATTAATGTGAAGCAGGCAGAGCGCAGATGAGTAATCTCATAGCCTAAATTTGTTGAATATCCTAATGAGTATGACCTTGATTTGCTTTTTCTGTATCAAAAGTTCTTATTGAGTGTCTTAAATGTGAGAAATTAAGGAGATGGGACCTGGATAAACTGAAAGAACCAGAGGTTGTACAGAGTTTCAGAGAGAGCATAAGGGAACAATTGACAGGAATAGGGAAAAGAAATACAGTAGAAGAAGAATGGGTAGCTCTGAGGGATGTAGTAGTGAAGGCAGCAGAGGATAAAGTAGGTAAAAAGACGAGGGCTGCTAGAAATCCTTGGGTAACAGAAGAAATATTGAATTTAATTGATGAAAGGAGAAAATATAAAAATGCAGTAAATGAAGCAGGCAAAAAGGAATACAAACGTCTCAAAAATGAGATCGACAGGAAGTGCAAAATGGCTAAACAGGGATGGCTCGAGGACAAATGTAAGGATGTAGAAGCTTATCTCACTAGGGGTAAGATAGATACTGCCTACAGGAAAATTAGAGAGACCTTTGGAGAGAAGAGAACCACGTGTATGAATATCAAGAGCTCAGATGGCAGCCCAGTTCTAAGCAAAGAAGGGAAGGCAGAAAGGTGGAAGGAGTATATAGAAGGCTTATACAAGGGCGATGTACTTGAGGACAATATTATGGAAATAGAAGAGGATGTAGATGAAGACGAAATGGGAGATACGATACTGCGTGAAGAGTTTGACAGAGCACTGAAAGACCTGAGTCGAAACAAGGCCCCCGGAGTAGACAACATTCCATTAGAACTACTGACGGCCTTGGGAGAGCCAGTCATGACAAAACTCTACCAGCTGGTGAGCAAGATGTATGAGACAGGCGAAATACCCTCAGACTTCAAGAAGAATATAATAATTCCAATCCCAAAGAAAGCAGGTGCTGACAGATGTGAAAATTACCGAACTATCAGTTTAATAAGCCACGGCTGCAAAATACTAACGCGAATTCTTTACAGACGAATGGAAAAACTGGTAGATGCAGACCTCGGGGAGGATCAGTTTGGATTCCGTCGAAATGTTGGAACACGTGAGGCAATACTGACCTTACGACTTATCTTAGAAGAAAGATTAAGAAAAGGCAAACCTACGTTTCTAGCATTTGTAGACTTAGAGAAAGCTTTTGACAATGTTGACTGGAATACTCTTTTTCAAATTCTAAAGGTGGCAGGGGTAAAATACAGGGAGCGAAAGGCTATTTATAATTTGTACAGAAACCAGATGGCAGTAATAAGAGTCGAGGGGCATGAAAGGGAAGCAGTGGTTGGGAAAGGAGTGAGACAGGGTTGTAGCCTCTCCCCGATGTTATTCAATCTGTATATTGAGCAAGCAGTAAAGGAAACAAAAGAAAAATTTGGAGTAGGTATTAAAATTCATGGAGACGAAGTAAAAACTTTGAGGTTCGCCGATGACATTGTAATTCTGTCAGAGACGGCAAAGGACTTGGAAGAGCAGTTGAACGGAATGGACAGTGTCTTGAAAGGAGGATATAAGATGAACATTAACAAAAGCAAAACGAGGATAATGGAATGTAGTCAAATTAAATCGGGTGATGCTGAGGGAATTAGATTAGGAAATGAGACACTTCAAGTAGTAAAGGAGTTTTGCTATTTAGGAAGTAAAATAACTGATGATGGTCGAAGTAGAGAGGATATAAAATGTAGACTGGCAATGGCAAGGAAAGCGTTTCTGAAGAAGAGAAATTTGTTAACATCGAATATAGATTTATGTATCAGGAAGTCGTTTCTGAAAGTATTTGTTTGGAGTGTAGCCATGTATGGTAGTGAAACATGGACGATAACTAGTTTGGACAAGAAGAGAATAGAAGCTTTCGAAATGTGGTGCTACAGAAGAATACTGAAGATAAGGTGGATAGATCACGTAACTAATGAGGAGGTATTGAATAGGATTGGGGAGAAGAGAAGTTTGTGGCACAACTTGACTAGAAGAAGGGATCGGTTGGTAGGACATGTTTTGAGGCATCAAGGGATCACAAATTTAGCATTGGAGGGCAGCGTGGAGGGTAAAAATCGTAGAGGGAGACCAAGAGATGAATACACTAAGCAGATTCAGAAGGATGTAGGTTGCAGTAGGTACTGGGAGATGAAGCAGCTTGCACAGGATAGAGTAGCATGGAGAGCTGCATCAAACCAGTCTCAGGACTGAAGACAACAACAACAACAACGTTGTGTTAGTTCCTGTTGAGTTCTGCTCCGTTGTTGGTCCAGCGTTTTTTTTTCTTTTGGTAGGTTTTATGGATTTTACATTTATAGGGAGATAATACTAGGATCCTATACTGATTAATGTTCTAAGTTCATCAGAACTCGCAGTCAGATTAAAAAGAGGGCAGCACTCGAGGCCACATATAATAATGTAGAGCAGATGCAGTTCCATGACATACAATCATGATGTATACCAATGCCCGTAGGGAAGATTTGAGTGAGGTGGATCTCATTAATGCGGAAAATTGTGAGGAAGGTGAAGCAGTAAATCGTTTTGAAAGTTAGGTTGAAGGCACAGTAATGTATCAGCACACATGCTCTGCCTTTGCTTACAAAAATGGAGAGGAAAGATGTAGCGTTATGTTAGTTCCCACTTCGAAGGCCAATTTTCAGGTGACCACACGACTCACTGCTCCCACATCAGAATCCTCCTCTCCACTTAAAGTTGTAATCATGGGGATGACAAAGGTGCCAGGAAGAAAGAGACAGGAAGGACTAAACAGTCAGAAAGAAATGGAGCGGAGATTGATAACTATCCAGTAAAAAAAAAATAGACAAGATTCAGATAAGAAGTTACCAGAAATAGCATATTGGCAGAAGGGAGACAGAAGATTTAACAGAGATTTGGTGGAATAGTAGGGTTGTATTGCAACACGTCCGAAAAGGAGGTCGACAATATTATGTTGTGGCAGGAGAAATGAAGAGTTTATAGGGACCGCTAGCCGAAGTGATGGCACAGCCAGGTCCGATCCTGACAGTAGAGGAAAAAGTGTGCACCGTGGAACAGAATGTTATGGTGTAACAATACGAGTCAAGATAGATGTAACGGAACATGAACAGCGTATTTGCCTCTATTGGTTACGGTAGAGAGATCGATCTTTCGGACCTGTCTGTATATTTATATATAATATTGCATGAATAAAGGCTGGGCCAGTGTAAAACTATCGTTAAAAACACACGCCGCGCGATTTGTTACTATTTGGTCGGTCATGAGAATAATAACATGCTTTTGAATACAATTAAAATAACGGCGATACCTGTTTAGTGTTATTGGAAATAATATGTAGTAAATTAATGAGTAAGGTAGCCGACCCTATAACCCTTTCCATCCGAACCCACACGATCGTGAGGGTACGATTTTTATTTTTTTACAACAAACTGAATCTCTTGCCTTGCTACCAACTGACCTACAGCGATCGTGCAGGTTATGCGCTACGCGTTTCTCATGTTTATGTTGTCATTCGGCGCCAACAGAATGCAGCACATGTTGTTTAAGTTGATCGAGAAGCGAGCATTATGCCGGCGTCTGATTAGTAGCTCATAATTAAGTTAAACGGAATTGTTTCGGTGATTTGCTGGATTTGATTATTTGTAATAGTGTGTAAATCGTTGTGATATTCATAATTATTAGTAACTTCATGTCTTTGCACAGTAATTGTGCGTTAAATTTGTACTAGCACGATTTTGCAGGTTAGGTGTTTACTGTGTAACTTCATCCTCATTGGCTTACCGATATTACTGCTTTTCATACAGTTTTGAATGGGAAAATTTTTATGCACATTCCCGTTATTGAATGGAGGTTTCTCAGACAATCAAGTCCGTTTTGTATTAGTGGATTCGGTTTTGAGTGGCATTTCGTCAGATGAAGACGACGAGTTTGTTCCTTCTCCTTCAAATAATCAACAGGCAGATGACTCGTCTGATGACGATTTGAGTGCCGAAGAAGTTCCTGAAGAGCGTATTTCACACAGTGTCACAGAAGGTGTCGGACCACTGCTTTTTCGGAGATCAAATTTTGTTCAGAAGTTTCATCCACCAAACATTAATTACAGTGCTATTGAGGTCAGTGACAAAGAGATGCGATCTGAGTTACCTATTTCGTGTATCATTCCCATTTTCTTACTAAAATATCTTCTTTTTAATTCTAGAGTCCTTCACCAATTGGAACTCCTGCTGAATATTTCTGTTAATATTTCAGTGAAACGTTCTTTGAAGAGGCAGTGAAATATACAAATATGTATAGTGTTACAAAGACAGGAAAATCCCTAGGGACTACAGCTCATGAACTGAAGGTGTTTTTTTTTTTTTGGATAAAATTAATGAAGGGGCGCATGAGGTATCCTAGGCTACCCATGTACTGGAAGAAATCTATTTCTTTATCAGCTATTAGTGACACTATGTCTAGAGACCGGTTCCTTGTGCTCAGGAATAACGTGCACTTTGTTGGTACTATAAAACCACCTGAAGAGCCTAAAACTAATAGACTGTGGAAATTTCAGCCAGTGATCGACACAGTAAGAAGAAGATGTCACAGTTTGCCTCGTAGCTTTAACTACTACAGCATTGAGAGGTGAAGAGTTTGAAACAACGTTAGATGATACGTTACGCACCTCCACGAAGCCAAAAGTTTACAAACCCCATCCGAAACCAGGTTTGGACAGGCGATATGATGGGTATGATGATTGGCCGACAGTGGATGATATTTTGTCACCATGAACATGTCACTATGAGCGCTGCAGTTCCAGAACAAAGACAAAGTGCATAAAATGCAATCAGTACTTATGTCTTGCAAAAAGAAAGGATTGTTTCTAATTATTTCACGAAAAGTGAAGCAGTCTGAACCATGACTTTGTGTTACAAAATAAATAAATAAAAATTATTATTAATTCTTTTGCCACAGAGTATGATTTGCAATCTATGTAATATTTTTATAATAACTAATTAATAAAAGTAATGAAAGAATAATTTTTAATTCATAACTGTTCCTCAGGTAACTTATAATATCAAACAAGTAGCAGGAGGTCAGAGAATAATTTTGGTGACATAAAACCTGACCCTCACGATTGTGCTAGTAGTTTTCCCGCTACATCTTTTATGGCAGAGTTTTTTCATTATTTTTCCCAGTGTCTACTATGCCCAAGTATACATAGAAATCAACTTTATTCACGATTTTCAAAGAAAAGGTGTTCAGGGTGGAAAGGGTTACGAAGAGGTAAAATTGGGCATATTGAGGTGTTTTGCTTTATATCGACGAAGCCGATGATAAGGTGCCATTTTTTTCGTTTACTCCTCGAAAAAAAAAAGTAAAGAAGGCTAATTGTGCGTAGTGAAAAAATATAGGGGCGAGTTTTAAATAACTGCGGTATACAGTCAGAGTAACAAAGGGACATTTAGTTACACGAAATTGCGGGTAGCGAAGTGTGGTCATGAAATTGAGTACACCTACAGGGCGGTCAATTCTGGGATAAATCCTTACGCATCACACGAGGGACGCGGTATTGAGACCGGTATTTTTTTAATTATGTCGCGGAGAGCGGGCTTCAGTTTATGAAAAGGAGAAAAACTGTATCATTATCATTGACTGTTGGTGTCGAGCAACCAGAACTGTTCATCAAAGGGTTTTGATGGAACTTGGGAGTTAGGGTTCAGGCACTCGCATATACTCCACATCAGAGTGTGAATGAGTGGTGAATGCGAAATAAAACTGTGAACAAAGTTAAGTTAAATAAAACAGAAGAAACGAGACAGTTTGGTCGTATCTGTTATTATTCCATAAACTGTAACATTTCTTATCGTTGTACGAAGCCTTTATAGACGATCGTTATGACAATTTGCTTCGAAGGGATCTCGTTACGAGATAAGTTTTGGGGACCTGGTCAAGAGGGGGTAGTTCGTAGATCCTAACTACTGCAGCTATTCTGGAATCAGGTGCTACGGAGACCGTTGTGTGTTGTCAATGACTTAAGGTTACCATATTGCATGCTCTAAGATCGACGCGCCTTTCCACTTGGTGTAACGGTGCCTCACGGCAACGACGACAACGCCGACGACGAAGGAATGTACGGTAGAATGGAACAACAGAAACAGATTAATATCGTCGAAAGAAGATTTTTAAATACAGAGGCCCGAAGTGTTCTAGGTAAATTTGAGCAGTCGAGAGGATCACTGTCAGTATGTCAGAAGTGATTGAACGTGAAGTCCGTACCATGAGAGGGGCTCTGCAAGTACAAAATCTGTTCCTGTTGCAGAAACAGAGGACCTAAAGCCCCTCCCGAAATTCCAGAAGTATCAGGGGACAGTGCGAGAAAATTCACCTTGTGGTCAATGACGACGAAGCTCTCAAGGGAGCACTTGCTCAGGTGTTAGGGTTCCAGCACTTCGAAAATGGTCATCGTGGTACAGCTCCAGACAGGGTAAATTCAGTGGGTGGCTTGGGAATAAGCTAAAATGATTCTCTTGTAAATCTTCTTCTGTTCGTCGAGTGAAACTAATCAGGGAATGAGATAAAGAATCATGAACAAGTTTCATCCGCTCGCGGACGAAATTAAAGTGAAATCTTATGCTTGCTGATATAGTACCCATCATGCAAGTTGACCGTTCATGCGTTTAGTGGTTAACAACAATTTCAATACTCTGCTGTGTCAGTCAAACAAAACGCAAGAAAATTTCTGGAAACTACACACAATGGCAGAGACATCCGGCTTTGTGACCGAATAATGTCGCTCACATTTGACACCACTATCCTTGGAAAGGCATACGTCTTGCATGTACTTGTTCCTCCTTCCTCTATTTGTTGGAACAGGACTACACCACAGCCTGTCTTTCTGCTGTCTGTACACACACACAAAATCTCTAGACTAGGACAAGAAAGTGTAGGAAGAGCGAGACGTGGTCTTCTTATTTTAGACCCTGATGGTATGACGTCACCACCACAGATATCTGTTTAGTTGCCTTCAGCTTGGGTCTAGCGATGTTCCGCCGTTTAAGGGATGGACTCATCACTTATAAATTTTATCTTCGTCCTCGACAAGAATACAATACCATTTGTTGGTATAGCATTCTCAGTTAGGTTGATGCATTGAATTTCTGTGTATTTATTTATTTTATTTAATCACTGTGTTTCTCGTATATACATATACTCCGTGATATGTTATTATATCACTGTGAACCACATAACTGTGTCCTTCTAGATAGCTTTTTAAATTTGATTTTATTACACTCTGCGTATTTTCTGAAATATGTTTTTTAATTTTCCAGAATTCTTCTACCCTCCAATGATTTCAAGCCAGCTGCAACTATAAAGTGGCTCGAGAAGTACCGTTTGAATGAAGTTACCAAGTCCACTTGTGATCTTTAAGAGAGTCAGTTATTACAGCACTAGACTCCTCGGTTTTCCATCTAGTTTAGTGCGAATTCTCGTTGTTTCTTATTTTGTTCCAAAGTATTCACCCCGATATAGGACCTACACCCAGAGTTCTCAGTTATTCCATCTGTAGCGTGCGGCTGGAAGTTTGCGATAATAGTAAACGGGAGTCGCAAGCAATAAAAGGCAATGTCTCAAATACAGATTTATATATTCGCCTTGAATTCAGTTCTTTTCAATCCAGCTGGGAAATCGGTCGAGGTGACTGATCATTTCATTTTCCTCTTAACAAGTCAGTGAAAAGAATTAGCATTCTGTTGACTACTGGAGCACCTTGGGAAAGAAGAGAGTGAAGAATCTCACACAGCAGACAGCGGGGAATGTCACAGAGACGCAGTGATGCACTTCTTGCTTCACTGTCGAGCGAAGAAGTCGGTCACCGATTGCAACATGTGTGCCTGCAAGAGACTGACTCTCCATCCATTGCAACAACAAGGCTAGGAGATCTAATAGTGTTCTCCAGTGTTCGTAGTGTGCCGCTTTTAAACGGAGAGCATTTTCTAATCTGACAAGAGGGTAGAAGTAAATTTCTGTTCGGCTCTTCGCTATATTTTATCTGAGAACAAGAAGGTTATAATAAAGTCTGTAACTTATTTGGAGCAAAATCTACACTGTCCAGTCACCTTAATGTGTCCACTAATCAAAAGCCTGAATAAACAACTCTTTCATCGTGGACCACTGCGAGGCGTGCAGGAAGTCAGTGATGCTCTGGAAGGTAGAACCAGGATGATGGAACCATGCTGATTCCACTGAAATATCCCTCGGGTTCTCTGTTGGAGATCCAAGGTTCAAACAGCACGATCAAGGTGGTTGCACAAATTCGCCATTGGCTTTAAATCCAGGAAGATTCGTGGCTAGGCGAGTGCGGTAAACTCATACTGGTGCTTCTTGAATCAAGCAAGTACCACGTTTCATTTTCCTGGTGGTAGATAGGATCGTGCCTTTCGGCCCTACTTCTCAATTTGTACATTGAAGAAGTGCCGATGGAAATAAAAATAAGGTTGAGGAGTGGGATTAAATTCCAAGTGAAAGGATATACGATTCTCTGATGACATTACTGTCCTCAGTGGAAGTGAAGGAGATTTACGTGATCTGCTCAATGGAACGTACATCAAATGAGAAAAGAATGTGGAATAACAATAAATCGAAGAAGGGCGAAAGTCATAACAAGTAGCAGAAATGAGAACAGCGAGAAACTTTACAGCACGATTGACGGTCAGGAAGTAGCCAATGTTAAGGATTTCTACTATCTACGCAACAAAATAAACAATGATGGACGGAGCAAGGAGAACATCAAGAGCAGACTAGCACTGGCAAAAAGGCATTCCTGGTCAAGAGAAGTCTAGTAGGTTCAAACGTAGGCCTTAATTTGAGAAAGAAATTTGTGAGAATGTACGTTTGGACCACAACATTGAGATGTAGTGCTACAGACGAATGTTGGAAATTAAGTGGACTAATAGAATAAGGAATGGGGAGGTTTTCCGCAGAATCGGAGAGGAAAGGAATATGTGGAAAACACAAAGAGAAGGAACGGGATGATACGACTTCAGTTAAGACACAACGGACTAACTTTCATGATACTAAAGACAGCTGTAGAAGGCAAAAACTGTATAGAAGATTTGAATACATCCATCAAATAATTGAGGGCGTAGTTTGCAAGTGCTATTCTGAGACGAAGAGGTTGGCACAGGAGAGGAGTTCGTGGCGGGCCGCATTGAAGCAGTCTGAAGACTGATGGCTCGAAGAAAGAAAAAAAAGTCATCCGGAGTGACGAAATCACCTGGGGAAATCCCTCTGACACGGACCCTTATGACAACTGTTGTAGTGTGGTTGGTTTCAGACGTTTCCGCGCTCTACAAGCCAACAGCCATCTCTCCGACGGAGCAAAAAAGTATGTGACTCATCTGAAAACGCCACCTTTCATCTCTCAACAGACGTCCGATTGCGGTACTGCAGTCAGCATAGAGGCATACATCCATCAAATAATTGAGGGCGTAGTTTGCAAGTGCTATTCTGAGACGAAGAAGTTGGCACAGGAGAGGAGTTCGTGGCGGGCCGCATCGAAGCAGTCTGAAGACTGATGGCTCGAAGAAAGAAAAAAAAAAAGTCATCCCGAGTGTTCGAAATCACCTGGGGAAATCCCTCTGACGCGGACCCTTCTGACAACTGTTGTAGTGTGGTTGGTTTCAGACGTTTCCGCGCTCTACAAGCCAACAGCCATTTCTCCGATGGAGCAAAAAAGTATGTGACTCATCTGAAAACGCCACTTTTCATCTCTCAACAGACGTCCGATTGCGGTACTGCTATCAGCATAGAGGCATGAACCAGACTCCTATTGGCAGGCCCATACCCAGGTACATTCGGTGAACGATCGTTGAGAAGACATTGATGTTAGCTCCCTGGTTCATCTGGGCCGGCAGTTGATATTCGCCCGTATACATGTCTGCATCTGTCGTTTGTCGATGACTTGTGGGCACCACAGTGGCCTCAAGACTGGTTTTGGATGGAACCATTTTATGCCATGTGTGGTACACTTTAACCACGGCAGCACGCGACAAGTTTACAAACTAAGCCGTTTCAGAGACGCGTGCACCCTTTGCCTGAAGGCCGATGATCACGCACTTTTGGATGTCAGATAAATCGCTCCGTTTTCGAATTACGACAACGACTGCACTATTTTCGGTGCCTCCCGCCCCTCTCCCGACTCGCTTTATATACCCTCCACTGCTAGTGCTGTCACGTGCCATATGTGATTATTGCACGTTGACGTCGAACGTACGAGGTGATCATATTATTGTGAGTGGACCGTGTAAATAATTTACAGTGGAGACGTTAGTGAATCGCGGAATGACCTTTTCATCATGATATAATTTTGCCATTAGTCCGTGGCACTGTAATTGCTGTAGCAATTTAGCTTTGTCTAATATTTGAGACACGACATGGTGTTCGTGTGGGTGAAAAGTTTTCGCCCCAACGTGATCTTCTCATGGCTACGAATCCTTTGTGGGAGCGGGCAGAGAAAATCAATTAATTTTTTAAGGCAGCAAGTTACCACGGTTATTTAGAAGAAGCTACTCATCTTTAAGGGAAATCTCTTGCGTAGCTAATATTGCAGCATGAGTGGACAAGAGCGCAGTTCCCTCCTGTTTACAGAAGACGTAAAAAAATCGGATGCATAATATTACAGAAGAGTATCACTGTTCCGGGATTGCAGAGCATTTTCTGTGCTCAACAATCATGACTTTTCTGGAGGAATAAAAAATTTCATTGAATGAATCAGTTCGGATTCAAGAAAATTCGCTCGGGGGAAGTACAGCTTGTCTAGTTCATAGTTGATACACTGAGGTAAAGAACTCATTCGATACCTCAAAAAAGCATGCAGGAGCTCCTTTTGCCTGGAATAGTGCAGCAACTCGACGTGTCACACACTCAGCAATTCGTTGGAAGTCCTCTGCCTCTATAGCCGTCCATTTTTGCAGAAATTTTGCCGGTGCAGCATTTTGGGCGCTTACTGACCTCTCGATTATGTCCCATAAATGTCCGATGGGATTGATGTCGGGCGATCTGGATGATCAAATCATTCGCTCAAACTACCCAGAAAGTTCGACACACTAATGGTGAACAATTGTGGCCCATTGACATAGGCCATTGCAATCCATAAAAGTTTCATCGTTATTTGTAAACAGTCTCATCGTTATTTGCAAACAGTCTCAAAGTAGCCGAACATAACCATCTCCAGTCAGTGATCGGTTGAGCTGGACCAGAGGGCCATTCCATGTAAACACAGCCCACTGAATTATAGGGCCACCACCAGATTGTACAGTGCGTTGCTGACGACTTGGGTCCATGGTTTAGTGGGGTCTGCGTCGCACTCGGACGATACCATCAGCTCTTACCGAAATCGGATCTCATCCCACCAGCTCACTGTCGACTACTAACATATGATCACAGACAGTGTCCTCGCACGACTTTGTGAGTGTTTCGCTAATACGAGGCGTGTTGTTTTTTTAAAGTATGTATCGTTTTGAAATTAAAAAAATAACATGCTAAAATAACTCAATAATTTAATTTTACCTGAAAGCCTCTACCTTAATCTACTTCTCTATATAATTTCCGAGAATACTGAGGCACTTGTCATAACGTTGTACCAGTTTCTGAATACGTTTCTCGTAGAAGTCTGTCTCCTGACATGTTAAACACTGCATCACCACTGTTTTGACTTCGTCATCGTCTTGAAGACGCTGACCGTCCAGATGTTTCTTCAAGTGCAGGAACAGATGGTAGTCACTGGGCGCAAGATTGGGGCTGTACGGAGGATGATGTAGAGTTTCCCAGCGAAAAGATGTGATTTGATCTTTGGTCTGATTCGCCACATGGGGACGGGCATTGTCTTGCAGCAAAACGATGCTCTTGCTCAACTCCCATGGACTGTTGATATGATTCTGGTGAGACGTAGGCCTCCCATGTTTCATCGCCAGCAATAATTTTGCTTAAGAAATCATCACCGTCCTTGTGGTACCGCTCAAGAAAAGTCAATGCACTGTCTAAACGTTTGTTTTTGCGCACATCCATCAACATTTTCGGTACCGAACGTGCCCAAAATTTCGGTAATTCAAGTGCTCGGTCACAATGCCATACGAAAGACTACCGCAAGGAGGAAATCGTAAAGCGTCTGTTTTCTCTCACCTTATTGTCCGCTTCCTGCACCAAACTTGCATTAACGATCTAACGACGCCCACTCCGTCGTTCATCATGCACACTTGTGCGGCCATCTTTTAATTCTTTCACACACTTCCTTATCATTCCATCACTCATACTGATTTCTCCGTAAACTGCACAGATTTCGCGATGAATATCGATCGCTTTTAGGCCTTTCGCACTAAGAAATCTTATAACAGCCCATACTTCATAGTCGGTGGGACTCACAATTATTGGAGTCATCTTAAACACTCAGTACACAACGTAAACAAGGAATGGAGTCAGTGCGCAGATTAAGGTACAGACTTTCATGTAAAAATAAAATTATTGAGATATTCGCTGGGTTATTCAGGGGTTTGATATTTAACTAATTTGTAAATGAAAATGATACTCTTATTTTATTACATTGAGTATTTACTAAATAATTTTTCTCCCGCCTAAAGATTTGACCAAGTTGCTAAAGGACTCCAAGTTAACATCGTGTTAAAGTGTTGTCTGTAAGTTGTGTAAGTGTCACTAAACCACAGTTCACACAACTATTGATTAGGATGGAAGCAGTTATCTTCAGCAAAATGATAATTAAAACCACCGAATGTCAGCCGCGCAAAACACTGACATATGTTACCTGAAACAATATTCTTCGCAACTCCTTCGTAATTAATTTCGGTTCCATACATCAGCTAGAAAAGTTTTTTATAACGATCGTGCTATGAGCACTGTTTTTAAAGAATCAATCTGATTCGAATTATTTTCGTTAAAATGAGTTCGAGACCACCGGTGCACATTTATTTTTACACATTTTTATCACCTTAGGCATTTATTCTGCAGGGTTGCGTTATTTAAATCTGAATTTGCTGCTGAGATAATTGTTAACACGGCGGCAGACAATTGATAGAGACTTTCTATTGTTAGAGCAAATAAGTAAATATTTAAAATGGTTACTAAACGCTATAAAATCTACTTTCGTATTGTGCACTATTTAGACTTCATCAAGCAAAGATCTGATTTGTTTCTAAGGAAAACACAGACACACACGCGATACAAATCGCTATCATCAATGGTTCCGCTCGCTGCAGCGGAAAGAAATAATTAACACAGGTAATGCTCAATGAGGGAGGAATTAGAGTTACAAATAATTAATCACTCATATTTATAATAATAATGAAATCTATTTTCAAGTAATAATCAACAAATGATTACAATTACTTAACAGACCTCAGTTTGATATGCGTCTGCAACTTACAAAAGCCAACCAACAAAAGGTAAAAACAAAGGAAGACAAACGCAGATCATAAAAGGTGAAACGTCCCTTTAGAAAAATTATACACGACTGTGCTTAAACTGACACACAATATTTTTAGCGCAACGCAATCTGACTTTCAATAATCCCTACAAAAGAATGGCTCTGACTAACATTTCACAAATCACTTACCTCACCAAAAATCTTCGTTACTCGAACTACTGCAATACAGCGAGTGCCACTACTGCCAGCTAAATAAAAGATTCAAACTACGGAAGTCACTAACTACTGATAGGGATAGTTAGCAAATGAAAGATTTTAATAGAGAACAAACAATGTATTTACCTTAATAGTCATAATATGTATAGCAGTTCATGACATCCAGTCTTACAAATTTCAAAACTCCGCCATCTCTCTCCCCACACCCACCACTGCTGGCAGCTCACCTCCAACTGCGTAACGCTACGCGCTGTTAGCATCCAGCTGCCGCTGCCCAACACTACAATGACAGACAACAATGCAAACCAGCCACAGACTGCACACGGCACAGCCAGTGATTTTCATACAGAGCGCTACGTGGCGGCGGCGTTACCAATAAAAAAACCTAAACAGCCTACTTACAAAGGAATTTACAATTATCTTTGTCTTTGTATGATACACATCGATATGTCCAATTACATCATAGATTATTATATAAATAATTAATATTTGTAAGTTTCAATGTTTTTTCATATGTCGAATAGATAATGTTTATAACTGTTAGAGGGATAATTTCCTCTCGTCGCACTGTAGCCAAAAATTTATCACGTGGATGTTACACTTAGCACGTCTTTTTTTTAATTTCAAAACTGTACTTACTTAAAAAACACGCCTCATACAAAACATAATGGTCCACATGACGAAGAGTACTTTATAGAAAATGAGTATGAGATCTCCTGTGACTTAAGGAAGTGCGATTTATCATACAATATTAGCAGAAGTATAAGATTGTATACTGATAGTGTTTTTGTTTCCTGCACTAAAGTATAGTTGTTGTACGATCGTAAATATATGTTAAGAAACTTTGTTAAAATTACCACCTCGTGTAATGAATGTAATGAATGTGAGCGTTTTTTAAATGTCGTCAAACGTAACGCATTCTGTACGGCCGCTGTATCACCAGTGGTGTCTGTTCTGTCGGACATGTTCGAAGACTACTCTAGGCACATTTCAGTGCGGATGCGCCATATCTTTGGAATCTCCGCGGACTCGGAGAATGCTACAAGCAGTGAAACGTCCTAGTAGATTAAAACTGTGTGCCGAACCGAGCGTCGAACTCGGGACCTTTGCCTTTTGCGGACAAGTGCTCTACCATATGAGCTACCCAAGTACGACTCACGCCCCGTCCTCACAGGTTTACTTCTGCCCGTACCTCGTCTTCCACCTTCCAAACTTTACAGAAGCTCTCCTGCGGACCTTGCAGAACTAGCACTCCTGAAAGAAAGGATCTGCGGAGTGAAACTCTCATTCTGGAAACATCCCCCAGGCTGTGGCTAAGTCATGTCTCCCCTATATCCTTTCTTTCAGGAGTGCTAGTTCTGCAAGGTCCGCAGGAGAGCTTCTGTAAAGTTTGGAAGGTAGGAGACGAGGGACTGGGAGAAGTAAAGCTGTGAGGACGGGGTGTGAGTCGTGCTTGGGTAGCTCAGATGGTAGAGCGGTTGCCCCCGAATGGCAAAAGTCCCGAGTTCGCGTCTCGGTCCGGCACACAGTTTTAATTAGCCAGGAAGATTCATACCAGCGCACACTCCGCTGCAGAGCGAAAATCTCATTCTTCTACAAGCAGTGCTACTTGCACATGAGAAGCTGAAAATTTGAGTCCGACGGGGAACAAAGAACCGTTATAGAGCAGCGGAGTTGCTGTGAGTGTGTATTGGCGGCCTCCAACAGCACTTGTTGCATATCTCTTGCTTGGTACGCAACCACTTTCTTATGATGTACTCACGAAACAGACAGTGAACGAATAGAGAAATGCGCTGCTCTACAGACTGAGCTACCCAAACACGACTCACAACCCGTCCTCAAAGCTTTACTTCCGCCACTAGTTCGTCTCCTGCCTTCAAACATAACACAAAACTTACAGGACTAGCACTCCTGGAAGAAAGGATATTGCGCAAACATAACTATTTGTGTCAAATATTATTTCTACAGCAATCACTGAGGTGAATTACGACATTCTTTTTGTAAATGGGGAAGGCACAATTCGCTTCCTCCTACATCTACATACATACTCCGCAAACCACCATACGGTGCGGGGCGGAGGGTACCTCGTACCACAACTTCTCTCCCTGTTCCACTCCCAAAGAGAATGAGGGAAAAATGGCTGCCTATATGCCTCAGTACGAGCCCTAATCTCTCTTATCTTATCTTTGTGGTCTTTCCGCGAAATGTAAGTTGGCGGCAGTAAAATTGTACTGCAATCTTGTTCTTCTTTAGTCTTATTGCTCGCAGCAGCTTAGCATGTTAGTATCCTTGTACTAATATTGAAAGAGTTGAATAATAATAACTATAATCTGTAACTTAACTTATGTTTCACACTCAAAGAACTTTGCTAATCCTTTTTAGTGTTGTTAAAGTTGAAAGGACTTGAGTTACGTCACGGGTCGATTAGCGTGCGAACCACGCGCCATTCCGTTCAGATTTGCACATCTCATTAAAGTCAAGCCTTTGGCGTCTAAACATACTCCACAAAGCCCGTTCTACACTACTCCACGTAATGCCAAATAATTCCGTCATGTTTAATACAAACACGGTCCGCTATCATCAAACTTATCTGCTCGCCAACAATTTTCGGCACCAGATTACCAGAACATCCGGTAATCGAATAATACAAAACAGGTTATTCGCAGTAGAAACTCAAATGTATCAGCATTACTTGATTTAACTCTGATTTACACATTTGATTTCTGCAGTTGACTGTGGACTCATTCATCTCTCGAATAATCTGTATTCGGAAGAATGCTACAACAGCAAGTTTCTTAATTTAGGTTCCTATCTCTCTCTCTCTCTCTCTCTCTCTCTCTCTCTCTCTCTCTCTCACTCTTCTTCTTACTGTGGATGAGTTACAGTGTAACACGGCTACTCGAGGATCTGAATCGACTATTCTTACCGGGAAAATTTGGAGAAGCTGTATTTGAAGAATACAATTAGGCCATTATAATGCCAAGGACATACACTCCTGGAAATTGAAATAAGAACACCGTGAATTCATTGTCCCAGAAAGGGGAAACTTTATTGACACATTCCTGGGGTCAGATACATCACATGATCACACTGACAGAACCACAGGCACATAGACACAGGCAACAGAGCATCCACAATGTCGGCACTAGTACAGTGTATATCCACCTTTCGCAGCAATGCAGGCTGCTATTCTCCCATGGAGACGATCGTAGAGATGCTGGATGTAGTCCTGTGGAACGGCTTGCCATGCCATTTCCACCTGGCGCCTCAGTTGGACCAGCGTTCGTGCTGGACGTGCAGACCGCGTGAGACGACGCTTCATCCAGTCCCAAACATGCTCAATGGGGGACAGATCCGGAGATCTTGCTGGCCAGAGCAGTTGACTTACACCTTCTAGAGCACGTTGGGTGGCACGGGATACATTCGGACGTGCATTGTCCTGTTGGAACAGCAACTTCCCTTGCCGGTCTAGGAATGGTAGTACGATGGGTTCGATGACGGTTTGGATGTACCGTGCACTATTCAGTATCCCCTCGACGATCACCAGAGGTGTACTGCCAGTGTAGGAGATCGCTCCCCACACCATGATGCCGGTTGTTGGCCCTGTGTGCCTCGGTCGTATGCAGTCCTGATTGTGGCGCTCACCTGCACGGCGCCAAACACGCATACGACCATCATTGGCACCAAGGCAGAAGCGACTCTCATCGCTGAAGACGACACGTCTCCATTCGTCCCTCCATTCACGCCTGTCGCGACACCACTGGAGGCGGGCTGCACAATGGTGGGGCGTGAGCGGAAGACGGCCAAATGGTGTTCGGGACCGTAGCCCAGCTTCATGGAGACGGTTGCGAATGGTCCTCGCCGATACGCCAGGAGCAACAGTGTCCCTAATTTGCTGGGAAGTGGCGGTGCGGTCCCCTACGGCACTGCGTAGGATCCTACGGTCTTGGCGTGCATCCGTGCGTCGCTGCGGTCCGGTCCCAGGTCGACGGGCACGTGCACCTTCCGCCGACCACTGGCGACAACATCGATGTACTGTGGAGACCTCACGCCCCCCGTGTTGAGCAATTCGGTGGTACGTCCACCCGGCCTCCCGCATGCCCACTATACGCCCTCGCTCAAAGTCCGTCAACTGCACATACGGTTCACGTCCACGCTGTCGCGGCATGCTACCAGTGTTAAAGACTGCGATGGAGCTCCGTATGCCATGGCAAACTGGCTGAACTGACGGCAGCGGTGCACAAATGCTGCGCAGCTAGCGCCATTCGACGGCCAACACTGCGGTTCCTGGTGTGTCCGCTGTGCCGTGCGTGTGATCATTGCTTGTACAGCCCTCTCGCAGTGTCAGGAGCAAGTATGGTGGGTCTGACATACCGGTGTCAATGTGTTCTTTTTTCCATTTCCAGGAATGTATATCTCACGTTGATATGATAACAAGTTAGGAGACTTTAGGACATGTGGTAGGTCGTAACACGTTCTCTACTTTCAATTATCAAACGAATGCTGAATTGGCAGATACGGAGACAATCGATCGCGGAACAGTAAAGCAGCTACACTAGCTCAGTAGTGGAAAGGCATCAGGACTAGCAGAGACACCCACAAGATTCTACAAAGATTGGGAGAAAGGGCTTGGTCACCGTCTAGCAGCAGTGTATCGTCCATCTACGAAGCATCGAAAGGAGTACAGCGACTGCAAAGACTTATGTGTTATTACATTTTTATAACTATTGGCATATATCGTTGACGTAAAACGGTTGTAGCATTACGAAAAATGTTCTATAATCAAGGAGATGATGTTTTCGGCCAACGAATAGGCCAACGAATATCTCCTCTACAAAATCCACATGTTGTTGTTTTTGTGATCTTCAGTCTTGAAACTGGTTTGATGCAGCTCTCCATGCTCCTCTATCCTGTGCAAGCTTCTTCATCTCCCAGTACCTACTGCAACCTACGTCCCTCTGAATCTGTTTAGTGTATTCATCTCTTGGTCTTCCTCTACGATTTTTACCCTCTACACGTCAGTAGTTCTAATAGAATTAGAGTTAGTTTCGATTCAGATCTGTCAAACTCTTCACGCGGTATCGTATCTCCCATTTCATCTTCGTCTACATCCTCTTCCATTTCCATAATATTGTCCTCAAGTACGTCGCCCTTTTATAGACCCTCTATATACTCCTTCCACCTTTCTGCTTTCCCTTCTTTGCTTAGAACTGGGTTTCCATTAAAGCTCTTGATATTAATGCAAGTGGTTCCCCTTTCTCCAAAGGTCTCTTTAATTTTCCTGTAGGCATCTATCTTACCCCTAGTGAGATAAGCCTCTACATCCTTACATTTGTCCTCTAGCCATCCCTGCTTAGCCATTTTGCACTTCCTGTCGATCTCATTTTTGAGACGTTTGTATGCTTTTTTGCCAGCTTCATTTACTGCATTTTT
The DNA here is from genome assembly GCF_023897955.1 of Schistocerca gregaria. Taxonomy (NCBI): domain Eukaryota; kingdom Metazoa; phylum Arthropoda; class Insecta; order Orthoptera; family Acrididae; genus Schistocerca; species Schistocerca gregaria. The sequence continues at coordinate 96,878,232 of NC_064923.1, read as the reverse complement.
ATATTTTATTTCATCAGTTAAATTCAATATTTCTTGCGTTACCCAAGGATTTCTTATAGCCCCCGTGTTTTTACCTATTTGATCCTCTGTTGCCTTCACTATTTTATCCCTCACAGCTACCCATTCTTCTTCTACTGTATTTCTTTCCCATATTCCTGTCAATTGTTCCCTTATACTCTCCCTGAAAATCTGTACAACCTCTGGTTTAGTCAGTTTATCCAGGTCCCATTTCCTTAAATTCCCACATACATATTCCGCAAACAGTGGTATTGCGAATCTCTCTACGACTGTGGTAGTGTGGGCATAACTTCTCATCCCTATGCATCATTACAGTCCACCTACCGAAGTAAAATCTTGTTGTCTCGCCTTCAGTTTGCTTTAGTAGATACTCAATCAGCCGAGGGAAAACAGCGTTGAAGAAATCACTGACTAAATAACTACTAAACAAAGACCACGTAACTCGGGCTTGGAAGCAGACTCTGTAAGTTCGTAAAATCATCGAGTATCCGCGTTTCTAAATAATTTGCTGGCAAATGTTTGAATTTCACCTAGCGAGGTTTACTGCCTCCAAAACATGTTTTAATGGCTTACTGTCAAAACTGTGCAAGTTCGTTACTGTTCTTACTGCAAAGTTTCACATGAAAGCAGCCAGAAGTTTTCCTGTTAGACCACAATAATTTTCACGTCCTGTACAGTCACTAACCCATACAGTCACTGACGCACTGCTATTAGTGAGCTATAACGTCATGTCGTTTAGCAGACTTCTTAAAAAGGATGTGCTCGACTATATGTTCCGAATTTTCACGAAATATGCAACGCAGGTCTTAAATATGACTGGATCATGCGCCGGTAACTTCCAAACGAAGTTACTCAAAATTTCCGTACTGTTACCAAAACGTTAAAAACTGTAGTCACTTCAAAAGATACGATAAAAGAATTGATAGACTGCAAGATGTTCTTCTTCCCAACAGAAACATGAGTGGTGGAGTTGCACATGGATCTGTACCATAGGATAGGTCCAGAGCAACTCTTCGAGCCAAAAAAGAACCGCGTGAACTGCTTAGTCCTTATTGGTTGATGATTTAAGCAGTCATTCAGAACTGCGCTAGCACTCAGATATTCGCGGTAATTCCTAAGTCATCCAACAGCATTACAGGGAGCAATTTATGTAAGAAATTACTAATCCACGAGAGCAAATTTAAATAAAATTAAGTACGAATTATCCCCTGAAACGAAATACTAACTGATTTAGCACCCAACATTTTCTGGCTGCTTTTATACGAAAGCATCCACAACCGGACGTGCGTCACACATATCACATGATTCACAATTGCACAAGAACTTTTTCACAAATACATTTTACATAGTTCCTGATAAAATAAAGCCACCACACCTACATATGCCTCTACACACTCATTCAGTTCTTTGTGCAAACAACAAAATGTAATACTGAAACTGGTTACTATTACATACTCAGCTATTGTAAACGGACCGTTTTATTTTTATTTTTTGGTATTATACTCCGAAGTTTCACAGAAACTGCTATAGGGTTGCGTATTCAAATACATAGATACGTAAACAAGTGGAATATGGCGCTGTGGTCGGCAACGCCTGTACACAATAAGTGTTTGGCGCAGTTGTTAGATCGCTTACTGGTGCTACAATGACAAGTTATCAAGATTTATGTGGGTTTTAACGTGTTGATATAGTGGACGCATGAGCGATGGTACAAAGCATCTCAGATGTAACAATGAAGAGGGGATTTTCCCGTATGACCATTTCACGAATACCATGAATATCAGGAATCCGGTAAAACATCACATCTCAGACATCGTTGCGGCCAGGAAAAAATGCTGCAAGAACGGGACCAACGATGACGAGAATCGTTGAACGTGACAGAAGTGCAACCTTTAAGCATATTGCTGCAGATTTCAGTATTAGCCCATCAACAAGTGTCAGCGTGTGAACCATTCAACGAAACATCATCGATATAGGCTTTCGGAGCCGAAGGACCACTCGTGTACGACATAAAGCTCTACGCCTCGCCTGGGCTCGTCAACACCGACATTGGACTGTTGATGACTAAGAAACATGTTGCCTGATCGGACGAGTCTCGTTTAAAATTTTATCTAAGGGATGGACGTGTGCGGGTATGAAGACAAATTCATGAATCCATGGACCCTGCATGTTCAAGTTGGTGGAGGTTCTGTAACGGCGTGAGCGGGAGCACCTTGAGTGATATGGCACCCCTGACACGTCTAGGTACGAGTCTGACAGGTGACATGTGCATAAGCATCCCGTCTGATCACCTTCATCCATTCATGTCCATTGTGCATTCCGGCGGACTGAGGCAATTCCAGCAGGACAAAGCGACACCCCACACGTCCAGAGCTGCTACAGAGTGGCTCCAAAAACACTCTTCTGAGTTTAAACATTTCCAGTAAGGATCAAACTTCTCAGACATGAACATTATTGAGCATATCGGAGATGACTTGCAACGTGCTGTTCAGAAGAGATCTCCACCCCCTCGTACTCTTACGGATTTATGGACAGGTCTGCAGGATTCATGGTGTCAGTTCCCTCCAGCGCTACTTCGGACATCAGTCGAGTCCATGCCACGTCGTGTTGCCGCACTTCTGCGTGTACGCCGGACCCTGCAGGATATTAGCCTCTTCAGTAAAAATGATTACTTTGCAATCCCTAGCTTGGTTGTGCAGCAGTAGAAAAGTTATTAGAGGTTTTAGACAATATTTTATGTCTCGCTAGGTACTGAAGCCACTGAACTTTATTATCAATACACGTCCGTGTATGGAATGTGAGAAAGATCGAATAAAATGTAATATTACTTCTTTAGATCCATAGGGATCGTATTTCAGAAGAAATCTAAATATTTCAGGAGGTGGTAGTATAGACGAATTGAAGAAGGCCATATAACATGTTTTCAGTTTTTATTGAGTATAGAGATACAACCGACTTAAATGCATTTTCGTTTCGTGTGTTGGCACAGCAGTTGCTATGAGTTGCTATGGGCATATTTAACGAATGTCAGCAGTAGAGTATTGATGTTCACGTTGTGAAGTTGTGCTTTAGTTTACACTGACGTTTCCCATGCAATTTTTTGGCTGTGTACTGTACTGTTGCGTGTTCAAATGGCTCTGAGCACTATGGGACTTAACTTCTGAGGTCATCAATGGCCCAGAACGTAGAACTAATTAAACCAAACTAACCTAAGGACATTACACACACCATGCCCGAGGCAGGATTCGAACCTGCGACCGTAGCGGTTGCCCGGCTGCTGACTGTAGGGGCTAGAACTGTTGCGTGTAAACACGCCACAGGCAATTAAACATATAGATTATGCTGATATGGTATTTGCGTACGGATTTTGCAATGGAAACGCTGCTTGTAGGGAATATGGCATAAGATTTCCTAACCGCGGACTGCCAGATTCATTATTGTTGGGTGTGTTCAATGCGCTGCGTGGCACTGGTAGAGTGGTCACCAGTCATCCTGCAACTGAACGTGTAAACGAAACACGTTGTGGATGAAACTGAAGACGTTATTCAGTAGCTAGAACGTAGTCGTTCAAGAGGAACACATACTATTTCAGCAGCTATCGGTGTTCTTCATACAAGAGTATGGTGGACTTTATACGTATCAATGGGTTCTGTTCGTGTCATTTACAGCTCATTCAACACCTTCAACCAGGAATGAAGGTAGACAATTGGAACCTTGTCACTGGATACTTGAAAAACACCAGGTAATACCATTTTCACTTTTCATCAAAAAATGGTTCAAATGGCTCTGAGCACTATGCGACTTAACTTCTGAGGTCATCAGTCGCCTAGAACTTAGAACTAATTAAATCTAACTGACCTAAAGACATCACACACGTCCATGCCCGAGGCAGGATTCGAACCTGCAACCGTAGCGGTCACCCGGTTCCAGACTCTAGCGCCTAGAACCGCACGGCCACTCCGGCCGGATTACTTTTCATCGATGAAGCCATTTTCACTCGTGACGGCGTCAATGACATTCGTAACTCGCATCAGTGGTCTGAAGAAAACCCACACGACATTGTGGATACATATTTTCAAGAACGCTTCTCTGCAAATGTGTGGTGTCGTTTGGTAGACAATCAGTATATTGGGCCTGTTGTGTTACGGCATCGTCTTACAGGACCCCGTTATCTACAACTACTTGAAAATGAGCTTTCAGCATTCTTGGAAGAGGTCCCTTTGGCTACAAGGTAGCGTATGTTTCATCCAGGATGACGGGGCTCCTGAATATTGTAGTCGTCATGTTGGACATAATCTAAAACCAACATTCCCGAAGATGGATCGGTAGATATGAGCACGTTTCTTGGCCACCAAGGTCCCCCGACCTTTGGATTTTCCCTGTGTGGATGGTTGAAAGGCGAAGCCTACAAAGCAAATGTAACCACTAGAGACGATTTGATCGTTTTAATTATGAATAGTGCGTTAAAAGAACGCAAAGATGACCTCAGAACAGCTACATGTCGTATTATCAAGAGACGTCAACAGTGCATTGAAGTTGGCGGTGGAATTTTTGAAAATCAACTGTTAACGTCCTCATTTGACTTTGCTTTAAGTTTGTTTGGATTACATCCTAACAGCTGCATCTCATTACTCAATAAAAACTGGACATATGTTATATGGCAATTTATTGGAATTCGTCTATACTACCGCTTCCTAAAATATTTGCTATTCCTCTTGAAAGCTATGTATATTGGTATTTGCATTGCCTTGGAAATTCCGAATGCCAGGTTGGAATTTGTTTTTGACTTGTAAACAGGGTTCACCTAACGTGTAGTTCAAAATAAAAACAACCATATTTCCAAATATTACAGCAACTTTGCCTGATGTCACTAAATGGGCATCATGTGCTATTCTTTTTATGAGAGAACAGGATAGAAAAAACTGTTAATGATGGATAGTATTGTGTTGAATGGAAATAGACGCTTTTCTGTAGCACTGTTGAAAGGATCACGCTGGCTTTAGCAAGAGATGTTTTAAGGGCACAAAGAGACCAGAGAAAGAGACATAGTCGGATAGATAACGATAAGGAACACACTGTTCCAAAATAACAGTCCAATGCCTTTACCTCAGCGACAGGTGAGTCGCAACTGAATTTTCCCTTTCCTAAGACGTCGTCACTCCGGCGGCTCTTCGTTTCTAGCGTTTCATTTCGTTAGTAGCCAGTATGGATGAAAAGACGTCGTTCGGTAATCTCTCTCTCGCTACTGATTTCATCCCATGACAGAATATCTCTTTCTGATTTCTCTTCTATATTACGAAAATCGGGAGACAAGTGTTTTGTCACTTCTACCAATTTCCTCCCATTGAGTTAATTCGAAATTATTCTTTAGAAAGACTCGCATTTCACTATCATAGAAGCAAGAAATCAGTTTACGCAAATCTTAAATCTTAAAGGAACTGAACAAAGAGAGCTTTGGCAGGCAAGAAATCGTAAGAAGTGCTCTGATATCTTCTCATCGCTTATGCCGTCACGGTGTCTGACCCGTGACTTTTCAACTAACAGAACCTGTTCAGAGGGTGGCGTCTCGTTCGCTACTACGGAGCAATATTGCTACTTCCCGCTGATTAGTGTGGGCGTTGGAAAATGAAAGATTCGCAATAAGGCGGTCTATGGCCGGGACTTACCCTGCCTCAGACTATCGAGCCATAAAATTGTACGGCTCGGGAGCCGCAGAGGGCGCTCGTGGGGGATTATAATTCCCGTCTGCGTCGCGACAACCCTCCTCCCCCCCTCCCGCCCTTCACATTTCACAGCGCCGAATTCGCCGCCCTGGAACCACAGAGTTTGCACCTCCCTCGTAACCTCCGATTTCCAGCTAAGTGGAAAAGTTTTCCCGCTTTTTAATTTCAGTATGGCAGAGAAATAACTTTTTCCTTTAATCTCTTCAACGCTACCCGCAGTTTCAAAATTCTCCTTCTGACTTAAGCGTTTTCTCTAGCCAGAACCGCAGTGGTTACATTTGAAAGCTAGTTCCTAAAGCCTCCTTTAGTTATTACAGCAGTTACACAACTATTAGCTTCATTTCATTTCAGTTGTCGTGCACGCAATTTTGCACTGTAATATTAGTGCAGAAATTGCACAGATTTCCAGAAATATCTTCTACAAAAATTGCGTGTTTTCTCAGGTTAATATCATTTGCTTGAGTCTGAGTGCCTATTGGCCAACTGTTTAGGGTACACAGAACTCAAATAAGAGAAGCGAGTTTCACGGATCTCTCAAGAGAAAGAGTCAAGAAAATTCTGAATATTTAAGGCATTGAAAATGGAATGTGGTTGTACTGAAAATTTGCTGACAAACGGTTCCGTTTGATGTAGGACGTACAAGTATTCGGTGTGCTTACGCATCTGTGTAAGAGAGGACATGCGCCTTTGCTAGATATGTTGCAATTTTCTCTGAAGCGAACATCAAAATATGTCCTCTACTCGACTATGTAAGATTTCGGAGAGACGCCAAATTTTTGTTTTACACGTCTGACTTCGTGAATTTTATGTTAAAGGCTGTATATTGAAGCCGTGTTTTATAAGAACTTTACCGTCAATACAGAAGATTGCTCTCGTTAAAAATATTACTCTCCTTTTATTCTTGAAGAAATAACGATCTATCTATTCAGACACGTTTCTTTTGTGAGTCAATTCAACGAATTTCTTCTATTTTTCTTTTCTTCGTTTATCATTTACATTGCTCCTTCATTTCTTGAATAAGTTCATGTGTAAGATAACGGCAGTTTAGACTACGTAATGTGTGTACCACAGATCAAAAATACTTCCACTAATAATGCGGGAATTTTTTTTTACTTCGGCCTAAGGATAGCAAATGGCTCTGAGCACTATGGGACTTAACTTCTGAGGTCATCAGTCCCCTAGAACTTAGAACTTCTTAAACCTAACTAACCTAAGGACATCACACACGTCCATGCCCGAGGCAGGATTTGAATCCGCCACCGTAGCGGTCACACGGTTCTAAACTATAGTGCCTAGAACTGCTCGGCCACTCCGGCCGGCACTAATGATAGCATCTGAACAGGTCAGCTTACGGTAGACAGAGAAACTGTGTTTAGCGTTAAATATTCCCAAGATATTGTCGATGGAAGAGCGACCAGTACAGTGCTGAAAATGTATATGGTTTTGTCTACGGTTTCAATGTATTTAATTTGCGCACTGGCTATGGGTTTCAGTGTACAGTATCATCCTCAAACTATGCTAAGACGAAAATATTCGACTACATACTTAGAACAGTTGTGCAACAGCAGTTTGCAAAAATATTATCCAGTATGATAGCAAGCATACAGCATACAGTGAACCTTAAAAAGTTTAGGCCAGCTTGCTAATTGAGTCAACTTGGCTAATACACTTGCGATTGTGCATTTAATATTTTCGTACATTGGGGAATAATTTCATATGTAATTTCTTATTTTCAAATCTTACGCTATTTTACATACCTTTCACATTGAGACAATTTAAAGGTGTAATAATAATAGTAACAATAATAATAATAATAATAATGATAATGATAATGGTAATGATAATAAATGTACGTAGTAAAAAATATCCATTTAGGGGGCGTTCTTATAACTGATAGCCACATTTACATCTACTTAAAACTCAATATTTACATCTTCCTTTAGTATTTGACACACATGTACTTGGGAAGCGAGAGTAACCACTGTATGCCAGTGGTAAGAGGCTACCTGTACATTTTAAGATTCACTGTAAGTGTTTGCTGCAATAATGTATAATATTTTTGTAAACTGCTTTGCACTAGTGTTCTAACTATGTGATCCAATTTCTTTTTTATCATAGGATGGCCTGAAAATGGTACTTTTAAACCGGCAGCCAATTGGAAAAATAAATAAACTGCGACTGTAGACACAAACATAAATTTTTTGTGTTTAGTATGTTGTTTTCCTGTGATAAGTTCTAAGAAATTGCTGCTGTTATTTTTCTGTATTTATAACGAGAATTCGATTTTGGGTTGAAATACATTACACTAATCAGTAGCCTTTGTTAATTCGTCTACTGTACTTGTTCCATAATATGAATCTATCAAAGACATATCTACAGCATTAGATTACGATTTGCTTAATCTATTGGTACTGACATTGATGTGATCTTTGGCTCAAATATAGAATAAAACATTTCGTAAGTATGTAACAGTGTTTTCCTCACAATTTTCAGCTGTCATGTCTTGTCTGGTGCTACTCGCTTCTAACGTTTGGAAATAAGAAGCTTTTTTTGCCACAAGGAGTTCATTCTGACGAGTCCTTTCAATTCACAATTCACAGAATATTTTTTCCATTGATATTTCTATCTTATTTACTGTGAGAGAAACGCATGCATACTTGTGTAACCCCAGGACATATTTTTTGTGAACCGTCTGTAAATGGTGACTAGCAACCATAGTTACGTAAATTAGCATAACAACCTACAAATTAAATCGTTCCACGTGATTATGCTTTACTGTAAAAATGACCGAATGGCCTCATAACTATCTTATAATTAACTAACCGCTACAATATACCGCTAAAATTAAATTAAGAATTCCATTTATTCGGTAGTGCCTAATATAGAATGTGTTCATCCCTTACTTTCTTGAATCGTAGGGTGCCTTATCAAGATAATTACATTCGATTTGTGTAAAATAAAAGCAATATGTAATGTAGACAAAGTTCTCCACTAGTTCTGTAAATACTAAATAAAATACAATAAAACGTACAATTCGAAAAATCCATTGCAGCCTCTTGTTTAGTTATTAATTATTTCTTTAGAGATTAATTTTTCATAATTTTGCCTCTCAAGTATTTCATTTCGTAACTCAGTTTTATATTGGTGATTCCCAATTTTATATCCACCGTATCTTTATCCAATTATAAGATTTGATATTTAGACAACTGTCATTGTTAGCACACATTGATTAAAGTAACACTGTAACCTTAGAATCATCGTTACCTCGTTTGAAGGCCTCACGGAGTGACCGCGCCGTTAGAGGCGCCATGTCACGGATTGCACGGCCCCTCCCGCCGGTTGTTTGAGTCCTCTCTCGGGCATGGGTGTGTGTGTTGTTCTTAGCATACGTTAGTCTAAGTAGTGCGTAAGACTAGGGACCGATGACCTCAGCAGTTTGGTCCCTTAGTAATTCACACACATTTGAACGTTTTTTTTCGTTTCAGGAAGCATCCATCGTCAGTGCTCTTTAATATCCCTGAAAGTTCCATGAATTACTGAATAAGTCGTAGTGTACTACAGACAGCTTTAGAAGATTTTTTGATACTATGTGAGTAGATTTACCTACTTGTCGCTAAGTAGAAAAAATAGGTGAAATCTGTTTCATGGAGATGATGAGAATGTACTGGAAAGCAATGCAGAGATCTCTTCAAAAAACTTGGTATTTTGCCAACTGTTACAAAATACATTGGTCAATGTTTCTCATCATTTTCAGAAAAAAGCAGATCTCTATAAAGATTTCAGAGGTTTAGGATTGAAGCAGAAACTAGTTAGAGATTTTCATAAGCATGTACTCTGTGCCCAGTCAGGACGAATTTAGTACATAGTGAGTATATAGATGTCTTTAAGGCTGAGTATAACAATATTCCATCGGTCAACTCCTACTCCACTGGGAAGCATTTAGTCATTCTTAACCATTGCATACGAAATACGATGTACTTGTTCAATCATCGTGAAACTTTTTTAAATTTTATTTATTTATTTTTATTTTTATTTTTTTACACGGGACGTGTTTCATGTGATGTGATTCAATGGCATTTCAAATCATAAGAGAAAAATAAATATAAAAGTACCAGAAGTAAGTACATTTGAAGCTGGAGGCATCGTTGTAAGAAAACTGATAACTGGAATTCTAATTGAAAATGGTTCGAGTAATTATCTTTTTAACTAACCAGCCAATGCCACGTAAAGTTAGAGTCAGCAGAGATGTACTATCCTCCATAACACACCAATGTGCGTAACGCAGAACCAAGGGAGCAGTGATGAGCACATTGTACTTGCATTCGGAATGACGACGGTTCCAACGCGCGGCCGGTAATCCTGATTTAGGTTTTCCGTGATTTCCCTAAATAGTTCCAGTCCAATGCCGGGATGGTTTCTGTGAAGGGGCCCTACCGACTACCTTCCCAATCCTTCACTAATCCGAAGGGACTGATGGCCTTGCTGTTCCGTCATCTCTCCCCAAATCAACCAGCCAACCATAACTCAGAGTTCCCTGCTGAGATCCATGGTGGATGACCGCCCATTTCTCGGATGAGATATTTCTCGCCCGTCCGACGGCCATTGAAGATCAATACGTAACATGATGTTCTTTCTAATTTGTGTAAACACTGTTTTATGATTCCACTGCATGCCGACATTCAAATCCGCTTGGTAAGAGAGCCCATTGATTACATGTGTGTTGACTATGCAGTTGGGATATTACAAGCCCTGACACATCCGGAAAATATGTAATCCGTATAATGAGGCTACAGTACCGGAATTGACGACAAGTTTTGTACGACATCTCACGTTAATATTTCTAGGATGGCTAATCAATAGTTCATGTTTGTTTTCATGAGCACTCATACTCAAGTATATGACATACAAAAGATCATACAAAAAGGAACGGCGGCATATGTATTATGACATCTCACATTGATTACTCTATTATGGCAATCAGTATTCAATTTTTGGTTTACGAGCATTCAAACTGAAATATACGCCTTGAAAAAGGGGCTGAAACAAGAATTGAAGCCTAAGGTTCAAGGTCAACACACGTTAGCTTGTCTATAGCGGACTGCTAGTATTTGTGTTCGGTTTCATATGTTTATAAACATTCGCTTGGATTTACACTGAAAAGTTTTTTCCCATGGAATAAATCGCAGAATAGGCTGAAGATATCAAAAAAAAAAGTGATGATCCGCAGGTCTGCGAAATACGATCATTTTGTGAGTTTTATACTTATAGGAATAACTTATTTAAAGAAAAGTTCAGGGAAATATCGGAATACAGACATAAGTCACTTACGAGTGAAATAAGTCGGAAATACAGGGAACCAAAGATGAAATGGTTGGAGGAAAAACATGAAAAACCAAAAAAGAATGGTTACCGAAAGGCCTTTGTAAGCACACAGAAAAGTCAATGAAAATCAAGGGCATTAGTCCAGTAGCCATTCCAGTAGTAAAGGCAGAGAAAAGAGCGAATAGACGTAAAGTGAATAATAAAGATTTCTGACGACATGATTCAGGTAGCAATGGAAGTCGATATAGAAGTCATATATCGGGAAACTATCACCGACACAATCTAGAAGATAGCAAAGGCAGATAATACGAAAACTGTCGTCTTATCACTTTAACGGCTAATTTATCCAAGTTGCTGGCAAGAGAATAGACAGAACAATTGAAAAGAAAACTGAGGATATGATAGATGAAGATCTGACGTCGCGATCGATAATGGAAACAACACTGAAGAAAAATAAAAACAAGTTCATTCAATTTTTTGACCTGGAAAAAACCTTCGACAAGATACAATTTTATAAGATGTTATGAATTCTGAGGAAAATAGGAGTAAACTATAGGAAAAGACCCTAAACATGAAATAGGGCGATTTTGTGACGGTTTTACAAACTTTCTTGATGATGAAGAAGTGTAAATGTACCAGTCTCAGGTAAGAGACCCTCATCCGGAAACGACCGAGCAAAAGTTATAAACGAATAAAGTTGTGATACGTCTGACAGTGGATCTCATATACTGCAAGCCTTTTGTTCTTCATATTTTGGGAGAAGATAGTGTGGACCAAAACAAGGAGTAAATGACCATTAAAATCCATATCTTCAGAGCTATGAGCACTTGTTCTGTCGAAGAGGTGTGTTCCGCAGTATCAAAGGTATACTAGTTCTTATGGTATGCATTTTACAGCCCGTACTGAGCCACGCTTTAGATACCACTAACCCGTAGGAGATATACTGTATGAATGGCCCCTACAGCACTGCAATACATAGGTGAAATCCAACGTCGGGCAGTGTATCTCACATTCTTAATACTTAAATAAGTTTTCCTGACCAGACTGTGCCTACACTCAACCACGTAATCTGTATAACGTGAAATAGTAGTCTGTAGTAACAAAAACGTCACGTAAGATGTGATATTCAGCTTATCACGCTATAAATCACAGTAAAGCTTGCTACGACATCACTAAGTACAAAGGGATGGACACAATAACATTTTTTGTAGTATACTGGAGTCAGTGGTAGCGATCTGGGTATTAATTACAACAACGCATCTGACTATCAGGGTTCCCTAGGTTCGAAAGATAAACTACCACCTAATCTAATATCAATTGCCAGAAAAGTACTAAATGTTAGAATCTACGGGGAGTAGCAATGACGTATTTACTTTACCAATAACAGCAAATTATAGTTAAGCTTACTCAAGGTACTATGACGACACAGTGTAACACTTTCTCACAAACATAGGCACAAGAAACGACAGCTTTCGGTTATAAGTGATGAAATATCATATAGATCGTTTGCCCCTCGTGGTTGTTCCTCTTTTAAAGCTGAACAAGTAATCGTATATACACTTAATCAGTGTGAAGGTTATAAATTTTTACGTCAATTGGCGAATACATTCACAAGGCAAAAATATAATTTAATACTGTTTATCCCTCATTGTCAATCAATTATAACAAATATAAGTAGCGCCTTACTTCATTAATATTCATAACTCTATTGAAATTTTATCGTAATGAACTACACTCCTGGAAATGGAAAAAAGAACACATTGACACCGGTGTGTCAGACCCACCATACTTGCTCCGGACACTGCGAGAGGGCTGTACAAGCAATGATCACACGCACGGCACAGCGGACACACCAGGAACCGCGGTGTTGGCCGTTGAATGACGCTAGCTGCGCAGCATTTGTGCACCGCCGCCGTCAGTGTCAGCCAGTTTGCCGTGGCATACGGAGCTCCATCGCAGTCTTTAACACTGGTAGCATGCCACGACAGCGTGGACGTGAACCGTATGTGCAGTTGACGGACTTTGAGCGAGGGCGTATAGTGGAATGCGGGAGGCCGGGTGGACGTACCGCCAAATTGCTCAACACGTGGGGCGTGAGGTCTCCACAGTACATCGATGTTGTCGCCAGTGGTCGACGGAAGGTGCACGTGCCCGTCGACCTGGGACCGGACCGGAGCGACGCACGGATGCACGCCAAGACCGTAGGATCCTACGCTGTGCCGTAGGGGACCGCACCGCCACTTCCCAGCAAATTAGGGACACTGTTGCTCCTGGGGTATCGGCGAGGACCATTCGCAACCGTCTCCATGAAGCTGGGCTACGGTCCCGCACACCGTTAGGCCATCTTCCGCTCACGCCCCTACATCGTACAGCCCGCCTCCAGTGGTGTCGCGACAGGCGTGAATGGAGGGACGAATGGAGACGTGTCGTCTTCAGCGATGAGAGTCGCTTCTGCCTTGGTGCCAATGATGGTCGTATGCGTGTTTGGCGCCGTGCAGGTGAGCGCCACAATCAGGACTGCATACGACCGAGGCACACAGGGCCATCACCCGGCATCATGGTGTGGGGAGCGATCTCCTACACTGGCCGTACACCTCTGGTGATCGTCGAGGGGACACTGAATAGTGCACGGTACATCCAAACCGTCATCGAACCCATCGTTCTAGAGCATTCCTAGACCGGCAAGGGAACTTGCTGTTCCAACAGGACAATGCACGTCCGCATGTATCCCGTGCCACCCAACGTGCTCTAGAAGGTGTAAGTCAACTACCCTGGCCAGCAAGATCTCCGGATCTGTCCCCCATTGAGCATGTTTGGGACTGGATGAAACGTCGTCTCACGCGGTCTGCACGTCCAGCACGAACGCTGGTCCAACTGAGGCGCCAGGTGGAAATGGCATGGCAAGCCGTTCCACAGGACTACATCCAGCATCTCTACGATCGTCTCCATGGGAGAATAGCAGCCTGCATTGCTGCGAAAGGTGGATATACACTGTACTAGTGCCGACATTGTGCATGCTCTGTTGCCTTTGTCTATGTGCCTGTGGTTCTGTCAGTGTGATCATGTGATGTATCTGACCCCAGGAATGTATCAATAAAGTTTCCCCTTCCTGGGACAATGAATTCACGGTGTTCTTATTTCAATTTCCAGGAGTGTATTTCGTTAATCTCAACCATGGAAGATTAAATGGAACAACTTTTCATTTATAAGTAATCACTTTTCAATGAAACGTAAATATGCTTTTTCCGTCTAAATAAAGGTTAACTATCTTTATTTTCACTGCAAGTTATAAACTGCAAAATACTATTCCTTCTCTTCGATTTCTTTGAACTTTGCATTTACCAATATTCCAGTCTTTTACTTTATGTGCCTTTGGATTTACTTTCTTACGAAATTATATATTCGAGATACTAGTCTGCTTTGAAAGAATCATTTGATCATTTTACTTGTTATAGTTTGGGGTAAAGGAAAAGAAGGGTACTGAATTTTTCACTTTAGAACCGTTTCCATTTTTCCAGCAATTCGATCATTTACAGGTACGTTTGATTTTACGAGAACTGTTTCTATATTCCAAACCTCACCCCACTAAGTGGAAATGCAATAAGAGAAATAAAACAAAAAGCCTAAATGTCATCACCACTTTTCGACTAAAGAAACTGTAGAAAATTAAACAAATCTCAACCATTTTAGGCGTTATCTTCCACGACCCATTACTTTTTAAAACTAAAAACCCAGCACTCGATAAACTCTTTTAGAGAGAATTAGGGTGTTCTCTTATAAATGTTACTTGATTTGTCGTTAAAGGACGGAGGTAAACGCCATGAAATTCTCAGTAAACATCCGATTACGTAGACTACCCAACGAGATTCCGGAATTTTCGGTATTCCGACGCTCACGCTGAAGTCACACAATAAGTCCCAACCAAATATCACTAAGTCACTATTCCTCAGTGCTTGCGTATGTCTATACAACAACCATAACAAAACAATGCGACGCTAGTATCCCTTTAATCCTCAACCACAAAATAACTAAACGACGTCGCGTCAACGCGTCTCTTCACATAAAATACCCAACGGAAACTCTCACAAAAATATTGAGACACGGTTCACATACCATCGCGTCGTTATTAAACAACACAAAGCATCATTAATCACAAACAGGAGAAACTAATCTCATACTTGAAAAAACCGGAGTTTTGTCTACACCTGGCGTGCCCTCACTGTACCAAAATCCGATAATATTCTCAAAATATATATGTCTAAACCACTTATAACTGCTTTAAACACGTTTGAGATCTATTCTCACCGTAGACTAAATCACGTATCGAACGTGAGAGCCGATCTCATCACACTCTTGAGGTAATATCTCCCGAGGCTCACTGCTCGAACAGTACTCAGATATTACTCCGAAATTCTAAAAGGACAAACCAAGAACCATTCTCTGCTAGCAAGTATATCACGGTAATTCTTTCTTTTACCATAAGTGTGTCTTCTTAGCAGTTGCTGGCATCGTAGCTGTCATCTTTGCCGCACGCCGTCATTCAGCAGTCAGCTGGGCGCTGAAAAGTCGCTGACTTGACAGGACACAGCATTTCTAGAACATTAGGTGTCACGCATCTACAACATTTTAAGACAAAAATATAAGCAAAGTATGAAAGCAACTTGACAAACTCTTCAGTCTCCGAGGACATAAAAATCGATCGTAAATTGAGGTGATACAAACAAGAGATGCACTTTTTTCTGACACAAAACGGTTTGGCACATTACCATCCCATGTTAAGTGAATATTTTTTACTTGTTTTGGTCCATACTGCCACCTCAAAATTTGTCTGTGGACTTCTAGTTCACACTGTTTATTGGAGAAGCAGTGAGAGACAGAAAACACGCGTTCAAGAGTGCGATTAAAATTCAGGGTAAAAGGGATAACAATGATACCATTCACCAATGACATTGATATCCTCAGTATAGAAGAATCAGAACTGAGGAAGGACTGAGTGGAATTAACAATCGAGCGACTACACAATATGGATTGAGTGTAAAGTAAATGAAGTCGAAAGTAATGAGGAATGATAGGAACGAGATTAGTGATAAACTTCAAATAAAAACTGGGGACCGTGAAGGAAACGAAATTGAGGAATGCTCCTGCGTTGGAAGCAAAGTAACACATGATAGAAGAGCCTAGGAGGAAATGAAAAACAGGTTAGCAGAGGCAAAGGCGGTATCCCTTGGCGAAAGACGTGTGCTAGAATCAAACATCAACCATAATCTAAGAAACAAAATTAAATTTTTTTTTTTATGTACGGCATTGTCTGATAGTGATTATGTACTCCGAAAACATTGGAAAAGAATCTGAACCTTTGAAATGTGTAGTGTAGAAGTATGTTAATAATTAGATGAACTAAGAACATAAGGAATGAGGAAGTCCTCCGCAGTATCGGCAAAGCAAGAGACAGGTGGAAAGCACTATCAGTAAGAAAGGACAGTGTGATAGGAAGGGAATAGCTTTCATGGAAGTAGAAGAACCTATAGAAGGTATAAATGGAGTGGGTTAAAAAGGTTCGAACGCATTCAAAAAATAATTGAGGTCATGGGATGGTAGTCCTAGATGATGAGTTTGGCACAAGAGGAGAATTCATTTCAAACTGTATCGAACCAGTCAGGAGGTGGATGACTCAATAAGAGAAACATTATATGTCATATGCTTTTTGTTTTAGATCTCGTATACATGACGTGGGTATTTGTGGGGAAGTGACGTCCTTCAAAAAAAATTTGTGACATTCAGCTACATCTGGTGGAATGAAATCTAGCTAATTCTCAATATTCAAAGAAAATCAGTTAGTAGCAGTTGGAATTAACCGCTAGTAGCAAGAATCTAGTCGAAACAATTTATCGAAATGTGAATTGGACTGCTTAGACACATCAGTTATAGATAAAAGAATGACATATTAGTATTCACTAAGTGAGTAGTAGAAGACTGCAGTTTACGTATGTGGAGAATGCTCAAATATCATTGAATTACAAAGACTGGTACTCTGCTGTGTAAAATTCATCGCAGATCGGAATAACAGTGTGGGAAATAATCTGCCCCATCGCATGTGACTATCACAGAAACTCAAGCGAAAACTCATGACTCGAAAGGATAATTGCAATCATAGTGACATATGATCAGCTGAGAAGGTAATACGGTTCCACTGTCTTAACACTGTAGCACACGATGAGTCACGACAAACAGATGAACGGAGCTGTATCGTGGGCCCCATAAACAGCTTTAGCGTTCTAAGGAGAGCCCACCAGATCTCGGCGGCTTTACTTTGTTCTACATCCGCGGCCACGCCGAGTTTCTGAAGCTATCGCTAGTGTACTGTACGCAGTTCGTTTCACATCTCAAGAGACTTCAGAATCCAGCCATCGCTCAGTTCCCGTTGAGACCTTCAGAGGGCGTAGTGGGCCACGACAATGTATTACAGCGGCTCTAGGCGGACACCGTCTTACTGTCGTGAAAGAATCATTCAGAAGAGTAGAAAGACACAGTGTCTGACGTTCTGATATCATTTCAAACATTGCACTTATCTTTACAAATAGCAAGTATTATAACTTCGCTCTCAGAACTTTACGTTTCTCCTCTTCTCATCTTTTCCATTTCTTTTTCACGATGCCAAATTTGTGATAGCAGCTGCACTACTGTGGGCAAAAGAACGTCTGACGTGATGTCATGTCGTATCCCATGACTTTTGTCAAGTCAGTGTGAATAAATCATGCATATAGAAACATTCCAGCTGAAACTGATGAAATGTACCGGAGATATGCAGTATAAGTAGAAGAAAATGTAACACGCAATTAAAATAAATAGAGGAGCTTACAGTAGCATAAACTTTAGTTCGGGGCACAATTTTCGATCTTTGCCACCCTCCTCCCGCCCTGCCACCATCAACCATCCCCGTTACCAGTTTCCCTCAGCGTTAACAGGAGGTGAAGTTATTATACACGAGGATAAGCTACATAATTTCTTGGCAGTTAACGTCTCCTCAGATTCGCCCACTTCCATAATCATCGTACAGGTCTTGAATGTAAATTTAAATATCCGCATCCATATTGTGAAGCCAAGAACTCCCGAGCCCCGGTATCCTAATTTGGTACTGGTTTCACTTGTTTATAGAGGTCGTTTGATAAACGATATTTTAGTAACGAACTTTTCGGTTGACACAGTTAAATACACCACCTACACAATCAGAATGACTTTTACACCATCCACTAGTATTTTGGACACTCGTGTTATGAACACAGACTGATCTTATCTTGAACAATTCTGGCGAATAGAGTTTATTTCAGAGTTCAGTTACGCACTTTTCAGGTTACAAGCAACTATAATACGCTTCTTTCCTGATTAAAAATATCGTCACTACCACTCAACGGCACGTAATTTTGTCATCACAAGTAAATAATGATACCTGTCACCCAGTGAAAATGGCCATTAAATGCCACTAGATTTTTTTGCCTAATTAAAACGATGTTATGAATTTAGTGGATGTGTGCAATATAACTAAAGTTAATTTTGTTTAAAAGAAATTAGTTTTCTTTGTATTTCCTTCAATGTCGTGAACAGGACTATGGATTTACGACAAATATGGATAACTCATATCATAAATTTAGTTGACCAACAAGCGCAATCAATCGGGGAAGAAAATCCCTTGTGGTAGTTGCTACACATACTTAAATTCAATTCTCTTTAATTTATTTACTTTTAGGCTATTTGAGTGATTAGGTGTTGTTCCTTAATTTTGGTCATGGCAACTCCGGTGACTATTCCATCTGCATTCTCACTTGATTTGTGGTTCCTGTGTGTATCTCGGCAGGTCGAAATAACATTATCAGAACCTTACAATAATCCCTTCCTTAGACACGTCTCAGTATTAGACACTGTAGGCAGTTTGGTTTATGTTGTCAAAGTGCTTCAGTAATTCGATTTCAAATGGACGCAAGTCCTAGCTGACATCATTGTCACTGATCACCCAATTATCCCACGTGAGCTTCGAGGCAGGAATTCATTAATTACCTATTGTCGATCATAATTCAGTTTGCCGCTGAATATTGCAAACATTTATAATAACACACGTCATAAATTCCATATAAACTTCATCTGCACAGAGATCAATGATACCATATTAATTCTGTAAAAATGCATTCAATACGCGCATAAAATTCAAGTGTATTAAAATATCAGCAGTACGTTTACAAGTCGTTCATTGGCTCATATTTGCCAGTCATTTCATATAGTCGTCGTTAACGGCCAGGGTTTCGACTACATTTTTTCGAATAGGTGATAGCGAGTAGAAATTTTTTTAAAACAACAGAGAACAAAGACCTTCGGTGTTCAACAATTTCCAGAATCTCGGATCATTATCCTATCTTCTTCACGGCACTAGCCTTGAAATAATGGCTGCTAATTGGTAGGCAGAACCCGTTGGCGGGAGAATACAAGATATTTGTTGTAGTAAACTCCGTCCGCAAGGAATAATCAAACACAAACACGCTTCAAAACCTTCTTATTGCAAAACAATGTTTTGTGAAATTAACATTTCATATTACGTGACCTATTGCAGTGATTTACTTATTCTGCATAGGTATTTGCTACCAATTGTTCGCTATCGCTCAGGAAATAAAGGATGTGTAAAAACTTCCTTGGAATTCCAGAAAAGTGTTTCACAGTACACTGACGCATCGTAATTCCATATTTTTGAAAATACAATGTATGTTCTACTTGTAGTTGTTTCAGTTATCACACTCGGTGCTATTATGGGTGGCTGTGTTGTATTCACCTGAAGCATGCACTTCAATTTGCTGTTATGGTCTTATCCCAGTCAGGAAGTCGATGTAATGCATTACGTGTTTTATATATGCCATATATACTGAGCATATTTTAGTTTACAACGAAAATTGGAACAGGTAAAAAGGCATGATAATAGAAGCAAAAGCTTTCCACTTTACATGAGTACTTAATGGGAATAGTTTTCGAGGTAACTGAATGTGTGATTACAAGCCGTCACCGACATCAGTTTGAAATATTGTACTAGCTGTTACAAATTCATTAGAAATGTAAACTTTTTGATGAATATCTCTTATAACCGGTCTCAAATGTCACCCGTTGTCTACCTTAACAAGAAATACACTACTACTTCAGCACGTTACATGTCAATAGTTAAGATACAGGCACTTATATACCCACTCTCCAGAACAGCTCGTAAATCTCAACAAGAATGCCCAATTTTGTCCCGCATTTCTTCAACCGCACCAGCAGGAATGCTGTACATTACATATTTGATATGACATCACATGGGAAAGGCCGGTAGATTCAGGTCCGTTCATCTGGTAAGGGAAGGTGCAGGCCCTGCTCCAACCACACTGGCGTGTTAGCAGTCGTCTTACGTGAGCCACAAAATTGGGTGGACTTACATCTCGTGTGCAACACATTCTCGAAAGTTGTTGAAGGGAACGTCCTCAGGAAATCCTAGGAGAAACTGAAGGTACCTCGGACCATCAGCTGCTCTTGGAAGAATTGTACATCAATCAGACAGTCACCTATTTCCCGTAACCGAATATACAATGACAAACTTTGCTGGTATGCAGACTCTGAGGAGCCTGTGAATTTAAGTCACTTATAAAATGAGTATTATGCATATTAAAATTATAGTCGTATACGGTATGTCAAACCTATTTTGATAAAGGTGGTATTATTGCAGGCGGTACCTGTGGTCTTATTGCACGGCTGGAGATCTTGGCTTTCAGCGTTGGCAACAATTAAAATCATCCGCCATCTGTTGGCTCTTTTATGCATTACACTGTTACCAATCAGAAAGAAGTGATTTACAGATGTCCTAGTGTTTTCTAGCAAGGTGCACAGATGGCAGTTGTCACACGTGGACTTTGTGCTCAACCGTGCACATGTAATGCGACATCTTAATGGAGGGCAACTTCCAAGCGCGGTCTGCCATCGAAAATATATGACTTACTGGTCGTGTTGCTGCAGGTTTCAATGTCTCTCCATGTGTCATCCACAAGCTGTCGACACCTTACAGGGACACAAGGTGAGCTGGAAAACCCCACGTGAAGAACGATATCTGTCCACCTCTACGTTCCTGCGTCATAAGTTTACCACCAGAGCACTACAAGGCGGTCACATGAGGGACACTGGATCAGACTGTAATGAACAGTTACCAGAAAGGACGTTATGACCCAGACGTACTGTTCTAGTATTCCAGTTGACACAACATCTTGCTGGTCCTCCTATTTGTCGTTCCCATGCAAAATGGAAACTTTGTCAGTAACGAAACGTGTGATTCGCAGACGAGCCCACATATCCTCTGATAACAAGGTGATGCGTGTGTTCATTTCTGGTGGGCCGCGGTGAACAGTACCTCCCAAATGTTCTCAGAAAATTGACAGATATCCAGAGTTCTGAGATGTTGTGTGGAGCCATCAGTAGTGACGCCAGGCAGTACATCGAAGAGATCCTTATGACCCAGTCGCGGGTGGTGGCTGCTGCAGGTTCCTTCTAATGGCATGGCCTATATGGCGGTTGTTAGCAGGGTTGTCGCTCGAAGCGCTCGCTCGCCTATGTGTCAGTGTGTGTATGTGTGTTGGGCGCTGATGGCCGCTCATTGGCGCTGTTATCAGCACCCTTTCACTCAATGAAACTAACGAATGTGGATAAAATCGCTAAACTTGTTGAGACCCGCTGCTAAACATGCAGGATTTGAGAGGTAGTTTAAATTGTGGAAAGATGGCAAAATAAGCGGCTGTCAGTTACACTTGAATATACAACCTTTTATTTGATCAAACATTACAAGAATCAAGAAAAAGTTTTAAAAAAAACCACAGCTTTAGATTTGGAACTTCATTAGCGGCTGAATGCGCCATACAATCTCGTGCCTTAAGGGCAAGACCACTTTAATTTAAAAACGGCTGAAAGCCAATAACTTAACGCTCAACCAAAATCAGAAATTTAGAAGTCGAAACCTTATCTTAAAACACTTCCTTAATTAGGTTGAAGGCCCAAAGAATCTGACACTTTAAGAGCAAACTACTTAAATTCAAAATCAGCTCAAGGCCCAACACTTAAGACTCAATAACATTAATTTTAAAAATACCAAAGGCTTTACGTAAAACGGTTCTTAAATTAGACTGAAGGCCCAAACCATCTGACAGCTTAAGAGCAGAACAACTTTAATCCAAAATCGGCTGAAAGCCCAAAGAATGTGACAGATTAAGAGCAAAACAACTTAAATTCAATATCGGCTGAAGGCCCGACACTTAAGAACGGCTCTGAGCATTATGATACTTAACATCCATGGTCATCAGTCCCCTAGAACTTAGAACTACTTAAACCTAACTAACCTAAGGACATCACACAACACCCAGTCATCACGAGGTAGAGAAAATCCCTGACCCCCGCCGGGAATCGAACCCGGAAACCCGGGTGTGGGAAGCGAGAACGCTACCGCACGACCACGAGCTGCGGACGACAGTTAAGATTAAATAACATTAATTTTAAAAATGCCAAAGGCTGTACATATGACGGTTCTTAAATTAGGCTGATGGCCCAAACAATCTTACGCCTTAAGGGATAAACACGGTTAATCTAAAATTCGGCTAGAAGCCATACGACGACAAACAACAAGAACAAACAAGAAAAGGGAGTACAACCAAGGGCGCTCAGAAATTCTGAGGGTCAGCCTGGAATTCAAACACTAAAACTTCCTTAGGTGGGACAAGCAGTCGGCCCAACCACTGTAGATCCGACGACAACACAACCGACAGACAGTCAACTTACCCACCGACAAGATAACCTCTGCTTCACTCGACCAGCACACAACACGGAATTCAATGGAACAATGTAGAAGGTATTGGCGCCCACAACCAATTATACATTGAGCTTTCAAACTACACACTGTGCTGGACAGCGACAACTCAATGAGGAAAATACACTGTCTGGATTTACGTCAACGGCCAGAGCAGGTAACCAGAATGTTCACAAGGCAGAAGATCCACTGGTGCACTTCAATTCAAATAACCAAGTGCAGTAAACTCCACTGGGGGTGGCTAAAATTCTCCAACTTGAAAACACACGTTGTTGCTCACAGGAATGTCCCAATAGCCGACAACGAACTCCAAACGACACAATGTGAACAGTCGTGACTTGTTGGTAGATTAAATCAAAACTCAACTTTCGTGTCCAGGATCGGTGAGCCACGAACCTTTTAGCAATGGGAACAGCACCACACCCTCAGACACTGCATTAGAGGCCGCCAGTGGGCTTGGCCAGACGGAACGCCGTGGAGCTTTCCTCGCTGCTCCACGCCAACCGACCAACTGGTAGCACACAGCCCAGCCGGAAACTATAAGCACCAGGTCAAAGATAGACCAAGGTGCGAATATCGATGCACACCGCTTCTGCCACCCATGGAAAGAGAGGATAACAGCATAATCGTGACAACCGCGGTTGACTAAAAACAGAATAGCAACCAAGGTTTAATCCAACGCATAGCATGAGCCAGCCACGACTCACTTGTTGCACATAGTGAATAGGAATTCTCCAAAATGGTACCCTTTCTGTCACTCCCACCTCACTCTCATTAGTCACTCTGTCTCACACGCCTGCCGGCCGGAGTGGCCGTGCGGTTCTGGGCGCTACAGTCTGGATCCGAGCGACCGCTACGGTCGCAGGTTCGAATCCCGCCTCGGGCATGGGTATGTGTGATGTCGTTAGGTTATTCAGGCTTAATTAGTTCTAAGTTCTAGGCGACTGATGACATCAGAAGTTAAGTAGCATAGTGCCTAGAGCCATTTGAACCTTTTTTGTCTCACACGCCTGAGCACTAATGAAAAAAGATGGAAGGTCGTACAGGTGGGATAAAACAGATGTAAAAAAAAAAAAGAGCTAAAAGGAAGACACATGGAAATCTAACTGACTGTGCACTAACAGAAAAGTGAACCAGTCACCATGTTAACACACTAAAAACTCGTCCTAAAATTTTCAGAAACAAGGATCACAGTTTACTAAAATGTGGTGCACAGTGATCTTAAAACGCCGCAAGCACCTACATTGGAGGGTCCTCTCACCAGGGAAAGAAGCCATGCGTCAGATGCCTGTGGCCTATGAGAAGACCAGTGGGAACGACCGCGTCCCACCTTTGTGGCCGAAGTAGGTACGCCACGGCCGCGTAGGGCGCTTTACGAGACGCAGCTTATTATCCGTCACTTCCAGCCACTTACCTTCCCATCGACGCTTGATTCTGTGTCTCAATAGCGAGGTGACAGCAAGCAGGTGAATAGCGCATTGAAATAACTAAGAGTCACGACACGCCTACATAGCTGCTACATTTTCCTTTTCATTCCCCGTAATACTCATGCGCCCTGGTACCCAGCAGATACACACATCCTTCCTCAGCCATTGTAGTTAGAGGACGGCGCCCTTGATATTCTGGACAGCTTAATCTGTCGGAAACACGAGCCCGAGATAGTGAAGGATACCCAGAGTATAGGAACAAACAAGAAATTTAACACTGAAACACATCTCACCCGCTCCAGTGATCGCAAGATCGCATATTACTTCGCATCGGAGACAGTATAGCCTGGGACCCGGACTGCCTAGTCGGACCTTGAGGACACGATCAGTGAAAACAACACAGCAACTAACAGACTCCCTCTGTTTTTACCCATTCATAACGACAGTAGTGAAGGCGTGGTGTTCACATAAAATGTTATCAAATAATTTATTAAAATCATATGCAGGAGGGCAATCCCTCCAGTACTATATAAAATCCAAATTTACTCTGGGCATCTATGGTAACTGGTGGCAGGGGATGGGGGGGGGGGGGCGGGGAGGGGGATAGATGGTTAAAACACTGGACCACTAGATCCACACCACGTCACTTCAGCACATGCTGAATGCTGATCCCAAATGGACTTCTTATTCATGGACGATTGCAGAAAAAGCGTTCCAGAGGTGGACAAGCAACAGTGTGGGATTCGGAGCTGTGAGAAACATGCCTACGTGACGCACCATGAGGACTAACCGCTAGATCGTAAGTCATGGTTCACCAGCCACATCACACAGACTTGGTACGGGGCTGCTCCTGTAAGCACCTGTGCCCGCCTGATTCCTTCACGGTGGACAGTGTCAATTATTTACAAACAACAAAGCCTCGCTGATCCATTCACTATGCACCTAGTCTAGCCGCGAATACACGTAAGCTCTGTAAGACTGGAAGCGATGCGCTCTATCTGTTGCCCATGACCTGTGACTAAGGTACTTAATGATGTTCAGTGCCTTTAGGGTACTGGCTTTCAGGTCTCTCAAGTGTAGTAAGCACCAAAATTTGGAATAAAAAATGACGACCAGAAACCTCACTGTGTAAAATGGTTTGCCTCATATGCAAGGACGATTAAACTGAACACAACCGGACTTACCTACAGAAAACTGAAAACCCAACTTTTCAAGCCACTCCCCCAAATTCCGCACTGTCAGTCGCAACTGATGAGTTACTGTTACAGTTCTGGAGGAGGAAGAGAAAACAGCAAAGTCGTCCAAAAGTAAAGAGCCAAGTACATGACTCCGTACGGCAAACGTAGTAGTTTTTATGGCTATGGCGAGAAACGCTACCCTGAGGGACACCATTTTCCTGCTCAAAACGATGGGACAAAGTGTCACCAACACGAGATCTAAAAAAGTGTTGAGGCAGGAAAGACACTATGAAGACGGAGAGGCGTCACCAAGGGCCCATTGTTGCAGTTGTGTGAGAATATTTTGTCTTCAAGTAGTGTCGTATGTCTTACTGATATCAAAGAACATGACGAAACAGTGATCGTTATGTACGAAAGCCTGATGAACAGCCACCTACAGCAATGTCAGGTTGTCTATTGTGGACTGAAATCTCCAGCATTCACTCTGATAGTGGAACAGCAGTTGCCTCGTCTCAACAAACAGAACACACTACGGTTGACTATTCGCACCAAAGTCTTTTCTACACAGTTCGTTAAGGCGATACTCCACTAACTACTGTGACATGTACGGTTCTTCTCTGGTTTGAGGATAAGTATCAGAACTGCCTCTTCCCAAGAGTTTGGGAAGTGACCTGTTTACCATATCAAATTAAAACATTCGAAGATTTCTTTTCACGCTGGTGACAAATGCCGAAACATGCAGTACTGGATTCGGTCTTGATTGGGTGCAATATGGAGAGTCTCAGACAGTGCCGATTCCAGCTCCCACGTGGAGAAAGGGCATTTATAAGACTCAGAATTGTGGGATCTAAATTCCAACTTGCCCCCCCCCCCCCCCCTCTGCTCCCTCAGAAGTCGCATGACAGCGGCGGAACACCGATCCTGGCTGGCATTGGGAGTAATTTCTGCAAAATTCTCTACCAGTATCTGTGCGATGTGTCCGTGTGTTGTTTGGAAACACACCTGTTCCAGCACTGCTGCTATTGCTAAACGACTGTGTTTACCAAAAATCCGCTCGATGGCTTCCCAAACTTTGGTTGGACAAGTGAAGTGGTTGGTTGCATCCAGACACATGTGCCATGAACATTTCTTGCATTTCATGATTGTGCATCTCGTCTTGGTTTTCGCTAGCTGAAATGCTGAGAGGTTCTCTGCTGTTGGGCGATATTTAAATGCTGAAGAGATACACACCTGATCTGAATTTCTGACCGGCACTCCCCGGTCGACCAAGATGCTGCGTGATTCCTAAGATGACCTGGGAACACTGGGAAGTATAAGTCAGTATCATCACAAATATAATGTAGTCCAATAATTCCTAAACAGTGTCATGGTGTACAAACACAGCCAGCTGGCTCAATAGCGTCCAGTTAGCCTGCAGACCATCCATTTTGATGGTTTCTCGTTAGGAAGGTTCTGTCCAGTAAGCGAATGCAGAGTGAGAAGTGGTCACTAGAATGAAGGTCATCAATGACCTCCCACTTGAGAGCTCGACAACAGAAACAGAGGTCGATTGCTAAGAATGACCCAGTAACAGCACAGAAATGAGTGTGAGTACCTGCGTTGAGAATGAACAGCTCGTGAGACATCATGAGGCTCTCCAAAACCCGACTCCAAGGTGAAATAGAGGTATAGCCCCAAACACATGATCCGTAATGAAATCTAATAGCAGGAAAAATGGTCACAGAAGTTGTTCCGCAGGACGTGTGAGAGCCTCACAGTCTACTGCATCCTGAAGATCGAAATACAGTGAGCAAACAGTGATTCTCTGACAAACTGTTTGCATGTCAGTAGCCAGGGGAGAGCAGCGGAGTGTCGTAACTTATTGACAAACACAATAACCCCTCCCTTGGCTTTGTCTCCAGTCAGGTCATCTGTTCAGTGAAGGGTATACCTCCAGAGCACAGGGGTGTCAGAGGCTTTAAAATGTGTTTCTTGTAAACACAGGCACAGGCCCCATTCCTCTGCTAGAATGTGTCCCGAAACCATTAATGGTACACTGCAAAATTGGAACCGTCTATCACGGGATTGCACTTGCACTTTGTCTTTCTGCCAACAAGGGAGATTGTGATGGGTGGAGGCTCAGTCTTGGGACGAGATGGATTCAGAAAATAAGGCTGCAAACTGTGATGAAGGAAAGGAGCTTAAAGTGCTCTGGAAGTTTCGTACTGCTGAAAGCCTGTAAAACCAGTCCGATTTCACTATATTTATGTTTTTCAGATCTACGCTATCTTCTTGGTACCACCCAGATTTCATTTCTCCTCAGAGAATGTCAGGTTCCTGCTAGTTACAACATCTTTGCTATAATTCAAGATGTTGTGCCGTTCACTTTGTCTTATTCTTCTCTTGTTGGGAATTAGATATTCCTACCAATACGGTTCTGTTTCACAAGGACTTGACAGATTCTACACTTCCCGTGATCCCCTCTAAACTGCTATTTAAAACGGTGAAACTTTCTCAATGCTTCAATCTTTCCTTTTATCTGTTAAAAATATATTTTGACTAGCAGCAGCATGTATTCTGAGAATTTCGAGTTTGGAGGGCTGGATATACGGGCCCTATTATTGGATTGGATGTTGTTACCTTCCATTGATCCACCCTTTCCGCTCGGAGGAATAAAAGAAAATTTCAAACGATCCATTTCAGCTCCATGAGCAGCTACGGAAATAAATAGCCACCTAGATTGACTCCCATGCGCCTAGGTAAGCATTATAAAACTGAGGCGTCGTGGGTTCCCCAAAAGTTACCCGCTATAACTGTCCCAACTCAACGGTCATGCATCGCATCAATAAGCAACATACCGTGAGACTGAGGGTTATTTTTAGAGGTTTTTACCAGCCTCATGGACTGGGAGGGAAAGCCCAGATCCGCATTGCCTGTAACACACTACGTTCCACTGCCGCGCTGTACAGTTTTCACTGAAGCGTTTCCAGGGCTTACGGTGACAGAGAACTGGTGATACTTACCAGTCCTCAGCTCAGAAACCCTGGAGTAGGCAAGCCTGCACTCAGCGAACGAATGCTGAACTGCTGAGGGTTCAGGTGCAGCTTGAAAACTGAAGTAAACCCATTGTGCATACCTGAGACATTATTAAGAAACTTGTTCATGGTTGTCCTGTTCCACCACCGACTCTCCAAGAGCTCTCATGGGCTGTCATTTTATTGCATCTATTGAATCATCAAGAAAATAAAGTAGACGTAGTGATGGGAGTGCAATAAAAATTAGGGTAATTGCTGATAATGCTGTTGAGGTGGTATAAATTAAATGTCCATGTTGAAGAATAGGGACGGATACCACGGTGTGGCCTCCATAGGCTTAGACAGAGCATGCCGGATAGGTGTCAGATAGTGATAAAACCTCATAGAGGACCTACTCGATTTTGGAGTTGACAAAGTCCAGTGAAAAGCACTCAGGGTGACAGACTGAATGGCTTCCTCAAGTTTGTTTTCGACACCTGTCACACATTTCAGTTCTTTTTATGTATACGACCAAGGAAGTAACGATGTTTTGTTGTGTGTTTAGTTTTGGCAGATACACTGATGGGCAAAACATTATGACCACCTGCTTAACAGCTCATTTTCCAGTCTTTGGGACAAAATACGTCACTGATCTGCATATCAGTGATCCGAGAGTTTTCTGGTAGGTTTGAGGAGGTATGTACCATTCGAGTATACGCGCAGGTCATGTAATGGGCGTAAATAAAGGGCCGCTGATATGTGTAAGCGAAATGGTGCCAGATAGACATAGAGATGGGTTCCATGAAGTTTACATCAGACGGCTGCAGGTGGTTTGCAGCTTTCGGCGTGTCTTCGATTGGTTACCGATAGAATACAGATAGTAGCGACTGGTCACTATCTCACAAAAGATTACTGTGTGCAAACCACAATGTAAATTTGAAAAAAAGTAATATATTGAAGATTCAGTGTAGTTAGCAGTAATTTTGTAAACCAAAAAATGCTTCAATGAATTTCGGCTGTAGAATAAAAACGGTCGCCAGTTCCCTAACGATCAAAAGTTAAATGTCTTACGTGACTGTAATAACTTTGAAATCATGCAAATACTGCTCACGAATGACAATCAAGTAACTGAACAAAAAGTACTAGGTTGAGCTTAGATGTAAGAAACGTGTTTTACCATGAACACTGTTGTTGTTGTTGTTGTTGTCTTCAGTCCTGAAACTGGTTTGATGCAGCTCTCCATGCTACTCTATCCTGTGCAAGCTGCTTCATCTCCCAGTACCTACTACAACCTACATCCTTCTGAATCTGCTTAGTGTACTCATCTCTCGGTCTCCATCTACGATTTTTACCCTCCACACTGCCCTCCAATGCTAAATTTGTGATCCCTTGATGCCTCAAAACATGTCCTACCAACCGATCCCTTCTTCTAGTCAAGTTGTGCCACAAACTTCTCTTCTCCCCAATCCTATTCAATACCTCCTCATTAGTTACGTGATCTATCCACCTTATCTTCAGTATTCTTCTGTAGCACCACATTTCGAAAGCTTCTATTATCTTCTTGTCCAAACTAGTTATCGTCCATGTTTCACTTCCATACATGGCTACACTCCAAACAAATATTTTCAGAAATGATTTCCTGACACTTAAATCTATACTCGATGTTAACAAATTTCTCTTCTTCAGAAACGCTTTCCTTGCCATTGCCAGTCTACATTTTATATCCTCTCTACTTCGACCATCATCAGTTATTTTACTTCCTAAATAGCAAAACTCCTTTACTACTTGAAGTGTCTCATTTCCTAATCTAATTCCCTCAGCATCACCCGATTTAATTTGACTACATTCCATTATCCTCGTTTTGCTTTTGTTGATGTTCATCTTATATCCTCCTTTCAAGACACTGTCCATTCCGTTCTACTGCTCTTCCAAGTCCTTTGCCGTCTCTGACAGAATTACAATGTCATCGGCGAACCTCAAAGTTTTTACTTCGTCTCCATGAATTTTAATACCTACTCCAAATTTTTCTTTTGTTTCCTTTACTGCTTGCTCAATATACAGATTGAATAACATCGGGGAGAGGCTACAACCCTGTCGCACTCCTTTCCCAACCACTGCTTCCCTTTCATGCCCCTCCACTCTTATAACTGCTATCTGGTTTCTGTACAAATTGTAAATAGCCTTTCGCTCCCTGTATTTTACCCCTGCCACCTTTAGAATTTGAAAAAAAGTATTCCAGTCAACATTGTCAAAAGCTTTATCTAAGTCTACAAATGCTAGAAACGTAGGTTTGCCTTTTCTTAATCTTTCTTCTAAGATAAGTCGTAAGGTCAGTATTGCCTCCAGTGTTCCAACATTTCGACGGAATCCAAACTGATCCTCCCCGAGGTCCGCATCTACCAGTTTTTCCATTCGTCTGCAAAGAATTCGCGTTAGTATTTTGCAGCTGTGACTTATTAAACTGATAGTTCGGTAATTTTCACATCTGTCAGCACCTGCTTTCTTTGGGATTGGAATTATTATATTCTTCTTGAAGTCTGATGGTATTTCGCCTGTCTCATACATCTTGCTCACCAGCTGGTAGAGTTTTGTCATGACTGGCTCTCCCAAGGCCGTCAGTAGTTCTAATGGATTGTTGTCTACTCCGGGGGCCTTGTTTCGACTCAGGTCTTCCAGTGCTCTGTCAAACTCTACACGCAGTATCGTATCTCCCATTTCATCTACATCCTCTTCCATTTCCATAATATTGTCCTCAAGTACATCACCCTTGTATAAACCTTCTATATACTCCTTCCACCTTTCTGCCTTCCCTTCTTTGCTTAGAACTGGGTTGCCATCTGAGCTCTTGATATTCATACACGTGGTTCTCTTCTCTCCAAAGGTCTCTTTAATTTTCCTGTAGGCAGTATCTATCTTACCCCTAGTGACATAAGCTTCTACATCCTTACATTTGTCCTCTAGCCATTCCTGTTTAGCCATTTTGCACTTCCTGTCGATCTCATTTTTGAGACGTTTGTATTCCTTTTTGCCTGCTTCATTTACTGCATTTTTATATTTTCTCCTTTCATCAATTAAATTCAATATTTCTTCTGTTACCCAAGGATTTCTAGCAGCCCTCGTCTTTTTACCTACTTTATCCTCTGCTGCCTTCACTACTTCATCACTCAGAGCTACCCATTCTTCTTCAACTGTATTTCTTTCCCCTATTCCTGTCAATTGTTCCCTTATGCTCTCCCTGAAACTCTGTACAACCTCTGGTTCTTTCAGTTTATCCAGGTCCCATCTCCTTAATTTCCCACATTTTTGCAGTTTCTTCAGTTTTAATCCACAGGTCATAACCAATAGATTGTGGTCAGAGTCCACATCTGCCCCTGGAAATGTCTTACAACTTAAAACCTGGTTCCTAAATCTCTGTCTTACCATTATATAATCTATCTGATACCTTTTAGTATCTCCAGGGTTCTTCCACGTATACAACCTTCTTTCATGATTCTTAAACCAAGTGTTAGCTATGATTAAGTTGTGCTCTGTGCAAAATTCTACTAGGCGGCTTCCTCTTTCATTTCTTAGCCCCAATCCATATTCACCTACTATGTTTCCTTCTCTCCCTTTCCCTACACTCGAATTACAGTCACTCATTACTATTAAATTTTCGTCTCCCTTCACTATCTGAATAATTTCTTTTATTTCATCGTACATTTCTTCAATTTCTTCGTCATCTGCAGGGCTAGTTGGCATATAAACTTGTACTACTGTAGTAGGTGTGGGCTTCGTATCTATCTTGGCCACAATAATGCGTTCACTCTGCTGTTTGTAGTAGCTTACCAACATTCCTATTTTCCTATTCATTATTAAACATACTCCTGCATTACCCCTATTTGATTTTGTGTTTATAACCCTGTAGTCACCTGACCAGAAGTCTTGTTCCTCCTGCCACCGAACTTCACAAATTCCCACTATATCTAACTTTAACCTATCCATTTCCCTTTTTAAATTTTCTAACCTACCTGCCCGATTAAGGGATCTGACATTCCACGCTCCGATCCGTAGAATGCCAGATTTCTTTCTCCTGATAGCGACATCCTCCTGAGTAGTCCCCGCCCGGAGATCCGAATGGGGGACTATTTTACCTCCGAAATATTTTACCCAAGAGGATGCCATCATCATTTAATCATACAGTAAAGCTGCATGTCCTCGGGAAAAATTACGGCTCTGGTTTCCCCTTGCTTTCAGCCGTTCGCAGTACCAGCACAGCAAGGCCGTTTTGGTTAATGTTGCAAGGCGAGATCAGTCAATCATCCAGACTGTTGCCCCTACAACTACTGAAAAGGCTGCTGCCCCTCTTCAGGAACCACACGTTTGTCTGGCCTCTCAACAGATACCCCTCCGTTGTGGTTGCACCTACGGTAGAGCCATCTGTATCGCTGAGGAGTGCAAGCCTCCCCACCAACGGCAAGGTCCATGGTTCATCTAAGGACATTATTTTTTATTTCAGTGATGTTAATCATTGTTATGAAAACCTATAATATGCTACAACTAGCAGTACTTCATAGAAACTGTACTGTACTACCAAACTCACGATAATGTTTGTATGTTTACACAGTCGGGAATAAGTTTTTTTACTGTTCTTGCTAATTACTTTTTAACTGATGCCGCATAAACTTTCATTCAAGAGTTCAACTCTTTAAAAATGGTAATGGTGCGCAAACATATTCACAAAATGTCATTTGCAGAACGCAATGTAAAATGATAAAATTACTTTGACTACTACTGTTGTCATAGAAATATGAATTACATTTAAATCAATTCCAATGTCAACTGAATATTAGTCGAACACTATATGAACAACTATAACTACTACTGCGTTTTATTCACCATCATCATCATCATCATCTAAGACTGATTATGCCTTTCAACGTACTGTCTGGAGCATAGTCCTCCTTATAAAATTCCTCCATGATCCCCTATTCAGTACTAACATTGATGGCTCTTCTGATGTTAAGCCTATTACTTCAAAATCCAGGTACCTTCTCTTTGGTCTACCCCGACTCCTCCTACCCTCTACTGCTGAACCCATGAGTCTCTTGAGTAACCTTGCTTCTCTCATGCGTGTAACATGACCCCCACCATCTAAGCCTGTTCGCCCTCACTGCTACATCTATAGAGTTCTTTCCCAGTTTTTCTTTGGTTTCCTCATTGT
This sequence comes from Schistocerca gregaria, assembly GCF_023897955.1. Taxonomy (NCBI): domain Eukaryota; kingdom Metazoa; phylum Arthropoda; class Insecta; order Orthoptera; family Acrididae; genus Schistocerca; species Schistocerca gregaria. The sequence goes on along the minus strand of NC_064923.1, from coordinate 96,844,517 downwards.
GGACACCCTCCTGCCTTTGTTCCCATCTACTAGTACCTGCAGTCATCCTAGCTACTTTCATATCCGTAACCTCAACCTTATTGATAAGGTAACCTGAAACCAACTAGCTTTCGCTCCCATACAACAAAGTTGGTCGATAGATTGAACGGTGCACAGATAACTTAGTCTTGGTACTGACTTCCTTCTTGCAGAAGAGAGTAGATCGTAAGTGAGCGCTCACTGCATTCGCTTTGCTACACCTCGCTTCCAGTTCTTTCACTATGTTGTTCTAACTTGTTCCTCCTATTTGGCACTCAATCCGTTTATATCTCTTTCCCACTGACATTACTTTCGTTTTGGAGATGCTAATCTTCATACCACAGTCCTTAGATTTCGGATCTAGCTCTGAAATACTACCTTGCAAACTTTCAATCGAATCTGCCATCACAACTAAGTCATCCGCAAATGCGAGACTGCTTATTTTGTGTTCACATATCTTAATCTCATACAGCCAGTCTATTGTTTTCAACATATGATCTATAAATAATATGAACAACAGTGGAAACAGGTTGAAGTCTTGTCTTACTCCTGAAACTACTCTGAACCATGAACTCAATTTACTGTCAACTCTAAGTGCTGCCTGACTATCTATGTAAAGACCTTTAATTGCTTGCAAAAGTTTACCTCCTGTTCCATAATCTCGTAGAACAGACAATAACGGCCTCCAAGGAACTCGATCACACGCCTTTTCTAGATCTATAAAGCATACATACAATTCCCTGCTCCACTCGTAACACTTGTCCATTATTTGCCGTAAGCTAAAGATCTGGTCCTGACAACCTCTAAGAGGCCTAAACCCACACTGATTTTCATCGAATTTGGCCTCAACTAATACTAGCACTTTCCTTTCAACAATACCTGAGAAGATTTTACCCACAACGCTGATTAAAGAGATACCTCTGTAGTTGTTACAATCTTTTCTGTTTCAATGTTTAAAGATTGGTGTGATTACTGCTTTCGTCCAGTCTGATGGAACCTGCCCCGATTCCCACGCCATTTCAGTTATCCTCTGTAGCCATTTAAGACCTGACATTCCACTGTATTTGATGAGTTTCGACTTAATTGCATCCACCCCAACCGCTTTATTTCACTGCAATCTATTCACCATTTTCTCCACTTCCTCAAATGTGATCCTATTTCCATCATCATTCCTATCTCATTGTACATCGAAATTATTACAGTAGTTAAATGATTGAAAATGAATTGTAAATTTGACTGAATCTGTTTCCTTGTTGCCATTTATTTCAGTAACGGTTTTCTCGGATGTAGGACCCTTATGATGTTAACGACTTTAGTCAAAATGTTTCACATACAAAGTACATACTTTCACAAATCACCCTGTAATGTTCCAAAAAAGTTACTATTACGCTGGCATGCCTATTAGACAGCTATAAAAATACTGGGTGGATCTCACTTTGCGATTAGTTGCTCGTAGTTTATTATGAAACTCATTAATGGAAACAGGCTCTCCTTGATTAGCGAGCAGCTGGTGTAAATTTCAGCCACATAGTTTTCATTAATTACAAGATCTTCTTGCGGTGCTGTAGCGTGCTATTCATGCGCTCGCTCGCTTTTATGTTGCTTTCCTTCATACTGTGCACAGTTTCCATCCTAATCTCTATTTGGCAAGGGCCATCGAGCACACACGGTTGTATCATACCACATATACTTCGCAATTAATTTCTGTTCTCATTTTTACCATTGCGCTCTGTCGTGCCAATCATCTTACTGTTGCATAAAGATATTATTTGCGTTTCGTACAATATAAATTTACCTGACATTGCCAAGTGTTTACTACGACGATTTGACGCAGTTATTTCTTACTTGTTCTTCGAGCATATATTAGATTTTCGTAAGTACTATTTGTTGACAATATTCACAAATACAAGACGTTACTAACAATAGTTCTAAACTCATGAAATTAAGTAGCGCAGATGTACGTGAGGCCCTTGATTGGAGCGTTCCAAATTTTTTCTGCAGTGGTGAAGATGAACAAGTGTTCATACCTTTTAGGCATGCACTTTAGAACCCATGTTTACTGGACTATTTTTGATTTGGTCAGTACTACCACCTCTTCAAATATGGAAAGCAAGGAGTTTTCAGTAGAAGAGGCATGTTTCACAGTGGCGAACGTGAACCAGTAATAGCTTGTTGATGAACCTTACAAAAATTTTACGCGGCTTGCATTCGACAAGTCTTTGGTACATTTGCGGAGGTATGTGGCACCAGAGGCGGCATAGGTCAATCAATTCCCGTAGATTACAGGTCTGTGGTTTGTGGACCCGGATCACAGTGAAGAGACGGTTCCCATTAGAAACATAGCAACGTGTTGCAAAACAGTCTGTCAAACACTAAGCGTAGGTTTATTTTTTGGTTTTCAAATCATACATGAAACCCACGTAAGTGTAACAGATCCACACCGAAGTACATGAGTATTACGTTTGGAAATTATCCATATCGAAGTATTAAGAAAGGCGCCACGACATTACATACGCTAACCTTAGAAAGAAAATTAGTTACTGAGATAAATTCAACGAGGACACCAACGTGCATGACAGCTTCATTAGCAGAAGCCGCAAACCTTGAATGCATCTATACCAGTGAATTTTACCAGTTAACTCCAAGGATAACATACACTCCTGGAAATTGAAATAAGGACACCGTGAATTCATTGTCCCAGGAAGGGGAAACTTTATTGACACATTCCTGGGGTCAGATACATCACATGATCACACTGACAGAACCACAGGCACATAGACACAGGCAACAGAGTATGAACAATGTCGGCACTAGTACAGTGTATATCCACCTTTCGCAGCAATGCAGGCTGCTATTCTCCCATGGAGACGATCGTAGAGATGCTGGATGTAGTCCTGTGGAACGGCTTGCCATGCCATTTCCACCTGGCGCCTCAGTTGGACCAGCGTTCGTGCTGGACGTGCAGACCGCGTGAGACGACGCTTCATCCAGTCCCAAACATGCTCAATGGGGGACAGATCCGGAGATCTTGCTGGCCAGGGTAGTTGACTTACACCTTCTAGAGCACGTTGGGTGGCACGGGATACATGCGAACGTGCATTATCCTGTTGGAACAGCAAGTTCCCTTGCCGGTCTAGGAATGGTAGAACGATGGGTTCGATGACGGTTTGGATGTACCGTGCACTATTCAGTGTCCCCTCGACGATCACCAGAGGTGTACGGCCAGTGTAAGAGATCGCTCCCCACACCATGATGCCGGGTGTTGGCCCTGTGTGCCTCGGTCGTAAGCAGTCCTGATTGTGGCGCTCGCCTGCACGGCGCCAAACACGCATACGACCATCATTGGCACCAAGGCAGAAGCGACTCTCATCGCTGAAGACGACACGTCTCCATTCGTCCCTCCATTCACGCCTGTCGCTACACCACTGGAGGCGGGCTGCACGATGTTGGGGCGTGAGCGGAAGACGGCCTAACGGTGTGCGGGACCGTAGCCCAGCTTCATGGAGACGGTTGCGAATGGTCCTCGCCGATACCCCAGGAGCAACAGTGTCCCTAATTTGCTGGGAAGTGGCGGTGCGGTCCCCTACGGCACTGCGTAGAATCCTACGGTCTTGGCGTTCATCCGTGCGTCGCTGCGGTCCGGTCCCAGGTCGACGGGCACGTGCACCTTCCGCCGACCACTGGCGACAACATCGATGTGCTGTGGAGACCTCACGCCCTACGTGTTGAGCAATTCGGCGGTACGTCCTCCCGGCCTCCTGCATGCCCACTATACGTCCTCGCTCAAAGTCCGTCAACTGCACATACGGTTCACGTCCACGCTGTTGCGGCATGCTACCAGTGCTAAAGACTGCGATGGAGCTCCGTATGCCACGGCAAACTGGCTGACACTGACCGCGGCGGTGCACAAATGCTGCGCAGCTAGCGCCATTCGACGGCCAACACTGCGGTTCCTGGTGTGTCCGCTGTGCCGTGCGTGTGATCATTGCTTGTACAGCCCTCTCGCAGTGTCCGGAGCAAGTATGGTTGGTCTGACACACCGGTGTCAATGTGTTCTTTTTTCCATTTCCAGGAGTGTACATACAGAGGTATACCGACAATCTTTCTTTCCAAGAACAATACGAGACTGGAATAGAAAGGGGAACAGATAGAGATACTCAAGGTATCCTCCACTACACACCGTCAAGTGGCTTGCGGAGTGTGGATGTAGATGCAGATCAAACGTCCCGTTGTTAAGTTTTACAAAATTTAGAAAAATGCGACTGAGTAAACTTTTGTTGGCAGTATAACCAACTGTAAACAACAAAACAAAGAAGTGATTCAGCTTTCTGAACCCTACTTAAGATTCCATATCAGCCTGCGGCGTGTACATCGATGGCATTTCGTACTCAAGCAAACACTCTATACGAACATTTGGGTCCCCACACTTTCCGTTTTGTGGTTACAGTGGCAAGGAAGACAAGCGATAACCTCATCCCTCTCTGTTCGTGCATGATGGCAGCAAGTGAGCAATGCTTCCAGTTATATTTATAGGCTATTTTGCCGATCAGGTACACTTCATGATAGCTGACTCGGAAATGATTTAGAAACGGACGTGTCCCATAAGCATCTACCGTATTTATCCGACAGAGGACTAACTGATTCCCATTAGCTGGCATCTTATTTTTTCATAGCCCCATAAGCTATCAACAGTGACATAACATTTCCCTTACAGTTTTATATTTCTGTCTGCACACAAGCAGCAAGTATGCTTACAAAGTTTGGCTCTTTAGTATTCTCATCTGTACCGGGTAATGGTTGTATTAGACATCTTTTCTACGTGTTCTTTTCTTTAGTTTTGTGTGTCCATTGAATTTTTTTGCTGTAGTTTCCTCGTTGTTTCTCGCTTTATAGTAAGTTTATTGTAGAAAACCCTTTTAACCTTTCTAACACATGGAATATCTTAAGGTTGGAAGAGTAAAATTGAGCGCTCAGTATAGAGTGGAATGCCTCACAGAATCTAGTAGTCCAGTCAGAGCTACTACTGAAGTCGGCTACATAATGGGTGAAAGTCGCTATCTACAAGAATGTAAGCATGAATAATCAAAAAGCATGTAGATGTTCAACGTTATGTTCCTGGGTTATTAGGTCTTCGACGAAGCAGTCTCCAATTTGGTCAGGGGTGGAGAGGCAGTTCAACCAAAGTTTTCAGAAGTGCACGGCTCGTGTTCAGGCCATATGCTGTTTGTCATCTTCTATTACGGTACTTCCGCCTCGTTTCCTTATTACTGGCGTCACTAACATCCTCCCTTACTTGTCCGTGAGCGGCAGCGGCAGCTCGTATCGATAAGTGCACTGTCGTACCATCGCTGGAGTGACCGACAGTATTTCCGGGTCGTCGTGTGACTGGCAGTCAGTTGGAGACGGACCAGCAGTGCAGTCGGGAGGCAGCAGCAGTGAAGTCGGGGACGGAGCGCCGGTGAGGCGCCGACAGCCAGTGCTCACCGAACGCTGGCGACACACATGAACTCTCCGACGGAGACAGATTGTAACGGGACGATCGTTGGTTGGTCGTTCGGTTGGTCGTCTCATCGGCCGACATATATTTGGCCCTTTCACCGTTTCCGGGCCGGGGCGGTCGGTCGGTTGGCGTGAAGCAGCGAGGAAATGTCCACGGCACGTAGTTTGTCGGAGGTCGCTGGCGGCGTTCACAAGCGGCCGGAGTGAATGGTGCTGTTCCCATTGCTACGATATCCGTGGCTCACCGATCCTGGACACGAAAGTTGAGTTTTGACTTAATCTACCAGGAAGGCACAACTCTTCACACTGTGTCGTTTGGATTTCGTTGTCGGCTGTTGGGACATTCCGCGAGCAATAACATATATTTTCAAGTTGGCAAATTTTAGCCACCTTCCGTTGGACTCTAAGTGTGCTTGGTTATTTTTAACTGAAATGCACCAGCGGAAGCTTCTGCTTTGTGGCCGTTAACGTTCAGGTTACCTGCCCAGGCCGTTGACGTAAATTTAGGCAGTGTATTTTCCTCATCGTGTTGTCGCTGTCCAGCACTGTGTGCAGTTTGACAGCTCACTGAATAATTGGTTGCGGGCACCAATACCTTCTAAGTTGTTCCATTGAACTCCCTGCTGTGTGCTGGCCGTGTGGAGCGGAAGTTAGTTTGTCGGTGGATCCGTTGACTGTCTGTCGGTTGGGTTGTCTGATCGAGAATGGTTGGGTAGACTGCCTGTCTTACCTAAACGAGCGTTAGTGTTTGAATTCCAGGCCGACCCTCGGAAACTTCTGAGCACCGTTGAGTGTACTGCCTTTTCTTATTTGTTCTTCTTGTTGGTATGTGTGTGACTTCTAGCACATTTTTAAATTAAGGATGTTTTGCCCTTAAGGCGTAAGATTGTTTGGGCCTTCAGCCTAATTTAAAGAACAGTTTTAAGTAAGGCCTTTGGAATTTTCAAAAATTTAATTTTGTTGAGTCTTAAGTGATGGGCCTTTAGCCGACTTTTTTTAAAATTAGTTGTGCTCTTAAGGTGTCAGATTGTTCGGTTCTTCAGCCTAATTAAAGAACTGTTTGAAGATAAGGCATTTTGACCTTTTAAAATTGGTTTTTGGTTTGAGTCTTAAGTGATGGGCCCTCAGCAGATTTTTATATTAAAGTTGTTATGATCTTAAGGTGTGAGATTGTTTGGACCTTCAGCCTAATTGGAAGAACTGATTTAAGATGAGGCCTTCTGCCTTTTAAATTTCTGATTTTTGGTTTGAGTCTTAAGTTATTGGCTTTCAGCCGATTTTAAATTGAAGTAGGGTTGCCCTTAAGGCGTGAGATTGTATGACGCATGCAGCCGATAATTAAGTTCCAAAAATTAATGTTGTGATTTTTTAAAAAAATTCTTGCCTCTTGTATTGTTGTATGTTCGAGTGTGACTGGCAGCCGCTCGTTTTGCCCCCTTTCCACAATTTAAATACCTGTTCTGTCATGAAGGTTTAGCAGTGCGTTTCACCAATTTAGATTCCTTTGATTTAGAATCATTGTATAGTCCTAAAGATTGGATCTTTCTCTACCAAGTGTACGCGAGATGAAATCTGGTGCCCTTTATATTCGTTTGTGGCCTGGTGATGTGCCATCTCAGAGTCAATGTACGTTATGGCCAGATTGATGTCATTTGCAATAAAGGACAAAGCTTCCTCACATTTGTAATTTGTTTTGTTTTGGAACAAACAGAAGGAAGGAAAACACCAAGGGGAAAAAATAAATATTTGGTGAAACAGTCTGGGACATGTCTTGAAGGTCCCATCTATAAATAGGGTTATCGACTCTTTCAGATAATTCATACTGCTGTGACAAGAGAAACCGGCAATATCCTTGGCAGAGTCGTTCATACATAAAATATTTTCTCACATGTTTATGTGCAAAACATTTCTCGACAGTTCTTCACCTAATTCTGGTTAGTTATTGGCCAACTTTGGAAGTTTATGTAATCGAGACACAGTAATATTTCCCGATATTCGAACGAAATCCTGAGTTCGGAGAGCGTCAGCATCACCATTGGCTAACTCTTAGCGTATACGTTTGGAGGCGCTCACACACAAATTGTTTCCCATTTTCGTCTTCACAATATTACTGACTCAGTGCTGTTTTAATGAAGGACTAATTGCTAACCGACGAAAAAGGCAAACAATTTAATTTCACAAAAGTCTTAAAAGTTAGCTTCTTACGCTAGGCCCTATATACTAGTGCTGTCGATGAAGTATCGAAATTTTCTTGAAGGAACATCGATATTTATTGGGGACGTTTCCTCAATGAAATGTCGATACCGAAGTGGTAATGTCGAGTGTTTTTCAGCATTTTTAGATAAATATTTGAAGTTGTTCTATTGAAATTGTAGTACAACATAATTTTAGTTCACTGTGTGAATGAGTCTTGCTACTTTTTGAGCTTTCATCACGTCCATCCTTTCTCCTTGAATGTGTGAAACAAATATAGGTGGCACAAAAGAAGAAGTCCGATTGCAGTGGTGGGTGGCAGTGTGAAAGGAATAACAAGATATCCAATGTGAAGAAAAAGCACACTAGTTGCGTTAAAAACAATTTTCAGGGCAAGTGGTGTGCTATCCCTTCACATCATCAGTCTTCAAAAACAGTTGCTGAAAAAGATGAACAAAAATGTAAATGTTAAGATTGGTCTATGTGTTGGGCGGAGACGTGTGAGGTGAAATGCTGACGCAATTGGGGCTCTGTGTTCCCAAGAGAAACTGCAACGTTTAGCTTCACCACGCAATTTTGACAGTACAACTGCTAGGTCGCTGGCGGTGGCAGAAATGGAGGGAAGTGATCCAGACAAATCCGATACGTGACGAACCCGAACGTCGAGCCTATCCGACACCTATTACAATGTCACACACCTGCAGTTACTACTGTTAGCAAACTGGATATCAACAAGTGAAAACGTGCATCGTTTTCCTTTCAATTCTTGCTCTATAAGGGATAAGCAGATTGCTAGCTTGTTGATGTACAGAATACCTAGTACTAAATCAATTGTTAAACATACAGTTCAAAAAGTGGCAGTATATTTACAATGTGCAGCCGATATTTTGTTTGGCAGGAACAATCATGATTTTTCTGTGTATATATCGATATATCGAAAAAAATTTCGATGTATCTATGGCTAATAATGACTTTTTTTTAAAATACACTCCTGCCCATTAAAATTTCTACACCAATAATAAATGCAGATCATAAACGTGTATTCATTGGACGAATATATTATACTAGAACTGACATGTAATCACATTTTGACGCAATTTGGGTGCATGAATCCTCAGACATCAGGCCCCAGGACAACCACCTCTGGCCGTAATAACGGCCTTGATTTGCCTGGGCATTGAGTCAAACAGAGCTTGGATGGCGCGTACAGGTACAGCTGCCCATGCAGCTTCAACACGATACCACAGTTCATCAAGAGTAGTGACTGGCGTATTGTGACGAGCCAGTTGCTCGGCCACCATTGACCAGACGTTCTCAATTGGTGAGAGATGTGGAGAATGTGCTGGCCATGGCAGCAGTCGAACATTCTCTGTATCCAGAAAAGCCCGTACAGGACCTGAAAAATGCGGTCGTGCATTATCCTACTAAAATGTAGGGTTTGGCAGGGATCGAATGAAGGGTAGAACCACGGGCCGTAACACGTCTGAAATGTAACGTCCACTGTTCAAACTGCCGTCAATGCGAAGAAGAGGTGACGGAGACATGTAACCAGTGGCACCCCGTACCAGCACGGAGGGTGATGCGCCAGTATGGTGATGTCGAATACACGCTTCCAATGTGCGTTCACCGCGATGTCGCCAAACACGGATGCGACCATCGTGACGCTGTAAACAGAACCTGGATTCCTCCGAAAAAATGACGTTTTGCCATTCGTGCACCCAGGTTCGTCGTTGAGTACACCATCGCACGTGCTCCTGACTGTGATGCAGCGTCAAGGGTAACAGCTGATAGTCCATGCTGCTGCAAATATCGACGAACTGTTCGTGCAGATGGTTGTTCCCCTGTACCCACCGATTCCATATTCTGCAAACAGTGATTGGATCTCGACCAACGCGAGTAGCGATGTCACGATACGATACACCGCAATCGCTATAGGCTACAATCCGACCTTTATCAAAGTCGGAAACGTGATGGTACGCATTTCTCCTCCTTACACGAGGTATCACAACAACGTTTCAGCAGGCAACACCGGTCTACTGCTGTTTGTGTATGAGAAATCGGTTGGAAACTTTCTTTATGTCAGCACGGTGTAGGTGTCGCCATCGGCTCCAACCTTGTGTGAATTCTCTAAAAAGCTAATCATTTGCATATCACAGCAACTTCGTCACGTCGGTTAAATTTCGCGTCTGTATCACGTCATCTTCGTGATGTAGCAATTTTAATGGCCAGTATTTTACCTATCTACAGAATTACCGATTTTTAAAAAATATCGACAGTTCTAGTACCAAGGGCATTACCAGCCTTTTGCCCTTTTCACTTGTCGTTTTATCGACATTGATCGCTCACACACAGTGCACTGACTACTTACTGGCCTAGCTGACCCGACTGTGCGGCGGTGGAACGGGGTAGCGAAACACCACCAGGCGAAGGTAGCGCAGTCAACACTGATGCTATTGTTCGGCGAGCGTACCAAAAGCTAGAATCTGCTCGTTCACTATTCGATCTCAAGGGGACACAAAACTGGAGTAGTGTTTACGATAAAGGGGCTACACAGCATGTATCAGTCAATACTTTGTGCGCCAATAACGGAAACGCTGTTCATCACTTGAATTTATCCTCCTCTACAATCATCACCGTTACGTTCATCTCGATTCGTAAGTGCGTTGAAAGCTTTGCTGTAGCCCCTCAGCGTCCAATTTATGTCCGCATATCTTTTTTTGATATACGTTTTCAGAACCGGAATGGACTGCCTAATCACATAACTGCCTGAGGGGCTCCTAGTGGCCCTCCAACACTCGCCCATCCCCTGCTCTAGCCAAACCGAGTGTTGCCGGCAGGCTACGTGACGGATGATGGATCACCAGAGCTGAGGACGTCCGCTCGTCACCGAAGGGCGCTGGGTACAACTCAACTCCACACAAATATTTATGGCGCCAGAGGAAGATGAAGTTCACGTGGCAATATTCATTTAGAGAGGAATTGTTTTGTTCATAGCCAGAATTTAGGACAATTTTACACGCGCAACGTAAGTCCAAGACACTTTTGAAGCGATTTACCTTCAATAATTTTGGGTACTAAGTGCATAACATTCGTATGGCTTTGACACCATGCCTACTGTAAAATGATAATAATAATAATAGTATTGCATCGTAAATTTTATTTCTCCTAATAACTACTGCTTGAACAGAACACTAATTCACCTAACTTACGCCATATAGAGATTATGCTGCTGCAGCGACGTGACCGGTTAAATCGCAATGGCCATGTGATCGTCGGCTTAACAGCTCTGAAATGCAACAATGAGTTCCGAATTGAGTTGCGAGGAAAGGTATAGCTACTGCCAGAAATGACTGTTTCCTCTTCTGTTCAATATTAAGTGAAACGATGCTTTCTAATATACACTCCTGGAAATGGAAAAAAGAACACATTGACACCGGTGTGTCAGACCCACCATACTTGCTCTGGACACTGCGAGAGGGCTGTACAAGCAATGATCACACGCACGGCACAGCGGACACACCAGGAACCGCAGTGTTGGCCGTCGAATGGCGCTAGCTGCGCAGCATTTGTGCACCGCCGCCGTCAGTGTCAGCCAGTTTGCCGTGGCATACGGAGCTCCATCGCAGTCTTTAACACTGGTAGCATGCCGCGACAGCGTGGACGTGAACCGTATGTGCAGTTAACGGACTTTGAGCGAGGGCGTATAGTGGGCATGCGGGAGGCCGGGTGGACGTACCGCCGAATTGCTCAACACGTGGGGTGTGAGGTCTCCACAGTACATCGATGTTGTCGCCAGTGGTCGGCGGAAGGTGCACGTGCCCGTCGACCTGGGACAGGACCGCAGCGACGCACGGATGCACGCCAAGACCGTAGGATCCTACGCTGTGCCGTAGGGGACCGCACAGCCACTTCCCAGCAAATTAGGGACACTGTTGCTCCTAGGGTATCGGCGAGGACCATTCGCAACCGTCTCCATGAAGCTGGGCTACGGTCCCGCACACCGTTAGGCCGTCTTCCGCTCACGCCCCAACATCGTGCAGCCCGCCTCCAGTGGTGTCGCGACAGGCGTGAATGGAGGGACGAATGGAGATGTGTCGTCTTCAGCGATGAGAGTCGCTTCTGCCTTGGTGCCAATGATGGTCGTATGCGTGTTTGGCGCCGTGCAGGTGAGCGCCACAATCAGGACTGCATACGACCGAGGCACACAGGGCCAACACCCGGCATCATGGTGTGGGGAGCGATCTCCTACACTGGCCGTACACCTCTGGTGATCGTCGAGGGGACACTGAATAGTGCACGGTACATCCAAACCGTCATCGAACCCATCGTTCTACCATTCCTAGACTGGCAAGGGAACTTGCTGTTCCAACAGGACAATACACGTCCGCATGCATTCCGTGCCACCCAACGTGCTCTAGAAGGTGTAAGTCAACTACCCTGGCCAGCAAGATCTCCGGATCTGTCCCCCATTGAGCATGTTTGGGACTGGATGAAGCGTCATCTCACGCGGTCTGCACGTCCAGCACGAACGCTGGTCCAACTGAAGCGCCAGGTGGAAATGGCATGGCAAGCCGTTTCACAGGACTACATCCAGCATCTCTACGATCGTCTCCATGGGAGAATAGCAGCCTGCATTGCCGCGAAAGGTGGATATACACTGTACTAGTGCCGACATTGTGCATGTTCTGTTGCCTGTGTCTATGTGCCTGTGGTTCTGTCAGTGTGATCATGTGATGTATCTGACCCAAGGAATGTGTCAATAAAGTTTCCCGTTCCTGGGACAATGAATTCACGGTGTTCTTATTTCAATTTCCAGGAGTGTAGATTAAAACGTGTGGGAGCATTTGCAACAGCTTCATTTTCAACTGTTGTGGGTGCACACCATACAAACAAACGTTCGCCTGCGCTATTGAACGCAAACATTCTACTCATCTTCCACCTCGACGTTATTCTGCAACAGTGTCTCCACTCGTTACTCTCACCTGGGCGACCTCTGTTTCAACGAGATGTACCATCAACAGTTAGTCCTCTGGATAACCGAAAGTGAATAGCATTTGCATCAGTATCTACGTTATTCGGTGGCTCTGCGGGATCTTCATTTGTAGCGGTATACCTGAAGGACGCTGTGATCAAACTGAGTTTAGGGGTGGTACGGCCCAGTATTAGCATGTTGTTTGCTGGATATGACTAATTTTGTAGAAATTCCTTCGATCCATATGTGGCATACAGCAAACCAATACTTAACACCTGCATCCATTCATGTCCATTGTGAATTCCGATGGACTTGGGCAATTGTGTGTGGACATGTTCAAATGTGTATGAAATTTCATGGGACTTAACTGCTAAGGTCATCAATTCCTAAGTTTACACACTACTTAACCTAAATTATCTTAAGGACAAACACACACACCCATGCCCGAGGGAGGACTTGGGCAATTCCAGCAAGACAATGCGGTAACTCACACGTGCAGAATTGCTACATAATGACTCCAGGAACACTCTTCTGAGTTTAAATCCTTCCACTGGCCACCACATTCCCCAGACTTGAACATTATTGACTATATCTGGAATGCCTTGCAACGTGCTGTTCAGAAGAGATCTCCACCGCCTCGTACTCTTGTGTTTTTATGGACAGCTCTTCTGAATTAGTGGCGTGAGTTCCCTCCAGCACTACGTCAGTCATTAGTCGAGTCCATGCCACGTCGTATTGCGGCATTTAGGTGTGCTCTCGGGGGCCCTACACGATATTAGGTGGGTGTACCAGTTTCTTTGGCTCTTCAGTGTAACTCCTCAACTAAGACTGGTAGGTAGTTCTTGCCCCTACAGCGATTGTTGCTTGACAGTAAGGGATATGTGATTCAAAGTTTGGTTGAAATAGACCAAGTGGTTTACAAGCAAACTTGGAATATTGACACGTACACACATATTAATCCATTTCTATAACATGCGTTGGTTTAGGAACCATAAATCTATCCAAAAAAAGAAAATTTCTTAAAATTCGTTAACGTGAATGATACACTGATTTTCTTCTCCATTCTTGTCAACGCTAAACTTCTGCGCAATCTCTAATGACATCTTTGTCAGCTATACCTTAAATCTTAAAAAGTCTTAAACTTCCTTCCTTCTCAGTGGGTCAGGGTGTTCACAGCACACATCTTACCAGCGATGTGGGTAAGCACACCAGACACAAAATAAGTCTTGGTTAAAAAGAGTCTTCGTTGCAATTTCAGTTTTTTATTTTTCAACGACGCGTTTCGCCTTATTTGGGCATCTTCAGGTTATCTTCGTCCATCTAGATAAGATAACCTGAAGATGCCTAAATAATGCGAAACGCGTCGTTACCATATTATATAATTTACAGTACAAAGCCACTACAAGAAACTAATTGTCATACCACACTGTCCAGTCACATTAATGCGATCACCTTTCAAAAGGCTTAATAACCACATTTTGCAGCGCAGGCCGCTGCCAGTTGTACTACAAGAGAGTCAGTGAGGTTCTGGAAAGATGTGGAGCCGTGCCGACTCAAGTGCCGTGGGCAGCTGCGCTACGTTTCTCGGTTGAAGGTGCATGGTGCGAACTGATCGATCGAAGTGGTCCCACAAATTATCGATTGGGTTTAAATACAGGGAGTTTCTTGGTCAGGGGAGTACAGTAAGCTCATCCTAGAGCTCTTCGAACCACGCAAGTACGTTCTGAGGCATGTGACATGTTGCATTATCTTGTTGGTAGATGCCATTGTGCCGAGGACTCTTGGATATATGCATACTTGTGTCTATCCTCAGACCTTCCATAATGAAAAGATTACCTAGGGAATGTCAGGGAAACGTTTCGCAAACATTACGCTCCTATCCCTGGCCTGGATCCTTCCGACGATTGTTACAATGTGTTTGTTTTCAGACGTTTCCTGCCGATGGAGCGTAAAAGATAATTTGTCTGTGAAAAGCAAATGTCCGAATTAGCGGACTCATTTGCGGTACTGGTGTGTAGATTCGAGCTTTCGCCGCCGTGAACAGCTGTCAGCAGGGATGCATGGATCAGGTACCTGCTGCGGAGGCTCATACACAGAAACGTTCGTTGCGGAGACACTGTTGGTACCTTCTTGGTCCATCTGGGCTGTCAGTTGCTCAACAGTTCGCATCTTTTCGCCCTTACACATCTCCACAGCTACCGTTCACCCCAGTCATATATGGCCCGTGGCCCACAAATGTTACTTCGGTGCCGATCATTTTGCCATGAACAGTATACCCTAGCCGTCGTGATACGTCGTGAAACTTAGCCGATGATCACTAATCGACTGGTCATCAAGAATTTCACAGCATTGCCTATTCTCCACTTTTCAGCCGAATGATGAAATCAATATTTTTTTCACAAACTTGAAACCTACATTTATGCGGCGGGTGTCAGCGTTGTAGCGTGGATTAATGACATCGACTGCAGAACAGAGCTGTCACAATTTACTCTTCGCTACTTCCTTTACCATACAATGAAACACTGGTAGTTTAACAATAAAAGATTGCTCTTCTTAATGACAAACACTAGCGCAGTGAAAAACCGCGCGATTTGGAAACTCAGTAAAAGCAATGAGAGCTTTTAATCCGGCCAGTAATAAATACGCTGGTGTCCGGACCATATGTTACCGTTCTGTGACTCCACTGAGCCCCACCAACGCTGGGAATTTATAATCATTACTCATTTTGTTTGCAGCCTCCGGGACTCACAGCTGCAATTTGCATTTATGAACCAAACTGAAATCAACACCACGCGTGCAGGCCAAACAGTAAAACCCACAAACATCCTGCCTGATGTGTATCTCCAGTAGATAATATTAATTAAAGTTTTTTTCATTTTATTGAGAGTGTGAGTGGTTCTGTCAAAGGATAGAACTACTCACTCAGTTTCATTCTTAACCGCCGTTTACTCTCTACCTACTCCCTTAATGTTATGCACTGATATTGAACAACGTAGATTTTCGCGGCTGGTGTAAATTTCATTAAAATCTTTCTGGCTGTGTAGCCTAACTGTAATGTAAAATAATCGTTTTTAACGGTATTCTCCCATAACATATATGTGTGTTCTGTTGGCTCTTATATAATACCTACAATATCATTACTCGTTAGCCCATATAAATTATAGACATTCGGAACACAGGCAGCTACATACGAATTTTCTAGGAATGATGATAATTGCTAACCCTACGTGGGTCAGCAATTTCTATCTTGCGAACTTCGTTTGCTTGGCACAAATATAAATCTGTCTGAGTTTAATGTAATTTGAAATACCACTTCCCTCTTCATTTGGTCGTCATTTCGCTCATCTACAGGACTCACTGTTTCACCTGTGATTTCCCTTTCCTTTGCCCTAGCCTTTAACGTTAGTTCATTATCCTTTATACATTCCCTATGTTTTTTCGTCGTTACAATCCACTTTTTGTCGGTTTTCGGGTTTGGCTTTTCTAGGAAACCAAAGTGGTGTAGGACTTCCTTCTTGAGCGGACTGCATTTTTGGGAATCCTTCTGAGCTGTGCCTTCTTCATGCACTTCTCTCTCTTGTCTACATCGGTGAATCACGCTTCATATTTTCCTTTTGAGGAAGTAATGGAAGATCGGATTACACAGTCTCTTAGGAACAATATGTTGAAGGTGGTCGTGGAAACCCAAACTGCTCCTATGAATTGCGTCTGTCATCTTTACGACCTGTGTCTACACTTCATGATTGTTTCATATTCTGACTTTATTCAAGATGTAGCTATTCTTATTTCTAGTTTATCGATCAGAGCGTTCCAATTCGCAGTATTTTGCTGCCTGTAGGGACTCAGGGAACATTACTATACGGTAATGTCATATTTTGATTTTTCCGTTCTCGTGATCCATGATGCAAAGCGCTACTTGTCGCAGATGTTGGAACCAGCCGACTCTTCCATTTGACTTTTCCGTCTTCTACCTCTAATACTGTGGTCGATGACAATCATAAATTCAGTGAGACCTGCCTTTGTTGGAAGTGTCTTCAATCATGAAGTTTTGCCGGCGTATTGATTATGCTATGATCTTTCAGAACTGCAGATGGATGCGTCAAAAGCTTGCCTAGATGTTTCGGTTGACAACCTTTCAGTAATATTCAGGTGGAGGTTTTGCAGAGTAAGACACACACCTGAACATGGATGAATAGTTTTCAGCAGTAATATCGCGCCAAGATTTCGACGTCACCCAGCACCACTTCTGAAACTTCAAGAAATGCATTTTGTCCTGCAACAGTGTCCAGTGAAACAGAAAAAAAACCGCAAGATCAGATGCAGAGTCAACTGTCAAATTCATGTTTCTATAGCTAACCATGAGGACGTTTTCAACATCTTCGTCACTCACTTTTTTTTTCTACAGGTGGGTTTCTTAATCGAGCACACAGTTAAAAAGTAGGGGCAATAGTCCATCTCCTTGACTGATTGTCAACCTGATCAGTCCCATAGGTTTCACTTCGGACGTAGTGTCATTAAGAGTCTGCTGGATAACAGCCATTATTTTGTTATCTAAGCCATACTCGTTCGGTCTGCGGAGGATAAACGTCTGAGCAATCGAATACTTTTTAATTATCTACTTGTTTCATCTAGATTTTAAGATGATTTGTTATAAAACATAGACCAGTAATCATGGGCTGGCTCTGAGCACTATGGGACCTAACTTCTAAGGTCATCATTCCCCTTGAACTTAGAGCTACTTAAACCTAACTAACCTAAGGACAGCACACACATCCATGCCCGTGGTGGGATTCCAACATGCGATCGTAGCGGTCGAGCGGCTCCAGACTGTAGCGCCTAGAACCGCTCGGCCACCTCAGCCGACCACCGGTAATCATGTAATATTTGCATTACAATATTGTTGATAACAACAGTCCGCAGCTCGTGGTCGTGCGGTAGCGTTCTTGCTTCCCATGCCCAGGTTCCCGGGTTAGATTCCTGGCGGGGTCAGGGATTTTCTCTGCCTCGTGATGACTGGGTGTTTTGTGCTGTCCTTAGGTTAGTTAAGTCCCATAGTGCTCACAGCCATTTGAACCATTTTTTTTATAACAACTTACACTCCTGGAAATTGAAATAAGAACACCGTGAATTCATTGTCCCAGGAAGGGGAAACTTTATTGACACATTCCTGGGGTCAGGTACGTCACATGATCACACTGACAGAACCACAGGCACATAGACACAGGCAACAGAGCATGCACAATGTCGGCACTAGTACAGTGTATATCCACCTTTCGCAGCAATGCAGGCTGCTATTCTCCCATGGAGACGATCGTAGAGATGCTGGATGTAGTCCTGTGGCACGGCTTGCCATGCCATTTCCACCTGGCGCCTCAGTTGGACCAACGTTCGTGCTGGACGTGCAGACCGCGTGAGACGACGCTTCATCCAGTCCCAAACATGCTCAATGGGGGACAGATCCGGAGATCTTGCTGGCCAGGGTAGTTGACTTACACATTCTAGAGCACGTTGGGTGGCACGGGATACATGCGGACGTGCATTGTCCTGTTGGAACAGCAAGTTCCCTTGCCGGTCTAGGAATGGTAGAACGATGGGTTCGATGACGGTTTGGATGTACCGTGCACTATTCAGTGTCCCCTCGACGATCACCAGAGGTGTACGGCCAGTGTAGGAGATCGCTCCCCACATCATGATGCCGGGTGTTGGCCCTGTGTGCCTCGGTCGTATGCAGTCCTGATTGTGGCGCTCACCTGCACGGCGCCAAACACGCATACGACCATCATTGGCACCAAGGCAGAAGTGACTCTCATCGCTGAAGACGACACGTCTCCTTTCGTCCCTCCATTCACGCCTGTCGCGACACCACTGGAGGCGGGCTGCACGATGTTGGGGCGTGAGCGGAAGACGGCTCAACGGTGTCCGGGACCGTAGCCCAGATTCATGGAGACGGTTGCGAACGGTCCTCGCCGATACCGCAGGAGCAACAGTGTCCCTAATTTGCTGGGAAGTGGCGGTGCGGTCCCCTACGACACTGCGTAGGGTCCTACGGTCTTGGCGTGCATCCGTGCGTCGCTGCGGTCCGGTCCCAGGTCGACGGGCACGTGCACATTCCGCCGACCACTGGCGACAACATCGATGTACTATGGAGACCTCACGCCCCACGTGTTGAGCAATTCGGCGGTACGTCCACCCGGCCTCCCGCATGCCCACTATACGCCCTCGCTCAAAGTCCGTCAACTGCACATACGGTTCACGTCCACGTTGTCGCGGCATGCTACCAGTGTTAAAGACTGCGATGGAGCTCCGTATGCCACGGCAAACTGGCTGACACTGACGGCGGCGGTGCACAAATGCTGCGCAGCTAGCGCCATTCGACGGCCAACACCGTGGTTCCTGGTGTGTCCGCTGTGCCGTGCATGTGATCATTACTTGTACAGCCCTTTTGCAGCTTCCGGAGCAAGTATGGTTGGTCTGACACACCGGTGTCAATGTGTTCTTTTTTCCATTTCCAGGAGTGTATTATGTTGAAATTTACAGCCACCACTCCACTGCCCGTTTCAGTTACGACCTTAGACAACCAGGGCGTCTGGGCTGCTTCAAGACCACGAAAGCCTCTATTCCTCTATGCTGGCACATCCACCGGCGTCTACAGAAAATGAGTCTGCTGTAGCTGTACAAACCGACCACAGTCGCGGTTAAGTTCCTCTAGCTCCCACATGTCCAAAACACTTACAGCTTTAGTGAAAAGCAGGCTGTGTGTTACCTGCCATGCATAGATTGTCTGTGTAGGCAACATCACACCCACACAGAATAACACATATTCCTGCAGCGTTCATATTTTTCTCGGAATTCTCTTCGGCGTCTAACATGCCCTGGATAAATTTAATTGTATAGAAAGTTAGATTGATATCACCGGACTTTCAGAAGAATGTCTTCCACATAATCCAGGAGGTAGGTAAGACAGATAAATGTGAGAGCAGAAGCAACTTGGCAGCTCACGCATCGAAGTTAGTGGTATAAAGCTGTCGCCAACTCCAAGGCTAGTTTTAACACCACACTTTACCAGGCATGGCTACAATAGATGATCTATGTCTCCCCTTGCCTTTCTCAGACCTTTGAACTGACTTACACAGCCAGTTACAGGAGTACGCACTGTTTAATGTGGTATAGTTACGAATTTATCACGTTAACAGGCACTGTCAAATGTGACCGGTGTGTGCACTACCAGAAAAATAACACAGCTCCTGACAAGCATAATATGTTGTTCTGGTCTTTAGTCTATAGACTGGTTTGATGCAGCTTTCCATGCCCCCTGTAAGCTTGTTCATCTTCGAATAACCACTGCAGTCTACATCCTTCTGAATCTGCTTATTGTAATCATCTCTTGGTCACCCTCTACAATTTTTACCTCCCACACTTCCTTCAAATACTATATAGTTTAACTCATTTTCAGCTGATGCCCATGGACTGCAGTTATGTGGCCTTTGCGTGGTAGGCATTTAGTCGAATTTTCGTCAACATCACTTTTGTCAGTTATATCAGTATCTATCATCGCAGAGAGATGGAGCAGATAACCTGAAACCTATCCAGGTAGGTGGACAGATTGTTTAACGGATAGTGAGGGATTAACCCGTCCCGCCGCACTGCTGTTACATTGACATTGTGTCCGTATGTTCCATGTGTGGCGTTGTACAACGTGGACTAAACAAGAGGAAGCGTTGACATATAATACGTGTTCGAGCTTGTGAAGTACTTTTCTGGCCAACTTTGTTGTCAGAGTTTGGTCAGATATTGGTGATGAACAGTAACACTGCTGACTTAATGACTCAGAAGTAAGTACAAGTGGAAAAATAATTGGTTAGAAGCTAGTAGAAGAATAAATTGGAGATGCTGTCACATAAAACACAAGACAGGCAGTCAAGTCTCTTTGAATATCTTGCTGTTCTAAACCTCACACCACTAACATCAAATCAGGCACAGTTTTATTGAAGTGAATGAATCCACTGACGCCTTCGTAGACCACTGTAGAAGTTATAATTCATTCTGTTGAAAGGCACCTTGGACGTGTCCTACAATTCTAAATTGAAAAGATAAAAGAAGTAGAAATTTACAAAGAACGAAACCATACAAAAGTAACAACAGAAGACAAGAAAAATTCGCTTTAGGAGAACTCAAAACGAAAAATGACGTTGTGATTTTGTTGTTGTGTAGAGCAGTTGTTACGTTTGCTTTGGATACCACCTCCGGTTAAATTAAAATAAATAATACACTGATTAATTCCAGGTACAGAGTGTCAAGAATAGTTATGTGAATTCAGCGTTCGATTAAAGGTTGTAGATTTAGCTGTAGCATAGATGTGAGACCAGTTTCGAAAGATGCTAGTGAGGTGATAATAGTACCTGTAACCCCTAAGGCAGTGGACTACTCGTTGACGTGTATTGTCAGTGACGTGTCCGCAGCTCGTGGTCGTGCGGTAGCGTTCTCGCTTCCCACACCCGGGTTCCCGGGTTCGATTCCCGGCGGGGTCAGGGATTTTCTCTGCCTCGTGATGACTGGGTGTTGTGTGCTGTCCTTAGGTTGGTTAGGTTTAAGTAGTTCTAAGTTCTAGGGGACTGATGACCTCAGAAGTTAAGTCCCATAGTGCTCAGAGCCATTTGAACCGTTTTTTTTTTGTCAGTGACGTCGACTCACTCGTGTCTAATTTAAAAAAGTTAATCCACTTAGTGAGGAACATCCAGCTGTCCGCAAAGGATTCGATTCACTTCAACCAACTTGGGTAGGGGACCACATTCAGTCTACGTATAAAGTGGCCAGTTTTCTGAGAGAGAGTCTCCTAACAATGAGGAGGCAACAAATCAAATCCACCCGGAAAGGGAGCCGTCAGTTACTGACGAACGGCTTTTAGTAAAACGTGTCCCTTTTGAACTGAAATATATTTAAAAAGCTCTTTAAATGTGAAACAAATGTATAATGATTTAGATCGATCAAGTCATTGCAGCAGTAATACACTGGACTAGAATTCGGAATACCTTCCGTTCAAACCCCTTTCGGCCATCGAGATATAGTTTCTCTATATTTTTCGTCAGTCGCTCAAATCCTCAGACACGTTCCTTGGAAACGACTCTATTCGCTATCCTTTCAAAATCTGAGACTGTCTGTCAGTGTCTAATGACCTTCACTCCTTCACCAAGTAGGTGAAACAGCCACACTTAGTCTGAACGTTAGCATCTAGGTCTTACTCAAACATATAAATTACAGATGGTCACCTGTGGTCAAAGGAGTTGCTTACAACAGGCTATCTCTACTTTCTCATCCTTCTTTTTTGATTTCCGAAGACCACGTTAACTCAGATCAATTTCTTTCCCGTATTCTTTCACACTTCAGACGTCTTTGTTTCTCTGGCAACCTGGGGCAAATTCTGTCCCAAAAGAAGAAAAAGAAAACCTGTGGGAGGTACGACGTTTTCTTTGAAAGATAACCTGTTATAAACGTCCGTTTCCGGTACTCCCATTTCGTACGAGTCCCTGTATCTACTTAGTTTTTGTCACTCACAACAAACTTCAGCATTTGATAAGTCAATCGTTCCATTTTCATGTTGTCGATATGTCGGAAGAACGTAATCTCACTTTTCCTTATGGAATTGGAGATCTTGTCTAGATATACAGTTACTGATTTACTTATCTTTTACGTGAATCGTCTCCTGTTCCTCAGGTCGGATTAACTTCCAGAAAATCGTTCGTTCCGCAAGATGTAGCGTGACAAATGAATTTGTTCCGCCTGGTGATTATAATGTTTCAAGTGGAATCACTGACGGGTAAGCTAAATTTAGATCAGATCACAGATTCATCTTATTGTAGACCATAATGAGTTTGTACACTCAATTCATCTTGTTGATTGGTGCTTCCATAGCTTCTTTTGCTGTTAGAATAGTGCACCAAGATAGAAACATATCTATGAAAACTACATGATGCTGAAAATTTTTGTCGGTTGATTTGTAAGTTACGATGTCACTGACGATAAAACAGATTTTTGTTATTAGCTGCAGATACCATTCACAATAAGAGCACTGAAAACTTTGTATAGGAGTTCAATGGTTTCAAGACTCCGCTCTACAACTCGCAGGAAAAATAATAGTTTGCCTTTTCACTAAAAATTCCAGTTTGTTAGTTTGCTTATTTTATCGAAACGCTTTAGTATCTACATTCATGATACTCTTATAGTTTCTAAGTGTCCTCGAATGTCTTATATAAAATTTTAGAAAATTTGTTATGCTCTATGTGGTACTAATGCATATTTTAATGCACATTTAATCGTACAATATAACTTATAATTTTTTAAACTGTGCAAGATAGCTCTAGTTAACGTCATTTTTCTCTGGGCTCTCTACAGGAAGTCTGGCAGTTAGTGACAGGTGTGTGTTCCTGAACCGGGCTAAGGACTCAGTGCTGCACACTGGTCTGACAGTTTGGCTATGTTGTTGTTGTTGTTGTTGTGGTCTTCAGTCCTGAGACTGGTTTGATACAGCTCCCCATGCTACTCTATCCTGTGAAAGCTTCTTCATCCCCACTGCAACCTACATACTTCTGAATCTGCTTAGTGTAGTCATCTCTTGGTCTCCCTCTACGATTTTTACCCTCTACGCTGCCCTCCAATACTAAATTGGTGATCCCTTGATGCCTCAGAACATGACCTACCAACCAATCAATCTTCTGGTCGAGTTGTGTCCCAAACTTCTCTTCTCCCCAAATGTGATCTACCCATCTAATCTTCAGCATTCTTCTGTAGCACCACATTTCAAAAGCTTCTATTCTTTTCTTGTCCAAACTATTTATCTTCCATGTTTCACTTCCATACATGGCTACAATCCATACAAATACTTTCAGAAAGGACTTCCTGACACTTAAATCTATACTCGATGTTAACAAATTTCTCTTATTCAGAAACACTTTCCTTGCCACTGCCAGTCTACATTTGATATCCTCTCTACTTCGACCATCATCAGTTATTTTGCTCCCCAAATAGCAAAACTCCTTTACTACTTTAAGTGTCTCATTTCCTAATCTAATACCCTCAGCATCACCCGACTTAATTTGACTACATTCCATTATCCTCGTTTTGCTTTTGTTGATGATCATCTTATATCCTCCTTTCAAGACACTATCCATTCCGTTCAACTGCTCTTCCAAGTACTTTGCTGTCTCTGCCAGAATTACGATGTCATCGGCGAACCTCAAAGTTTTCATTTCTTTTCCATGGATTTTAATACGTACTCCAAATTTTTCTTTTGTTTCCTTCACTGCTTGCTCAATATACAGATTGAATAGCATTGTGGAGAGACTACAATCCTGTATTACTCCCTTCCTAACCACTGCTTCCCTTTCATGTCCATCGACTCTTATAACTGCCATCTGGTTTCTGTACAAATTGTAAATAGCCTTTCGCTCCAAATATTTTACCCTTGCCACCTTCAGAATTTGAAAGAGAGTATTCCAGTCAACATTGTCAAAAGCTTTCTCTAAGTCTACAAATGCTAGAAATGTAGGTTGGTCCTTCCTTAATCTAGCTTTTAAGACAAGTTGTAGGGTCAGTATTGCCTCACGTGTTCCAATATTTCTACGCAATCCAAACTGATCTTCCCCAAGGTCGGCTTCTACCAGTTTTTCCATTCGTCTGTAAAGAATTCGCGTTAGTATTTTGCAGCTGTGACTAATTAAACTGATAGTTCGGTAATTTTCACATCTGTCAACACCAGCTTTCTTTCGGATTGGAATTACTATATTCTTCTTGAAGTCTGAGGGTATTTCGCCTGTCTCATACATCTTGCTCACCAGATGGTAGAGTTTTGTCAGGACTGCATCTCCGAAGGCCGTCAGTAGCTCCAATGGAATGTTGTCTACTCCAGGGGCCTTGTTTCGACTCAGGTCTTCCAGTGCTCTGTCATACTCTACACGCAGTATCATATCTTCCATTTCGTCTTCGTCTACATTTTCTTCCATTTCCATAATATTGTCCTCAAGTACATCGCCCTTGTATAGACCCTCTATATACTCCTTCCAAATTTCTGCTTTCCCTTCTTTGCTTAGAACTGGGTTTCCATCTGAGATCTTGATGATCATACAAGTGGTTCTCTTATCTCCAAAGGTCTCTTTACTCTTTCTGTAGGCAGTATCTATCTTACCCCTAGTGAGATAAGCCTCTACATCCTTACATTTGTCCTCTAGCCATCCCTG
This sequence comes from Schistocerca gregaria, assembly GCF_023897955.1. Taxonomy (NCBI): domain Eukaryota; kingdom Metazoa; phylum Arthropoda; class Insecta; order Orthoptera; family Acrididae; genus Schistocerca; species Schistocerca gregaria. Next base: position 96,819,605 of record NC_064923.1, on the reverse strand, counting down.
CTTAGCCATTTTGCACTTCCTGTCGATCTCATTTTTGAGACGTCTGTATTCCTTTTTGCCTGCTTCATTTACTAGATTTTTATATTTTCTCCTTTCATCAATTAAATTCAATATTTCTTCTGTTACCCAAGGATTTCTAGCAGTCCTCGTCTTTTTACCTACTTTATCCTCTGCAGCCTTCACTACTTCATTCCTCAGAGCTACCTATTCTTCTTCTACTGTATTTCTTTCCCCCATTCCTGAAAATTGTTCCCTTATGCTCTCCCTGAAACTCTGTACTACCTCTGGTTCTTTCAGTTTATCCAGGTCCCATCTCCTTAATTTCCCACATTTTTGCAGTTTCTTCAGTTTTAATCTACAGGTCATAACCAATAGATTGTGGTCAGAGTCCACATCTGCCCCTGGAAATGTCTTACAACTTAAAACCTGGTTCCTAAATCTCTGTCTTACCATTATATAATCTATCTGATACCTTTTAGTATCTCCAGGCTTCTTCCATGTATACAGCCTTCTTGTATGATTCTTGAACCAGGTGTTACCTATGAATAAGTTGTGCTCTGTGCAAAATTCTACCAGGCGGCTTCCTCTTTCATTTCTTTGCCCCAGTCCATATTCACCTACTATGTTTCCTTCTCTCCCTTTTCCTGCTACCGAATTCCAGTCACCCATGACTATTAAATTTTCATCTCACTTCACTATCTGAATAATATCTTTTATTTCATCATACATTTCTTCAATTTCTTCGTCATCTGCAGAGCTAGTTGGCATACAAACTTGTACTATTGTAGTAGGTGTGGCCTTCGTATCTATATTGGCCACAATAATGTGTTCACTATGCTGTTTGTAGTAGCTTACCCGCATGCCTATTTTCCTATTCGTTATTAAACCTATTCCTGCATTACCCCTATTTGTTTTTGTGTCTATAACCCTGTAGTCACCTGACCAGAAGTCTTCTTCCTCCTGCCACCGAACTTCACTAATTCCCACTATATCTAACTTTAACCTATCCATTTCCCTTTTTAAATTTTCTAACCTGCCTGCCCGATTAAGGTATCTGACATTCCACTCTCCGATCCGTAGAACGCCAGTTTTCTTTCTCCTGATAACGACATCCTCTTGAGTAGTCCCCGCCCGGATATCCGAATGGGGTCTATTTTACCTCCGGAATATTTTACCTAAGAGGACGCCATCATCACTTAATCATACAGTAGAGCTGCATGCCCTAGGGAAAAATTGCGGCCGTACTTTCCCCTTGCTTTCAGCCGTTCGCAGTACCAGCACAGCAAGGCCGTTTTGGTTATTGTTACAAGGCCAAATCAGTCAATCATCCAGACTGCTGCCCGTGCAACTACTGAAAAGGTTGATGTCCCTCTTCAGGAACCACACGTTTGTCTGGCCTCTCAACAGATACCCCTCCGTTGTGGTTGCACCTACGGTACGGCTATCTGTATCGCTGAGGATCGCAAGCCTCCCCACCAACGGCAAGGTCCATGGTTCATGGAGGGGGTATAATACTCAACGTATTTCTACAGCATACGTACAGTTACATAGTATCAAGACAGAAAGCTGTTCAGTACTGGTCGTAATGTCGTCTTGTCTTTTTTATTGCACCGCAGATATAGATTTCAACTGACAGTGCAGCTGTCATCAGCATAAGCAGTCCTGCAGACTGATCGTACTCATAATTACACATATTCCAATCCAGCTCTGGTATGTACAACCATTACTTTTTGTTGTCACTGCTTGTATATGCCTGCGTTTTTTGGTAATATATGTCGTTATAATTATGTCAGTTCACATCTCGAACTGGAGTGCAATAAAAAGGACAAGATGACACTGCGACTTACGATGACCTTATTCCTCTCGTGGATTATGTCACATTCGTGAGGCAGAGTCATTCCCACGGAGTCCAACACGATGAATTATGAAGCAGCTTGTAATCTTTGGACTGCTGTCCAAAATTAAAACAACAAACGGAAACTTTGATAGGTTGCATTTACTTTGCCACAAAAAGGTAATACTAAAATAGAAACAATGTAAATAATACAGAACGTAATCAACTACAACATTGCCGGCCAGAGTGGCCGAGCGGTTCTAGGCGCCACAGAGTGAAACCGCGCTAACCGCTACGGTCACAGGTTCGAATCATATCGCGGGCCTGGATGTGTGTGATGTTCTTAGGTTATTTAGGTTTAAGTAGTTCTAAGTTCTATTAGACTGATGACCTCAGAAGTTAAGTCCCATGGCGATCGGAGCCATTTGAACCATTTTGTGAACTGCAACATTTATCACAGTAGACTAAATGTTCTTCGCTTTTTTCCAACTTATTGGACTTGCACAAACATTCTGACAACTGGATAATGTGGTCAGTATGGGGCTGTCCACCTCTGGCACCAATACAGGTCTGACAAAGAAGGGACATGCTGTGAGTGATGTCATCAATCTCATGTTGAGCAATATCATCCATTCTTCCTGCAGAGCTGCTCATTAGTCTTGGAGAGTGGTTGGTGGATGCTGACATGATGCAGCCCGTCTCCTTAGAGCATCCCGGGCATGCTCTATGGGATTCAAATAGGGAGAGCGAGCAGACCACGCCATGTGTGCAGTATCTTCCGTTTCCAATAAATCACTAACCACCCGTGCTCTATGAGGTCGAGTATTATCGTCCATCAACACGAAGTCTGCTCCCATGCCACCTAGCAACAACCGCGCATAAGGTCCTAAGATACCCTCACGGTACCTGACAGCACTTAAATCTTGCTGATCCACCGGCACAATTTCATGAAGAGGCGGTCGAGTTGTCAACATAATCCTTGCTACACCGATAGGTATCTTCTTCGATATCAGTCTCTTTCCACAAAATTTGAGCCTCGAAATCGTGTTCCACGTACCATCAAGATGCGAATCTGTCGTGTAACACAATCCAGACGAAGTCAGGACTTACCTGTGAAAAGGAAATTGGCCCACCATTCGACCATCCATGTGGCAGGGGGACGGCTTCACTCTAGACGATCCCTTCTCTGAAGACACGCCAGAGTTAAACAGACAGCAGGTCTTCTACAATAAAGGCTACTCTGCTGAAGGCTCATGTACAACCTAATCCCCTATACAACACTTCCATGGCATGATGCGAGTTCAGATGACAGTTGCAGTGCAGGTGAGACAGTACCGTCGTGCCCTTACAACCAAATAACGGTCCAATCTTTCTGATGTCACACTTTGTCGGCTCTGCCCTGGTATTCGGGATAGAGTTTCGGTCTTTATAAACTGTCGCCTTACCCTATTAACAACAGAACGATTCTCATTAGCCACTGGGCCACATCAGTTTGCGACTCTCCTGCTTCCATTCTTCCTATGGCCTTCCATAGCAGAGAGCGTGGTACACGTCATCTCTGTGCCATAAGGCACCGTCTGTGACTGCCTACACAGCGACTGTAAATGTGGGACTAACCCGCAAACACTACCCCCGTTGATAGGTGCTCTGACGTCATTGCTGATCGTTCATCGGAACGCCATCTTCCGTGCAGAATACGATAGTACGGACATCTCCTGGCAATTTGTAATATCGTGTATTAAACACAGGATCGGAAAACAGCAGTCTGTTGCTTCAATTTAGAACAGTAGTGTTATTTTGATTTTTAAACCTCACATAACCTTTTGATACAGTGAAACTGATCCTGTAACTACATATACATGTTTATACACTACTGGCCATTAAAACTGCTACACCAAGAAGAACTGCAGATGATAAACAGGTATTCATTGGACAAATAAATTATACTATAACTGACATGTGATTACATTTTCACGCAATTTGGGTGCGTAGATCCTGAGTAATCAGTACCCACAACAACCACCTCTAGCCGTAATTACGGCCTTGATACGCCTGGGCATTGAGTCAAACACAGATTGGATGGCGTGTACAGGTACAGCTGCCCATGCAGCTCCAACACGATACCACAGTTCATCAAGAGTAGTGACTGTTGTATTGTGACGAGCCAGTTGCTCGGCCACCATTGACCAGACGTTTTCAGTTGGTGAGAGATCTGGAGAATGTGCTGGCCAGGGCAGGAGTCGAACATTTTCTGTATCCAGAAAGGCCCGTACAGGACCTGCAACATGCAGTCGTGCATTATCCTGCTGAAATGTATGGTTTCGCAGGGAACGAAGGGCAGAGCCGCGGGTCGTAACACATCTGAAATGTAACGTCCACTGTTCAGAGTGCCGTCAATGCGAACAAGAGGTGACCGAGATGTGTAACCAACGGCACCCCACACCATCACGCCGGGTGATACGCCAGTATGGCAATAACGAATACACGCCAGTATGGCAATAACGAATACACGCTTCCAATGAGCGTACACCGCGATGGCGCCAGACACGGATACGACCATCATGATGCTGTAAACAGAACCTGGATTCATCCGAAAAAATGACGTTCTGCAATTCGTGCACCAACGTTCGTCCTTGATTACACCATCGCAGGCGCACCTGTCTATGACGCGGCGTCAAGGGTAACTGCAACCATGGTCTCCGAGCTGATAGTCCATGCTGCTGTAAACGTCGTCGAACTGTTCGTGCAGGTGGTCGTTCTCTTGCAAACGTCCCCATCTGTTGATTCAGAGATCGAGATGTGGCTGCACGATCCGTTACAGCCATGCGGATAAGATGCTTGTCATCTCAACTGCCAGTGATACAAGGCCGTTGGGATCCAGCACGGCGTTCCGCTCTACCCTCCTGAACCCACCGATTCCATGTTCTGCTAACAGTCATTGGAACTCGACCAACGGGACCAGCTATATCACGATACGATAAACCGCAATCGCGATAGGCTACAATCCTTCCTTTATCAAAGTTTGAATCGTGATGGTACGCATTTCTCCTCCTTACACGAGGCATCACAACAACGTTTCCCAGGCAACGCCGGTCAACTGCTGTTTGTGTATGAGAAATCAGTTGAAAACTTTCCTCATGTCAGCACGTTGTAGGTGTCGCCACCGGCACCAACCCTGTGTGAATGCCCTGAATAGCTAATCATTTGCGTACCACAGCATCTTCTTCCTGTCGGTTAAATTTCGCGTCTGTAGCACGTCATCTTCGTGGTGTAGCAATTTTAATGGCCAGCAAGGTAATACAAGGAAATAAGAAGGAGCTGCACAGTGAATGAGTAATACATTGATTGCTGCTTTATTCTAGTAACATTTCAATCGGTTGCTTTTGAGATGAGGTAAAGCTGTACGCAATAACTCAGTGGACCGTGACCACTGCTCGTTTCGATCGCAGTGCTACGTCATCCATTTCAGGTACCCTGTTGACCCGAATTCCGGCAACCTGTGACAGGCGGGCTGCATGCTGTGCAGGCGTTCGTTCCCCAGCTGTTGCTATTCCGGTCGAGCGGCGGTGATTAAGGCCGCTACCATTTGGCGTGATGGCCCCTATATTTAGGCCTCACTCCCGAGCGGCGCTGTAAGGGGCGGTGACTGCTGTCCACATATCAGATCTGGGCTTTTATAATGGGTTTCTTTTGCTCATGACTACGGCAGTGACCAGAGGCTCTCATTTGTCGCTACTGCAGTTATTACTGTGCTTGTTAGATACCCCAGTCACGGAGGCAAAATAAAGATGTAGATCCGTGTCACTGCGAGTACAGGCATAAGTCTAACGCTGTTTAGTGGGCGCACGAACTTTTATTTGACTACACGTGTCGTTTAAAAGGTTGAACACAAAGTGAAGGAACTGATACAGAAAACGGAATACAACAACTCTGGAATAGGAACTTCTGATCCTGGAAGCAATAAGGAGTCACTGGACCCTATGAAATGCCAGGAGCAACAAGAAAAATCAATGCATACGCGCTCTAAGTTCAGCAATGCTACTGTGTTATTTGTGTGTATACACACTTCATACACCATCTGACATACGTGGTCAGATGTGGCTACAACTAGACGGATCATCAGCACACATTTCTGTGCAAGAACATGATGCACTCAGTATCACGTATCCCAGACGTTACATAGAAACGAGGATATATCAATATCCTGGTGCACGCGACATCAATTCCAGACGAAGGAATGCTTCTCGTCTCGTTGGCGTTTCTGTGATGCCTTATACACGTGGTACAGTGCATTACAATTTCCTAAGATGATATTTTGTCCGCATTAAATGCGATACTCACCGTTCTGAACACTTTTCCTGACGTACTGAAACGTCCCCTTTGAAAAATTATACAAGACTGTGCTTAAACTGACACACAATATTTTTTAGCGCAACGCAATCTGGCTTCCAAAAATCCCTACGAAAGAATGGCGCGGACTAACATTAACCTATATGTTTCACAAATCACTTACCTCACAAAAATCTTCGTTACTCAAGCTACTGCAATACAGCGAGCGCCACTACTGCCAACTAAATAAAAGATTTAAACTACGGAAGTCACTAACTACTGAGGCAGAGTTAGCAAATGAAAGGTTTTAATAGAGAACAAACAGTGTATTTACCTTAATAGTCATAATATATATATCAGTTCATGACACCAATTCTTACAAATTTCAAATCTCCGCCATCTCTCTCCCCACGTCCACCACTGCTGGCGGCTCACCTCCAACTGCGCGACGCTACGCGCTGTTAGCATCCAGCTGCCGCTGCCCAACACTACAATGGCACACAACAATGCAAACTAAACACAGACTGCGCATGGCACAGCCAGTGATTTTTATACAGAGCGCTATGTGGCGGCGGCGTTACCAATAAAAAAACCTAAACAGCTTACTTACATAGCCCCCATGCTCCCCACAAAAAAATTTACAAATTGTTTTGGGCAGTGGCCAATACAGGTTTGAAAAATTTTTTCGGTACATGCTTACTTTGTGTACCATGTGTTTGGCAAGCACAAGGAGCCCTAGCTAATATGGTATTTACTTATACCACTTTACACATCGGTACCATATTTCTCTAACACATAAATTACACAGCTATCTGATAATTTAACTGAGAGACAAACTTTTTTTTACTACATCAGTGACAGATGTGTACGTAATTACACAGTTGGATAATTTCACACTTATGAAATTGTATTTTATCTGTACTGTGTGAACCCTTCATATTTTTTTCGGAACCATTGTGATGCTATGAGAGCTTTGAATGATGTATTTGGTATGGGGTCATGATTTTTAAAGTACGTTTGAGGTAGATGACACTTTTGAAATGAGCAGAGAATTTTTTTAGGTTTGAAATTATTGCAGAAAGCTATGACGTTTTTGAGATTTGACTGAGGTGTTATGATGTTATTATTACGACGACGATATGAATTATGCTGTTGCGGTATGTTTATGATCAATAAGCTGATGCTATATGAGTTATTTGATTATGCTACGTATGTGTTATGATGAAGTATTGAAGAAGTGTCGACGAATAAGGTAAGGAATAATGGGTAGTGGTTAGGGACTCTGGTTTGTGGAAAAGGATGTTGGAAACCGAGAATCGTACTTTAAGAGTTATGAAATGTGTGCATATGCGTGAATGTATCACTATGCTGGCGAAAATTTTTTGGACACTATTCTATTTAAAGGATTTTGTTTCTACATATTTGTAATGCAAATTCTTGACCTGTTAATTTTTTTTATATGAGACTGCCGCTGTAGCGTAAACTGGTGTCGTAAATATTTCGATAAGACAGTTAAGTGACCACCTGCATGTAATTCGTCGTGGGCACCCAGCTGGGCGACAGCCACCGGGAAACAAGCCATTAGTGTGTGCCTTTCAGAGGCGCAGGTGTAGAAAAAAATAAAGAGGCCATTACCCTCGCTATTGAAATTCCTTTGTAGAAAGCATCGCAAAAACGACACGCTCATTACTTGGAAAGATATTTTCTTACATATGCATACCGGACAATGACAAGCGTCTTTCTACGAGAGTTGAGAGAATTTGTACTAACTTATGAAACGTCCCCTTTGAAAAATTATACAAGACTATGCTTAAACTGACACACAATATTTTTTAGCGCAACGCAATCTGACTTCCAAAAATCCCTACGAAAGAATGGCGCGGACTAACATTAACCTATATGTTTCACAAATCACTTACCTCACAAAAATCTTTGTTACTCAAGCTGCTGCAATACAGCGAGCGCCACTACTGCCAGCTAAATAAAAGATTTAAACTACAGAAGTCACTAACTGCTGAGGCAGAGTTAGCAAATGAAAGGCTTTAATAGAGAACAAACAGTGTATTTACCTTAATAGTCATAATATATATATCAGTTCATGACACCAATTCTTACAAATTTCAAATCTCCGCCATCTCTCTCCCCACGTCCACCACTGCTGGCGGCTCACCTCCAACTGCGCGAGGCTACGCGCTGTTAGCATCCAGCTGCCGCTGCCCAACACTACAATGGCACACAACAATGCAAACTAAACACAGACTGCGCATGGCACAGCCAGTGATTTTTATACAGAGCGCTACGTGGCGGCGGCGTTACCAATAAAAAAACCTAAACAGCTTACTTACAGTACAACATTGTTTCTTCAACAGTACATTACCTTATATTATCTTTTCTGAACGTAAGACCGGTGTGCACTGGTTGTTTTAATGTTGTTGATATTGCAAAGCTGTAACGTCCTCAGAAGTAGTTTCAGGACCGTTAGTTACTATTGCAGTGCCGTACGTCGCCTCCTCTGATACCTCCTATAGTTAGCGCAGGACCTTTTGAATCACACTGTATTCTGTTCGTTATGAGTGATAAAAGGATACGCCAGCAGAGCTTCCGACACTTCTCTGCACCACCACCTGCTAAACAGAATATAACGATACTGACTATCGGAACATCTAATAAGGTAGGATGGGTACTACTCCTGAAACGAGTGTGAATGTCCATGCCAGTTACTAATATACAGTTATTGGGGGTTATGTGAAGAATGGCTACTTGTAAATTCCTGTTTAGGTCGTCATAAATGAAAACAGAAATTCGGGAAAGTGACGCTGGAATGACAGTCTCTTACGTGATTCACGACAGTTCGAACTACAAAATCTTAGAAATGGAAATACTCTAAGTGAAACAAAATGTGACGTTACGGGATGGAGCAACAAAGACAAAAATGGAAATAGCAAGCATATTTAATTTTTTTTTTAATGTGAACTGTTTGTTGTGGATGTTATGTGTGTACGTGAAGGAATGCAATGGCGCTCTATTGAAATAGAACCCGGCGTAGTTGCAGGGAGCAATGGAATCCGAAAGAAATAAGGCCACTCTTAATCTAGCTACTGTTCAATATTTGCGCTAGAGAAAACAAAACACCGCGGAATATGGGAAAACAGCCCGTTTCCACAAAAGAGCAGAAAACACCTCAGGCAAACAGGCCATCAAGGCATGACCAAGAGAGGTTTTCCTAATACCTTCCAGGATGTCCGTATACTAAATGTCTTTTTCTAAAGCTGTTTCACAGAGGAAGACAGCACTGTAGTTCCTTCTCTAGATTGTCGCACAGATGACAAAATGGTAGATATCGAAATAGACGACAGAGGGGTAGAGCAACAATTAAAATCGCTCAAAACAGGAAAGGCCGCTGGACCTGATGGGATACCAATTCGATTTCACACAGAGTACGACAAGGAAGTTGCCCCCCTTCTTGCAGCGGTGTACCGTAAGTCTCTAGAAGAGCGTAGCATTCGAAAGGATTGGAAAAGGGCACAGGTCATCCCAGTTTACAAGAAGGGACGTCGAACAGACGTGCAGAACTATAGACCTATATCTCTAACGTCTATCAGTTGTAGAATTTTGGAACACGTATATGTTCGAGTATAATGACTTCTCTGGAGACTAGAAATCTACTCTGTAGGTATCAGCATGGGTTTCGAAAAAGACTGAAACCTAGCTCGCCCTATTCGTCCATGAGACTCGGAGGACCATAGGCACGGGTTCCCAGGTAGATGCCGTGTTTCTTGACTTCCCCTAGGCGTTCGATACAGTTCCCCGCAGTCGTTTAATAAGCAAAGTAGGAGCATATGGGCTATCAGACGAATTGTGTGGTTGGATTGAAGACTTCCTAGATAACAGAACGCAGCATGTCATTCTCAATGGAGAAAAGTCTTCCGAAGTAAGAGTGATTTCAGGTAAGCCGCAGGGGAGTATCGTAGGACCGTTGCTATTCACAATATACATAAATGACCTGGTGGATGACATCGGAAGTTCACTGAGGTTTTTTGCGGATGATGTGCTAATATGTCGAAAGGTTATAACAATGGAAAATTGTACTGAAATGCCCGCAGCTCGTGGTCGTTCGGTAGCTTTCTCGCTTCCCACGCCCGGGTTCCCGGTTTCGATTCCCGTCGGGGTCAGTGATTTTCTCTGCCTCGTGATGACTGGGTGTTGTGTGCTGTCCTTAGGTTAGTTAGGTTTACGTAGTTCTAAGTTCTAGGGGATTGATGACCATAGCGGTTTTGTCCCATAGTGCTCAGAGCCTTTTTTGTTTTCAATGTAGACAAGTGTAATGTGCTGCGAATACATAGAAAGAGAGATCCCTTATCATTAAGCTACAATATAGCAGGTCAGCAACTGGAAGCAGTTAATTCCATAAATTATCTGTGAGTACGCATTAGGAGTGATTTAAAATGGAATGATCATATAAAGTTGATCATCGGTAAAGCAGATGCCAAACTGAGATTCATTGGAAGAATCCTAAGGAAATGCAATCCGAAAACAAAGATAGTAGGTTACAGTACGCCTGTTCGCCCACTGCTTGAATACTGCTCAACAGTGTGGAATCCGTACCAGATGGGGTTGATAGAAGAGATAGACAAGATCCAACGGAGAGCAGCGCGCTTCGTTACAGGACCATTTAGTAATCGCGAAAGCGTTACAGAGATGACAGATAAACTCCAGTGGAAGACTGTGCAGGAGAGACGCTCAGTATCTCGGTACGAGCTTTTGTTGAAGTTTCGAGAACATACCTTCACCGAGGAGTCAAGCAGTATATTGCTTCCTCCTACGTACATCTCGCTTAGAGACCATGAGGATAAAATCAGAGAGATTAGAGCCCACACAGAGGCATACCGACAGTCCTTCTTTCCACGAACAATACGAGACTGGAATAGAAGGGAGAACCGATAGAGGTACTAAGGTACCCTCAGCCACACACCGTCAGGTTTCTTGCAGAATATGGATGTAGATGTAGACATAGAAGGCAGCCTTCAATTACGCAGAACTTGAAAATTCATCCTTGTCTCGACAGAAAAGGTAAAACAGTACGATTGTTTCCACAAGTTTATGAGCTATAGGACCACATCTCAAATGCTTCGATTCTCTTCTGTTCCGGATTTCCCACAGTCCATGTTTCACTACCATACAATGCTGTACTCCAGACCTACATCCTCAGAAATTTCTTCCTCAAATTAAGGCCGTTATTTGATATTAGTAGACTTCTCTTGGCCAGAAATGCCTTTTTTGCCACAGAGAGTGTGCTTTTGATGTCCTCCTAGCTCCGTCCATCATTGGTTATTTTACTGCCTAGGTAGCAGAATTCCTTAACTTCATTGACTTCGTGACCATCAATCCTGATGTTAAGTTTCCCGCTGTTCTCATTTCTACTACTTCTCATTACCTTCGTCTTTCTCCAATTTACTCTCAAACCATACTATGTACTCATTAGACTGTTCATTCCGTTCAGCAGATCATTTAATTCTTCTTCAATTTCACTCAGGATAGCAATGTCATCTGCGAATCGTATCATTGATATCCTTTCACCTTGTATTTTAATTCCAATCCTGAACCTTCCTTTTATTTCCATCATTGCTTCCTCGATGTACAGATTGAAGAGTAGGGGCGAAAGGCTACACACTTGTCTTACTCCCTTCTTAACCCTTCTTAATACGAGCACTTCGTTCTTGATCGTCCACTCTTATTATTCCCTCTTGGTTGTTGTACATATTGTATATGACCCGTCTCTCCCTATAGCTTACCCCTATTTCTTTCAGAATCTTGAACAGCTTGCACCATTTTATATTGTCGAACGCTTTTTCCATGTCGACAAATCCTATGAACGTGTCTTGATTTTTCTTTAGCCTTGCTTCCATTATTAGCCGTAACGTCAGAATTGCCTCTCTCGTGGCTTTACTTTTCCTAAAGCCAAACTGGTCGTCACCTAGCGCATTCTCAATTTTCTTTTCCATTCTTCTGTATATTATTCTTGTAAGCACCTTCGATGCATGAGCTGTTGAGCTGGTTGTGCGATAATTCTCGCACTTGTCAGCTCTGGCCGTCTTCAGAATTGTGTGGATGATGCTTTTCCGAAAGTCAGATGGTATATCGCCAGACTCATATATTCTACACACGAACGTGAATAGTCGTTTTGTTGCCACGTCCGCTAATGATTTTAGAAATTGTGATGTAATGTTATCTATCCCTTCTGCCTTATTTGACCGTAAGTCCTCAAAAGCTCTTTTAAATTCCGATTCTAATACTGGATCCCCTATCTCTTCTAAATCGACTCCTGTTTCTTCTTCTATCATATCAGGCAAATCTTCACCCTCATAGAGGCTTTCAATGTATTCTTTCCACCTATCTGCTCTCTCCTCTGCATGTAACAGTGGAATTCCCGTTTCTCTCTTAATGTTACCACCATTGCTTTTAATGTTACCAAAGGTTGTTTTGACTTTCCTGTATGCTGAGTCTGTCCTTCCGACAATCATATGTTTTTCGATGTCTTCACATTTTTCCTGCAGCCATTTCGTCTTAGCTTCCCTGCACTTCCTATTTATTTCATTCCTCAGCGACTTGTATTTCTATATTCCTGATTTTCCCGGAACGTGTTTGTACTTCCTCCTTTCATCAATCAACTGAAGTATTTCTTCTGTTACCCATGGTTTCTTCGCAGCTACCTTCTTTGTACCTATGTTTTCCTTCCCAACTTCTGTGATGGCCATTTTTAGAGACGTCCATTCCTCTTCAACTGTGTTGCCAACTGCGCTATTCCTTATTGCTGTATCTATAGCGCTAGAGAACTTCCAACGTATCTCGTCATTCCTTAGAACTTCCATATGAGCCCTAATTTCTCGTATCTTCGTGGCGGCAGTAGAATCGTCCGGCAGTCAGCTTAAAATGCGGGATCTCTAAATTTTCTCAGAAGTGTTTCTCGAAAAGAGCTTCACCTTCCCTCCAGGTACTCGCATTTGTGTTCCTGAAGCATCTCTGTAACACTTAACGCGCTGTTCGAACCTATCGGTAACAGATCTAGCAGCCCGCCTCAGAATTGCTTCGATATACTCCTTCAATGCGACCTTGGACGGTTCCCAAACACTCGATCAATACTCAAGAACAGATCGCACCAGCAACCTTTATGCGTTCTCCTTTACAGGTGAACAACTCTTTCCTAAAATTCTCCCAGTAAACCGAAGTCGACCATTCGCCTTCCCCACCACAGTTCACACATGCTCGTTACACGTCATACCGCTTTGCAACGCTACGCCCAGATATTTAAAATACTTGACTGTATCAAGGTGGGCACATTACAGGTTTGATCTTCCTACTCATCCGCATTATTTTACATTTTTCCTCATTTAGGGCTGGCTGCCGTTCATCACTCCGACTGCAAATTTTTTCTAAATCGTCTTGTATCTTCATACAGTCACCTAAACTCGACACCTTACCGTACATCACACCATCATCAGCAAACAACCCCAGACTTCTATCCACCATGTCCACCAAATCATTTATCTATATAGAGTAACAGCCGTCCTATCACACTAGCCTGGAACACTCCTCACGACAGCCTCGTCCCTGGTGAACATTCGCCATTGAGAGCGACTTACTGGGTTCTATTATTTAAGAAGTCTTCGAGCCAGTAACATGTCTGTGAACTTATTCCATGTAATCGTACCTTCATTAATAGCCTGCAATGGGGCAACGTGTAAAATGCTTTCCGGAAATCCAGAAATAAGGAACCTGCCTTTTGCTTTTCATCCATAGTTCACAGTATATCATGTGAGAAAACGGTAGGCTGAATTTCGCACCAGCGACGCTTTCTAGAGCCAAGCTGATTCATGGACATAAGCTTCTCAGTCTGAAGAAAATTCATTATTTCCTAACTGAGAGTATGCTCAACGATTCTGCAGCAAACAAAAATAGTTAGTGTTATTTGTGTGTAATTTTGCGGGTCCGTTTCTTTCCCTTTATTATATACTCGAGAAACCTCCTCCTTTTTTTCAGTCGCGAGGGACTTTGTGCTCGCCAAAAATACACGATAAGTGTAAGCTAAGTAAGGGGCCAATGCCGTAGAGTTCTCTTTGTAAAATTTCAATGTTGATGAGAGTGGTGCTACTCTCATTAACATTCCTCCTGCTCGAACCGTTTCTGGTAAAGGGCAAAGGGGACATGCGAGAATAGGGGAGACTGTGTCACTACAATTGACTGCTGCAAAGCTACGGCAATGTTCATTCCTCAGTTGGTAGTGTGGAAGGAGTGAGAGTGAAACACAAGGAAACAGTCCCTTGAGCGTAAAAACGAGGATTCGAATGTATGTGAATTTTGTGGCAGTTCGATCTGTAACAGGGAAGACGAAAACACTCGTGCCACGCACGTTCAGGGATTTCAGCACCGTTTTGATATTAACGTGGACTGTCTTGCGTTTGGACGCTAACTATTTCCACCAGTTAAGGGGATCTGCGTACTTGATCTCCCTACAAAACGCCTTGGAATCATTCTTGGAATCTGTACCACTGAATGTCCATCAGGAATGTGGTTTCAGCATTATTTTTCACCACCTCAATTCTCACTAGCATCAACGGATATTATTTGTAGTATCGTTCCGAGAACCGATCGCGGTCCTCTGGTTTGGAGCCGAGTGGAAGGCTTAAACCAGAGGCTCAGACGATTCTGCGGAGAACTGGGGTGCAAATTTCTCGACCTCCGCTATCGGGTGGAGAAATGTAGGGTCCCCCTGAATAGGTCAGGCGTGCACTACACGCCGGAAGCGGCTACGAGGGTAGCGGAGTACGTGTGGAGTGCACATGGGGTTTTTTTAGGTTAGAGAATTCCCTCCCTAGGCCCGACAAGACGCCTCCTGAGACGCGGCAAGGCAGGAGTAGGCAAAATGCAACAAGGAATAACAATATTAATGTGCTAATAGTAAACTGCAGGAGCGTCTAGAGAAAGGTCCCAGAACTGCTCTCATTAATAAACGGTCACAACGCCCATATAGTACTAGGAACAGAAAGTTGGCTGAAACCAGACGTAAACAGTAATGAAATCCTAAACTCTGATTGGAGTGTATACCGCAGAGATAGGCTGGACAGTGAAGGGGGAGGCGTGTTTATAGCGATAAGAAGTGCAATAGTATCGAAGGAAATTGACGGAGATTCGAATTGTGAAATGATTTGGGTGAAGGTCACGGTTAAAGCAGGCTCAGACATGGTAATTGGATGTCTCTATAGGCCCCCGGGCTCAGCAGCTGTTGTGGCTCAGCACCTGAAGAATAATTTGGAAAATATTTCGAGTAGATTTCCCCACCATGTTATAGTTCTGGGTGGAGATTTTAATTTGCCGGATATAGACTGGGAGTGGCAGGGACAAAGAATCCAGTGAAATATTTTTAAGTGCTTTATCTGAAAACTACCTTGAGCAGTTAAACAGAAAACCGACTCGTGGCGATAATCTATTAGACCTTCTGGTGACAAACAGACCCGAACTATTTGAATCAGTTAATGCAGAACAGGGAATCAGCGATCATAAAGCGGTTACTGCATCGATGATTTCAGCCGTAAATAGAAATATTTAAAAAGGTAGGGAGAATTTTCTGTTTAGCAAAAGTGACAAAAAGCAGATTACAGAATACCTGACGGCTCAACACAAAAGTTTTGTCTCAAGTGCAGATAGTGTTGAGGATCAGTGGACAAAGTTCAAAACCATGGTACAATATGCGTTAGATGAGTATGTGCCAAGCAAGATCGTAAGAGATGGAAAAGAGCCACCGTGGTACAACAACCGAGTTAGAAAACTGCTGCGGAAGCAAAGGGAACTTCACAGCAAACATAAACATAGCCAAAGCCTTGCAGACAAACAAAAATTACGTGAAGCGAAATGTAGTGTGAGGAGGGCTATGCGAGAGGCTTTCAATGAATTCGAAAGTAAAGTTCTATGTACTGACTTGGCAGAAAATCCTAAGAAATTTTGGTCCTATGTCAAAGCGGTAGGTGGATCAAAACAAAATGTCCAGACACTCTGTGACCAAAATGGTACTGAAACAGAGGATGACAGACTAAAGGCCGAAATACTAAATGTCTTCTTCCAAAGCTGTTTCACAGAGGAAGACTGCACTGTGCTTCCTTCTCTAGATTGTCGCACAGTTGACAAAATGGTAGATATCGAAGTAGACGACAGAGGGATAGAGAAACAATTAAAATCGCTCAAAAGAGGAAAGGCCGCTGGTCCTGATGGGATACCAGTTCGATTTTACACAGAGTACGCGAAGGAACTTGCCCCCCTTCTTGCAGCGGTGTACCGTAGGTCTCTAGAAGAGCGAAGCGTTCCAAAGGATTGGAAAAGGGCACAGGTCATCCCCGTTCTCAAGAAGGGACGTCAAACAGATGTGCAGAACTATAGACCTATATCTCTAACGTCGATCAGTTGTAGAACTTTGGAACACGTATTATGTTCGAGTATAATGTCTTTTCTGGAGACTAGAAATCTACTCTGTAGGAATCAGCATGGGTTTCGAAAAAGACGATCGTGTGAAACCCAGCTCGCGCTATTCGTCCACGAGACTCAGAGGGCCTTAGACACGGGTTCACAGGTAGATGCCGTGTTTCTTGACTTCCGCAAGGCGTTTGACACAGTTCCCCACAGTCGTTTAATGAACAAAGTAAGAGCATACGGACTATCAGATCAATTGTGTGATTGGATTGAGGAGTTCCTAGATAACAGAACGCAGCATGTCATTCTCAATGGAGAGAAGTCTTCCGAAGTAAGAGTGATTTCAGGTGTGCCGCAGGGGAGTGTCATAGGACCGTTGCTATTCACAATATACATAAATGACCTGGTGGATGACATCGGAAGTTCACTGAGGCTTTTTGCAGATGATGCTGTGGTGTATCGAGAGGTTGCAACAATGGAAAATTGTACTGAAATGCAGGAGGATCTGCAGCGAATTGACGCATGGTGCACGGAATGGCAATTGAATCTCAATGTAGCGAAGTGTAATGTGATGCGAATACATAGAAAGATAGGTCCCTTATCATTTAGCTACAGAATAGCAGGTCAGCAACTGGAAGCAGTTAATTCCATAAATTATCTGGGAGTACGCATTAGGAGTGATTTAAAATGGAATGATCATATAAAGTTGATCGTCGGTAAAGCAGATGCCAGACTGAGATTCAGTGGAAGAATCCTAAGGAAATGCAATCCGACAACAAAGGAAGTAGGTTACAGTACGCTTGTTCGCCCAATGCTTGAATACTGCTCAGCAGTGTGGGATCCGCACCAGGTAGGGTTGATAGAAGAGATAGAGAAGATCCAACGGAGAGCAGCGCGCTTCGTTACAGGATCATTTAGTAATTGCGAAAGCGTTACGGAGATGATAGATAAACTCCAGTGGAAGACTCTGCAGGAGAGACGCTCAGTAGCTCGGTACGGGCTTTTGTTAAAGTTTCGAGAACATACCTTCACCGAAGAGTCAAGCAGTATATTGCTCCCTCCTACGTATATCTCGCGAAGAGACCATGAGGATAAAATCAGAGAGATTAGAGCCCACACAGAAGCATACCGACAATCCTTCTTTCCACGTACAATACGAGACTGGAATAGAAGGGAGAACCGATAGAGGTACTCAGGGTACCCTCCACCACACACCGTCAGGTGGCTTGCGGAGTACGGATGTAGATGTAGATGTAGATGTAGATCCATTCACGTGGCCGACCCAATCGCAGGATTTGACGCCTGTGGACCACTTCTTGTGGGATCCTATGCAAAGTTTAATTTATGAGACACCTGTAGAGACAGAAAAAGATCTGTTGGCACGAGTTCTGGCCACTGCGGTACAAATTGCAGAGACAGCAGGTGGGATGAAGAGTGTGTACCAGAACATGTTTCGTAGGTACGATGTCTGGAACAACGTTGGTGGTCACCACATCGAGACGCTGTTGTAATGCATCACTACTGTTTTGTGCATTGAGTATGCTAGATTCTTTCTTCTTTTAGAATAATTTAAACAGGTATTGTTTAAGTATTAATGCAAACAAATGTGCTTAAGAGATAAATGGGCGTTTCGTTACGTTTAATTTCGAATTTTTACCTAATAACTATACTGCGTCACGCCTAGTTTCACTTTCCTATCAGAAGTGGATGAGTTAAACAGCTGAACTGAAACCGTCGTAGAAAGATGTACTCATTCATCTCTACAAGTCATACAAGTTTCTAACGGAAATTTCCGAACACACTGTATAAGTATGATTTTCGTTTGGTATGCATGTAGAGGGTGTCGTTAATGCATAATATAGTTTTAAAAAATTACATCATATACTGTGTTTTTATAAATGCACTTTAAAATCAAAGATATCCGCCCATTCCCGAGTGCCTCTACTGAAAATAATTGATCATTACTTGCATATCTGCTCACTTGTTAACTCGTAGTCTCAAGCGTAGTAGGGAACGTAAGAATAAGGCTTATACAACAAAACATAAAATAACTTTTCTGTAAATAACAATGGAACAGTAATGAAAAGAACGGTAGTCTCTTGGAAACAGCACATCTTTCCACATCTGCGAAATCAAAATCTACTGCTGGGAAAGATTCAGTATGCTGTCGCCCCACCCTGTGCGCTGTAACTTGCTTCGACCGTCCTTGGCATACATGCTGTCCTTAAGGGGTCGACCATGTCGCATTCTTGGACAGCAGCCCTCTTTATGCCAACCGGTGTGATGACGCAATCCAAATTTCAACTGGCTCTAAACATGGTCATACGCGTGCATGTCAGCATACAGGCTATTTCATTCATTCAGGACGTGGTTGCAGCGTGCAGGAGTAGCGTTCTCTTCAAAGTCGAACCAATGCTAAAATTGTGAGGTTAGGGCTCCAGATTAGGTTGGAAGATCATATCTTCTAATTTCTAACAGCAACGATAAGTGGTGCCCAACATTCATAGAAATGGCTCGAAATATAACTTATTATCACATTTGGGGATTCCATGCCATAGGTGAGCATAGGTACCCGATCGCGTCTACGTTCTTTGTCGACGACCATCAGGCGTCACACATATTTTGCATTTCACATTCCACATAGAAGCGAACACGACGCTGCTGAATCAGAGTCCACTCCTGAGAGCCTACTTACTCACCTTTTTCACGCACTATATTTCTTGGAACCTTTAGTGTTGTATCTAACGGACTTCTAGAAGCAAAACTCATCGCATAGCGAAGAATGCGTACTGTCTAGGCCAACGAAGTCCTCCCGCCCCTTCCAAAAAAGGATATTCAGTATTTTGTATCTTAAAACAGCGGTCTCATGTTGATATGACTTCCCTGATGTGTACGCCAACTCAACCAGCAACATTTCTTGCAGATGCGTTTTTGGTCGAAATTAGGTAGACATAGATGGTGAACTGTAAAGATGGCAGTTGGAATTTTCAACTGGCTATGAAGATTTAGGTTTTCTGCGATTTCCATTCATCCCTTGATACAGACGTTCTTTTGAGAATTCATGATCCAATTACTATCCCCATTCTTCACCAATCCGATGTGATGCTTCTAACGAACTCTTCGATGCTAGAAAGTTTTACCCTAAACTTGCATTCTTCTTTCATGAGACACTAAAGGCCCTGTGACAGACATATCATCAGTGCACACAGGCCACATCGTTGCGTATACGCTTGTCGGGACAACACATTATAGTGAGCCGTATTTAGAATGCAGGGTTACTTATTTGTACATTTCACAGATACCTGTAGAGACAGATGTTTGCCGGCCGTGGTGACCGAGCGATTCTGGGCACTGCAGTCAGGAACCGCGCAGCTGCTACGGTCGCAGGTTCGAATATTGCCGCGGGCATGGACGTGTGTGCTGTCCTTAGGTTAGTTCGTTTTAAGTAATTCTAAGTCTAGGGGACTGATGACCTCAGACGTTAAGTCCCATAGTGCTCAGAGGTATTTGAACCATTTTCAGTCAGGTTCCCCATAAACACACACGCACACACACACACACACACACACACACATACACACGTACACGTGTAGGTGCACACAACTACACAATGCATAAGGATGGTGGAATTTTTTCGACAGCTTATATACCGGGTGGTTATAATTATACCTTCCCTGTTTAACACGTTTTAACTCGGAAAGTAATTGCCGTACGAGCATCAAACTTGCTAGACACGGGGAAGAGAAATAATGCAGAATCCTTTCAAGTGGAACACTTTTAATGTGCTGCTATTTTACTTCATACCATTATGTAACGGTACCATCACTGCCGCAAAAGGGGTTCAAAATGGCGCCCATCAGTGTCCAGAAGATTCTGAAAGTGGAGCACAGCGTTCTGCAATGCAGAACGAAGCATATCCGTAGGTATTCTGGCTGCATCTCTTGATATTCTGCGCTTCAGATCAGCACATGCGTGAATGTTCCCCTGGTACACCCTGTCCTTCAAATGGCCCCACAATCGGAAATCATAGGGAGTGAAATGAGGTGATCGTGCCGGGCAAGAACTTGGAAACGATCGTACGATAATTCAATCGTTTCCAAGCGCGTTCCGGAGAAGCAGGTGAACTTCATTATCGATGTGCGTTGGGGCACCATCTAGCATGAAAACTGTTGAGTTCAATGTGTCTCTCTCCTTTAGGGCGAGTCTTACATACTGGCGAAGCATATCGCAGTGATGGTGTCCAGCCACAATGCACGTCTTTGCTCCTTGAGTACCAAGCTGTTCAAAAAAGAATCGGTCAATGATGAACGTACTCGTTAAACCACATCATACGGTAACACGTTCGCCCAACTTCATGCGCAGTGATTGGCGGTGAAGATTTCCACACTAGGCAATTCTGTGTGTTAACCTCACCCGTCACAGAAAAATGAGCTTCGTATGTCCATAGGATGGTACACGGCCAGCCCTCGTCAACTTCAGTCCGTGCAAGAAAATAGAGAGTGAAGTCGACACGAGGTTGTGCGTCCTGTGGTGCAAGCTGCTGCATGATATGGATCTTGTACGGATACCATTTAAAAATGGTTCCAAGCACCTTCCGTACAGTGGATCAAGGGACGTTCAACTGTGGTGACAAAGCGCTCGCATTGCCTGACGATCGGAAATTGCGAGCAGCATTGTCTGTCATAGCAACAGCGATTTCATCAACCACCTATAGTGCAACGGGTCGTCGGCCTCTTCCAGGAGCGACGCCCATTTCTCCAGTTGATTAGAACATCTCCATCATGCTCCGTACAGCGGGTGGAGAAAGAGGACGCTCCCGTAACCGTTTCACCCGGCGATATTCTCGAAGTTCAGCTGCAGCATTACTGTTGTTTTGATAATAGAGCTTCACCAATAATGTCCTGCTCCTTTGTCTAAGCTCATGTTGACACTTCAACAAGTGCACTGCGACTGTCAGGTGTGTGAGACTATGAATCACGACGACAGATCACGCCACCTGCTGGCCACAGCTGAAACGGGAAGACCACGCTGGACATTAATGCTACCAAGTTTGATACCCGTACGGTAATTAGTTTCCGTGTTATAATATGTAAAATAGAGAACGTTTCTCTATAACCACCCGGTATACAACGTGTCAATCGTTTGTAACACTCCGAGGGAGTTAGCAGAATGGAGGGAGCTAACATAGTTGAAAACTTGTTAATGAATGCAGGTATAAGTGTTGATGCTAAGCAGTTTGTTTTGAAGACGTGTATATAAAATGAAACTTACATAAATTTACGTTGTTGTTGTGGTGTTCAGTGCAGAGGCTAGTTTGATTCAGCTCTCCAAGTTACTCTATCCTGTGCAAGCGTCTTCGTCTCCAAGTAACTACTGCATAGTACATCCTTCTGAATCTGCTTAGTGCATTCATCTCTTGGTCTCCATCTACGATTTTTACCCTCCACGCTGCCCCCCAATACTGAATTGTTGATCCCTTGATCCTTAGGAACGTGTAATACCAACCGATCCCTTCTTCTAGTCACGTTGCGCCACAAATTCCTCTTTTAGCCAATTCAGTTCAGGAACTCTTCATTAGATATGTGATCTACCCATCTAATCTTCAGAATTTTTCTCTAGCACCACCTTTACAAATGATCTACTCTCTTCTTAAAATTACCAAATAAGCAGCAACCAGTCGCAAAATCATGTTCTCTTTATTTACTTTTGAAAATCAATTTCAACTGATCAACAGCCATCATCGGTGCTTTCAACGTATATGTTCCCTGAGCGGTAACACTGTCTTAAGCAAAGGTCAAACATTAACATCGCTTTATGTTTGTATTCCTTTCTGTCTGCTTGGTTTACTGCATTTTTATATTTTCTCCTTTCATCACTTAAATTTAATATCTCCTCTGTGACACAAGGATTTCTAGCAGCCCTCTTCTTTTTACATACTTGATCCTCTGCTTCTTGTACTATTTCATTTCACAAAGCTACCCATTCTTCTTCTACTGTATTTCTTTCCCCCATTTTTGTCAGTCGTTCCCTAATGTCCTCTCTGAAACTCTCTACAACCTCTGGTTCTTTTACTTTATCCAGGTCCCGTCTCCTTAAATCCTCACCTTTTTGCAGTTTCTTCACTTTTAATCTGCAGTTCATAAGCAACAGGCTCTGGTGAGGGTCCACATCTCCCACTGAAATGACTTACAATTTAAAACTTGATCCCTAAATCTCTGTCATGCCATTGTATAGTCTATCTGAAACCTTCTAGTGTCTCCAGGCCTCTTCCACGTATACAACCTCCTTTCATGGATCTTAAAAGAAGTGTTAGATATGATTAAAAATTCTACCAGGCGCTTTCCTCATCCATTCTCTGTCCCCATTCGATATTCACCTACTATTTTCCTTATCTTTTCTTTTCTTACTATCGAATTCCAAAGCCCATGACTGTTAAATTTCCGTCTCCCATCACTATCTGAATAAACTCTTTTGTTTCATCATACATTTCTTCAGTCTCTTTGTCATCTGCGGAGCTAGTTGGCATATAAACATGTACTACTGTGGTAGGCGCGGGCTTCGTGTCCATGTTGGCTACAATTATGCGTTCACTATTCTGTTCGTAGTAGCCGACCTGCGCTCCTATTTTTTATTCATTTTTAAACCTACTCCTGAATTAGACTTTATAACCGTGTATTCACCTGAGCAGAAGTCTTGTTCCTCCGGCCACAGAACGTTACTAATTCCCACTATATCTAACTTTAACGTATCCATTTACCTTGTTAAATTCTTCTAACTACCTGCTCGATTAAGGGATCTGACATTCCATGCTCCGATCCGTAGAACGCCAGTTTTGTTTCTCCTGATAACGACGTACTCCTGAGTAGTCCCAGCCCGGAGATCCGAATGGGGGACTATTTATCTCCGCAATATTTTATCCAAGAAGACGCCATCATCATTTAACCACACAGTCAATTCGCATGCCCTCAAGAAAAATTGGGGCTGTAATTTCCCCTCGTTTTCAGCCGTTCGCAGTACCAGTTTAGAAACGCAGTTTTGGTTAATATTACAAGGCCAGATCAGTGCATCATGCAGACTGTTGCCCCTGCAGCTACTGAAAAGGCTGCTGCACCTCTTCAGGAACCACACATTTGTCTAGCTTCGCAACAGATAACCCTCCGTTTTGTGTTTTACAGGGATAAGTGAGCTTTCCTGACCAAGAGTAGTTTAGTCGTATCAAATATAGACCTGATTTTTGGAAGAAATTTGTGAGAAAATACGTTTGGAGAACAGCACTGGATGGTAGTAAAACATGACTGTGGGACAACCGGAACAGAAGAGAATCGAAATATTCCAGATGTGGTGCTACAGGGGAATTAGGTGGACTGATAAGGAAAGGAATGAGGAGGTTCTGCACAGAATCGAAAGGCATGTGTGGAAAACATTGACGAGGAGGCGGGACAGGATGATAGGAAATCTGTTAAGAAATCAAGAAATGAAACCGTGGTATTAGAGGGAGCTGTAGAGCGTAACAACTGTAGACGAAGACAAGAGATTGGAATACATCCAGCTAATCATTGAGGACTTGGGTTGTAGATGCTACTCTGAGCTGAAGACGTTGGCACGAGTGAGGAATTCGTGGTTGGCCGCATCAAACCAATCAAATGATTGGTGACTCCAAAGAAACGGAAAAAGGGAATGCCACGAACGACATACTAGATATCATGACTGGTGGGGGATGAATTTGAGAGTGAAAGTGCGTCTGAAGCTGCCTAACTGGAAAACCGCGACCTCCAATAAAAACATATTGAGCCATGGTGCGCCTTTTCTGGTCACCAGCTCTTCGCCATGACACTGTGAATTACCCGGCTGTACTAGGATCGCTGCCCCTGTTGCGATGTCGCGGGTGTTTCGCTCTCGCGTCAGTGGGGAACGCCAGGACGTGCTTCAGTGGACGAAAGAGGAAAACACGCGTGCTCGCCCAGCAGCGGCACGCCGGGCCTACCTCGTAAGACAGTCGCGAGTTTCTGGTGGACCTAACTGATGTCAACTCCAGACGCTGTTCGTCGCATTGCCCTGGTGCCTATTTTCTCGGAGAGATTCATCTCTGGAGACCACCTCGAACAGCACTCTCCATCGAAGGTGTAAGTGGTTTTGGTGCCTTCGTTTCGTTGAACCATTTGCGCTCCAGCGAGTGTACTTTTTGCTTGGTTGCCCTAATGAACGCGTTGTTGAAGTGAGAGCAGCCGGAAAAGATTGTGATCCCATCGAGACCAGCAGTTACTACATCCTTTTAAAAATCCGCTGGTTGGATTACTATTAGGAAGCTGATTAGCAGAAAGGTGTGTCTGTTACATTTTTTGAATTTTGTCACAGTATCCAGAAGTTATGTATTGTCTGTATGAGATGTTCAGTGTATTTTGATTGTCATCAAGTCGACGTCACTGGTATATTGCTGTAACATTTGAGTCACTTACATACGTGCATTTATTTGAAGGCACTCACTCAGTTAGCAGTAAAGACTCGTATTTTGTAAAGCTAGTCATTTACAGGGTGTTTCAAAAACGACCGGTATATTTGGAATGGCAATACAAACTAAACGAGCAGCGATAGGAATACACCGTTTGTTGCAATATGCTTGGGACAACAGTACATTTTCAGGCAGCCAAACTTTCGAAATTACAGTAGTTACAATTGTCAACAACAAATGGCGCTGCGGTCTGGGAAACTCTATAGTACGATATTTTACACATATCCACTATGCGTAGCAATAATATGGCGTAGTCTCTGAATGAAATTACCCGAAACCTTTGACAACGTGTCTGGCGGAATGGCTTCACATGCAGATGAGATGTACTGCTTCAGCTGTTCAATTGTTTCTGGATTCTGGCGGTACACCTGGTCTTTCAAGTGTCCCCACAGAAAGAAGTCACAGGGGTTCATGTCTGGCGAATAGGGAGGCCAATCCACGCCGCCTCCTGTATGTTTCGGATAGCTCAAAGCAATCACACGATCATCGAAATATTCATTCAGGAAATTAAATACGTCGGTCGTGCGATGTGGACGGGCACCATGTTGCATAAACCACGAGGTGTTCGCAGTGTCGTCTAAGGCAGTTTGTACCGCCACAAATTCACGAAGAATGTCCAGATAGCGTGATGCAGCAATCGTTTTTGATCTGAAAAATGGGCCAATGATTCCTTTGGAAGAAATGGCGGCCCAGACCAGTACTTTTTGCGGATGCAGGGACGATGGGACTGCAACATGGGGCTTTTCGGTTCCCCATATGCGCCAGTTCTGTTTATTGACGAAGCCGTCCAGGTAAAAATAAGCTTCGTCAGTAAACCAAATGCTGCCCTCATGCATATCGCCGTCATCAATCCTGTGCACTATATCGTTAACGAATGTCTCTCGTGCAGCAATGATAGCGGCGCTGAGGGGTTGCCGCGTTTGAATTTTGTATGGATAGAGGTGTAAACTCTGGCGCATGAGACGAAACGTGGACGTTGGCGTCATTTGGATCGCAGCTGCAACACGGCGAACGGAAACCCGAGGCCGCTGTCGGATCACCTGCTGCACTAGCTGCACGTTGCCCTCTGTGGTTGCCGTACGCGGTCGCCCTACCTTTCCAGCACGTTCATCCGTCACGTTCCCAGTTCGTTGAAATTTTAACAGATCCTTTATTGTATCGCTTTTCGGTCCTTTGGTTACATTAAACCTCCGTTGAAAACTTCGTCTCGTTGCAACAACACTGTGTTCTAGGCGGTGGAATTCCAACACCAGAAAAATCCTCTGTTCTAAGGAATAAACCGTGTTGTCCACAGCACACTTGCACGTTGTGAACAGCACACGCTTACAGCAGAAAGACGACGTACAGAATGGCGCACCCACAGACTGCGTTGTCTTCTATATCTTTCACATCACTTGCAGCGCCATCTGTTGTTGAAAATTGTAACTACTGTGATTTCGAAAGTTTGTCCGCCTGAAAATGTACTGTTGTCCCAAGCATATGGCAACAAACGGTGTATTTCTATCGCTGCTCGTTTAGTTTTTATTGCCGTTTCAAATATACCGGTCATTTTTGAAACACCCTGTATACGTAGTTCCTGTATATACGCGCATTTTTTTTGAATGATCGCAGTATTGGATTATATTGTTTATTAATCTCTTGACTTATATTAATTGATGTTCGGTTGGTGTTTGCTGTGTCTTCTGCGGTCTGTTTGTGTTCCAGTTTTTTGCCAGCTGGGGTGTGCGGGAGCAGCGCTACGTCCCACTTCTGTGCACAGAAGCTGTGACGTGCAGTCTAATGGGAAGCTACTTCCGATTGGTCCCCAGCGTTTAGATGTTGTTTTGGACGGCTGGTCTGTTGCTTCAGGCATTTTAAGTTAAGTAACCGTTTGCCCAGAGCAGCCTGGCGTCACTGCCCATTTGGTAAACTTTTTACGTGTTTCATGTAATCTTAAAAAAAGTTTTTAAAATTTGTTTTTGAATGAATTGTATTAATTGGTAACTTGTTCCGCTGTTTGTGTTATTTGGATTCTTAATGAACTGGTCTGCCTTTCATAAATCACTTTTATATTGCAAATTTTTGCTCATTAAAAAATATCTATCTGTGTCACGTTTCTTAAATTACCTCCATATTGTAATTTATTGTTCTTTTAAGTATTGAAATCTTTGTGGCTCATCTCTTTAAGTCAGTCTTCGTGATTATAATCTGCTGTCTTTCTTAAGAAGCAAGCTATCTGCGATTTTGGTATTGTCTTAAAGATGGCCATGTGTTGAGTGTGTCATAGTTGTTTTATAAATATTGTCTTGAATTAATTGTTAATTTACTGTTTTGGTAGTTGCTGTGTTTAAGGAGTGACATTATAGGGCCCTTGGCCTTCCATGCTAAGTGTACCCCTCATCTCGACTTCCTAAGTTACACATATCTCAGTAGATAAAACTTCCCACAAAAAGGTCATGTTCTTTTTTTCTGTAGGACTACTAGTTTGTGCGGCTCGAGCGAGAGAATTCGAAATTCTCGCACGTGTTTTGTAATGGCCAATTATAACGTTGCTGGTTGCATAAAATTACGTCGGTAGGTGCAGCTGAATCGCCCTGCATACGCAAGCCTAACACACATTTTTTTTTTTTTTTTTTTTGTGGCACGAATTTCAAACAAAGGGGTCATGGAAAACCTTTGTTGGTGCGTGCACATAAAGATATAGAGATATGGACATACGCAGACAGTAAGGCAGTACGTGTTGTAGGTAAGCGCAACAACAAGATGTGAACGAGATCGGTGCAGCTTGCGAGTACGTAAGAAGATGGTGCAGTCCTCGGGAACACACGATGGAGGAGGGAGGGCCGTGCGACAGACGTGTGGGCAGAGCAGGGCAGAGCGGATTGCGGCGCTGGTGTTTGTGGAGCGGGTAAGCGGGTTGCCGGCTCCCGCCGTGTCGCGCTAATAGGCTTGCAGTCGCTGAGGCGGGCGGGCAACGAGGCCTGTGGTGTGGTGTGGCGTGGTGCGGCTACTGTGTATTCTGCCCTGCAGAGGGGCGGCACGTTCGCCTCGACGTCGCGGACACTGCGTTGTGGAAACACTCTGCCGGCCAGTAAAATGTCACCACGAAGGCAACATGCAGCAAACGTCAAATCGGCATGAAACGTTCTTTTTTTTATTTTATTTTTTATTGTGTGGTGGTGGTGCAGAAGTCTGATCAACTTCGTTGATTTTTACTTCTGTAGAAAATGGAAAGGATAAAAATTTTCTCTTTATTTATTTATTCTTCTTTGAGCTTTAGTCTGGGCACACAGAAGGGTCCTTTAACTCGTTGCTTTTGGTGTGTGTTTGAAAACATGTGTGTAGAAGTGCTAAAGGACTTTATGTCCTTAAATTATGGAGAATTAGGTAGGGATATCATTTACGGAGGCTCAAATACTATCGCCTTCTGTAATTTATATTTGTGGTTGCGTAAGGGTTCTACCGTACCTACTGTGGTGAGTTGTGGTGTACTGTCACGTATCATGTCCAACTACCGAAACAACGTTCGTGCCTTCTCCTTGACATTGTCTGAGAGATTCGCTTAAGGCTCGATGAATATCATGATTCCGGAATGAGATTTTCACTCTGCAGCGGAGTGTGCGCTGATATGAAACTTCCTGGCAGATTAAAACTGTGTGCCCGACCGAGACTCGAACTCGGGACCTTTGCCTTTCGCGGGCAAGTGCTCTACCAACTGAGCTACCGAAGTACGACTCACGTCCGGTACTCACAGCTTTACTTCTGCCAGTATCCGTCTCCTACCTTCCAAACTTTACAGAAGCTCTTCTGCGAACCTTGCAGAACTAGCACTCCTGAAAGAAAGGATATTGCGGAGACATGGCTTAGCCACAGCCTGGGGGATGTTTCCAGAATGAGATTTTCACTCTGCAGCGGAGTGGGCGCTGATATGAAACTTCCTGGCAGATTAAAACTGTGTGCCCGACCGAGACTCGAACTCGGGACCTTTGCCTTTCGCGGGCAAGTGCTCTACCAACTGAGCTACCGAAGCACGACTCACGTCCGCTACTCACAGCTTTACTTCTGCCAGTATCCGTCTCCTACCTTCCAAACTTTACAGAAGCCCTTCTGGCAGAAGGTCGGGCACACAGTTTTAATCTGCCAGGAAGTTTCATCATGATTCCGGATCCACCACTGGGCTCCAGTGATCCATCGTAGGAATCTGCTTTGTACAACCTGTAACTTCTTGTAGTTAGTGGCACACGTAGTACCCCAAGAGGTCGATCACTACAAAATAGATGGTTTGACTGTGGCGTGGTAGAACTGGAGTTTCGTGCGTTGGCTGAGGTAAGAGCTCTTCAGAAATGGGAGGAGACCTCCCAACATTCTGAGGCCAGACGTCTTCTTCTTCATAATGTGATTACTATACAGCAGTTTGGCGTCCCGTTGCACTCCAAGGTATTTTACAGTTGTTGCCCAGGGGAGTGGCTGGTCTGATATCCATAGGCGTCATTGGCGATGGGAGTCCGACGTGTGAACTTTGGTTTTCTCTGCTTTTATCGTTATTTTGTTCCTGTGGGTCCAGTGGTCCACTAAATCCAGTTGGGGCTGCATCCGTGTGACGAGGTGGTCCATTCAGGTGACTGCAGTCAGGAGCGCTGTGTCGTCGGCATAGAAACTGGCAGTAACATGTGGCACCGTCGGGAGGTTGTTAATGTATAAATTAAACAGCAGTGGAGATATGACCGATCCTTGTGGAAGTCCTTCAAGGACAGGCCGTGTTGTTGAATCATGAAACGTGCTACGTAACTGAATAAGCAAACTACTAGCATTCCAAGGGGAGTAAGTACATCCAAAACCTACAGTGTTAAATCTGCAATGTTGATGATCTGTTATCTCATAACCTTTGACAAAGAGAGAACTGAAATTTTTGTGAAGTTTAGTCTCACTTCTTTTTGATTACTAAATGGTTCAAATGGCTCTGAGCACTATGGGACTTAACATCTTAGGTCATCAGTCCCCTAGAACTTAGAACTACTTAAACCTAACTAACCTAAGGACATCACACACATCCATGCCCGAGGCAGGATTCGAACCTGCGACCGTAGCAGTCCCGCGGCTCCTGACTAGCGCCCAGAACCGCATGGCCACCGCTGCCAGCTTTTGATTACTAAACCAGAATCATAATATACAGACAACTAATTAGTTAACTATGATGTTTTTTAAAATTTATATGCAATTTTTTAGTCCACCTTTTCTTCTGTAAGTAAAAGACCATTACATGTAGAAATGTTTTGGTGGCTCAGCAGCAGTAGTGTGCTAAGAGGTAACACAGTATAAAATTAGACATACGTGAATGTAATAGTTCCAGATACAAGGGGTTAAATATTAACAAAAAGTCTTTTTCACTCGCATATGGACTATGCAAGCTACTAGAAACAGGCGGGCCCATAATCAGCATTATCTGGATCCTGTCCTTGATCATCACGCAGACCTAAAAGCTATTTTTTTCTGCCACTTCCTTCTTTAGTCATTTCCTCTGCTACACGCTGGGCTTTCCTGATCGTAACTCAGTCCATTCTCTAGAAGGCTTGCGTGGAGTGATACAAAGCTGCTCTAGTAGCGTAATTTTCCCTTACTATCATCATTTAACGTTATCACCAACACCCATAGAGTTACCATTACTACAAAGATATTTTCTCGTATGCGGATCCAGATGTCAAGACTCATTCGGGTTTTGCGTTCGACATTGGAGACATTTGGAAAGAAGGTCTAGATGAGCTGCCTCTCTATATATTGGTTTAATTGATCCACCACAGTAGATGGTATGCCATTTTCGTACCTAAAGTGTTCCTCTGTACCCGCTGCCTGAGCTTTGCTGTAGTTGTCCATGAATGAGCAGCAGATGGGCAAAGACCATGTATAGGTTTATCATCAGTGGATAATTTGTGGAAGAATTTAGTCCACACTGCTCTTTTCATCCCTTGTAGGTCCTGTTTATTGTTTCTTATTGCCATCCCATAGTACTATTGGAGTTCATCAATGTTTTTGTCTGTAAGTCTTCCTTTACCATTTGGAATCTCCACAAAATGAATGTGCAATACTGCCCATTTCTCTTTACACACTGCATCTAATCTTTTACACGAACATTGACATAAATTCAACGAATAAATAGCTGAAAACCACAGCCTTCTAGATTGAATAGTTCTAAATATAAAGCTACTTAAGAAAGTCTCTGCAGAAAGATTGGATTTTTTTACACTTGCACTGATAAATTTGAAATAATAGAAATTATGCTTCCAATTGGAATTAATCGACAAATGATGCATCAAATTATTCAGGAGAGATCAAAATTATTAAGAGGAAATAATCGGAAAACGTCACTTTTTCACCAGTTTCACCATATGTACTCGCCTTAAGGCAACCGCACGAAGGAATACAATTAGTCCGCAGCTCATGGTCGTGCGGTAGCGTTCTCGCTTCCCGCGCCCGGGTTTCCGGGTTCGATTCCCGGCGAGCAGGGATTTTCTCTGCCTCGTGATGACTGGGTGTTGTGTGATGTCCTTAGGTTAGTTTGGTTTAAGTAGTTCTAAGTTCTAGGGGACTGATGACCGTAGATGTTAAGTCCCATAGTGCTCAGATCCATTTGAACCATTTGAATACAATTAAAGCCATCTCCATTCTGTGTATACGGTGGCATTACCCAGGGAGATTCTCATCACGTCTGAATGTTGGGTATATTTGAGAGGACCATGTTATGCCTCGTTTAAGAAATGACTTGGTGGTCAGGGCCCCAAGACTGTCATGCGAATAAGGGAGCCGATGGGTGCAGGAGGGCCATTCTCAACGCAATGCAGGTTCTCAACGCGCCCATACTACTAGCGTGCGACAGGACGCACGCTGTTCGCTAGGCAGCAAAGGATAATACAGCTATGTGACATGTTTAGAGTCAGACAACAACCTTGTTTGCAGCAAGGTATCCACATAGTCAGTGTGACAGCGTCTGGGAAAACATCGACTGTCGCTCCGGCGACCAGTGTTCGGCTTCCCTTGTTGTGTGTCGTCTTGGTGGAGACAACACTGGAGACAGCAGCGGCAACATAACGCCTTTTCAGAGGTCCGAATTCTGCGTGAAACATCAGTCCGGACGGTTCCATTAGCAGAGGCTTGCTACAAGAAAAGCGAAGACCAAACTTTGCCCGCGCTGTCCAGACGCGCTTCGATACATAGGGTGTTCTACTGTTACTGTGGCCAGCACCACCACCTGAAAACATCAGTCCCTTGAGTTGCCGAGCCACTGGCTCACCTCTGCGCACCAGTGGCTACAGTAGGATAACTTTTAATAGAGAGTTCACACCTCATGGAATGACGTACTTGTATCTGCGTCGCACGCTCAAAAAATGGTTCAAATGGCTCTGAGCACTATGGGACTCAACTGCTGTGGTCATCAGTCGCCTAGATCTTAGAACGACTTAAACCTAACTAACCTAAGGGCATAAAACACACCCATGCCCGATGCAGGATTCGAACGTGCGACCATAGCAGCAGCGCGGCTCCGGACTGGAGCGCCTAGAACCACAAGGCCACCACGGCCGGCTCGCATGCTCAGTTGCACTCATTGCTCAGAGGGTTAAACAGTTGTTCTTGCCTTACACTTAAGGCCAAACTTCGAACAGTGTACCCATTCCCCCCCCCCCCCTCTCCCCCTCGCCCAAAAAAAACATACTCTTGTAATAATGTATTCTGCCTTCTATACTGTACACTTTGATGCGTAGTACTTCCTGGAATTAAGGAAAACTTGGAAGGGAAAACCCACCAATATAACTTACTTTTCACACAACCTGTTTATGTAACAATATATAAACTGTATTTTACAAATAGTCGAAGCATTTAAAATTTGAAAGCTGTATGTCGAAGGTTCGAAGATTAGCGCCTGTGCTTAAAGGTTAAACAGATTAGCAAACAATATGACAATGATAAAGCTTACTTCAAAGCAACCAATCTCTTAATTTCAATCGGCAACTAAGGTGTGACTGGATCTCAACCTGTCCCTTCTGTCAGTTTTATTTTGACTAAAGCCCTGGTTACAGCTGGCTGTTACTATTTTCAAAGTTATCCTGATTGTCAGTAATTAAGACCGCTCTGAAGGAACGTCGTAAAACATTACTTGTGAACACTTATTACAAGAGAACTCACTAGGCGGAACCACAAGATTCAACTAAAATACACCAATATTGACACAGAAACGAACAGCTTAGTACAACAGGTTCTTCAGATTATAACTAATGACTGAAAATACAATCTGAATCAAAGAATTGAACCGGTTAACAGCTAAATCTAACCAAAAGCTCCCTCTATCGTCTAACGGAAACCTGTGCCTAATTGTTCCGGCAGTATTTACGAGCAAGAGCTGATTAATTAGAACATTAATAATCGGGTACAAAGCAGGAAGGAAAGGCAATATATAGCGAGACAAATTTTCAAACGACGACTAGTGTCTTAGTCCAATACTACTGCCTATGTTTACGATCAAAGAGCCGACCGAGTAAGGCTCTGGGGGACGGGTGGAAACTAGAAAATAATACGGAGGGCAGATTGACAGTGAAAGAATTCACCACGAGGATTACAGAACGTTACTCTCCGTTAACAGCAAGCAGTACCATGGATCCACGGTGAGTCGCAGCAGTTACCGAGTGGTGCAGATGAAAGCCCAGTAGAAGAGTGCAGCCAGAGCACGAGCGGTCGCCCGATACGAATTTTGCCAAACAAGTGACGGGATGACGGCTTGCCACATGTAGTCGACACTGACCCCTGTGAAGTGCTCCGGTATCTATGCTGTGCGCAGGCCATTCTTGCGCAGCTCGTGGATTCGGGCGCTACGACCTCGTGACCACCTCTTCTCGCGACGCTACCGCCAATCCACAGTCTTTGTGCTTACCTCTCGGGCTAGCGAAACTCTTATATATATCGGCAAGCAAAGAGATCGTAAGGACACAGCCCACAGACACCATCTCTTCTTCATATATATACGCAATGGGGCCCCAAGAGGGCACCAGACAGGTCTACTAACTCAATGGCGCCATGGGTCAACCTCCCCCTTTCATACCTGAACAAGCCTCCACGAGGGCTAAGGACGCTTTTCTCCGCTGGAATGTTTAACCTGACTTAGATGAACCCTTATGAGCTTCCCCTTTCCCGGGTCGCTGACCAAAAGATTGACCGGGCTTAAAATTTTGACAATGGAAATTTTGAGCTAGGAAAGGCGGGGCAAGCTCTCTTAAGCATTTATCCTGGGAACGTTTCTCCTGTAGACAAGATACCCTATCTTCCCTTGAAAGGGGCGCTTGTTTCTACACTCCTGGAAATGGAAAAAAAAACACATTGACACCGGTGTGTCAGACCCACCATACTTGCTCCGGACACTGCGAGAGGTCTGTACAAGCAATGATCACACGCACGGCACAGCGGACACACCAGAAACCGCGGTGTTGGCCGTCGAATGGCGCTAGCTGCGCAGCATTTGTGCACCGCCGCCGTCAGTGTCAGCCAGTTTGCCGTGGCATACGGAGCTCCATCGCAGTCTTTAACACTGGTAGCATGCCGCGACAGCGTGGACGTGAACGGTATGTGCAGTTGACGGACCTTGAGCGAGGGCGAATAGTGGGCATGCGGGAGGCCGGGTGGACGTACCGCCGAATTGCTCAACACGTGGGGCGTGAGGTCTCCACAGTACATCGATGTTGTCGCCAGTGGTCGGCGAAAGGTGCACGTGCCCGTCGACCTGGGACCGGACCGCAGCGACGCACGGATGCACGCCAAGACCGTAGGATCCTACGCAGTGCCGTAGGGGACCGCACCGCCACTTCCCAGCAAATTAGGGACACTGTTGCTCCTGGGGTATCGGCGAGGACCATTCGCAACCGTCTCCATGAAGCTGGGCTACGCTCCCGCACACCGCTGGCCGTCTTCCGCTCACGCCCCAACATCGTGCAGCCCGCCTCCAGTGGTGTCGCGACAGGCGTGAATGGAGGGACGAATGGAGACGTGTCGTCTTCAGCGATGAGAGTCGCTTCTGCCTTGGTGCCAAAGATGGTCGTATGCGTGTTTCGCGCCGTGCAGTTGAGCGCCACAATCAGGACTGCATACGACCGAGGCACACAGGGCCAACACCCGGCATCATGGTGTGGGGAGCGATCTCCTACACTGGCCGTACACCTCAGGTGATCGTCGAGGGGACACTGAATAGTGCACGGTACATCCAAACCGTCATCGAACCCATCGTTCTACCATTCCTAGACCGGCAAGGGAACTTGCTGTTCCAACAGGACAATGCACGTCCGCATGTATCCCGTGCCACCCAACGTGCTCTAGAAGGTGTAAGTCAACTACCCTGGCCAGCAAGATCTGCGGATCTGTCCCCCATTGAGCATGTTTGGGACTGGATGAAGCGTCGTCTCACGCGGTCTGCACGACCAGCACGAACGCTGGTCCAACTGAGGCGTCAGGTGGAAATGACATGGCAAGCTGTTCCACAGGACTACATCCAGCATCTCTACGATCGTCTCCATGGGAGAATAGCAGCCTGCATTGCTGCGAAAGGTGGATATACACTGTAATAGTGCCGACATTGTGCATGCTCTGTTGCCTGTGTCTATGTGCCTGTGGTTCTGTCAGTGTGGTCATGTGACGTATCTGACCCCAGGAATGTGTCAATAAAGTTTCCCCTTCCTGGAACAATGAATTCACGGTGTTCTTATTTCAATTTCCAGGAGTGTATTATAGCGGCAGACTTGACTATCGTGGGTCTTCCTAATATTTGCCCGAGCTTGCTTCCATTTCTCTCTAAGAACCTCCGGTGGGATAGATGAAGGTAAACATCATTTATCTCTCATAAACTGGAGAGCGGGGAATTCATGGGATATGTCAGCATTAGGCTAGCTGGGGTGGCCTGGGATGGTTCATGCCGCGCGGAGTTGAACGCTAACAGGAGCAAGGTGGTATCTCACTTCTTGGGCGATTTATGATGGTAAATAATCAACGTTGATTTCAAGTCGGGATTAATTCTTTCGGAGAAGGGAGCCTGAGGATAGTAACGTGTGGTGGTAACATGTTTTATCCCATTGCCAAGACAGAATTGTTTAAACGACCTTGCCAGAAATCCAGGAGCGTTATCTGTAACCAACGCCCGTGGTGGCCCGAACCACCTAAATGGTGATAGGAGCGTTCTCACCCCGCTAGGTATCAACCAAACGAACTTCGTAGCAGCTGAGGAGAGCTCCGCCTACCATCCTCCAAGGAAGCCATGGGTCTGAAGATGGTTATGTAAAAAATAACCGAAACCGATTACCTATGTGATTGAGACATAAATGGTGTGATTAAGACTGAACTTTAGTCAAAATATAATAATCTATTGATTACTGTATTCCGAAAATATTTACCAAACCTTGACGTTCATCTACAGGGAATTCGACTCCGATCTAATGAGAGCCCAAAATACCTTGGACTCTCTTTGGACAGAGCGCTCACTTATAAACGACACCTGGAAAATACTCCCAGCCAATCTAAAGACGAGGAAGAATATTCTCCAGACGCCGTGCGGAACTACGTGGGGCTCCTCGGCTGACACGCTACACACGTCGGCACTCGGACTGGTCTACTCTGCGCTCCCGTCTGGATGAATAGTGTTCACACACACACACACACACACACACACAAAAGACCGACGTGCAGCTGAATAGCACGATGCGAATTTTCAGCAGAATCATGAGATCAACCCCAACACATAGTCTGCCAGTTCTGAGCCACATACCACATGCGGACCTACGTCGGAAGAACGCTCTTCTCCGAGAATATAGGTAGATAACCAGCAACGCCCAGCTCCCCATAACCTACGTCATAACTGACCTGGAAAGAAACAGACTTCGGTCTAGACATTCAACAACGATAACAGCCAAGGAATTGCAAAGTATAAACTTTAATGCTATAAAGATCTGGAGGGAACAATGGCGAAGGGTGTGTCCGGAACACTGCCAAGTCCTCCCTTGCATCACTGAGAGACCGCCCGGATATGAGCTACCGCGTAAAATATGGTCGTCCCTTAACTGAATACGCAAAAATCACGGAAGATGTGCGGATACTATTTACAGATGGGGAAAACAACAACTATCAACTGTGACTGAGGAGCCAACAGACAGACCATCCGCCACGTCGTCCAAGAGTGCGACAGAAGAGCATACAGTTAGTGATCTTCTGATGGCAACAGATTCCGCAAAATTCTTGGTGTTTGTATTTAACTGTATTGTTTATTATCTATATATTTTATATTTATTATATAGCAAATTTATTGTCTTTTGTACGGATATCTTTGTTTAAACGTCTATAAGAAACATAAAATGATGTCCACTGGCATACGCTAATTAATAAATAATAATCGTAAGACATCGGTTGGGGGCAGCTGAACCACCTTGTACATTCACTTGCAATATATTCAGATCACCAAATGAGAAAAACAGACATTTGTGCAATCACAAAGTCGCCTCTTTCCCATGATGGCTTTCTCACAACATTGCTGAGAAAAGTGGTGGAACATGGCCTTGTTCGAATGCACGCTTGAAGCTGGCGGGGCATACTTTCGATCAGATCGTCAAACCAGCGCTGGACCAAATTGCCCCACTCTTCGATGACAAATCTGCGTCAGACACATAGTAAACATGGAGCACTTTGCCGCTGTCGACGCCCAAAATTGCTTCTTTCAGTCGATCACATATATGTTCCATTGTGTTAGTGAACGAGAAAACGGCAGGCCACTATATTTATCACGATGAACGAACGTCTTCACAAGAACAGCACAATGGGCGCACAAGTTACCATCCTACAACATAAGTCTTGTACTAAAATATTGGCGATCGAGCCCCAGGATTGCTCGCACAGTCTCGTCCCTATACAGTGGAGCAGTGAGATTGCCCTTAACAACTGCTAGAAATGTACGATAACCCCATCTAGTGGCATCCCAGAATATCTTTCCACCACCACAGGCTTTCCCATGTGGGCCACAGTGTTGCAGACATTCGATGTTACGGGGTTGTCTCCACACTGTGTCTGCGGTTATCATGATTCAAACATATCATACTTTCGACAGTAAATCACGCGCGACGCCAATCGCGGAGGATCCATTCTTCATGCTTTCTTGTCCGTTTGTATCGGGGTCCATTGTATTGTGGCGTACGACGTGGTGCTCAACAAGGTGGCCGGAAATGGGGATTCGCATCATACAATCCTCTCCTAATAGTTTGATGCGATACATGACGCCCTGTAGCATCTTCGAACGCCAAAATCACTTCTGCAGCACTTATCTTCAAGGTTCCTTTCACTCAGGGGTAGACATTGCTCGTCCTGTGTACCTGTGGCACGTGGACCGTATGTGTAATGTAAGTCCTCAACACTACCTGCCAACTGGAACGATACCCAGTTTGCAGCAAATCACTTTGACTTCGTTGCACACATCAAGCAGCTTACAAGGCTGACACACCTTCTGTGGGTAACTTGATGTTGCGGACCCGTCACACTGGTGGCGATTGTCCTTCGAGGTATGTTGGATATTTTCTCTAATGTTCCAAAGGCGTTTCTGATGCGTCTCTGATGGTTCTTTACTTTCAACCTTACTGCTGCAATCCATTCAAGGGCGGCGTTCTACCCGGAGTTAGCGCTCACTGTAGCTGTGCGTATGTTCACGTCAGAGGTGACGTTTCGATAACTGCAGGAACAGTTACAAAACCAAAACACTAGCACCACATATCGGCGTGATGTAAATCTTTGATGTCTGTTCTATCGTGCTCAGAAGTATCCGAAGGATTTGAATTCCTCCCCGCTTGATTTTTATGCAGCCCACGTAATTTTCTCACAGGTCTTCTAATCCCTGTACGGAATAGTCGTTTGACTATACGAAACGGGTACTACAAGGAGAATGCTACATTACAGATGTAAATTAATGCCAGGGTATTACAAATGTCAGAAAAGAGTCTTTAATCCTTGTAAACCTAATTTTTTCCAATAAATAACATTCTAGAAAAAAGTCTCAGTTTGAAATGACAGGACAAAAATTTGGAATGGACACGGACTCAAATCGTATTCAGCAACTACTGCTCCTGTTAACTAGGCACAAAAGATCTTAAACATGGTATCAAACAAAAGTAACCAAGTACACATATGTTTAAACTTGAGAGGACGTGATGTAAAGCTTTCATAGGTCCAGGTTTCCAACCCAGGACCAAACCTGGTTGTTAAACAAACGTTGTTAGACATCGAATTTTTCGTTAGTAAGATTACTGAAATTGAACTGACGAAACAAAAATGATAGTAATGAAATAACGGAGTTACTGACGCACATTTGATATCAAATTGAACTGAAATTAATTGGACAAATTAATTAATTTATAAATTAATTATCCCCACCCTTGATGATGTTATGGGTTTTCTCCAGCTGGCATGTCCCCCTCTTGCACCACAAAACCTCTGGGAAATCCATGCCATTCCCCTCTCCCCATCAAGGAAAAAATGGTGGAAAATTCCAATTTCCGCGGGAAAATAAAGGAATTCAGCTACCTCCACTAACCTAGCTCCCCCTTCCCACTCCTATCATGTCACCCAACCATCTACCACCCCTGGAAACTGCGGGAACAATCTCGAAGTCAGTGTTGGACTGTTGGAATTCGAGGATCTCACGACAGTAGACTAATATACTGTCAGTAACATTGAATTAAACAATTTAAGGCTTTGGAATATTGCTTAAACAATTTTGAGGGATACTTGTTATTTATACAATTTACAGGAGTCAAGGCAGTGTGGAATATTAGTTATTTAAACAATTTGCAGGGATATATTCCACGCATTTTATCTCTAAAACCACAACAAAGCTCGAAATTGACGATGTGACGCTACTGGTATTATTCTCCTGAGAAAAAAAACACTTTACCATTCTAAACTAGCCACAGCCTCATTCAGATTCCACCAAGAGCGCTTTCTTCAACTACAACCAGGAAAAAATCTCTAACTCCAAACAGGATGCTCACCACTTTTCTAACTGCGGCTGCTTCTTTTAAAGCATGGTCACAGACAAAAGATATTTTATGCTGATCACTTTGCAGAAACGCTGAGTGGGCTTCCTTTGCATTTGTTCCTGGAGTCATGGGTGTTAAGGTACTTACGTTTTATTTTTCCTCACTGTTGATGTGTAAGCACATATGGGAAAAATTTGGACACTGACATATCTGAAATTTCATGACGTATTTCGAAGCCCACAACAGATAATGGAAAAACACAGCAAATCGGACGTCTAAAATATTCCTCTGCAATTCGAAGCACTGTCTTACAGACGAGAAAAATGACTGTAATTACGGTGAATTTTCGTTGTCCTATAGCTGCTGGTACGAAGATGCTCTAAACCCACAATAGAGGGTGGGGGCTGATCAGCCTGGACTTGTCCCTAATGATCGAACAAAGAAGACATCACATAACTCTGTGATGCCATAGAACTTTCTGTAGATGCTTTATTGTGACCCTGTCTTGTTCCATCCAGTCTCTAGACAGTCCTATGCTGCCCAAAACTGATGCTTTGTGCCTCTCTGGCGTCATGGAACTTCCTGTGAATGGAGCATCCTAATTGGTTCTTACTTACTTTACCTGAAAAATTGCTCCTGTTGCTCTGAGATGGACTTTCTACGGATGGACAAATTACGAGAACTTTAGCGGAAAACTGTAAGAATTTTTTACAGATCGAGAAACATTCATCAGTCATATTGTACTGACAGTAAAGTCCTAAAAAAGTGATCTACACATAAGAAAATACAGAAACTGCCTCCAAAGACTGTCGAGGAAAGCTCGAATTTTTCGGCGTGAAATCAATCTCCAACCAGGCTATACCACCTCAAACGAGTGTACCACCACACCATATCGTTGTAGAGAACACAATGCGTATCCTACACCGTGCAAAATCATTACTTCTACATCTTACATATACCTATGGACCACCATTTATTCATACACTGTGAAGACACACAGATTCCAAAAACATAAGGTCATGCGCCATATGTAGCCACAGCGCTACACATTACCCATGAGGTTGGTCAGTCATCCACTGTGGCAAACAGTCACAAGGCAACTGCGCCTGCACACGCTGGCCTGGCGCGCGATCAGAGCGCCCTCTGCAGACAGTGGCCATTCTCTGACTTGGTGTAGAAATTCTGTGATGGCTCCCCCAGCACAAAGGCGTCCACAGACCCTACTGTTTCGGATCTAGTCTGCTTGTTGCCGTGGTTTCTCCGGCGAGCTCCGACCACCTCCAAGCTCAGAAATTAGAAAAACATTTACTTTCTGACTGCGAATTAATTTACAGATATCAGCTGCAATATCTGATTTTACACGCCGTAATCGTAGAGTAGAATATGAAAATTTACATAATTTGATAACTTTCCACATGGTGTGAAAGAAAGTCTTACCGATTTTGTGAATGTTCTCGATATTAACCACATAGCAGTATGCTACCGATCGCTTGCACTGTATAATTCCGAAGACAAAGAGAGGAAGTTGTGTACTGTGTATTGTACTGTGGACCTAGAAACGACGGAGAGGCTTCGTATCCCTCAGTGGTTCACAACCCACAACAGGCTACAGCAGTCCACCCACCCCACCGCCGCCCCAGACCGAACCCAGGTTCACTGTGGTGCGGTTCGAGTAATTATAGTGTACGCGTACATGGCTACAGTGTTT
Source organism: Schistocerca gregaria (assembly GCF_023897955.1). Lineage (NCBI taxonomy): Eukaryota > Metazoa > Arthropoda > Insecta > Orthoptera > Acrididae > Schistocerca > Schistocerca gregaria. The sequence continues at coordinate 96,777,753 of NC_064923.1, read as the reverse complement.
GCGCAGCAATCGCCAAGATAGTGTAGTGTGATAAATAACACAGAAAATTTTTGCTCTCTGTAAACTGTTGCACGATGACCGAATTCTTCTCATTGACAAGTTCAGTTTAAATTGTAAATTAGAACAGTAGTGCCAATATCGAAGCGATGTGCACCTTTCACTCTTTCAGAACAATTAACTTACAACAGTAGTACCACACGTGTTTTGTAGTGTTGTAGAAGTAATTTTTACGTAATTTAATAAATAATAAAAAACATTTTTATTTTTACACAAAATCGAATTTTCGTTCATGATCCAAGAATCAACGCAGCGAGTGAGAGCAAATTAAAGGTATACTCATGCAAGGCATCTAAGAGATAGAATACGGGGAGAAAAAGCCCCTTTCTCTCCATACCAGGCAGTTGTCTGTTTGCTGTTAGGAGTGGGGACTAACCCAGCAGATACGGTGATAGGGGATTTGTTTCTTAGATTTAGTGACCCTGTGGAAATCCTCCGCTATACATATTAGTAATCCTGAAGCTAAATAAATCATTACAGGTCTTTTGTTACAAATGGAACCTTGTCTTAGAAACCCCTTCCTGCGAGTGTTTATTCTTTTCTGAAAGGATTTGTTGGACTCAAATATAGTGTGACTTTTTAATGAAGCTCTAAGGCCAAAGGTTACCTTGCTTGCATTGGTACCTCAGTTTTATTGTACTGTACTTAACTTCATTTTCCGTGAAATCGCAGAGGACATGAGTAATCTTAATTGGAACTTTTGTATGCAACTGCATGACTAATTCTCTGGTGATAGATGCAATGCTCTTTTGTGTTTCACCAGCAGACGAGGAGGCATAGTACCATTTCTGTTCTGCACATCCTGGGCCGGATTCCTTCTTCGGGTGGACGCTGCTTGCAGCCTACATGCTCGACACGTTAAATTCACACGTTTCTGTCTTACAAGGCAACCTCATGGCAGCCACACACACACACACACACACACACACGTGCTCTGTAAACACATCCCTGAAGCATAAAATGTGTAAAGATGAAAAGGAATTTATTTATAATGTATTTTTTATTTAAACAATCTTTCATAAAAGATTAGCAAAAAAGAATTTATATTTGCAATAACTGGAGTTTTGTGTGCTGTATGTAAATAGACATGAGAAGAGGTGCATTTTCATAAAAATCGCAATTATGTTTATATTAATCAGCATATATTTGAATAATTTTGTGTATAAATGAAGTAGGTAATCGAAAAAGAAGAAAATAAAAATAATGACCGATACGAGAGTCGAACCAGCGATTGCCACAGATTATTTTTCATCTGTATGTAGTTTAAGTTTCACGAAACTGCTGGTAGAATATGTACCAATGTTCAAAAATTTGCATTAGCCAGAAATCGAACGTAAAACCAGTACGTGGCATGTGAGCATTCTACCACACTTCCACGCAACCTGTCTAGCAAAACCGGCCTTGGTTGAACATATTGAGGTCGGTAGAAAAACTTCCGTGATAATTTTTTCGAGAAGTTTTGAAAATTGCAACGAACCTTTCCTTCGGAGGGGATGGGAGATAAATATTTGAGTTCTCAACTTCACATACCATAAATAAAAATAATTAAAAAATCTGTGTGCCTTATGGTCACCCTGTCAGTCTTGCAGAGATGAAAAATTTTATGCTGCAACATTCAGTAATTTCTGGTGAGAGCATATGAAACGTCCCCTTAGAAAAATTATACACGACTGTGCTTAAACACACACACAACAATTTTTAGCGCAACGCAATCTGACTTTCAAAAATACCTACAAAAGAATGGCCCTGACTAACATTAACCTATACGTTCACAAATCACTTACCACTACTGCCAGCTAAATAAAAGATTCAAACTACTGAAGGCACTAACTACTGATAGGCATAGTTAGCAAATGAAAGATTTTAATACAGAACAAACAATGTATTTACCTTAGTAGTCAAAATATATATAGCAGTTCATGACATCCAGTGTTACAAATTTCAAAACTCCGCCATCTCTCTCCCCACGTCCAAGACTGCTGGCGGATCACCTCCAACTGCGCATCGCTATGCGCTGTTAGCATCCAGCTGTCGCTGCCCAACACTACAATGGCAGACAACAATGCAAACCAGCCACAGACTGCACACGGCACAGCCAGTGATTTTCATACAGAGCGCTACGTGGCGGCGGCGTTACCAATAAAAAAACCTAAACAGCCTACTTACAAGTATTTCATGCTAGGGGACGTTGATGTAAATTTCTACTACATGAGTTCTCAGCTGTGCAGATGTGTTATTGTATACGTGAGGTTAGATTTCTTGACTCTGATTGAGGCTTTGTCCAATTAACAACATTCAATACCGTGTTTTCATTAAGTCGTCTGCGGATTTAGGTCGCCTCGTGTTACTTTACCACTTATTTAGTAGTACAGAGAACTTACATCGAATTCCATTCCGATCCGTTTCTGATCATATGTGGCACTGTATTACCATGTGGTCTGGTGTAGCACATACCTAACCCTTTTAATGAACATAGGTATGTGTCCCTCCCCTCATGAACCATGGCCCTTGCTGTTGGTGGGGAGGCTTGCGTGCGTCAGCGATACAGATAACCGTACCGTAGGTACAACCACAATGGAGTGGTATCTGTTGAGAAGCCAGACAAACGTGTGGTTCCTGAAGAGGGGCAGCAGCCTTTTCAGGAGTTGCAAGGGCAACAGTCTGGATGATTAACTGATCTGGCCTTGTAACAATAACCAAAACGGCCTTGCTGTGCTGGTACTGCGAACAGCTGAAAGCAAGCCGTAATTTTTCCCGAGGGCATGCAGCTTTACTATATGATTAAATGATGATGTCGTCCTCTTGGGTAAAATATTCCGGAGGTAAAATAGTCCCCCATTGGGATCTCCGAACGGGAACTACTCATGAGGATGTCGTTATCAGGAGAAAGAAAACTGGCGTTCTACGGATGGGAGCGTGGAATGTCAGATCCCTTAATCAGGCAGGTAGGTTAGAAAATTTAAAAAGGGAAATGGACAGGTTAAAGTTAGATATAGTGGGAATTAGTGAAGTTTGGTGGCAGGAGGAACAAGACCTCTGGTCAGGTAACTACAGGGTTATAAACACAAAATCAAATAGGGGTAATGCAGGTGTAGGTTTAATAATGAATAGGAAAATAGGAATGTTGGTAAGCTACTACAAACAGCATAGTAAACGTATTATTGTGGCCAAGATAGATACATAGCCCACACCTACTACAATAGTACAAGTTTATATGCCAACTAGCTCTGCAAATGACGAAGAAATTGAAGAAATTTATGATGAAATAAAAGAAATTATTCAGATAGTGAAGGGAGATGAAAATTTAATAGTCATGGGTGACTGAAATTCGGTAGTAGGAAAAGGGAGAGAAGGAAACGTAGTAGGTGGATATGGATTGGGGCTAAGAAAAGAAAGAGGAAGCCGCCTGGTAGAATTTTGCACAGAGCACAACTTAGTCATAGCTAACACTTGGTTTAAGAATCATGAAAGAAGGTTGTATACATGGAAGAACCCTGGAGATACTAAAAGGTATCAGATAGATTATATAATGGTAAGACAGAGATTTAGGAACCAGGTTTTAAATTGTAAAACATTTCCAGGCGCAGATATGGACTCTGACCACAATCTATTGCTTATGACCTGTAGATTAAAACTGAAGAAACTGCAAAAAGGTGGTACTATAAGGAGATGAGACCTGCATAAAGTGAAAGAACCAAAGGTTGTACAGAGTGTCAGGGAGAGCATAAGGGAACAATTTTCAGGAATGGGGGAAAGAAATACAGTAGAAGAAGAATGGGTAGCTTTAAGGGATGAAGTAGTGAAGGCAGCAGAGGATCAAGTAGGTAAAAAGACGAGGGCTAGTAGAAATCCTTGGCTAACAGAAGAAATATTGAATTTAATTGATGAAAGGAGAAAATATAAAAATCCAATAAATGAAGCAGGCAGAACGGAATACAAACGTCTCAAAAATGAGATCGACAGGAAGTGCAAAATGGCTAAGCAGGGATGGCTCGAGGACAAATGTAAGGATGTAGAGGCTTGTCTCACTAGGGGTAAGATAGATACTACCTACAGGAAAATTAAAGAGACCTTTGGAGATAAGAGAACCACTTGTATGAACATCAAGAGCTCAGATGGAAACCCAGTTCTAAGCAAAGAAAGGAAAGCAGAAAGGTAGAAGGAGTATATAGAGCGTCTATACAAGGGCGATGTACTTGAGGGCAATATTATGGAAATGGTAGAGGATGTAGATGAAGATGAAATGGGAGATGCGATCCTGCGTGTAGAGTTTGACAGAGCACTGAAAGACCTGAGTCGAAACAAGGCCCCCGGAGTGGACAACATTCCATTGGAACTACTGATGTCCTTGGGAGAGCCATCCCTGACGAAACACTACCATCTGGTGAAACAGGCAAAATACCCTCAGACTTCAAGAAGAATATAATAATTCCAATACCAAAGAAAGCACGTGTTGACAGATGTGAAAATTACGCAACAATCAGTTTAATAAGCCATATCTGCAAAGTACTAACACGAATTATTTACAGAAGAGTGGAAAAACTAGTAGAAGCCGACCTCGGGGAAGATCAGTTTGGATTCCGTAAAAATACTGGAACACGTGAGGCAATACTGACCTTACGACTTATCTTAGAAGAAAGATTAAGGAAAGGCAAACCTACGTTTCTAGCATTTGTAGACTTCGAGAAAGCTTTTGACAATGTTGACTGGAATACTCTGTTTCACATTCTGAAGGTGGCTGGGGTAAAATACAGGGAGCGAAAGGCTATTTACAGTTTGTACAGAAACCAGATGGCAGTTATAAGAGTCGAGAGGCATGAATGAGAAGCAGTGGTTGGGAAGGGAGTGAGACAGGGTTGTAGCCTTTCCTCGATGTTATTCAATCTGTTTATTGTGCAAGCAGTAAAGGAAACAAAAGAAAAATTCGGAGTATGTATTAAATTCCATGGAGAAGAAATAAAAGCTTTGAGGTTCGCCGATGACATTGTAATTCTGTCAGAGTCAGCGAGGGACTTGGAAGAGCAATTGAATGTAATGCACAGTGTCTTGAGAGGAGTATATAAGATGAACATCAACAAAAGCAAAACGAGGATAATGGAATGTAGTCGAATTAAGTCGGGTGATGCTGACGGAATTAGATTAGGAAATGAGACACTTAAAGTATTAAAGGAGTTTTGCTATTTGGGGAGCAAAATAGCTGATGATGGTCGAAGTAGAGAAGATATAAAATGTAGACTGACAATGGCAAGGAAAGCGTTTCTGAAGAAGAGAAATTTGTTAACATCGAGAATAGATTTAAGTGTCAGGAAGTCCTTTCTGAAAGTATTTGTATGGAGTGTAGCAATGTATGGAAGTGAAACATGGACGAGAAATAGTTTGGACAAGAAGAGAAAAGATGCTTTTGAAATGTGGTGTTACAGAAGAATGCTGAAGATTAGATGGGTAGATCACATACCTAATGAGGAAGTATTGAATAGGATTGGGGAGAAGAGAAGTTTGCGGTACAACTTTACCAGAAGAAGGGATTGGTTGGTAGGACATATTCTGAGGCATCAAGGAATCACCAATTTAGTATTGGATGGCAGTGTGGAGGGTAAAAGTCGTAAAGGAATACCAAGAGATGACTACACTAAGCAGATTCAGAAGGATATGGGTTGCGGTGGGTTCTGGGAGATGAAGAAGCTTGCACAGGATAGAGTAGCATGGAGAGCTGCATCAAACCAGTCTCGTGACTGAAGATCACAACAACAACAACAGGTATGTGTCTATTGTAAAGCGAAAGTAATATCAAATTCCCTTTAAATATTTTCAGTCTATAAGTTATTTACAATTTGCTACGTTTGTAGTGCTCAAGTTATAAGTGTTTACTTACCAACTGTCTACGTTCATAGCTCATGAGAGCACAATGTAGTCACTCACGATAAACGGCCACTGACAGACAAGAATTTTCTTTTTTGCGTTCATACTACAGCCAATATGAGGTAGGTTTGATATGAGAGAACATCGAGACAGTTGCTGCTGCTGTGAAGATGTCACGGTTACTTAATTTGTCAAACGTTTTCGCTTATCGAACATTAACAATTACAAGTGCGATTTATCTGTCCACAGTACACATTTTATTTATAAGAGAAGAACTTTCCATACTTTTGGTTTGCACTAAAATAGATGAATTCTTTGATTACAATTTTGCAATAGCTTAATACAAATTAGAGGCCCCTTCACATAACTCGTTGCTCTATGAAAGACTACACGAAACGTAATATTTGACCAGGGGATGTCAGATTGTGCTGCTCTTTACTCATGGCTCCAAATGTTGAACAATGGGAAATATCGCAGGGCAGTAACCGTGGAATCTTACCAGTTATGTACTCAAGTTAATGTCCACAAGCAGCGGATGGGTATCAACGTCCATTGTCAATAGTGCTAAGGTACTCTTTGTTCAGTGAAGAATCATTTCTTGCTGAATGGAACTTGAATTGACTGTTTTGATTAAGTGTCAATCATATGCAGGACAACTCAAAACTCCTATTCACAGGCTTTCATTAGTTGTGGAGGCGACACAGTAGATGAAGCTTCGGTACGGAACCGATGTACGGAAATGTCCGTTTGAATCTCAAATAACTTAAAAATTTATAACATAAATACAGAATGAATTCTTTGTAAATATAGACCACTGAACCAATCCAGTAACGAACACAAAACGAGGCCCCTCCTGGTAAGCAAAAAGTTGTAAGTGCTATTTGAAGATGGATTCGTAACAAATACGAAACTGGCAACTTTTTAAAGCCATACTTGCGGATGGTTCCTGTTTAAATTATAAATATTATCGAATATATTTTTCTGTATTACTGTATGCTGATACACCTATAATTTCTTTTTACTCCTTTAATTACGGAAATTACGTCCTACTTCTGAATGAGAGGAGCGTAAGTACAATGCTTGTTATAAAAGAAATCTTTGATCACAGACGACCAGTGAGCGCAATGTTCGTACTTTTCTCTGAATTGTTAATAGAACTGATCGCTGAGTTTGGCCACTGTGCAGAACGATAACGCTGTCCCAGTGAGACCACGAGGCTTACATGTGCACCAGGTTGTATTTCTTATTTGTGGGTCACCTAACCATGGAAAAGTAGCATGCTAATGTAAATTATCTTGCAATCCACAGGTAAGCCGAGACAGGGATTAAAATGTATTTATTTGCTCTATTGACTGAGAAAAATCACAGTAAAACTTAATAGACAAGGACGTTTCCTAAAACTCAAATCAAGTTACAAAATAATCGTCGAGAGTTTAGAGTCTCATCTTCCTTTACTATAATGATGGAATCCGAAAAAAAGAATTAAAAATTGTGCCATGGCCGGGACTTGAATTCGATTCTCATTATTTAATAATCAGGAATGTTTGCGATTACCCCAGTACAGCACTATAGAGAACATACCGTCATAGACTACGCTAGTGCAATAAAGTGTGAAACACTGTAGATGTTAACTGTTTATTTTACATATTTGTCAGTTATTGATGGGGCTAGAGTCAAACGACTGTCACGTTATGTATCTTTTATTCTAGGAGTACTGTAGTGAAACTGGGAAAGGCATGTGAATTTTTGAAGTGTGTAATTTCATTCAGGATCTTGTTATTTCCCATGTGGCCATGGATTAATATTTCCATTTCTTCCGAGATGTCCATTTTCCAGATCTTTTCTAAATTATGTAGTACTTTAGATCGTTATCTATCGTATCACGGTGTCCTGTTTCATTTATATATTTCGCTAAAGCTGATGTCTAAAATGACACCTAAATATGGTAACGTTATGTACTTGGGTTTTTGGATGTTGTGTGAGGAAGCTGTGTCACGTTGCTTGTTATTATTTTTATTTTTAGTTGTGCGTTGTGATAGTGTGTCTATTTCATGTTCGTGATAGCCATTATTACTTACAATGTATTTGATAGTGTTCATTTCTCTCTCATAGTCGGCAGCATTAAGTGCTCTGTTTAAGAAAGGATCTGAATGCAGCTTGTTTATGTGAGTTGGGATGTGTGGAAGATTTATTAATGACTGTGTCTGTGTATGTTGGTTTTCTGTATACATTTATATTTAGGGTTTGGTCGGTGTTACTTATTGTCATGTATAGAAAATTAATTTTGTTATCTTTCTCATGTTATGTCATGAACTGTATGCTGTTGTGTAAATTACTGAATCTGTTTGATAGAGTTTCTATTTCTCCATCAGTTCCATTGTATACAATGAATGTGTCATCAAAATATCTGTAGTAGTGTTCTATTTTCCGGGTTATTCTGTCTTTATTGTTGAGAAGTTTATTTTCAAGGTGGTTCACGAAAATTTCCGCAATGATTCCATGTAAGGGCTTTTCTTTGCTAGGCATACAGCTGGTTAGTACATTTTTCCATTAAATGTGAAATAACTGTGTGAATGAACAAGCTCTAGCAATTCTATTAATTCAACTACTTCAGCTGTGGACGTAGTCTGACCTTTTTATAAATTATTTTTGATTATATCTATGTATTCTTTGATGGGTACGCTGCTATGTAAGTTTACTATGTCAAGGGAGATGAGCTTTTTATTGGATGGGATATGAAGATCTTTAATACTTTGAACTGCTTGATATCTATTTCTTACTGAAATCGAGGTTTCAGATTTATATTGTCTTTGTAAAATTGAATGCAGCTTACACATAACTTTGTAGCCTGAATGATTTATAGCACTGACAATTGGTCTGATAGGGATATTAGGTTTATGGATCTTCGGCTGGGCTCTTAACTTTGGGGCTATTGGGTTCATAATTGTTAATCTCTGTGTTCCTTCCCTTGTTAATAAGAAGCAACTGTTTCTTTTGTTTACTGTTGAATTTCTGTGTGAGGTCATGAGAGATTTCTTGTATATGGTTATTCTGAAAGAACTCAAATGTTTTATTTTTGTATTCATGTTTGTCCATGATAACTACTGTATTGCCTTTGTCAGATTTTACTGCTAGTGCATTGCCCTCAATAAAATTCTTGATGATATTTTTAAGTAACTGGTTCTCTTCTTTAGCTTCTTTTAGTGGATTATTTTTAATGTATGTGTCTATTAATTTGTTCGTTTAATGTCATATTACTGTTTGTTCATTTTTGTTTAGTTTGGCTGTATCTGCTGCCATTTTCACTGAGCAAATGGTGTCTTTAATGTTCTGCTGATTGAGTTCAGGTTTCAGGTTATGTTTAAGGCCTTTGTTTAGTAGAGAGAGTTAGTTGCTGCTAAAATGAATGTTTGTGGGATTGACTACTCTTGGGAAAATTTATGGGAAGTCTGACTTGGTGTTTTAAGTGAGATAAATGTGTTGCTTTAATTATGTTTTAAAACATTTACAATAAAAAAACCTTTACATAAACAAGTAACCTGTTGATCAGGGTGTTTATCATGCTACCACAACTGCTACTATTGTATTTTCTTTAAACCATCAAAGGATGCGCCCATAAGCGCCAAATGGCTGCTGGGATATCAGTGACCCTCATGTCAGGCGGGATAGAATGACCAAAAACCATAATGTCCCGCTACAATTCCACACAATACTGTTGCCAATGTAATGGAAAAGAATATTGCTTTCTTCGTGAAAAAATGGAGGAAACTCTGCAGAAATTTTAACCCTTGGCACGCCAATTGCACCTTAAGAAATAAGAGATTGGTACTGGGAGATAGCAGTGTCCCATCGACTGGTGAGCTTCTTCGCGTTAAGAACGGTAGCGTAGCAACTACGTTCGATACGATAAACAAAATTTTGGAACGAAAGCAGTGGATTTTCCCTCATTGGTTGGGTGCCATCCTTTTCTGCCAAAAAGAACAGCCAAAGATGTTGTGCTCAATTGCTCTCTGAAGATGGCAGTGGTGGAACGGAGCCTTCCGCTCAGGGCTAGGAGAAGCGCCAGCTCTCCAACAAAAGCAGGATCAGACTACAGTCTCACTGCCCAGCTCGCGAAGGACCTTCCACCTTTGCCAGAGAGAGAAACGAAAAGCTTTGCTCATACCAGATGTGCCCAGTGCACTCTTAATAAAATTAACTACGAAACCGTTTCAAAACTGAAACAGTGTAGTCTACTGATACGTTATACTTCTGTCACAACGTAATGGAGTGTTTCTTATAGCCGGCCGCGGTGGCCGTTCGGTTCTAGGCCCTTCAGTTCGGAATCGCTTGACTGTTACGGTCGCAGGGTCGAATCTTGCTTCGAGCAAGGGTGTGTGTGATGTCCTTATGTCAGTTAGGTTTAAGTAGTTCTAAGTTCTAGGTGACTGATGACCACAGCTGTTCAGTCCGATAGTGCTCAAAGCCATTTGAACCATTTTTTTCTTCCGATATCTTCTCTTTTGATCAAGTAATCACTCTTTAAAAGAGTGAGAACATGCAGGCAGTAAGGCAAAGACTCGCCACATCATTCTTGATCCACCTTTTTTTTTTTTTTTACTGCCTATCGACTGACAGGTGGGAGAAAAAGTCTTACTAGGTCAGACGATGTCTCTCACCAAACTTCTTGAGTGAAAAGTAGAAATCAGGCGACATTCTTGGTCTTTTTAGGCATCAGTAGGACGCTGTAGTAGACGGCATGAAAGGTGCCTCACATGAGTATTCAACACACAGCCGAGAGGTGATGTTTCCAGAATGAGATTTTCAGTCTGCAGCGGAGTGTGCGCTGATATGAAACTTCCTGGCAGATTAAAGCTGTGTGCCGGACCGAGACTCGACTCGGCACCCTAGCCTTTCGCGGGCAAGTGCTCTACCAGCTGAGTTACCCAAGCAGACTCACGCCCCGTCCTCATAGCTTTACTTCTGCTAGTACCTCGTCTCGTACCTTCCAAACTTAACAGAAGCTTTCCTACAGGTAGGAGACGAGATACTGGCGAAAGTAAAGCTGCGGGGACGGGTCGTGAGTCTTCTTGGGTAGCTCAGTTGGTAGAGAACTTGCCCGCGAAAGGTTAGGGTCCCGAGTTCTAGTTTTGGTCCGGCACACAGTTTTAGTCTGCCAGGAAGTTTCAAGGGGTGATGTGTTTGTGTCAGCACCTAGCATTTGTCACAGTGCTCGCTGCTTGTAGCTGCAAATTCCCTGGGCCAAAAACTGACCAAACGAGGCCGTGATGTTGCCTCCGAGTTGAAACTGCTAAAATGGATGAGAATTTAAAGAGCAATCAAGAATTACTCAGGGAAAGTATATTTCATTTCATATTCTTGGGAAATATCACATAAAGGCACTAGTAGTTGTTCCTTTCTAACCGACTCTCGTGTACCTTAATTGCTTATCAATGTGCTCTTAATAAAGTAAAAAAATTTAGAATTCTGCGTCCCTCCTGTCTTCAGAACGTAAACGTAAATCCGCCTCACTTTAAGGAGGTATTGGCCAGAATGCGTTAACTGCGCCACTACTTTCACTCTCTGTCGTTCGTTACATCCAACGCACTTTACTCTGCTCAGTGAATAGAGCGATTCATGAGCTCACACGTATTAATCGCCCCACGCAGGTGTCGGGTTTTAGGGTGAAAATTCCCGCAGCAGCTTTTTAAGCGTGCGTGACTCTCAGAGCGTTTTTTGCTCCTGGTAGCCTCACTGCCACTGCGGCACAACGCCGAAAGAATGAATGGCCAGTGGCGCTCGGTGCCGTCCGCTTATCAGGGCCGCCGGCAGAGTGGGTGGTGAGTAGTGGGTGGGTGGTCGGGTGGGCCGCTTAACCGCCTGTCCTCTCGAATTGCGATGCAGATGGCGCTCCGCGACACTCATCCAATTAATCTGTCCTCCCGTGCCCGCGACCGCGCCCAGCCATCGCTTCGCCATTTTCAGCCCAAGCGTCCCTCTCCCTAACCAGCCTGCTGCCATCGGACACGGGTACGAGTAACGTCACACCCCAACAAGGGAAAACAGTTCCGAAATTTCCAAATTCACAACAAGAAGCAAATGAGCTGGCGTCCGGGATTTGTCATTCTATGAACTGTGACCTAACCAAGAACCTCGAGAATAGCTCAGTATAACAGCAATAGAACATTATCAAGAAGCGACTAATTATGTACCAAAGTATCACTAAAGGGAAATGTATATCAGTGCCTTGTTTAGCAGCCGGGATAGCGCTCTATAACACTCCTGTCCTGCTATACCAAAAGTTGGAGGCAGTTGATAAAATGGAACTATTTTGTTAAAGTAATTACGGTATAAAGTAACAGAGCAGTGTTACCCCCTGAGAGGAATTTTGTTATGTTGACCGTGATATAACCAACGGAGGTGGCGTATAGGAAGCGAAAGTCAGAAATACATAAATATTTAAACAGCAATAAATGATATTTAACCTATCCACACTGTTTAAAGGATAAAGAAAACGGTCGCCAGCCTAATTAGGCAAGAGAATGATTAACATTCTTGTTCAAGAAAATAGTTATTAGTAACTTTAACGGACAAACACAACCTATACCTCACCACACTTGAGTGCAATGAACTCTGACACCTGCAACCTTAAGATTGGAACTAACAGCTAGAGCAGCACAAACTTTTTCCAAAAATATAACAGATAACGGAACACTCTATTACTTTCAGGGCTTATTCAAACTGAATAAGCTTTATAACATTACTACTAATATTCACCGCAGAATCATAAATAGGACATATGTTAAGTGTTATTTTTCAAACACTTTCCTAGTTGAAATAAATTTATGAATGTAGTTCACTGCAAAATTATTAACTGGTCACAGGTTAAGTCTCTCTCAGCTAAATACTTTTCTATTTAGAGCTAAGGGTAAATGGAATCCACTAACAGATTACTTTTCATTGTTTTTTATTAAGAAGTTGCTGTTTTCATAGATAGTTATCTTTCTATTAATCATTATGCAGTATGAGCACAATAGGCAAACTGTAGATCCTGTTACAACATTAATATGCACTTTTATTACACAAAAGAAACAAGTACTTAGCAAGTTTAGTATATAACTTTCCACTATTACAGTTTTCCACTTTTACTACAGTGAGTCACAATGTTGACAAATTTGCAAGAAGTTGACTCACCTTATAAAACTGACTACAGGCAGCACCATGATCATTAACCAAGCAAAACTTTATAAGCCTCAGTTTTAAGACCTTTTTATTTTTAAAAGAAACAGCAAACTGTCTTTATTACCACAGTCTCCTACTTTCAAGTAAATGATTGAATGGGTGACTTTTAAATTCCAAAAAACCTTAAACTGGACTGTTTCCATCACTGGGAGGCTTTCACAAAACTACATTTACTACCTCCCACAATTTCACTAAATCCACTCCCTTCTTACCAAAGTTCAAACATCATTATTCAATCAACTAATTGACTTTGAGGCTTTCATTTTTTCCACAAACTAGGACACTCGGTAATCATAGTTCACATGGAAAGGAACCTGAGAGGTGTTGTGATACGGAAAAAAATCAAGGTAGGTACATAAATTCAGTTATAAATTACATTGTATTTGTGCACACTGAAACATCCAATGAGCTGATCCTTCACTGTACATTATTATAGTGTTCCATTACAGTGGTTGCGCAATGTGGTGGCGATTGCATGTTGGTAGGTGGATTTGCAGGTAGAATTGCCGGACTCTGACTCTTCTTGGTGGCGGTGATAGACATCAATTCCAGAATAGCTCCGGCTCTTTATTCATCCATGCGAAGCATTGGAAATCGCCAGGAAAAGCTTCTGTCAGAACCAACTTTTAAATGGGCAGTTCAAAGCTTAGTAGCTCGTCCCCGACTGACTCTTGTTCCACCTTTTCTACCTAGGCCAACCACAACTTGCGCGTGCTACTAAGTTCCGTTCCCAAGGGGAACCACAACACCTTTTACATTTGACATAACTAAGAACCCTAAGCAAAGGTCAGCGGTTTACATAACAGCAACCAAACATACTAAATAAAACAGATCATATGCATATATTGACATTTCTACAAAAAAATGTTTAAACAAAGTTACAATTACATACATTAAATTTTCTTCCCTCCAAATGAGGCAAAGAATTCAAATGATAGATACACTACATTGCATAGAATCAAATCATGACATCAAAATTTTAACAAAGAAAGGAGTATACAATTTTGTGTTATCGATTTAAACACATTTACAGAAGCCCAACGATGTAATATTAAATAAAACAAAAGGCAAAATAAATCAGTAGAGCATTAGAGCTATAGTGCTACAGCTCCACTGAGTTTTTTCTTCTTATCACTGCGTTCTTTTGACTGTTTATTTCACTCTCTTAAACCAATCGGATTTGACGATCTGTCTCTAATGATCACACATTTACCTGAAAGGCGAGTGAATGCCAATATTTCTTTTCTCTTTTAGCTTCCCAGAATGTGTTCAACACAGCGAAAGCACCAGGGAAGACATTTATAATTATTTAAGATTTCAAAATGGCAGTGATGCTCCGGTAACAATTTCAACTCTCCATGGTTCATTAGCGAATGAATACTGATGTCATACTTGTACTTCATTACCATGAAACTCGGCAGACAACGTCCACACCCGTATTACAAATGTGAAAGTACCTTTATCTGTTATGTTTTCGCTAGTAAACCGCTGAACCAAATTTGATGAAAATCGGTACGGACATAACGTGAACGCTGAGATAGAAACTAGGCAACGTCAGGAAGTGTGCCGTAAAAGACATTTATTGATTTGAAGAGTGTTAGGTAAATCACTGAAAAATTAGATTCTCTGAACGAAATTACTTACTCTGACTTTTAACTTCATCACATTTGTTAAAATACTTTTATACATTGATACGTACTACGTAATAGGATTCATCGTGATGACTACTAAGTGTATGAAATTCTCAGTGCGTTTAGTAATGTTATTAAAAGTGAAAGTAATCGTCAATTACGTTTTCACGACTAGGTCGCTTCTGATATTCCCTCCCCGCCATCATTTTCCCGCCCCCTCCCCCACACCCATCAAAAAAGAAAAAATGTTATGATTTGTGGTCAAAATAGAAATGGAAACCTACATTACATTGTGCCTCAGAATAGGCTGTTATCGTTCTGAGGTGGGGAAATTCACAAGGGCTGCCGGGGAATGAAAATTACTATTTTTGGTTTTGAATTAAGGTATAACTTAACCGAGCTGCCACTGTAGCCAACTCAGCACGTGTTACTATTGTTCTTCCGATTGTGACGAGACCAGGAGAAGAGATCGTTGAAGAAGAGTGATGAGCTGGATGGAAGTTGACGGTGTTGAAATGGAGTACAATGCGATAAAACAAGTCGCAGTGCACAAAAGAAAAGTACCGCTGCGTAATTAAACCATTTAGACTGCAGGTTCTAAGAAAAAGTAACAAAGCGGCATCTGATAACGCACTAATAGACCGATTCGTCACAACACCAAACTTACGCTTCCCTGCGTAAAAAAATTTGTGGTAAGGTCTTATGGGACCAAACTGCTGAGGTCATGTTAATTAAACTAACTTATGCTATGGACAACACACACACCCATGCCCGAGGGAGGACTGCTTAATTAAATTACTGAGACATAAGAACAAATGTTTAGAAATTTTTGGTGATTGTTACTAAAGATGGCGGGTGAGCGGACAGAGGTTCAAGGCACTCTTGTCCTAGGGGTGGGAAACTGCCCCTAAAGGTGGAAGAATCAACAAAGATCAACGGCATGAGGATGCAGAAGGCAATGGAAACCACATAAAGTGTTTCCACAGGACATGTGGCCTCTAATGGAAAAAGTGTCTTGATGATCTCTCCATTGGCAAAAGATTCTGAACTAGTCCTCCATTCGGATCTCCGGGAGGGAACTGTCAAGGGGAGGTTACAATGAGATAAAGATTGAATAATCAACGAAACAATAACGTTCTGTGAGTCGGGGAGTGGAATGTCAGAAGCCTGAACGTAGTAGGAGTGTTATAAAACGTGAAATTTAAAATTGCTCCGGCGAACTAAATATTGAAAAAGATTTCGGGCCTGCAGCCCGTCGTCGTTCGCTTCCATCCACGATATTTCGACTGGACAACTGCCAGCCATCCTCAGGTGAGCCATCGAAGACTGACGAAGACGCCCTCCGTTCCATAATATACAGCGTGCAACGAGTACTCCGCGCATGCGTCAAAATTATGTGGTCTCAGCGAGGATGTGGCCAAATGTCCACATCACATACGCATCTCGGGCGATTTTGTCAACAGACTGGGGGCTCTCCGCCTAAGTAATTCTTACATTTTAGTTAGCTTTTACGTGGTGTATCTTTTAACAAAGGTACCTCTGGAGGACTCCTTGGCACTGATTGGCAATAACTTTCAGGTGGGAATCACTGCTTTGTTTCGCCACGCTCCCTCCTCAACATATTTTATGCTCAGCCAAGAATATTTTGAACAGACTGACGGCGTCGCCATGGGTAGCCCCTTGTCTCCCTTGGCGGCCAACCTTTTTATAGAGGAGTTTGAGGAGAGAGCACTTGAAGCAGCAGCCCTCAAACCAACTGTTTTTTGGAGATACGTGGATGACGCTTTCGTATAGTGGCCTCATGGACAAGACAAATCAATGGAGTTTTTAGATCACCTCAACTCCATTCATGAGAATATTCGGTCTACCATGGAATAAGAGAAAAATGGCTGCCTCCCGTTCTTGGATGTGCTACTTAGACGGAAGAGTGATGGCTCTCTGGGGCATTCGGTTTATCGAAAGCCCACACATACTGATCTGTGTTTAAATTCGTCCAGCTGCCATCACCCATCAGAAACAATGAGTGTACTTTAAGCACTTGTACACAGAGCTCATGTAGTGGCAAATGCAGACAGTTTGCCTCTGAAGAGGGTTTTCATAGAGAATGAATATTCTACCCGGCAAATTAGCAAGACACTTGCAATTAAGCCAAAGAAACAGTGTTGGAGAAAGAAGAGAGTACGCCTACTAAATCTTTAGCTTTTCTCCCCTTTGTTGGCAACATTTCCTTCAAAATTGCAAGAATCCTCCACGGTTTCGAAGTGAAAGTAATTTTCCGTCCACCATCGAAGATTTCCGACCTGATAGGATCAGTGAAAGACGATCTGGCATTGCAGAAGGCGGGAATTTATAAAATACCTTGTTAGTGTGGCATATCATATATAGGACAAAAATTGCGAACAGTAGAAGACCGCTCTATATCTACATCTACATTTATACTCCGCAAGCCACCCAACGGTGTGTGGCGGAGGGCACTTTACGTGCCACTGTCATTACTTCCGTTTTCTGTTCCAGTCGCGTATGGTTCGCGGGAAGAACGACTGTCTAAAAGCCTCCGTGCACACACGAATCTCTCTGATTTTACGTTCGTGATCTCCTCGGGAGGTATAAGTAGGGGGAAGCAATATATTCGATACCTCATCCAGAAACGCACCCTCTCGAAACCTGGAGAGCAAGCTACACCGCGGTACAGAGCGCCTCTCTTGCAGAGTCTGCCACTTGAGTTTGTTAAACATTTTACAGAAGTAACCGCTACCAGTATTTGTTCCGCTATCATATAATCATACAATAAACGATCCTTCTTTCTATGTATTCGCAATACATTACATTTGTCTACGTTAAGAGCTAGTTGCCACTCCCTGCACCAAGTGCCTATCTGCTGCAGATCTTCCAGCATTTCGCTACAATTTTCTAATGCTGCAAGTTCACTCACTACACACTACACACACACACACACTGATGATCTCTGGGCCATTTTCTGTACCACAGCTTCCCATTTTCTATCCTGAAAAACTGAATCAGCATCCCTCCAGAATGAGTGATAAATTGAGCTAAGGAAGAGCAAGAGTGTTAGTATTGTGTTATGCATAACTTGGGGATAAGTACTTCTAGAAAAGAAAGGATGAAAAAAATAAAGTGAAGGTGTTATGTGGAATGTTGAATGTTTTATAATCATTATTATTATTAATTATTTATATAATTTTTTTTTCAAGTCCCTACTCTGTTTTATCCAAGTAATCCTTCAATGCATAAAAAATATTGCATAACAGGTACCTTTTAGCTGCCTTTTTAAATAAGTGTATTTTTGCAATTTCTTGAATCTCTTTTAGTAATTTATTGTACAGTTTTAGTCCAGGGTGGAAAATAGTGTTTTGAGTTTTATGTTTGTTTTTTCTTGGTAAATGTAAGTTGAGTCTATCTCTTGTTGCATGGTCATCGACAGAGCTGTTTGTGCAGTAATTACCAATGTTATTTTTGATGTGTGTAACTGACTGGTAAATGTATTCACATGGAGCATTTAAAATCCTCAGTGTTTGGAACAGATCTTTACAATGAGCTCGACTAGTATTTTCGGTTATTATTCTTACGGCTCTTTTCTGGAGTTTCAAAATTGTGTTCATATTTTGTGCATTTCTTTCCCAAGAAAGAATGCCATTGCTAAGAACTTAGAGTACATATGAAAAATATGTAACTAAAAGACATTGCATGTTACACACTGATGATAGGATTCTAAGGGCATAACATGGTGATGGCGTTCTGCTTGCAAGTACCTTTGTGTGTTCACACCACTTCAACTGGGAATCAATTTACATTCCTAGAAATTTGGCATTTGTTACATAGTCTATAGAGGTGACATCGACATTTAATTTAACATTGTAATTTTTCTTCTTCAAACTGAAATTCATGTCATTAGTTTTCTTTATGTTCTATGTCACTTTATTGCTTGTTGGCCAATGATAAACTTTCTTGAGAGTTTCATTTGCTTTCTCGACAAGGAGTACTCTTCTTTTCTCAGTGACAATACTATTGCTGTAATCAGTGAAGAGGATTTTTTCACTGTAACACTACTCAGGAATAGTATTGCTCCTAATATGCTACCTTGCAGAACCCCAATATTAATGTATTTTGATTCTGATATGTGTTTTACTAAATCTTTAGATCTATTTGGAGAATGTGTTATCTCTACTCTTTGTACACTATCTGTTAGGTATTATCGAAACCAGTCATTAGCTACCACTCTTATTCCTAATGCTTCTAATTTATTTAAAAGAATCTTTTGGTCGACTGTATCAATCGCCTTAGAAAGATCCAAAAATATGCCTGTGGCACACTCATCTTTATCAAGAGCATCAAGTACAATTTTTGTGAGTGGCTGACTCAATACTTTGGCCACTTCGGAAACCAAACTCTGATTCGCTTAGAAGATTGTATTTATTTGGGTAATTCATTAATCTGTCTTTCATAATTGCTTCTATAATTTTTGAGAATGCTGACAGCAGGGAAATGGGCCAGTAATTTTCTACGTCCTCTGCATTACCTTTCTTAAGCAAAGGTACAATTCTTGCCTGTTTTAACTGCCCTGGATATATCCCTGATGTGCAGGATTCATTTACTACATTTGTTAAGGGGCTTTGTATTATCCCTGTACATTGTTTCAGCACACACACAGGTACATCATCTAAGCCTACTGACTTTTTATTTTTTACTTTTTGAACAGGTTTATTGGCTTCATTCTCTGTGGTTGGAAGTAACATCATTGTACTTAGTGAAACATTATTCACAGGTGCTATATTTGTTCTGGGGAATTTATGCTGTAACTTCCCTGCAATACTTGGAAGATGCTCGTCTGCATAGTTTGCTAAGTGGTGGGGATCACTTATTACCTTATCCCCCTCCCTTAGCAGTATGTTATTCAGCGTTCGTTTGCCTCTCCCCGTTTTCTTTTTTAAAACCCCCAGAGTGCTTTATTCTCTGCATTATATATTATTTTGTCGTTAAATGACTTTTTTGCAGCAATCAGCACCTTCCTATAGGTCTTTTTACATCTATGATAGAATTTTAAGAATTCTGGATAATTGCGGATCTTTTTAATGGAACTGAGGTGTTTAAGTGTTTGGGAGGACTTCATCTACATCTACATCTACATTTATACTCCGCAAGCCACCCAAGAGTGTGTGGTGGAGGGCACTTTACGTGCCACTGTCATTACCTCCCTTTCCTGTTCCAGTCGCGTATGGTTCGCGGGAAGAACGACTGTCTGAAAGCCTCTGTGCGAGCTCTAATCCCTCTAATTTTACATTCGTGATCTCCTCGGTAGGTATAAGTAGGGGGAAGCAATATATTCGATACCTCATCCACAAACGCACCCTCTCGAAACCTGGACAGCAAGCTACATCGCGATGCAGAGCGCCTCTCTTGCAGAGTCTGCCACTTGAGTTTGTTAAACATCTCTGTAACGCTATCACGGTTACCAAATAACCCTGTGACAAAACGCTCCGCTCTTCTTTGGATCTTCTCCATCTCCTCCGTCAACTCGATCTGGTACGAATCCCACACTGATGAGCAATACTCAAGTATAGGTCGGACGAGTGTTTTGTAAGCCACCTTCTTTGTTGATGGACTAAATTTTCTAAGGACTCTCCCAATGAACCTCAACCTGGCGCCCGCCTTACCAACAATTAATTTTATATGATCATTCCGCTTCAAATCGTTCCGCACGCATACTGCCAGATATTTTACAGGAGTAGCTGCTACCAGTGTTTGTTCCGCTATCATATAATCATACAATCTTTCTATATATTCGCAGTACATTACAGTTGTCTATGTTAAGGGTCAGTTGCGACTGCCTGACCAAGTGCCTATCCGCTGCAGATCTTCCTGCATCTCGCTACAATTTTCTAATGCTGCAACTTCTCTGTATTCTACAGCATCATCCGCGAAAAGCCGCATGGAACTCCCGACACTATGTACTCCCGCTGTTATTCATCTGTTTTTGTGAGTTGTTGATACAGAAATGCATACTTTAGGAAACGCCTTTTCAAATTTCAATTTATACAATGTGGAGAATTTAGATAATTTCATATTAACATTGATTTCCTTATATTCTTCATCTCAGCTTTGTATTTCTAGCTGTTATGAAAAATCTTTGATATCTGATAGATGCCTGATTTCACTGTTGTTATTTGACAGAGATAGTCTGATTCTACGAGATCTTTTACATCTACATTACATTTTTCCCTGTACATATCTGTGGCCACATGGTCAATTACGGAAGCAGTCATTGTAGTTACCCTTGTTGCACTATTGACCAATAGGGACATGCCAAAACTTTTGAGGATGTTTGTGAAGGAGTTGCTGGATTCATTTATGATATTAGTGTTTATGTTAATTTTCCCACACAGAATAATGTTGACCTTTGTACATGAGACATTATCTAGAGCTTGTGTTATTTTATTGAAAAAAGTGTCCACACTATCACTAGGAGATCTATACACACAGAAAATGATTAATTTCTTGGTAATATCAAACCCTGTTAATTCAGAGCTGATATTTAGAACTGTTTGTCTTGACTTACTGTACTGTTATGTCTTGATTTGAACTGTGTTCCTTTTCTGATATAAATGCATGATCTTCCGCCCCTTGATGTAGTTCTCCAGTAAGAGTTTACCTTTTCATAGAATCATAATACTACATGTTGGATTTCTGTGTCTCTACACCAGTGCTCAGTAATACAAACTACTCTGCATTTCAAAGATTGGAGCTCAACCTCTAATGGTTGTATTTTATTATTTATTGATTGCATGTTTAGATGGAGGATTGTTAAGTCTCTGAAATGCCCCATGTTACTCTTCCCAATGGTTTGTTTTTCTTTGTGAAATCTGGTATGTGTGATATTTGAAGTGTTAAAATCTATTTTGTGAGTGACTATTTCAGTATTTTTTAAACTGCTGGAGATACTCCTTAGACATGGGAACTTGTTGTCCGCATTTATCCTAAAAAAGACCTAGTTTTCCTACCTATGACAACAGGTATTTGTCCATGTGTGGCCTGATATCCACCTCCTATACTTGGTAGTGGAACATAGACTGTGGGAATACCGGATCAGAAGAGAATCGAAGCATTTGAGATGTGATGCTACAGACGAATGTTGAAAAACTGGTGGATTGATAATGTAGGGAATGAGGAGGTTCTGTACAGAGTCGGGGAGGAAAGGAATATATGGAAAACACTAATAAACAAATGGGACCGGTGATAGAACATCCGTTAAAACATGAGGGAAAGACTTCCGTGGCACTAGAGGGAGCTCTAGAAGGCAAAAACTTTAGAAGGCATAGATTGGAATACATAAAGCAGATAACTGAGGACGTATGTTGCAAGTGTTCCTCCGAGATGAAGAGGTTAGTACAGGAGAGGAATTCGAGACGGGCCGCATTAAAGCAGTCAGAAGACTGATGACCCAAAACAAACACAAACAAAAAAAGAATGAAGGTACTCTCATAATGAAGCAACAACATTTTCAGAAGGAATGTGATCCGTATTACGTAAAATTACATAGAAAAACAAAATGGAGCACTTACATATATCGAGACAACAGGAGAATTATGAACAGAGAAGGCACCATGTGTGCCTCGTTTTTTTTTCATAATAAAAGGTGAACGAAAGAATCCATCGATTCCATTACATCGAGATCAAGTATCCACACATATCTCCGCATAGTACGCCACTAAAAAATAAAAATTAATCTGTTAGACTTCCCCACTGAACAGCTATGACAAGGGTTGTAACGAGTTGGAGGGTCCATCCAAAAGCAGTACGAGAAAGGGTTGGTCGTTTTATAAGACACACAAAGATTGCGTGCTAGTGACATTATTGCACGTATAATTAATTGTTGTAGCTGTACTGTTGAACAATTATGTTTTAATTATTATTTATTTAGGCTCCAGTTTTTTACCATAATTTCAAGTAGCTGTACTGCCAAGCGTTATTTTCTGCTACAGTCAGTAATGTAAATAAAACAGTTGTTAGATTTTCAATTAAACGTCTTCGATTCAAAGTTTTCGCTTACAGTTTGTATAAAAAAGTGTCACTCTTCAGAGATGTTGTTTACAGACGTTTTACGATGGATGACGTAACCTCCTTTCACAACTTAAAATGCTTCAAATCATTTTTGTCAACTCCAGATGCTTTACATATTTGGTTCTTATTTGTAGTGTCTTTCTGTTTCAAAGTTACGGTAAATTAACACAAAATAGTAACAATGTTTAACTAATGAATATCTTTTTGTGTTACAGGCAGTCAGTGTTTTGGTTCATGAGGACATGATATCAGGATTACGTTGCGGCAGATGATGACGAGGAGTGTTGAAATGAAACGAGCTGATGTCACTTTTTTCGGTTAGGAAAAATGCAGGTGCTCAGCCTCTTCAGTGAAAGTCATGTGTCGGAACAATAAGCAGAGACTGTAAGTTCAATTTGCCCAGCACCCCACATTTACCTCAGTCAGTATACAGATATACACGTACATGGAACAATTGTACCACATAGTCACCGACATGTAGCGCATAAGCCGTGCAGTACATCCTAGAAGAGAGTGATAGGAGGTATACAAATAATACTTTAGGTGAAGAAAAAATTTATACGTATATACCGGGTGATCAAAAGGTCAGCAGACATTTGAAAACTTAATAAACCACGGAATAATGTAATTAGAGAAGTAAAAATTGACATACATGCTTGGAATGACATGGGGTTTTATTAGAACAGAAAAAAGAAAAAAAACTCATATAGCTAGAGGCGTGAAAGATCTTTCGCGCACGTCAGTTGGTGATGATGGTGTGCTCAGCCGCCACTTTAGTCATGCTTGGTCTCCCAGGTCCCCAGACCTGACTCCGTGCGATTATTGGCTTTGGGGTTACCTCATCTCGCAAGTGTATTGTGATCGACAGACATCTCTAGGGATGCTGAAAGACAACATCCGACGCCAAAGTCTCACCATAACTCCGGACATGCTTTACAGTGCTGTTCAAAGCATTATTCCTCGACTACAGCTATTGTTGAGGAATGATGGTGGGAGTATTGAGCATTTCCTGTAAAGAACTCATCTTTGCTTTGTCTTACTTTGTTGTGCTAATTATTGATATTCTGATCAGATGAAGCGCCATCTGTCGTACATTTTTTGAACTTTTGTATTTGTTTGGTTCTAATAAAATCCCATGTCATTCCAAGCATGTGTGTCAACGTGTACCTCCCTATCTACATTATTCCGTGATTTATTCAGTTTTCAAATTTATACTGAGTTTTTGATCACCCGGTACGTATATATATTGTCAAATGGATCAGTGTTTAGTGTGCCAAATAGATCCAGATGTTTCGTTCATAATTAAACTGAGTAATGACGGTGCGCCAAGTAAAGCGACCAACAATCAGAAATGCCGTCACGCCATGCAGATCGGCTAGCCCAGGCGAGTACATAGTTGCATCTCACTCAACGGCCGTGTGGAATTCTTAAGTGAGTACTCGAGACGTGATTGAAAGGAGCCGCATCTCGCACTGTTCTGAGCGACACTAATTAGCGAGTCGCTAAGTCGATCTGAAGGTAAATTTAGACAGCGCAAAGCATATGCGAATATTTCAGTTTCTCGTCCATAATAACACCCTTCGGCACTGTACTATTTTCAGTCTACAGTTGAAAGTTCACAGCGTATGCATCCATCACTGTCCAACCCCATCTATCGTATTTACGATCACACCAAACACTTTGAGGTTACATTTCACCATAATACAGTTTATTATTTGTAGTTCATACTCTCGCGAATTCTTGCATGGATTCCAAGACTTTCAGTATAACATAACTATGTAATTTTCTAACAAAAGCAATACAGATATCACCTATTAGGAATCTTCTGCCCCCCACCCCCTATGAACTATGGATGGACCATCCCGATGGTGGGGAGACTTGTGTGCCTCAACGATACAGATACCCATACTGTAGGTGCAACCACAAAGGAGGGGTATCTGTTGAAAGGCAAGACAAACCTTTTCAGTAATTACAGTGGCAACAGTCTGGATGATTGATCTGGCCTTGTAACATTAACCAAAACGGCCTTCCTGTGCTGGTACTGCAAACGGTTGGAAGCAAGGGGAAACTATAGCCGTAATTTTTCCCGAGGGCATGCAGATTTACTGTATTGTTAAATGATGATGGCGTCCTCTTGGGTAAATTATTCCGGAGGTAAAATAGTTCCCCATTCGGATATCTGGGCAGGGATTACTCAGGAGGACGTCGTTATCAAGAGAAAGAAAACTGGCGTTCTACAGATCGGAGCGTCAGATCCCTTAATACGGCAGGTATGTTGGAAAATTAAAAAAGGGAAATGGATAGGTTAAGGCTAGATTTAGTGGGAATGAGTGAAGTTCGGTGGAAGGAGAAACAAGACTTCTGGTCAGATGAATACAGGTTTATAAATACAAAATCAAATAGGTGTAATGCAGGAGTAGTTTTAATAATCAGTAGGAAAATGGGAATGCGGGTAAGATACTACAAACAGCACAGTGATCTCATTATTGTGGCCAAGATAGATACGAATCCCACCTCTAAGACAGTAGTACAAGTTTATATGCCAACTAGCTCCGCATATGATGAAGAGATTAATTAAATCTGAATGAGACAAAAGAAATTATTCAGATAATGAAGGGAGACGAAAATTTAATAGTCATGGGGGATAGGAATTCGACAGTAGGAAAAGGAAGAGATGAAGAAGTAGTTGGCGAATATGGAATGGGAGTCAGGAATGGAAGAGGAGGCTACCTGGTAGAATTTTGCACAGAGCGTAACTTAATCGTAGCTAACACTTGGTTTAATAATCACGAAAGAAGTTTATACACGTGGAAGAGGCATGGAGTCACTGGGAGGTTTCAGGCAGAATATATAATAGTAAGACAGAGATTTAGGAACCAAGTTTTAGATTGTAAGACATTTCCATAGCCATATGTGGACTCTGACCACAATCTGTTGGTTATGAACTGTACATTAAAACGGAAGAAAATGCAAACAGATGTAAATTTAAGGAGATAGGACCTGGATCAATAAAAGAACCGGCGGTTGTAGGGAACATTAGTGAACCATTAACAAATACGAGGAAAAGAAATACAGTAGAAGAAGAATGGGTAAAAGGACGAGGGCTAGTAGAAATCCTTCGGTAACAGAAGAGATATTGAACTTAATTGGTGAGAGGAGAAAATATAAAAATGCAGTAACAGAAGCAGGCAAAAAGGAATACAAACGTCTCAAAATCATATCGACAGGAAGTGTAAAATGGCTAAATAGAGATGACCAGAGTACAAATGTAAAGATGTACAGACATATATTACTAGGGGCAAAATAGACACTGCCTACAGGAGAATTAATGAGGACTTGCATGAATATCACGAGCTCAGACGGAAAACCAGTTCTAAGCAAAGAAGGGAAAGCAAAACGGTGGAAGGAATGTATAGAGGATCTATACAAACTTGATGCACTTGAGGGCAGTATTATGGAGACGGAAGATGTAATGGGAGGTATGATAATATGTGAAGAACTTGACAAAGCGAAGACCTAAGTAGAAACAAGGTCCAGGAATAGACTTCCATTACAACTACTGATAGTCTTGGGAGGGCCAGCCCTGACAAATCTCTTCCATCCGGTGATAAAGAGGTATGAGACAGGCGAAATACCCTCAGACTTCTAGAAGAACATAATAATTCCAGTCGCAAAGAAAGAAAGTGTTGGCGGGAGTCAAAACTACCTATCAGTTTAATAAGTCGTGGGTGCAAAATACTAAGACGAATTCTATACAAACGAATGAAGAAACTGGCAGAAGCCGACGTCGTGGAATATCAGTCTAGATTCCATAGAAATATAGGAACACGTGAGGTAATACTGACCCTCTACGTTATCTTACAAGTTATGTTAAGGAAAGGTAAACCTACGTTTCTAACATTTCGAGACTTAGAGAAAGGTTTGGCAACATTGACTGGACTATTCTCTTTCAAATTATGAAGCTGTCTAGGGTCAAATACAGGGAGAGAAAGGCTATTTACAATTTGTACAAAAACCAGATGGCAGTTATAAGTGTCGTGGGACATAAATGCGAAGCATTGGTTGGGAAGGGAGTGAGAAACAGTTGTAGCCTATCCCCAATGTTATCAATCTGTATACTGAGCATGCAAAAGAAAAATTTGGAGCAGGAATTAAAATCCATGGATAAGAAATAAAACCTTTGAGGTTTGCCGATGACATTGTAATACTGTCATAGACAGCAAAGGACCTGGAAGAGCAGTTGAAGGAATGGTCAGTGTCTTGAAAGGACGATATAAGATGAACATCAACAAAAGTAATACGAGGATAATGGAATGTAGTCGTATTAAATTAGGTGATGCTGTGGGAATTAGATTACGAAATGAAACACTTATGTAGTAGATGGGTTTAGCTACTTGGGAAGCAAAATAACTAATGATGGTAGAAGTAGAGAGGATATAAAATGTAGACTGGCAACGACAAGGAAAGCGTTTCTGAAGAAGAGAAATTTGTTAACATCGAGTGTAGATTTAAGTGTTAGGAAATCTTTTTTGAAAATATCGGTATGGGGTGTATCCGTGTATGGGACGATAAATAGTTAAGAAAAGAAGAGAAAAGAAACTTTCAAAATGTGGTACTAAAGAATGCTGAAGATTAGATGGGTATATCACATCACTAATGAGGAGGTTATGAATAGAATTGGGGAGGAAAGGAACTTGTGGTTCAACTTGATTACCGGCCGAAGTGGTCGAGCGGTTCTAGGCATTACAGTCTGGAACCGCATCAAGGGATCACCAATTTAGTACCGGAGAGTAACGTGGAGGGTAATAATCGAAGAGGGAGAGCAAGAGATGAATACAGTAAGCAGATTCATAAGGATGTAGGTTGCAGTAGGTACTTTGAGATGAAAAAGCTTGCACAATTTAGAGTAGCAAGGAGTTCTGCATAAAACCAGTCTGTGGACTGAAGACCACAACAACAACAAGAAATCTTGCTTATCGACTTTTCACGTAAATATATTTACACTCGTTTAGTAGCTTTCTGTCTGTGATAATGACCTGACACTTCAGACATTGTTTCGGGAAGATAACACATCCACATAGGAGAGGACAACATTGACAATTACTGTGTAAAATTCGACATTTCTACAGAGTGCCAGACCAAATCAGTAATAGAAGGAAGAACAGGAATAAAACAAAGACTGAAATCTGAGCAGAATACACTCTTGCAGCTAATGAAAATTGAAAGTCTAGTACTCAGTCTGTGGTGTCGCCGCCAGACACCGCACTTGCTAGGTAATAGCCTTTAAATCGGCTGCGGTCCGTTAGTATACGTCGGACCCGCGCGTCGTCACTATCAGTGATTGCAGACCGAGCGCCGCCACACGGCACGTCTAGAGAGACTTCCTAGCACTCGCCCCAGTTGTACAGCCGACTTTGCTAGCGATGGTTCACTGACTTCTACGCTCTCATTGGCCGAGACGATAGTTAGCATAGCCTTCAGCTACGTTATTTGCTACGACCTAGCAAGGCGCCAGTACCCGTACTATTGATATTGTGAATCATGTACCATAAAGAGCGACGTTCTCCATTAATGGATTTAAGGTAAGTATTCCACCAGCTACGCCCGTTTTTCTAAATTCTAATTCCCTTGTCATGTTCCAGACCTCACGCCAGCCAGCGTGAGCAGAGACGCGTGCATTTCGGCCTCCTTTAGTAACACGGTTGTCTCTCCTGCCAACCACAACACAGTCAAAATCGGCTCACTTTTTTATCCCAATATACAAAAATGAGATCAACTATTTGTGAAAATTCTTTTTGAAATACTGATGTGAATATAATAATGTTATTCTATCATTTTTAGAATACGCCAGAAGGTAACTTCTGAAAAGAGTTATTTTTAAAATCCTGTAAGAAGAAATATACAAACGCTGTAACTTATGATGCAGAAATGACGCATTTGGGTGAGTTTTTAAGAGGATGTAATTTCCTGTCTTTTATTTTTGTATATGTCTGAGCTTCCAATCACTCTACACTTTATGAAAGTGAGCGTCTTGTGTGAGAGTAATTAATATTTTTCTTACTTTCCCTTCCAGGTACATTCTTCTCTGCATACTGCTGGAAGCAGGTTTATCCACTCATTCTTCTTTTTGAATTTCCGTATCAGATCAGGTGAAGACGACTGTGTTACAAAGAGAAAGGCTGTTTATAATCTGCCCAAAGAATTTCAAGTATTCAATCCATTTAGTTTGTTGACTGTGTGCATATGTTCTAGAATCTATTTAACTCTCTGAAGATAGCATCACGGATTTCCTTCAGGATGTAAAACCACATTAAGATTCGTATCTTTTCCACAACTGTTTCATGTAGAAATATTTTCTAGTTTTGACAAGTCAAATTAAATGTATTATTAGATATCAGTTTGGTAGATTTTCCCGCTGTTTGGATTTAATGGTTTACTACTCTCTTGATGATTGGAGCTACTGCTGTAGGTTATGTAGCATATAATTTAACATACTTTTTGAATACATCATATAAAGCCACGATATTTTTAACTCCACCTTTCATAGAGGGGAGAGGTCCTGCAACATTTGTTAGACTATTTGACCTAATTGTGTTGATATAATAAAATATAATTCTGTCTGATGTGATTTATCGGTAGGTTTTGATTTTTGACGAATAAGACGTGTTTTTAGTAGTTGTTTTATTCGTTCTCTCGTGTTTTGAAAGTATCAGAGTAAGTTAATTTTCTGTACACAGTGAAATGTGACATAATGACGTAAAACATTATGTGTATGTGAAATTAATGCAACTTCATATGTGCTAGAAACGTAAACACACTGATTATCGAAATTACCATTTCGTCTATAAACTAAGACATCATTCTGTATCATATGGCGTCGGTTCAGTTTATCTAATGGATTTTGTGAAAGTACCATTTTTATCTTCTGGCAATGTGTGTCTGAATTACGTGAATCATCCATGTTCTTACACATGTTTGAGTAATAACGGCGATAATAACAATGTTGCGTTAACAGCACTTGATGGTCAGTAGTTTTTTCAGCTAGATCTGCGTATTCAGATAAGCTCTGTGGTAATCGTGACAGTACAACAGTTATATTATTTGTCCTTCCGGACATGTAAAGGAATTCAGAATTGTACTACTGATGAAACAAAGACCATAGCACCAAGTGAGGTGTAGTAGCATACATGACATCAGAACACTCGCGTGATGGCCACAATAGACTTTAATTTTTCTTTCGTAAATGTAATAGGTGAATTTTCTAAATGCTCAAAGCGCTGCTAGAATTTTTAATTCAGTTGCAGATTATAAACGTTCGCATTAAGGTAAGGTGCAGCTTGCAGAATGTATGAGTAAAATTTCTTGTTTTTCTTGTTCCTCATGATATGAAACAGAGAAGCTCTTAATCCAGAAAATGGTACTAATTGACCAAAGCACGTTTTACCGCATTAAACTAACTCTCACAACCACTTCGCCAAATCCATGGTGCATTTTTCGTGATAAAATTAGCAATGTGAATGATTCGTTAACGCTTAATTAAATCACTTTAGGAATAGGCAGTTGCTTACGATAATCCCAGTAACGTCATGTTCGTCACCAATCATCAAACACAGCGACTGGCTCTCCTTACCATCTCACGTCTCATCTGGTCCGCGACCAGCATGTCACAGTGCATCATTGCTGCAGAATATCATCACTGGATAGCTTCAACAATAACTGATTCCCGAAATGAAGTGATTAAATATGGAAAACTGAAAGATGCTCTCTTGTTTTCAACCTTTCTGATAACAATCTGTTAAGGCAGGCAAGTGCCTAAGGCAGTGGAAAGGCAGTAGACTGTCTAACTTCCCCACCCTTAATGCTGTTAAAGCTTATTGCATTAAAAAATGAACTCATAAACCTCATTTGAGCAATTGGTTAATTCTTCAGTTATTCAGTATTGTAAACAAATGGAATATGAAACAGGAACATCGATATTTATCGATCAATATATTGTTAACTTTTAACACTGTTAAGACCTTCTTACCTATTTTCCCGTAATTCATTGTAGTTTCTTCTGTGTCAAGTAGGATGGCTGGTCGAAGAGACCAGCTTCCTCCATTAGGATAAAACGGTTCCCTGTCTCTGGAGTATATTAATATTTGAATTAAAAAAGTGGGAATATTCCCCACACTTTTGTTTCCAGTCATATTTCACAAGTAAAATCAGAACGTGTTAGCCCTTACAACAGAACCAAACATGCTTAAATTATTGACCGACAATCATTCACACCAGAAACCAACTAACTGTGATATAAAGAAGCCAGTGACGCTCGTGTAGCTTCGCAGTTCAAAGCTACTGCAATTACATACCGATTGTTTACATTGAAAGCTACAATTTTAAAGTCAATAACATTTGACGACATTTACATTGTAGAAGGTCTTAGAGATTAGAATCTAAACTTTATTTAAACAGTGACTGTTGAAGTGAACAAAACATTTCTGAGCCGTGGCGCCATACTTTGCTTCGTTTACTTGACTTGGGTCTTGTCTGTCGCTACTGGCTCCAGTTTGCTATCGATTTTCTATTTGTCCAGTAAGCATCTTTCGTCGTAGTTGGCCTAGGAGGTAGTGCCTGCTGCGTGGTGTGTTTCTGGGTGGGAAGGCAGTTGGTCTGAGAGAGCAGAGCTGCACGGTTAGAGCGGATTTGTTTTGTGACATCGGGTTGCTATGTGAGAGCTGAGTTGGGCCCTTTGAGCCAATTTGGTCTGCGAAAGTCGGATCCGTCCGACACAGGAAATTGGCTGTCGTAAGAGAGATGGGTTGGGCGTGTCGGTCGGTTGGTAGCGTCTGCCTTTGTCACGTCCGCCAACTAGTGCGGGCCTCCGGCTGTGCAACGGGGCAACTCGGTGGCCGTCCGGACGTCGGTTAGTGACATCGCAGTTCATCGGGTTGTACGGATTGCCACGTCACGTTGCTCGCAGCCTGGTTCATCTGCATCACCCTGGACCCATCTGCTGGATACGCAGCCCGACTGTTTGTTTAAAACTCACCATCTCAAGGCACCCCTTGCATCCATGCAGCGACGACACTTTACACAACATGAGTATTAAGCGTGGCTTCATTTAACTACAGTAGTCTAAAAAGAGTAATCTTCTAGTCATGTCTCTCCAAACTTAAGATTTACATTATAAATTTCACCGAGGCCTTTACGTAGCTGGTCCTTTCCTTACATTTATTATTCAAAGCATGTTATATTTCTCCAAACTGGGGCCTTAAAATTAAACTGCAGGCCTTGCCTGACCTCTTACGTAGCTGTGCCTTTTCTTCTTCTTATCATTATTATTAAATGCATGTTATATTTCTCCAAACTATGGCCTTAAGATTTAAATTGCAAGTTTCACCTGAACTTGTATATAGCTGGCTCATTTCTTATTAATTTTATTAAAAGTATGTCGTATTGCTCTAAACTGTGACCTTAAGATTTAAACTGCAGTTACACTTTAACTTCTGCGTAGTTGCCCTTGCCTTATATTGTTATTGTTATTATTATTATTATTATTATTGTTATTATTAGAAGCATGATATATTTCTTTCAAAACGTGGCCTTAAGATTTAAATTACAGTATTTATTTTTTTGATTGTAAGTTAAACTTTAAGCCATCTGTTTTTATTTGCATGAAA
Source organism: Schistocerca gregaria (assembly GCF_023897955.1). Taxonomy (NCBI): domain Eukaryota; kingdom Metazoa; phylum Arthropoda; class Insecta; order Orthoptera; family Acrididae; genus Schistocerca; species Schistocerca gregaria. Next base: position 96,745,247 of record NC_064923.1, on the reverse strand, counting down.
TAATAAGAAGTTGATTTGTGAGTCCGGCCCTTCCCGTTTTCTTTAACTCCCGATTGTCCGGTTCTATTTCACGTTTTGAAATATTGTCTTACTATAGATTTTAGTATACTTTTAAATAAATGAAGTAATGTTTTTAATTTATTTAATCATCACAAAGAAAACTTAATTTACATGATTCATGAAGTATTTTTGTTTCTGGTAACATCTCAAACTCTGTCAGAGTGTATCAGGCACTCTGAGAGTTGGACGTATCAGGTGCTCCAGTTGCATGTGTGCATCACTTGCCCCGGTTTGTGGTGAAAATAGTGCAATTCATCAGTTCCACAGCAAATGGCTTTCAGGAGATCGGTGGTTCAAATCTCTCTCCAGACTTCCAGATTCCTGTTTTCACACAAGAGGTCTTAAAACAAATACCAGGAAGGTCCCTTTGAAAAAAATATCTTCTATGTTTCCCCCATTATTCTGGAATCTGTACGTGAACTCCGACATCACTGACTTCGTCGTTGACGAGTCATTAACGATATACGCTGTTCTGCCTTCTCCTGTTTCGTAACGCTCGTCTTTCTCTGTTGCTCCCATCCTTCTGTCTCATCCATGTTCACAGGTGACCAATAATTGACTCTGCCTGGCTGTATATAGTCTATGTTATTCTGCTCCCATGAAGGAAGACTGAGCCGTAGTCGCCTCGCGTTAATGCCTATTTTTTTTTTTTTTTAGGCATTTTGTCACCATCGAGTGGCCCCTTATTCTTCCCTTAGTTACTATCTGAACGAGTTGCTCACTTGCCTCCGTCAGTGGCAACAGCAGCGTTTATCGGCCAGTACTGCTGTAACTTCTTTGATGTGACAGTTATAATTCCGTGTCATGGTGTGTGTGTGTGGCAGTTAGTCGGCTGCGGCGCAGCAGCGAGGAAATCTCTGCGGTGTGTGATCAGGCCGGGGTCGCTAGCGGCGGACACGCGGTGTTGTAGTTGTGTGGCACTAGCTGTGAGAACTGCTAAGTTCGTCGCCCACCGCACCTGCAAACTAGAGTTGAGTAATCGGTGAACCCGCCATGAAAGATCAACCGCTGTGACATCTCTTCGTTGAGTGCTGGTTGTTGCCTACTGAGCTGTCCCCGCAAGCAGCAACGTGATGGTGTGTTGGAGTCGGCAAACTTTAGCAGCCGTCTATCTGTATGGTGTTTAACCATCGAAATGATTATTATTTATTAGAGAAGTGGACCAGCGGTATCATCTGACATGATGCCGTTAACGTTCCTGTTAACTGCCCTGGTCGTTAGCGTAGTTTTGTGATTTCCTCGCGATGTTGTTGCTGTGGTGGAGGGCTTGCATTTCGAAAGTTTGGTGTTGATCTCCTTTTCTCTTTGAGTGTTTATTGTGATTTGACTGTGTTTATACCCCAATCATTAAGACATAATCCTGCTGCGATCCTCGTCTTCGCCGGTACACTTAGTTGTCGCGCAGTTGGTCGGGCGGAATTGATTAGGCGGTTGGTTCATCAGCCGTTCTTAGGTCGTGCTGCAACCCGATTTTCTAGTGTTACTGAGCCGCAGTAAAATTTGCTGTTTTGAAGAGCGCGCCATAGCGCGTAGTTCAAAACAGTCTCATTCCGTTTCCGGCGGTGGCGCCGCTGTGGAAGTCGCAGCTTATGGTGTCTCCCTCTGGTGGGAAAGGGGAAAAGTTGCCTTTTAACGTGCATTTAAGGGGCGCAATAAGCTAGGGAGTGGGCACATCTCCGGCGGTCTTCCGCAAGGTTACCGCCTTTCGATTGTGCAGTTTCCGCACTAATCTAAACGCTAGGGTTTCAAGTGCCAGCCAGCCAGCCAGCCAGCCAGCAGAGCAGCAGCGGTCCAGACTGCAGCAGCCAGCCAGCCCCCAAGCAGCTGCGGTCCAGCCAGCCAGCCAGCCGGCCAGCCAACCCCCAAGCAGCAGCGGTCCAGCCAGCCAGCCAGCCGGCCAGCCAGCCCTCCAGCAGCAGCGGTCCAGCCAGCCAGCCAGCCGGCCAGCCAGCCCTCCAGCAGCAGCGGTCCAGCCAGCCAGCCAGCCGGCCAGCCAGCCCTCCAGCAGCAGCGGTCCAGCCAGCCAGCCAGCCGGCCAGCCAGCCCTCCAGCAGCAGCAGCAGCAGCAGCAGCAGCAGCAGCGGCCCCGGTCCCGGCCCCGGCCCAGGCCCCGTCTGTGGCAGCAGCAGCAGCTGCGGCGGCGTTCCTGCCAGCCTTCAACGGCGTCAGCGCCAGCGCCAGCAGCTCGGGATGGTCCTCCTCCGTCTTCGTCCCCCTCCGTCTTCGTCTTCATCCGTCTTCGTCTTCTTCCGTCTCCTTCTTCGTCTCCGTCTGTTCCCAGTTTTTTCGTCGTCATGTCAGCCCCTACCACCACTACGACCACTACCACCACAGCCATAGTTTACACTTCCCCCTCCGCCACCAACAGCACCATTACGTGGTGTGCCCAGTGTCACCCCCCTCTTTCCATCCCTCCTCTTCTTACTCTCCCTTCGCCCTCGCTCTTTGTCACCTTCTCTCCAGCTTCTTCCTCCCGCTCCTCTTCCTCTGATCCTTTCCCCCCACTCCCCCAGCCTGTCACTGCAGCTCCAGCTAGGGTGGTGGCCAGTCAGGCCACTGCCCATGCCCCTCTCCCCATCGCCTTCGTCATCACCGCCGTCGCCGTCGCCGTCGCCGTCGCCGTCGCCTTCACCGTCACCGTCACCATCTCCGGCTGACTGCTGCGTCCACGCCGGGACCTGCCCCTTCCTGCCACCCTTCCGCCGCCTTTAAGCGCCCTAGTGGCACTACCACCTCCTCCGCTCCCAGAAAGGCCCCGCCCCGTCCTCCTTCCCCCCCAGGATGCCATGGATGTGTCCCCGCCTGGCCCTGCTCCGGCCGCCTCCTCCTCCACCTCTCCCCCACTTTATACAAATACCTCGTCTCCCGTCCCAATCCTTCCCTTCTTGAGGTGTTGGCGGAGCTCATGGCCCATCCCACGCTGGAGGTGAGGGCGGTCCGCCGCATTTTCAACTGGCCTCATACGCCTTATGCAGGTTTTCTCCTAGGAATCCCCCTCCATTGACCGTCTCCTGAAGGAGGGTGCCCTCCTCTTCCACCAGCGCTACAAGTTTGACCCCTCCCATTCCCCTCCTCAATCTGTGCACTGCCAGAGGTGTTTGCGCTATAATGCACACCCGACAGCCGAGTGCCGCAAGGCTCCCACCTGCCTGCATTGTAGACAAGCACACTTCCTCCGGCAGTGCACTAACCTCCAATCCCCTCCCTCCTTCAATACCTGTAATCTCCCCCCTCGCACCTACTCCCAAAAGTGTAAAGCCCGACCCCCGCCGACCACTCTTGAACTCACCGTACCTTTCTGTCCTCTGGACGCCCCCACCCCTCCTGGCAATTCCCTTCGCCCCCCCCCCCCCCCGCTGAGGACATCATCAGGTTCCTCACCATTGTCCTACAAAACATCCACCCTTTCCTGCGCCCTAACACCATCCAACAGGTCTCCCTCGTCGCCCGTTCCATTTTCCACTTGAAAATGTATGCCACCTACTCCAACAACCAGACCCATTTCACCTTCTCACATCTTGACACACTTGTCTAAATCCCTGTCATGGTGCGACAGCACCGTATCCTTTTCAACAACATCCGCTCCCTTTCCGCCAACAAGAACCTCTTCCTGCACACCCTTGCCAGCCAACGCGTGGATGCCTCCCTCCTCAATGAAACTTTCCTCCAACCCCACCACACTGGCCACATGTCGCCCTACCTCCTTCACCGCTCCGATAATCCCCTCCCGATTGCGCGTGGCGGAGTTGCCATTGGTCACCACCGCCAGATCCCAGTTCAGCTCCAACCTCTCCTTCCCGACCCCACCGAGCACCTGATCCTTAGGCTCTTCTTCCCCGGCCTTACCGTCACCTGCGCCACCATCTACTTCTCCCGTAATGTCCCTATTCCCTTCAACTTTCTCTCCCACGTTGACCGTACCTTCTCCTATGTGATCGCCGCCGATCTCAACATCCATAGTCGTTCCGCCGCCCAGTTACGGCGGTGGCAACGGTTCCTCTCCTCTCTTCAAGGCGACCTCATCCCCCCCCCCCCCCCCGTCCCGAATCCAACTCTACTCCCAATGTTATCCTTTTCTCCCCTAACGTCCTTGGCCGCATAACGATGGATGTCCTGGAGCCTATTGGTAGCGACCATTTCCCTATCCTCCTCACCGTTTCAGACTTTCGTCGCCCCTGCCCTGACCCTCATAATGACCCTCCCCCAAAGTATGTCCATGATTATTCCTGTGCCAACTGGAATGCCTACCGGGATAACCTTTCTACCCAGGCCGATAGCCACCCATTCACCTACCACCACCCTGATGATGTAACCCATGCCACCTCCTTTCTCCAGCAGACCTTGTCTGAGGCTGTAGAGGCCCACGTCCCTACTGTCGCCATCCACCCCCACCGTCCTACCTTACCCCCACAGGCTGTCCTCCTCCTCTGTGAATCCCGCCATCTCTTCCATGCCTTCCTCCACACGCATGACCCAGACACACTCTGACGCCACCGGCAACTCCAGCGACACATTCAAAATTTGCTCGCTGCTAAGACACGCCGGGACTGGCGACAGACATGCACCCGTTTAAATGCTACCGTGCCTATAAACTCGTCCAAGTTTTGGTCAGCCTTCCGTCGCCTTAACGGAACTAAACCCTCCCCCTACTAGCCTCTTCTCCATGATGATCACCCGTTCTCTGATACCCTTAGTAAGGCCAGTCATTTTCCCTCTTACCTCTCCAATGTCTTTTCCATCCCTCATGATCCCCAGTTCGATTACTCTCTCTTCCCGGATGTCTGTGATCGAACTGACACCTCTGTCCCTCCACTCGCACCTGGTTTCCAATAATTGGACAACATTGCACTCACTGAACTCAATGCCCCTATCGCTACACAGCATCTCATTGCTACACCCCGCACGAAACGCAACACCGCTCCTAGTCACGATTGTGTCACCTACCGTCACCTTCGTGAAGCTCCTGTCTCTTTCCTCTCCACCCTGGCCAGGCTCTACAATGTAGTCCTGTCCAATGGTTACTACCCCGACCTGTGGAAAACCTCACATATCCTGATGTTCCTTCAACCTGGTAAACCGCCATCTGCCATCTCCTCCTACCGTCCTATCAGCCTTACCTCGGTCTTCAGCAAGGTCCTGGAATCTATCCTCACCCTCTGCATCTACCAGCATCTCCGCCAGCACCACCTCATTCTGGTTACCCAGTGTGGCTTTCGGCCATCCTTCTCTTCCGACGACCTTCTCCTTCACCGCACTCATCTCCTTTCCGACCACCTTAATCCACGGCGCTCCGCTATCTTCCTGCCCCTGGACCTCAAACGTGCTTATGACCGTGTATGGCATTCCGGTCTCCTCTTCAAGCTCCAAACCTTCGCCCTTCCCATTAACTACGTCCGTCTGATTGGCTCCTTTCTCTCCCACCGTCCTTCCTACGTCACCATCCATAACACGGATTCCTACATCTCCGTCCTATCTCCCCTTCTGTACCTTTTATATACGGCGGACATGCCGTCGCCTTCAGCCCCCTTCCACCTTCTCCAGTTTGCCGATGACACCGCCTTCCTTGCCCCCACCCTGCAGCGCTCCCAACACCTTCTCCAATTCCATCTTGACCGGTTCACCGCTTGGTGCAACCAGTGGTTGCTCAAGGTCAATCCCTCCAAAACCCAGGCGATCACTGTAGGCAAAACCACCCCTTCCTTCCGTCTCCTTGATTTCTATCACACCGTCTATGGCTGTCCTATCGCCCTCACCCTCACCCTTAAGTACCTCGGCGTCACCGTCAACTGTCGACTCTCCTGGACCCCCAATCTCCGGACAATGCAAGCCAAGGCACGCTCCCGAATCCGTCTCCTCAAGCTCCTTTCTGGCCGCACATTGGGTCTGGACCCCTCCACCATACTCCACATCTATAAATCCCTCATCCACCCTATCCTTTGTTACGCCCATCCGGCCTGGATCTCTGCCCGCCCTATCTTTTATAAATCTCTCCAAATCGTTGAACGCTATGCTCTCCACCTCGCCTATCGCATCTGTCTCTCCTCCCACGCAGATCCTGTACGTCTCATACCATTCCCCCACCTCCTCCTTTTCCTTGAGAGGATACATATCCTGTACATCTCCCGCAAACTCGATCCTCCTCACCCACTTGTCTCGCCCATCCTCTCCCGCCCCTGCCCACTGCCGCGCCTGTTTTCTCACATCCCACCCAGTCTCCATCTCTCCACCCTCCTTACCCTCTCCCAAGGTGGCTCCCGCCAGCTCCCCCTCCTTGATGATGCCCTCCTCCCGTCCATATACCCCTCCTACCAACTTTGATCCTCCCTCCCTCTTCCTCTGTCTGTTCCTTTGGGCACCCTCCCTCCCTCCTCCCTTTCTCCCCACCCCTCCCCCGTTCTTCCCCTCCCCTATCCCTCTCCCCCTCCTCCCATCTCCTCAGCCATTGGCATCTTTGTTCTCCCCTCCCCACCCTCTCCCCCCTCACCTTTCTTCCCCTCTTGGCAGGTCCCCAGACTCGCACACGCTACCTGGACTTTCGCGCGCCGGAGATCATCGCCATCTGTGTCTCGTGTGTGTGACGTCGTTTTGTGTTTTTAGTGTCTGCCGCTTCTACGTTCACTTGTGCTGTCGGATTCATCAGTGTTCTGTGTGCCGTGTCAACGTGTTTTCAGTGTCGATATCGTCGAGTGTGAACGGCTCCGTGTTTTCTTGTGTATCTGTGACCACTACTTTTTAGCCCATCACTATGTTCATTCTGTTTCTCCGACCTGTTTTCTGTCATTGTCAACACTATGGCTGAAGAGCGGCGTAGCATGCCGCTGACAGCCTACCTGATTGTATAGGTATTAAAATAACAATAAAGGAAAAAATCTCGGGAGTGGGTCAGTCTGCCAGTCTGAGTCAGTCAGTCGGAGGCAGTTGGTCAGCCAGCGCAGTCTGTCAGTCTGGGCGGGTGTTAGGCCGCCAGTCTGCTCGAGTTTGCTCAGGCAATGGGCATTGGTGGTTGGAACGATCGGTTGGTCGGTCGCGCAATGGGACACCAGATGACTTGTCCGCCTGGAACGTCGGCGCATGTGAGGTCACCAAGGGAGTCCAGTGACCACGCCGTACAGCAAGGCGTAGTGGCCTAATCGGTTATTTTAAGTTAAGTGGTTAGTGATATGTTGTTTCAGTTACTTGTTAAATTCTACTTGTTCTTGGTCAGTCTCTCGTTCCCAGCTTGCTCGTCTGTCTCTCGTTCGAATTTGTTAGTCAATTAGTGTCTGTCTGTCGGTCTGCCATACCTTAATAGCTGCCTCTGTTATGTTTGTCGGGTTCGGTGTTAACGAATTTATAGAATTAAGGTAAAGGCCGAATTCTTGAAATATGTTTTTATCTTGCCTATCATCTTCCGAGGCGCTATATGTGTAATGTAATGCGTGTTGTACACTTTATGTAAGTCTGAATTTCATGGGTTTTATGTAAATAGTCATTTTTTATAAAGTTGCCACTCTTCGACCGTAAGAGCCGTTTTAAAAATAAATTGCACTTTTGGTGGAAAATAAGTTCTTAGTGTGAGTGTTTGTACGATTTCCATCCCTCTTACGGAGTGCATAGTTAATGTGTTTGTGTGAGTTCTTAAAAATTTTATTTTAAAGTAATCTGGTGTGTTGCAGATTTGCACCAGTGTAGTTTGTCAAAGGTCGTTGTGAGCGGTCGTGACTACGGCCGTGTTGAAAGGGAGCGGAAGCTTCTCAGCCCGTAGGCTCCTACTGTAAGAAAAAAGTTATTATTCTGCATCTGAATAATTGTAACTTGATATTTCGAGGGTTCGTTTCTGCTTATAATTTTAAAACCGCTTAGAAATAGCTTTAGGAAGAAAACTCACATTTGTTAAAGTGTAACTTGATATTTCGAGGGTGATTTTCTGCTTATGCATGCTGTTTTTGAAAAGGCTTTTATGAATAAAATTTCCACTGGTTGAAATTTGTGTCCAGCTCCTGTGGCAGCTACTTCCACGCTCACATGCTGTTAATGGTCTTGATGAATCGCTAGTAAATCAAGTAAATTCCTTACGAAACGATTTTGAAAGGTAAAAATTACGGTTCAGTTACGCTTGGCTGTCTGTCTCACCTAAACTTTGGTTAGTTACCTCCCGAGGCCGGCCCTTGAAACACTTCTGTGCACCACTGTTGGTTGTTTGTGATTGCCATTTTATTTGGTCGCAGGTACTGTGCCAGGCCTTCAGCCGTGTATTAACGTTGTCTGTTTTATGTTTAGTATGTGGCCTTCAGCCGAGTTTCGCAACTTCAAGATTACGCCTTCATCCGTGTTTAATTTAATGTTCTTGTTGCTCTGCATTTAGGCCTTCAGCCGCCTTTGTTTCAGAATCTGTGGCTTTAATATGTAAGTCCTTGTCTGTAAGGTTTCTCTTTAATCATCTTGAATTCTTGAAACGACAATGAACCGTATGCTGTAAATGTTTATCTTAAGATTGTCTTTAATTATACTTCACTAATTGTTTGGGCCTTCAGCCTACAAGATACTTCAAGTTTTCTTAAGATGTGTTTCTGTTGTACTGAGTAAAGGTTTATCTTTAAGGTCTCTCTTTTATTATGCAAGGACAATTTTTTTAATTGGGCTTTCGGAGGAAGAATTAACTTGAATTTTCCTTAATATGACCTTTCGCCGAAATTTGTAAATTTTAAAGAATTTCCTTAGCTGATCGGAAATATTATTTCGGTCTTTAGCCGAGAAGGTATTGTAATTTTACTTAAGTAAGGTCTTCAGTCGTTACTCTAAATCCTGGTGTTTTAAAAGCAATCATTTAAACTTATTCTGGAGAAGTTACTTGGTCCCTCAGCCGTGAATTGATCATTGTTGTTTTAAAGAGAAAACTATGCATTGGTTTGAGGGATAAAGATGTGTGTGTTCTTGTATCACTAGCAGTAAGTGTCCTTAGCCTCTTTCCACAATCTGATCCGCTGTGTCCTGCGAAACCAGATTTCAAAGATAAACTGTAATTTCTTTACGCTGAGGCTACAACGTATCCACTATTTATGGCATTGTTAAGTATACTTGCTGAATTCAACGTTAGATGCCAGACGCCTTATTAGATACACCGATAAGCCGAAACTTCCTGATAGCGTGCCGGCCGACCTGTGGCGATACAGTGAGGTGCGGGTTCCACAAGTGGTTGGTGGGTCTGCGGACATACGTGGCAGACATGTGGATGCGCAGGTCACGCAATTCCACTACTCTAAACACGTTTTCCGGAGCCCGACAGCGCCAGAGACGTGTGCGACTGAACTGAGATCAGGCAAATTTGGTGGCCAAGACATCAGCGTAAATACAATATCATGTTCCTCTGACCTTGTGACGTGAGCAATTAAGGGGGACCGACAGGGTGACGGACGAAAATATTGCCCTAATTCAGGACTTTTTCGTCCGTACTGGAACTTCGGAGACAAATGGGGTTTTCTCCAATGTATAAAACGTACATTGTTGGTGCTATTTATAGATAAATATTAATATCTTCAGTGTGGAACTTGGATTACCCTGAGGCAGCTCTGAAAGGAGTTACATAGACGGTTGTCGCTGTAACTTTGGTTGTGGTTATGTGAAACACGAAATTAACGTAGCACCCTCATCCATACAGACGTACTTTTAGTTCATCGTATGGATTTGCAAGCAAATATATATATAGTAAATATGAACATAAGACTGAAGAGCAATTTGCTTCAAAGAAGACCAAAACTCATTGAAATAGGATGAAACGCCGAAGAACATGATTCTGAGAAAAACAAGTTCACAGTTTGACAAATATCTATCATATAAAAAATGGACAAAGGTTGAAGCTTACGGGACATCATCGATGCCTGGTCCATAATAAGTATAGCCCCGGCTAGTGGATGGCCGCTTACTGAGGCTTTGATCTGATAGGCCCCATTTTGGTCCTCAAAACCCTTTCCCAAGCTGAGTGCTGCTCCGCTGGCGTCTCTATCTTCACAGAATCGGCGGATTTACACATACATTAAAAAGACACACTGCCAAATTTTAAGGAACGTCGACAATTTTGCTTCTAATGGATGTTATTTTTGGAGCGTATCACGTAACTAAAGAGGAGATACTGAAGAGAACTAAGAAGAGGAATTTGTGGCATAACTTCACTAGAAAAAGGGATCGGTTGGTAGGACATGTTCTGAGGCATAAGTGAATCACCAATATAAGCGCGGAGTGTAATAATCGTACAGGGAGAACAAGATATGAATATACTAAGCAGATCCAGAAGCAGTCACTTGGAGATGAAGAGCCTCGCAGAGGATAGAGTAGCAAGGAAAGCTGTGTCAAACCAATCTTTGAAATGAAGACCACAACAACAACATCTCTAACTATTGAAACTTTCGTTCACATTTTGAGTAAGACCACCCAAACAACGTTCCAGAAAATCATGTTTACTTAGATCGGTAGCCTATAAATAGGGAGCGTGAGGACGGAACTGATTCTGCAACGCCGCGGCTTGTTGTGCACGCTTACACTTGTTGCTGGCCCAGCATTGAAACATGCAGCAATTTGCGGAAGGGTTACACTTTGGTCACGCTGGACGATTCTCTTCAGTTGTCGTGGATCTCGTCCTTGCAGGATCTTTTTCCGGCCTCAGCGATGTTGGAGATTTGATGTTTTAACGGACTCTTGATACTCATGGTGCACCCGCGAAATGGTCGTAGAGTGAAACCCTTACTTCATCGCAACCTCCCAGATGCAGCAGCAGTAACAGAACTGACAACTGCTCCAGACACTTGTTGTCTTATATAGGCGTTCCCGACCGCAGCGCCGTATTCTGCCTGTTTACATGTTTGTGTATTTGAATACCCATGCCTATACCGGCCCCTTTGGCGCTTCAGAGTATTAACCACAACAGTTTGAGTCCGAGGCGTGATGCGTCTTTCGAGCACCCACTCGCGTTTATGACGGCGTAGCCTGACACGACGATCGTTCTGACTCCATAACAAACGTGATTCATCCAATCATTCGAATAGTTTCCATTGCTACACGGTCCACTCTCGAGAACCCCGTGTCCACTGCAATTGTATCGTAATTGAAAAAGTTACTACGTCAACGTGGTAAGAAGTGGTACTCATCTGCTACAGAATACTGTGTTCACCAGTATCTACTGAATGGTGTAGGCTTACTCTCAAACACTTGTGCCTGCCCCAGCATGTAATCTGTCATTACATTTGTCACAGATCAGTACCTATCCTGCTTTACAATGTGAGCAACCTTCTGACTTCCACGTGGTGCGGTGTGGACGTCCAACATCTTGTCGCCCACTCGAGCGTCACCAGCGGAGCCCAGCTGCGAGATCCGTATACAGTGTGTATCACAATTACCGGAGAAAACTGACACTGATAAAAGTGTAAGAGGGAAGAGAGGAGTGAGGTCTTGCGGAAGGGTGGGGGGGGGGGGGGGAGGTTGAGGTTCTAAATGATACGTCCCGTGTGCAAAAAATTGTTGTCGGCTCGGTACTAGCTACGCTTACATACTTTTCGCACTGCACATCTTTGCCATAACACTATCACGTGGCATTTTATCTCGCGGTGAGCACTGCCAATACGTTTTTGACTTATCAGTTTATGTGGAGAGAGCCTACCAAATAGATTTTTGCGAAACGAATTGAGCAGAAGAATTGTTTTCAGAACGAGATTTTCACTCTGCAGCGGAGTGTGCGCTGATGTGAAAGATACGGGCAGATTAAAACTGTGTCCGGACCGAGACTCGAATTCGGGACTTACGCCTTTCGCAGGCAAGTGCTCTACGAGTTCGCAGGAGAGCTTCTGCAAGGCCGGCACGGTAGCTCAGCATGTTCAGTCAGAGGGTTTAGTTACCCTCTGTAATAAAAAAATATAATATACGGATCAAGGAAAAACTTGAACGAGTGCCATCGGACACGAACAAATTCAGCGAACAATACATCGAAAAAATATGAGACTTCTTTTTTTTTAAAAAAAAAGGGGGGGGGGGGGTTGAGCACTTGTCCGCGGAAGGTAAAGGTCTCGAGTTCGAGTCTCGGTCCGGCACACAGTTTCAATCTGCAGGAAGTTTCAATGTTGTTTTGTTCGGTGTACCCTTCAACGGTCGTAATTAACGGACGACGTTCAGATTTTGCAAATAAAAGTGGCGTTCAGTAAGTAGTGCACCACACTGTTTTCCAAAAGCAGGTTGGTTTTATTCAAGACTCCAATGTACCATATTATTCCCACTCATTCGGTTACAAAATCCTATTCGTCAACATAATCCATTCAATGTGACGGCCTAGCGCTACCTTTCAGGGAGGGCCTGTATGCCCGCATCGTACTGATCGACGTCTGAGCCAACAACCATCAGCAACCTACCCATCAGCCACGTACTGCTTCCTGCGGAGTACATCCTTCATTGGTCCAAACACAAGAAAGCCGGAGGGTGCGAGATCTGTGCTGTACGGAGAATGAGGAAGAACACTCCAGTGATCTCCTTGAGGCTGCACAGGCTTGTGTGAGGCCTTGCGTTGCCATGGAGAAGAAGAAATTATTTTCCATTTTTGTGGCGAGTAAAACACTGAAGTCGTTTCTTCAGTTTCCTGAGGTTACTGCAGCATACTTCAGATTTGATCGTTGCGTCATGATGGAGATTGTCAAACAGAATAAACCCTTCAGAGTCCCAGACGATCGTCGTCATTGCTTTACCAGCTTTGAAAACTTTCTTCGGAGCGGTGATGTGGTGCTATATCATGGACCGCCGTTTAGTTTCCGGTTCGAAGTGACGCACCCAGGTCTCATCGCTTACGGTCATGTTCAACAAAAATATGTCACGATCAGCCTCATAACGCGCAAGCAGTTTCGCAGAGATGAGCCCCTGCTGCTCTTTTTTTTTTTTGGTCTTCTGTCAGGCGGCGAGTAACCCAGCGAGCACACATCTTTGAGCTTCCCTACTGGCGGACAAGTGTTCAGCACCACCAACAGAGACGCCCAGTTATGCAGCGAGGTTGTTGATTGTGATCCTTCTCCTCGAAGGCCGATGTACGCACGTTCCAACATTGCAGGAGTTACAGCTATGTGTTACCGGCTGGCACGTGGGAGATGGGCAGGCGTCTGCGACATTGTTCTGACGATAACAGACGTCTAGCCCAAAGACTCAACGTGCTTTTGTTCACTGCCAAGTCAACGTACACATTCTGCAACCGCCTGTCAGTATCTGTGACGCACAATAACAGCATCTGCTTGGAAATCACCTCCGTTACAGACGCCTTTTTTTGAAGTATGGGCATAGCGCTACCTGCAATCAAAATTTCATGAAACTATAAGAGCTGATACAGGAATACTCTATGATGCCCCACCACGAATTTCGCATATTTTCAATCGAAACTCACTGAGGGAAAATAGAGTTGCATTAAATAATAAACGAGCCTTGCAAGTAAAGAGGACAGTTTGATCTAAGTAGAACAAAGATAATTTCATCAACTGTTAACCCATTAAGTTTATCACGGTTTGAGAGCCCTTCTTAAAAAAGACATCGAAAACAATTTAGATACTGTGCTGGAGAGCACCTGTGTCTTGATAGCATTAAGTCTAAATTAAGTATTGACTATACTGAGTGTGGCAACGGCCTTGCCGCAGTGGATACACCGGTTCCCGTGAGATCACCGAAGTTAAGCGCTGTCGGGCGTGGCCGGCACTTAGGTGGGTGACTATCCAGCCGCCATGCGCTGTTGCCATTTTTCTGGTTACACTCAGCCTCGTGATGCCAATTAAGGAGTTACTCGACAGAACAGTAGCTGCTCCGGTCGAAAAAAACCATCATAACGACCGGGAGAGCTGTGTGCTGCCCACACGCCCCTCCTATTTGCATCCTCAACTGAGGATGACACGGCTGTCGGATGGTCCCGATGGGCCACTTGTAGCCTGAAGACGGAGTGCTGCTGCATTGAGTGTGAAATCAACACCCCTTCGGCCGTCTAAATTTCTAGTTCTGTTGTTTGCGTGCAATCAGTTTCACCATTATGTTACACGACCTTCTGATCCCCTGACCGACGTGTAGGAAGAATCCAGCTTCCTGTACAGACAAAATAGGGGCTAGCATTCAGTAACTGTTGTCTGTAGATTTCTCTGAAGACAGCGGCTACCTCGATCATCTGTGTTTCTCTTCATCTGGTCGTGTCATGCGTTAGACCTTACTTTGTCTGTTACAACTACATTGTTCATTTCATGTTTTTACTGCTCTTTAAACGTATCCGTTACCTTTCGCAATACATTGCCAGACATGTAGTATAATTTGATTCCTGCATCAGCAAGTGATGTTACATCTGCATTTATTTAAAAAAATTTAGATAACATTGTGTAGGCCGTCTACGCTGCTGACATTTAAAACTTGATTATCTGCAAATTACATGGCCATTGTATAATTTTGCTGATTATAATCATACGAGCAACTTTCTAATCTCATTTTCCACTGCCGTACAACTTCTCATCGATGTATGCAGTAAACAGTAGAAGCGAAAGGTTGTGAACTTTCCGAATTCCTGAGTTAATGACGTCTGTTCTCATTATCCCCAATTATCTGGATTACGTGCATAAATGACAGCCTAAGCCATCACCGAAAGTCTACAACGCCCTCCCTTTCCCTCTCCCCATCCTCATTCTCAATAGCTCTAATTTACTTGCTGTACTTCCACAGGTGTAATTCAACCTATATCTTGAACATTATAATTTTCACGCACCGTAAATATCGTTATTATACCATAGTACGGCCAACATCATCTCTTTCGTGTAAAGTAATACCAGTTCCTTATGATAAACTCAAACACATATATCGTTCAAATAAATTGTTAGACCCTTACAAACTTTGGATAAAGAGCCGTGGTATCCGCTGCCAGACTGTCTCCTCGTGGGAACCAGAAAGAGTAGAAAAAGGATACAAATTGAACAAAGATTTTCTACCCCTACCCAAGGTATCTAAAAGCGTGTTCCAAAGCAGTAGATGGCTTGATAAGGGTCGAATCCGCTTCAGTCGAGATGATCACAGTTAAATTACTTCGTGGAGCTTGTTACATTCAATTACTATAGAGCAAAGGACATGATCATACACCTTGAAACGCAGTCATTTTTGATGTTTCATAACTTATGTACTGACTGAGATAAATTTAGATCCCCAGTAGCGTTACAAATTTGGCAAACAACTTACTTTCAATGACCATAGTGACTGTGGGGAAAACGTTTGGTCCTCACCTGCAGAAATAAAACGAAAGTTTGTCAATAGATGTCAAACCTAAGTAGTAACGTAGTTAATGTTCGCTTCACATACTCTCGGAATTCTGGAAGGAGTATTTGATATCCAGGTGATCTCAACCTGCGATATATTTTCACTAAAAAGTAGCGGAACTTCAGTATACGGATTAGCTGTGAGATCCAGAAATTTATTCTCTCCCTCGGGAAAGAAGTTTTAGGTGGAGGGCAGAGGACCTGGTTTCGTGTTTCGTGTTTCTCCTGAACTGGATTTTTCCAGACATCTTTGAGGAGTGCCACTTGCCATTCCAAGATATTGCTGTGTAAAATATTGTTTCCTTTCAGCATAGCCATTGCTCGATAATTATGTTTCACGACTTCAGTGACTCATTTCTCGTTTTCATATTCCTTAGTGTGAACAATTACGAGGGCTTGTGGAGAGCATATTGACGACCAAAGGTTCCCTCTATTGTTAGTAATGTAGCTTCCGTGCGTAAATTGAACGTCTGTTAATGTTTCCTGTTTTATTCTTTACATTAGCATGTTAAATTTTCTAGTTCTGTTATTTGTAGAATATTGTATTTTTTTGGTCACATAGTGCAAACCCCATAGTTGGTTCGCAGAGCAGCCTCAGACTAACACGTACTCACATCTACATCTACATACATACTCCGCAATCCACCATACGGTGCGTGCCGAAGGGAACCTCGTTCCACAACTAGTATCTTCTCTCCCTTTTCCACTCCCAAACAGAACGAGGGAAAAATGACTGCCTATTTGCTTCTGTACGAGCCCTAATCTCTCTTATCTTTGTGGTCTTTCGCGAAATAAAAGTTGGCGGTAGTAAAATTGTACTGCAGTCAGCCTCAAATGCTGCTAAGGTCATCAGTCACTAAGCTCACACACTACTTCACTTAAATTATCCCAAGGACAAACACACACACACCCATGCCCGAGGGAGTACTCGAAGCTCCGCCGAGACCAGCCGCACAGTCCATGACAGCAGCGCCTTAGACCGCTAGGCTAATCCCCGTGCGTTTTTACATATGTGTGAAACACATCATGCTAATAGTCGTCTCGGTGTGTGAAAATAGGTGGTAAACATAATACGTTGTAAGGCGGAAAATAGCTGTTAAGGACAAATACACTTGCAAGCTGCTCCTGTTAATAGAATTTTCTGTTAAAAGCAATTGTGCATGCGATGTGTAAAAGGAATCATTAAAATACGAGTATTTGTGAACATGGCTGTTCAATATTTGTTACTTGAGACATACTGCACTTTGGGGTTTAGAATTTTCTCCATGCACTCCATCAGACGCACAGGACAAACTGAAGGCGTTGCATGACTATTGTGTGGGATTTCCCCTGAAACTTAAGAAGTTGAGTACTTTGTCCCATGTGGTTTCGCTGCGTGACGCTTGTGTACGTTAGTGGTTCCTTCAGGAACACGAATGGGTATGGATTTAATTGTAGCTGATTTAGTTACTTCAAAGCTTCTTTCCCCTCTTTCATGTCAGAATTAATATGCGAAAGTTACATGAGTTCAGGCACGTTTCTGTCAGTAGGTCTCAGCCGCTGAAATTGCTCAGTAACTGAGGTCTATAACTGTTCTACACATTATCCACTTCAGCTGTTGTGCTATTCTGAGGATGACGTAAGACTAGGCCGAAACCGGCCATTTCAATAAAATAACCCTCGCGATCTAGATTGTTTTTTTCACTGATTTTATATAGGTTGCAAGATCGCTGTTTCCCAAAAATGTTACCAAAGTTTTCGATACAAAGGACTGTTTTCTTATGAGAATTCATTTGATGTGTCAGTATTATCCGTTTCAGAGATCAGATAGTGCGTTGCTCATTAACTATGGATATGATTACTGTCTAACATCAGCGATATCCATTGCCCTGGAAGGAATATCATTCACCATATACATCTGTTAACTTTCTTCTTTCCTTCTTTATTGCCATTTAGTCTTCGTAAAAGGTGATCCATGGCATTTGGAAAGTATCATCGTTGACCGATATTCTATCATATACTTCGTAAAACTATATATACAGTACAAAAGGATATGAGAAAATGATTAAGACATGATGGTACTAAAGAATCATAGCATCATAGAATGTCCACACAACATATGATGATTGTACCTAGGTATTTAGATGGCACATATTTCAGTTGTTGACCATCACATTTAACACTAGTTCAATCTCTA
This sequence comes from Schistocerca gregaria, assembly GCF_023897955.1. NCBI lineage: Eukaryota > Metazoa > Arthropoda > Insecta > Orthoptera > Acrididae > Schistocerca > Schistocerca gregaria. Next base: position 96,727,739 of record NC_064923.1, on the reverse strand, counting down.
GTCTCGTATATGGTACGAGATAACTGTAAACATTTCACGTCCCGTTCTTAATTTCAAAAATCGTGTAATGGAGATACCTTCAATCCTATTCGGAACAATTAATTTGGAAATTTAGCATTATTTAAGCACATGTGGTGGTTCTTATGAACCGCATGTACCTGTTCCAATGCATAAATGCTGTTTGAGGCCGTGTCCGACCATAACGCACTTCTTTTGGAAACTTGAACGAATACCATTGCGTCTGCCAATCGTTTCTCGCTTTTCCAATGATCAAGCTAAGACTTTCTTGGTAAGGAAGTCTGTCATTTAGGGTCTGACCTAATTCCATTGCTCTCTTCGCTAAGCTGTTTATTGTTTCATTACGTACGGTGACACTGTGCCCTGGAATCCACAAGAGTTTTGTTACAATCCCAGGTAGCTTATTTGCAGCGACTTCTGTAATAGCGCCTTTCAGTTATGGGTGACACGCTTTTGTTTGTTTGGTTTTCTGAGGCTCTTCTGTATACTTACTGAGTCGGTTAATATCATTATACCGCCTCGTGTGATCGATAAACCATATTTTACTGTTTCCCAAATGGCGATGGCTTTCACGTAGTAGATTACTCCTTACTTAACCCTTGGCTTTGCAGGTCACTTGTTTGGCACACACTGTCCCAGGTGTGGTCTAACAGACCGCTATCTTTAAATTGCCATAAAAATTGCATTCGGCTATGTCATTAAGACAATCAGTTTTTATGTGAAATGTTACATTACCGCCACACAAAACTTTATTCAAATAAATGTTAAACTTTATTTTTAGAAACAACGCATTTCAGTAGAAAACTGCACAAAATCAACGTAACATTACAGGAAAATAATCAAGCTGTAAAAATTCAAATACTCTGCACTCCAAATTTTACTTTTTCCTACATTTTTATTGTTTATTACACCTGGACTAATAAAAATATAAGAAAGTCCCATGTAACATTGAAGTAATATAAATTACAGCAGTACTAACCTGTCCTCAAACAATTTGAAAACAGTACTCTCGACATCAATGTTCGTAACACGAACAGTAGACGAAGACCTGGCTACTGAATCCATAATTCAAAGTCCCAGGTACGGTCTCAGAGACCGCTAGCACGTAAGAAGCAGTATCAGTATTGAATCCACGTCACGTTAATGTGATCCATGTCAGGTTAAAATGCCTGCTGACAAAGAAAACCACGACAGCTTCCGAAAAGTACAATCAGACGACGGTGACATCACCTGCCCCACCCCTATCCATTAGCAACAGAGTAGCAGTCCTAGGACGTTCAGGGTTATATAAGGAATGCAGGGCTTGAAACTTTTGGCCGGCCAGTGTGGCCGAGCGGTTCTAGGCGCTACGGTCTGGAACCGCGCGACCGCTGCGGTCGCAGGTTCGAATCCTGCCTCAGGCATGGATGTGTGTGATATCCTTATGTTAGTTACGTTTAAGTAGTTCTAAGTTCTAGGGGACTGATGCCGTCAGACGTTAAGTCCCATAGTGTTCAGAGCCATTTGAAGCATTTTTTGAAAATTTTCTGTATGGTTGTTTATTGTGCAGGTCTGGATCTAGGGCGTGGGGATAACTGGGATATCTGCCCCGAGCGCAATTTCATGAGCCTACAAATTCATATTATTGAAGAAAAGAACCTTGTTTCACAAAGCTTCTGACATCCTGCGCACGTTGTTCTATCGATTGTTCAAATAGTTTTTCGACATTTTTGAACACACTCAAAGTTGATATCTGAACAAATCATAAGCTGATTTTTGAATGCATGCATAGTGTATGTGATGTCTCTGTAAGGGGAATCCCGTCGCATTTAGAAATAAAAATATTTCCCGCAGACAAAAGGGGATGGGGCCATAAGAGCTGTGCCGAATAAAGCCGAACGGGTAAATGGCAACCGCTGTTTGTTTATGGGGTTGATTGAGTGCGCGAATGATAACCGTGGTTACAATAAAATGGCAATTAAATCGAAGCCCTTAGCTGCCGACAGGTGTTGTTGATATACATCAATGGTGACAGCTGGATATGTGTGCCCCAACCGGTACTCGAACGCGGGATCTCCTGCCTACATGGCAGAAGCTCTATCCATATTTTTCTATCTCGTTTTGTTCTATATCGTTCGTTGAATTTGTTCGTGGCGGACGACCGATAACACTCGTTCAGGTTGTTCGTTGATGCGTTCACTCAGATTTTTTTTCTTTTTTCTTTTTTCACAGAGGGTATCTGAATCCTCTGGCCGAACACGCTGAGTTACCGTGCCGGCGCCCATTTGAGTCCCCGAAGAAGGTAGGGCGACTGCAGGGACTTATCCCTTGCACGCTTTCCGCGAGACCCACATACCCAACTGTCCACAATCTACATTCGTAGTGTTCCTAATAGATATTTGCCCATTCACTCATTACTCTCTCCAGACTAAGCTGACGAGTCGCGTATGAATTCAGGCAAAGTATGCACACTCGCACAGAAGAAGGTCAATGGCCGGGTAGCCTTTAACTGTATGAAAATGGTATCTGTACCCGAAAGAACAGATACCATTGATGACAGTGCAGCTTTTCTAGAATGAAATGATAATTAAATCGAAACCCTTAGCTGACGACAAGTGTTGTTGATATACATAGGGGACAGCTGAAAATGTGTGCCCCCACCGGGCCTCAAACCGTGGGTCTCCAGCTTACATGGCAGTCGCTCTACCCATCTGAGCCACCGAGGGCACAGAGGATAGTGCAACTGCAGTGATTTATCTCTTGCATGCTCCCCGTGAGACCCACATTCCCAGCTGTCCAAAACCTACATTCGTAGTGTTCCTAATAGATATTTGCCCATTCACTCATTACTCGCGCCAGACTAAGCTGACGAGTCCCGTTAGAGTTCGGGAACGTTACGAATGTAGGTTGTGGACAGATGGGAATGTGGGTCTCATGGAAAGCGTGCAAGGGATACGTCCCTGCAGTCTCACTATCCTCTGTGCCCTCGGTGGATCAGGTGGATAGAGAGTCTGCCATGTAAGCAGGAGATCCTGGGTTCGAGCCCCGGTCGAGGTATCGCATTCGAATCGAGACCTTTCTGACTAGGCGTGTACTTACGGAAAGGCAAATGACAACTGCGGCGGGCAGCAAGGTTGCATCACGGGATTTATCAACGCCGACAACAACCGCAGCATTCAATATCTGCAACATTGTTTCGCCGTTGGTATGAGACACGGTCGTTTCAGGAAGCAGAAAATCGTGAAGGACGTACCCGAAATGTTCGAATACCACTGTTGAAGGCGGCCGCCGTGTCAATACCCGGCAGCTGGCCTGCCGGTACAGCGTAAGCTAGACTACCGTGTGAAACATTCTCCATCACAATTTATACTGCCTTTATCATTTGCAGCGTTTGCAGGGCTTACGAGAGACAGGCTTTCTACGTCGGGACGAGTTTTGTCACTGGTTTCTTCACCAGGCTACCACGATTCCGGGATTTGTGTCATCCATCCTATCAACAGATGAGTGGTATCTTGAACTTTTATAACAATCAGCTGCGGGATAATATGCAGCACGACCCCCTTGGTAAGCTGACAGCAAATCATCAGCATCGGTGCAGCCGGGATGTGTGGGTGACTTTGGGTGACTTTCCCTCCCCAACTGGAATAAGTCCCACTGATGATTCGAAGGGTTATGTGGCTGCTAGATGGTGGTACACCAACCCACACATCTCAATCATGTTTCCCGTGGTCGATGGATCGGACGGGGGGCTCCAGTTCCGTGATCTGTTCGTTCACCAGATCTCAACCCGTGCGATTTCTGGTTATGAGTCCACCTCAAAAGTATCAAGTCGAAACTTGGAAACAGTGGAACAGCGCATTCATGCTGCCTTTGACACTGTTCGGATGCAGTCTGCCTAGTGTTAATGCGTGGCAGAGAACGTGCTATGGCACACACACATGCATTGAGACACATAGAAACTATTTTCAGCACCTATTGTAACTGTGGCTCTATGGTACAGCGCGTCTAAGACCGCAGTCATTGTCAAAATATATAATTGAATAAATGATCTCCAGCATGGAAACCATGCCTTTCCGGATATTCGTTCATCAGACCGTTTTTGTTACGTATTCTTTCAACGATCAGTCACTAGAATTTGTACGCGATGGAAAACAACCTGTATAAAACAATTTTAAACGTCTAATTACCTTACAAATGAATTAGGTGGGTACAGCCTGCAAAATTAGTAGGTTGTAGAAAAAGAAATAATAAATCAGAACTTCGTGCCTAATGGTGAAGTTATACTGCAAGAATAGCGGCAAGGCAATACAATTATGTTTAAAATTTGTTGTAAGTCGTTTAAAATTTATTGGAAGTCGTAAACGACGCTAAGCACCGTCAGAGTGCACAGTGGGTAATACGCGCTCCGTTTTAAGAAAATCAATTTTTTCCGCATCTCAATGTTTATGTCGTATCTCGTGAACGATGTGTGGTACAGTGATATAATTTTGCCTCTACCTGCAGTGATGTATGGAGATACGGAATGAAAAATGCGTTGCTAGCGGAATTAATAATTAAGGAGTAAAAAATTTTAACGTAATGGCTAATTCTTAAGTTTCAATAGATGAAAGGCGGAAATATAGACACAAATAAAGTTTTATTCTTTCATTTTTTGTGCAAGTTGTAATTGAGAAAGTGAACCGAGAAGATTTGAAATTATCTGCAAAGTTTGTTAAGAGCAGCCAGGTACTATGTCACTCAAATATTGGATGAATAAAATCTCGGTAATTTGTGCATCATGAAATGTATACACAGCTTCCAACTTTAATCCTTGACTTACAGTGCTATACTCTTAATGTAAGGTTATATGTCTTAATCAGTAGGTTATAACATTTATAATTTTTAAACTAGGTCAATAATTATGCGCGGGAAATGAAATTTTTTGTTGCCCCAGAAGTCGTTTGAAAGGACTGAGTGACCTTTTTGGCCGTTTAATATTGTAGATGGTATCTCAAACCTTTGTACTGATAACTGTTGTGACAGTATAAGATGCAAATTTAAATAACAGTAGCCATCAGTAAATGCTTCTGGTGATACAGAGCCTTAAAACAGCACAGAGTGTGGAGGACTTGACAGCAAATCCTATCATTATCTACATAGATGACACTACAATGAGGAATAATACGCAGTTTCCTGTGATGTGGTCACGGTGCATTTCACCATGAATTAAAATATTCGTATTTAGGTTGTACAATAACATTTCCTGGCCACTCCTGTGTCTCTGTCAGGTGGCTGTTGTGTGATGGTTCCCGTAGCCGGGGATGTTCTCAGGCCTCGTGCTGATGGGCTGGTCTATCCCTAATCCCCAAAAATGAGTTTTGGTCGGAACCTACAGGGTGACTGATAGGTTTCTACTTTCCCACGGTGAATTCGTGTGCGCTGTGGCGCGGGACTTGTGTTTGTGTCATTTTGGAAGTCGGTAGAGGACAGTCTTTCGTGATCAGCCGCGGTATTTGTTGAGAGACTCCAAAAGGGCGTTCCCATGTGCATGTTTGGATTTCGCGTTGATGATTAAGGAGTTGTACTAGATTTTAATAATGAATAAATGTCTGAGTGATGCTAAATGTCATTATCGTTATATAAAGCAAAATATAATCTTCTTAATAACCATCAAATCATGAGCTACAATCTTAACTTTCATATACCCATGGCACTTTCGTCACCAATACCTGCAGCCGCTTTCAGAACAGAAATTAAAAATGAAATTAATTAATTTTATAAGACTGAACATTAAATTGATGGTGTATTGATGCACCACCACAATAATATTTTAAAAAAGTGAATAGTTGAGGGAATATGAATGAGAACAGCGGCGTATTTGAGTTTAAGAAAATAATTACAAGTTTTATTAATCCTTTTATAACTACAACTAGCTGATAAATCTTAAATGAGAATGACAAACACAAATCAGGAAAGGGACGGTACTTGCTTGGGAAAGCATTCTACCTAAATTAATCCTTTTACAACGTAGTCTGACTTTGCTTACATGAATCCACTTTGAGACCCAACTCTATTCAAGTGTAATAACTATGACCAAGTATACAACAGAAAAGGGAGCTATGAATCTCACTTAACCCTACGCTGGTGCATCAGTACTTTACCCATTCTCTTTGATTCCGGCTGCGGCAGAAAACGGCGCGCTGTGGGCGAGAAGCGGTGCACTGTAACAGATGTAATGATATGATTTATCCATAAAACTTTGCAAACTACGCAGACTGGCGTTCTGATTATCACAGCGCTGGAAACTTCCCTATCAAACCAGAGCAGATTTCACACTGGACTCGCATTCAGGAGGGCAACGGTTCAATTCTGCTTCCGGCCATCCTGATTTAGGTTTTCCGTGATTTCCCTAAATCGCTCCAGGCAAATGCCGGGATGGTTCCTTTGAATGGGTACGGCCGACTTCCTTCCCTAATCCTATGACACCGATGACCTCTCTGTTTGGTCTCTACCCCCAACCAATCCAATCCATATCCAGAACAGATTTCAGTGTGAAGCGCATTTATTCACTGGTCTGGCCAAACCAATTTGACCCACAAGCACGACAGTGCGTCCTGTAAATGCCAAACACCAGACAGCCGACTCAGGACGAGTAAGTTCACCCTCATAACACATCATATGACCAAGATGATATGCGGTTGCACTGTCCGCAAAGTTGGAAAGGACTGGCTCTTAGTCCACGACAAGACACAGGCTACATGTATCTCCCACTACTGAAAGACCTGAAGATCACCTCCAGTAGAGGGCGAGAAGACGAAAAAGGCAAAGAATCATTGAGCCGTGGTAAAAATTGCTGTTTTGAAGAGCGCCGCAGCGCGTTGTGTGAAGCAGTCGCCCTCCGCTTCTGGCGGTGCCGCCGCTGTGGGAATCGCAGCTTTGGTGTCTCGCTCTGGCATGAAAGGGGAAAGGTTGCCTGTTCATGTACATTTAAGAGGAGCTATGAGCTCGCCAGGGAGTCAGTCTGAGTCGGTCTGAGTGAGTCTGTAGTCAGTCTGGGGTCAGTTGCTCGTCCCCAGCATGCTGGTCTGTCTCTCGTACTAGTTTGTGGCGCAGTGACAGAACTCAACGAGTGGTCGCCCGGGGGTTGGATGGATCGGTTGGTCGGTCGCGCACTGAGACACAAGATGGCTTGTCCGTCGTGAGCGTCGGCGCATGTGAGGTCGCCTCGTGAATCCAGTGGCCCGCGCCGGATAGCGAGGGGTAGTGGCTTCGGGGTCGACAGGAGAGCAACGGGAGTCAACCCACGACATCGGTTTGGCCGGTGCGACCTGCGACGCCGTGGTGTAACTGGTTCTCCGAGCGCTTTTGGGCCACTTGAGTTATTATCATCTTGTGGAGCTTTGCTCGGTCCTCTCCGGGTGCAGGGATGTCGTTTTGCCAGTGGGCGTGTTTCCTCTGCATGGTTGGGTCCGAGCCAGTATTTCCGCCGTCGTGTGTCTGGAAGTGAGTGGGAGACGCACCAGCAGGGCAGTCGCGGACGGAGCAGCGGGCAGTCGACGCGCCTTCCTGCGTCCGTTGAAGCGGCTGGCAGCGGACGGTTCGGGAGAGCGATTTGGGGGTACTGCGCCAGGTCTTCTCCAGAAATCGCCGTTTATTAGAAGTGATTGGTGATATGTTGTCTCTGTGGTGTCACCGCCAGACACAACACTTACTAAGTGGTAGCATTTAAATCGGCCGCGGTCTGATAGTATACGTCGGACCCGCGTGTCGCCACTATTAGTGATTTCAGGCCGAGCGCCGCCACACGGCAGGTCTAGAGAGACTTCCTAGCACTCGCCCCAGTTGTACAGCCGACTTTGCTTGCGATGGTTCACTGACATCTACGCTCTCATTTGCCGAGACGACAGTTACCATAGCCTTCAGCTGCGTCATTTGCTACTACCTAGCAAGGCGCCGTTATCAGTTATTGTTGATATTGTGCATCATGTACCGTCCAGAGCGACGTTATTCATTAATGGATTAAAGTTAAGTATTCCATCAGCTACGTCCGTTGTTTCTAAATTCTAATTTCCTTGTCCTGTTCCAGACCTCACGCCAGCCGGCTTGAGCTAAATAGCGTGCCTTTCGGCCTCCTCTAGTTACACGGTGTTGGCTCTCCTGCGAACCACCACAGTTTCATTTACTTGTGAAATTCTACTTGTTTTCTTGCTCAGTCTCTCGTAACCAGCTTGCTCGTCTGTCTCTCGTCTGCATTTGTTAGGTAGTTAGTGTCTGTCTGTATGTCTGTCTGCCGTACGTCAGTAGCTGCCTCTGTCATGTTTGTCGGATTCGGTGTATTAACGAATTTATTGCTTGAAGTGTAACGGCCTAATTCCTGAAATATCTTTATGTTGCCTATCACCTTGAGGGGCGGTATATGTGTATTCTAGAGCATGTTTGTCCAATCTTGTATAATTTTATGTAAGATTGCATTTCATGGGCTTTTACTTAAATGGTCATTTCAGTATATAAAGTTGCCACTAATCCATCGTAAGACTTTTCCTAGAATTTAAAATCAAGTTGCACCTTCGGTGGCAAGTTAATCTTTTAATTCTAGTGTTTTGTACCATTTCCATCCCTCCTACGAGGGGTGCATAGTTTGTGTGCTTGTGTAAATTGTTAAAACGTTTACTTTAAGGTAATCCGGTGTGTTGCACATTTGCACCAGTGTAGTCTTTCAGAGGTTGTTGTGAGCGGTCGTGGCTACGGCCGTGTCAAAAGGAAGCGGCAATGTTCTCAGCCCGAAAGCTTATACACTCTAACTCTTGTTTCTTTCTGCCTCTGAATAAATTGTAACTTGATATTTGAAGGGTGCTTCTCTGTTTATAATATTAAATCTGTTTCTTATAAAAAGGCTTTTAGGAATAAAATTCCCATTTGTTAAAAGCAATTTCATTTTGATTGCATCAGTTACTCCCTGGCAACTCCTTCCACTCTCACATAGTGTGATTAAATGTGTTAATGTTCTTGATGAATCGCTAGTAAATAAAGTAAATTCTTACGAATATTTTTTAAATAAATTCACGGTTCAATCATCATCAGTTGTCACCAAGTATCAATACAGCAACCGAATTAGCCAAAAACGAAGCTGCCCCCACACTGCACAAACCAATCAAACTACCCTCTACATATAGAAGCTCCCTTCTTGAATGTTTTCTTGGTCTGGTAGCCGATCCAGACGCAGCACCAGAGTTCCCACGATGAGGGAGCTAGCCTATGTTTTGCATATCCTGAGAGGAGGCAGTCAGCGACTCAAAATCTCTCTTGTCTTGAAAAAGAAGATTATGGTCAAGGGAGGCGTGGTTCTCACAATAAGGAATGTTTCAGCAAGAAACGTCGACCTAGATGGGACCACAGTCTAATCTTTCAGGGACCGCCATTTCCAGTTTCTGGAAGAAGGCTGTTAAGCTTCCCAGACAGTCATGCCCATGAATTACACACTTTTTTGCCGCTCGCTAAAAGAGCCTGGCCATTTCCTGGCGTCAGAGGAGTTACAGTTTTGCCTCCACTGAACACGTGCACCTGCCTCTCTGTCCGTATCATCCCAGCTTCTCACATGATAATGCATGGAGTTTTGTGATATTCCCACCACTAGCCAAAAAGCTAGTATACTGTAGTCTATCAAATGGCTTGCTCCACCCACTTTCTGCCAACTGGTTGCAGCCTGGCCCAGGCAAAATGTTTTTGAGAACCGGCGCCCTCGTGCTCTGACCCTAAGTGGAAAGACGTGTTCGCCACAGCTCGAAGTCCCTCTGCTCGTACAGTCATCTGAGTGCTGCTTCCCAGACTCACTCCCACAGCCAGCTCGATCCCCTCAGCATTTATGGCTTGCCCTACATTTCTTTCTTCCTATTTGCCATCGCCTCCACCGCGACTTCTCAGGTACAAGTTCTCTATAGACAACATATGCAATAAGATGAACATTCTGCCCACAATTTCTTCATTATAAAAATTTATAAGCCACACATATCACACATGCATAGTACTGGGGAACACTAAGGTCATGACCTAAAACATGAATATTAACTCAGTGACAGTGTTGGTAAAGTGCGACAGTGGCATGGCACCTCTCAGTAGATATAAGTGTTGACTTCAGGACGTCGTATATGTACGTGGTAGGCAGAGTCCTTACATCAGATTGAACGGCCATTAGCTAGCTGCAGGATGGTGTCTTAGTGAATTAGACAAACTTGGCGGGGTAGACTGGAAGCCAAGAACTTAAGTGTGCTTAAGCGGAAATTCGTGAGGGATTGGTTTGTGTAACGATATCACTATTGGCTTTAAACTGTATTCCTGTATTTTTGTTGTGGTTATTTTTCACAACTGTTAGCAACAATAAGAGCTAATGTATCGAACTGTCAGCGGCGGACACATTCCCGTCCAGCAGTTTGATTTGCATATTTCCTGAGGTAGCTACACACCTACAGTTAGAGGCTGCCAATAGACATTTCCTATTAATCTGTGCAGCATTACACAACACAGTTTGTCTTACGTGCTGCAAATCGGCCAGGGTGTGATTTAAGTGATCAAAACTTTTAACTAGTCCAAGCCTAATCCGAAATATGATGCTTAAAAGAAAAGGGGCCCACCACAGGTAAACCTGGCTGTTTTGGAGCGCGCAATACATTTTAGGGGAAAGAAACAGTTTTGTGGCCTGTGACATGTAGAGCGCCCAGCATGACAGGTGGATTGTGTTAGAGAAGTATCAGCCTTCTTTACTGAGTTGCTCTGTATGGCAGCCTGTACATCAGTTAAAATAAAGTGATTTTCAAGCCCCTGACGTGTAGTATTCCCTTCACAGCAGGGCTTTTGTAGAAGTGATATTGCACTACTTTAGTCAGCTGCACTACATGTGTCGATAAACATGGCTGGAGACAGGTTGTGATGGATGGAGGAGGTAATGGATAGAGTGAGGAGAAGGAGGACATGGACAGACAGGGGAAGAGAAGGATACATAAGTACATAAGGCAGGTGGGAGGTGTAGAGGAGGTGGCAGACACAAGGAAAAGGAAAAGGGCGAGGCAGAATGGGAGAGGGAGAAGGGAGTATGATCAGATGGAGGGGGTGGAATGTATGGTGAGGGAGAGTAGAGCAAATGGACAGAGTGGGAGAGGAGCAGATGAAGATTCAGAGAGAATGGGTGGAGGTGATTGGCAGATTGAGGTGAGAAAATGAGTTGGACATAAACAGAGAGGATGAGGCTTTCACAGATAGGAGGAGAGTGTGTACAATATATGTGTTGAACCCATATTTGGGAGAAGCTCTGCAGAAAAGACCAGTTTTTGAAAAAACAGTAAAGGTTGAGTGGATATAGGCTATTGTACGGTGTGGAAAGACATACCCGTAGCCCAGAAAAGTGAAGAAATCAATAGATAAAATCTTAGCAGCAGATATCATCCAAATTAAGGGAAATTTATAGTCATGAATGGACGAGAAATGGTGTCGTTCAAGTCTCAGGCATCAGACCAATTTACTCTACAGTGAAGTCACAGCAATGAAGAGTTTCAGGGGATGGTGTTGGGTCTGATATGTGCGGAATACCATTCGAAAATCACTCTTTAACTTGTCTCTAAAGTGCACATTGTAAATAGTACAGTGTGAAAAGTACTTCCGAGTTAAATGCTCATCATAAAAAATGGGTTACTAGTTCCACGAGCATATTTTATCCTTGATATTTTTCACTCTTAGTTTTGATCCCATTCCCAAAACTAATTTTTATTTGCGACATTGTTTCTTGAAATAGACTGAATAATAGGCGAAAATGACTGCATCCCCGAGTTACACTTTTTTAATGAGGTCATTTTGTTCTTGGCCTCTCATCGTTATTGCTTCTTTCGGTTCCTGTGCATACTGTATCTCATCTGTCTTGCCCTATAGCTTAGATCTAAGTTTCTGAGAATTTAGAATATCTTGCTCTGTCATACATAGTCCAACGTTTTCTCTAGGATGACAAAAATGCCCTCACTATGGGACTTAACGTCTGAGATCATCAGTCCCCTAGAAGTTAGAACTACGTAAAGCTAACCAACCTAAGAACATCACACACATCCATGCCCGAGGCAGGATACCATCCTGCGACCGGAGCGGTCGCGCGGTTCCAGACTGAATCTAGGATGACAAATACAAGGAAAATGGGTTAGGTTTATTAAGTGTTGCTTCCAACTTCATCGTCAGAACTGCCTCTCTGATGCTTTTATCTTTCCTAAAGGAAATTTGGGCGTCACCTAAGTCGTTTATGCCAATAAAACAAAGGATACTGCTTTCCTTTTCTCCAATTTACGAATTGTTCCATCTTACGACTTTGATTCATGACGCCGTAAATAGTTGCTGACATACTGACTGTGACGGAAATCAATTATGTTGAGCTACATCCAATAATTGCCAGGATTTTACGAGTTCAGTGCGTTACAGCTGCTCATTTGCAAGAATAGCGGAATATGGTAGGTACCAAACGTCTCTTCCTGAATGTGAATGCATATCAACTGCCATTCTCTGATAGCAACACACCACTTGTGTCAATATCACAATAAATTCAAGTAAAACCAAACACAAAACATTAGCTAAGCAAATAATTTGTATCAAAAGTATTTAAATAATTAGTTAGGTATCAAAATATGAATACTGTTCAATTCACTTCTGCTGATGACTTAGAGCTGAACAAAATTACAAAAATGGCCTCATGCTGCATTTGTAATCTCCGCCGATTTTTTCATTCACACAGATATTGCCCTTATTGAATTATCATTTATCGCAAAGCTGACGGTTTCTTTTAAACAAAGCCCTTAGATGAAAAATGTTCACTTTCGTAAACATATTCATCCACATACAAGAAACAATCAGTAGGAAGAAATCACCATGTTCCAACAGCTTACTGTAGTGACTCATGTTGGCCAACTGCGAACTGACTGGTAGTGTACGAGAGGGCGGTCTCGTGGACGGCCTAGCGCGTGCTTACGTGAGTGTAGCCGACTGCGAGCTCTAGGCTGAGGACTATATATTCTCTAGGCTTCCACCGTAGGACGATCACGACACTACCTGATGCTCACAAAATGGCCAAAGGGCCGCACGAATACATCACGTCTCGAAACTGTGGAGATGACAGATTGCAGACCATTCACGAACGCAGCAGGCTTCTTCTCATCCCTGATATCCAAGTAGACTGCTGTGTCTGGTGTGTTCAGGTGGAATGGCTGCGTCTCGGAGTAGAATTCAGGAAGCAGAAAGCAGGCAGACAGCCATCGATCAATAGGCCATCATTCTCTCTGCTGCTGGTAACAGGGATGTAACTGCTCCACGAGTGAATGTGATCGGGAGCTCCAAATGCCTAGTTATTCAAACAGCAGAGCTTGCTGCTATGAGGCGTTGGTGGATGTGGATGAGCGAGTTTGCCCTCATTTATTGGACTCGTCAGAGTTCTTTGCCTTTGTAGTTGGTTGTGGAGCTCGGGTTTATCTGCAACGTTTGACTACAACAGCGGAGTTTTTGTGCTTGGAGTTACGGAACTTTGCTTTATACTGCACTGTATTGCGGCCTTTCCTCCGGCGCTAAGAGGTTGTGTAGCAATGCTCTTATAGTGCCTTGCCTTCTGCTACTTTGCGGTTATGGCAAATCGATTGACACATTAGCTTTGAGCTGATCTGCTTGGCACAGAGCTATCCAAGTAAAACCGTCAACAATTTAGGCGTGCACACTGAATTCATTCTGGGATGCAACACTACCATCACAGACCGGTTTATTCAAAAATAGCTGCAAGGTGATCCAGTTCTTTGCGATAGGCGTTGTTGTAAGTGACTGCACACGACATTACCCCATCGCGCCTCTACCAGGTCAGCCGAGTAGATTTAATTCAAGTGGTCACCACGTACGGGTTGGAAACTCCGCCACTTGCCCCAAAAATGACGGAAAGCGCTGCATATGCAAACAGAGGTCACTACTATTGGCTGAAGTTTCGGAACATCGATGCTGTCGATGACGTCCTGAACGGCCGTTTTCAGCCCAGCAATGATTTTGGGGTTATTGCAGCACACTTTGCTTTAATGTAGCCCCACAAAAAGGAGTCTCATGTGTTCAGATCTGGAGAATATGGTGGCCATTAGAGTCCCATACTGCAGAGCCAGAATGCCGTCCTCGAAGCACTCCACCGGGACGTCACTCTGCAGCCTCGATGGGGTCGAGCTCCGTCTTGCATGAACCTCATGATATCGAAATCAGGGTCACTTTGGGTAATAAGGATGAAATCATCTTCCAAAACCTTCAAGTACGTTTCGTACTCACCGCACCATGAAGGAATTTCGTACCAATTGTCCCGTGACTGGACATTGCACACTTCACATTCACCCGTTGAGGGTGAAGAGACTTCTCGATGGCAAAATGTTGATTTTCAGTCCCCCAAATGCGGCATATTTGCTTATTGACGAACCCATCCAAACGAAAGTGGACTTCGCCGATAAAGCAAACCACAATGCGCATACTAATTGCCATCATACTCTGCGGCCAGGCGCGCAGTTTGAACGTCCTGACGCAAAACGATCAGAAGTTCTGACAATTTTATTTCATATAATTCAATAACTGTCACCCTGCACATGTAACATCGTGAATATGTATAATTTCACTCAATGATTCGCGTTCGCAGTACAAAAGAAAAGTATCTCGTATATTGTAGTCACGCGCAGTTCTACCACACATATTTGACTACTACAGCCTTGCAGGAGGTTCTCTGGACCACATTAAAGCTATTTCTCTACCGTCCCACAGCGCGGGAAAACTAACACGTAAATGTTTCCCTGCGAGCTCTTATTTCTCTTATTTTATTATGATGATCCTTTTTCCCTATGTAAGTGGGTGCCAACAAAATATTTTCACACACAGAAGCGACAGATGGTGATAGAAATTTCATAAGAAGGTCCTGCTGCACCACCTTCGTTTTAATGACGACCACCCGAATTCGTGTATGATGCCCGTGGCTCTTTCTCCCTTATTTTTCGATAATACAAAAACAAGCTACCCTTCTTTGAATTTTTTTTAATTTCCTACGTCAATCCTGATGCGGATACCACACCGCACAGCAGTACTCCAGAAGAGAGCGGACAAGTGTGATGTAAGCACTTTCTTTAGCAGACCTGTTAAATATTCTGAGTGTACTGCCAATAAATTTCAGTCTTTATATTTCTTTCCCCGCAACATTATCTATATCATCGTTCGTGTTTCAGTTATTCGTAATTATAAGCCCTAAGGGTTTAGTTAAGTTTGCAGCTTTTAGGTTTGTGTGATTTATCATCTAACTGAAATTTAGCAGATTCGTTTTAGTGCTTATGTGCATGACTTCACATTTGACATTATTTAGACCCAATTGTAACTTATTGCACCACACAGATCTCTTGCCTAAATCATTTTGCAATTGATCATCTGATGGCTTCACATGACGGTAGCGACAGCACCATCTGCAAAAAAATGTGACATGTTTGCTCAAATTGTCTCTTAAATTGCTTATATAGATCAGGAACAACAAAGGCCCTATAGCATTTCCTTAGTGAGCGCCAGATATTTCTTCTGTTTTACTACATGATTTCTCGTCAGTTATAACGCACTGGACCTTTCAGACAGAAAATCATGAATGCAGTCACACAACTCAGTTGGTATTCCATAGGCACGCAATTTGGTAAGAAGTAACTTGTAAGGAACGGTACATAAGCTTGGTGGAAATCCAAAAATATGGAGCAATTTGACATCCCCTGTCGACAACTGTTGTTTCGTGAGAATAAAGAGCTAGTAGTGTTTCACGAGGACGATATTTTCTGAATATGTGTTGGCTATTTGTCAATTAATCATTTTCATCGGGGTTTTCTTTGTGAAAAATATTAGAAGCTTCTCGCACTGAAGTTCGTGCTATACGTTAAGCTATTGTAAAATTTCTCCAGTCTTGCGGATTTTGCGTTCTATTAATTTTGCCGTGCTTTATAGTTGCTTCTGCAATAGTGTTCTGATCAGTTTTGTGTACCATGAAGAATCTGTATCATCTGTTATTAATTTATTTGGTATATATCTCTTAGCTGCCGTCGATAGTGCTGTCTGGACCTAAATCACGTCTGGTCTACGTTTACATAGCCGGATTAGAGGAAGTGGAGACTGTTTCTTGGGAAGGTGCCAAGCGAATTATCATCTACTTTTATAAATAGATGTATTTTTCGTTTATTGTTGGTGGTTTTGGATGTTATGGAATTCAGTCTAGTCATAACAACCTTGTGGTCACTAACCCCTGTATCTGTCGTGATTATCCTTATGTAGTCAGTATTATTTGTTGCTAAGAGGTGAAGTATGTTTTCGCAACCATTTACACTTCGAGTCGGCCCCTGAAATAATTGCTCAAAATAATTTTTATGAAAGTCATTCAGTACGCTTTCAAAAACGGTTCAAATAGCTCTGAGAATTGTGGGACTTACCTTCTGAGGACATCAGTCCCATAGAACTTAGAACTACTTAAACCTAACTAACCTAAGGACATCACACAAATCCATGCCCGAGGTAGGATACGAACCTGCGTCCGTAGCGGTCGCTCGGTTCCAGACGTAGCGCCTAGAACCTCTCGACCACCCCGGCTGACAGTACGCTTTCGGACGACGTTTTATGCGTATAGTTGACCAGAATGGACAGTGTCTTGAGAGCCTTGAAACGTATTTTTAAAGTAAGCACCAATACAACAAAAGTGTAATGGAATATAGTCGAAGCAAATTATCTGATTCTGAGGGAATTAGATTAGGAAGTGACACACAAAAAGTGGTAAACGTGTTTTTTTATTATTATTCAGGGAGTAAATTAGCTGAGGACAGCCCAAGTAGATAGGATGAAAAATGCAGACAGGCAAAAGCAAGAACAGAGAAAATGTTGAAGGTTAAATAAAGATTTAAGAATTAGTTAGGTTCTGAAAGTATTTTTGGGAACTTAGCCTTGTACAAAAGTGAAACGCGGACGATAAATAGTTCAGACAAGAGAAGAGTAGAAGCTTCTGAAATGCTGAAAGTTACATTGGCAGATCGGAAAATTTCCGAGAAGGTACTTAATCGGATGCGGAAAAAAAGAAGTTTGTGGTACAGCTTCAGTAAAAGGAGGGACGGAACACGTCCTGAGAAGTCAAGTATGTTACTTTGGCAGTGAAGGTAATAGCGGCCGTTACAAATTCTAGAAAGTGAGTAACGCTTAAATGCATTAAATAGGTTGAAATTGATGCATGTTGGAAGATGCTTAAAGATGAAAGGACAAGAAAAAATTCATGAAACTAGTTTACGGGCTGAAGACAACAACGATATGCTACGTCACTTTTTTGGGTAGTGTTTGCAAACAACTTTACCTGTCTCATAAATTTTGGTGTATCGCTAATCACGTCCATTGAGACTCAGAGAATGCTGTGAAGTTAGTTGATCTTGCGATTAGAAAAGGGCCAAACATTCCTTAGTTCCAAATCTTTAGAGGAAGGTTTCGTCCTGGTTCCCATTTTTAATATAGCTCGGGTCAACGAAGAAGTTACTTTAGACGATGTGCCGACCAAACACATGGCTCGTTACTACGTCCTTCCTGAGTCGTCAGTTGGACATTCCGGCAGGGCAATACAAAACATATAGTTTTATTCGCACAGTAGTATGCGACATATCCCAAACCCGTGGCCTGTGTATCTAATAATACGGAGGTAGATGGCCGTCGTTTTGACAGTATTGCAGTGGTACGCACCAGAGACCGTGTGAGCAGTAATTTTGATTAGGCGGCTGCAGCATTCCCAGCTTCGTCGCTTAGGGGCGCCTGCCGCAGAAGTGGCGAGCAGGAATGTCGGCGGGGGCGGCAGCTTGGACCGCCTGTTGCTGCGACCACCTGTGGGGGCGGAAACCGTGGGCGGAGGCGGCGGCGGCGGCGGCGGCGGCGGCGGCGGAGGCAGAACGCGCGTGGCTGCCCTAATAGCGCGGGGGTGGCGCTGCCGTGACGTCACAGCAGCAGCCGGGCGTGAGAGCCGACCATTGGGAGGGATTACGCCGCATCGACGCAGCTTAGCGCCCACCATGTATATATCTGTGTGTGTGTGTGTGTGTGTGTGTGTGTGTGTGTGTGTGTGTGTGCGCACCCGTGTTTTCCGTGCTCTCGGCACACACATCGTATCTGCTTGTCGCAGTGGAACGCCGCTCTGCTAGGGGAGAATTTCAGCTACAAAAATACATGGGGAATGAAGTGCGCTGATCAGGACATACAGTCAGGGAAAAAGATGTTCGTAGCCCCATTACTCAAGTAGAATAACTTCGATTATTTGAACTAAAGATCACAATCAGAAACGTTATTTGGCAAACTAACAGTACAGGGTTTACTTCCTACATATAAAAGGATACGCCTTCTGGAAAAAGTAAATAAAATTTCTGTACCAGCTGGCTTCACACAGTCGAGAAAAATGTTTTCACACATAAAAAGGAAATTGTAATATACATAAATATACTGAAAATTTTAATATTTTGCAGGCATTCTTTTATGCACCGCAGCTGTTAACCTCTTTGGTATGGCATGACCAGTTTTTGGTAGTCCCAGAGGTTATACTATTATCTTGGGATTCGTTGTGTAGACATTGTTTCAGAGCAGTTTTGGTCCATATTTCGTGTTTTCTGACCATTCTTTCAAGTATACTAGAAAAATGGTCAATTGCTTTAAGATCTGCACTCTGTGCCGGGAACTTGACAACTTCAGGAGTATGGTACAACAACGATAGACGAACAACTTCCGCTGTATGGTTAGGGTTACTGTCTTGTTGAAAGAACGATCTGGGGCTAAACCCAAGCTATTAACACTTTCTTGTAGATTTTCTTAACGATTTTTAAATACTCAAATCAATTCATGTTACCTTCAACTAAAACCTGTTGCCCTATACCATAAGTAGCAATACACCCCCATATCTCAATTCCGCCACCACCGTGCTTTACTGTGGGCTGAATTTGTTTAGGATCCAGCTCAGTATTCAGCCATTTCCACACCAGAATTCTGACATCATTTACTAAAAAAGTGGTTCAAATGCGTCTGACCACTATGGGACTTAACATCTGAGGTCATCAGTCCCCAAGAACTTAGCGCTACTTAAACCTAACTAACCTAAGGACATCACTCACATCCATGCCCGAGGCAGGATTCGAACCTGCGACCGTAGCAGTAGCGCGGTTTCAGACTGAAGCACCTAGAACCGCTTGGCCACACCGACCGGCCAACATTTACAAATATGTCAAATATATCTTTATCTGTGAGCAGTAGCTTTTTGCAGAAACTTGTGTTCTTGCTTATATTCTCTCGAGCAAATTGAAGTCTCACTTTCTTGTTCTTCTTGCTAATGTTTGATTTTCTTCAAGGTACTCTTGCTCCATAACCTACACAGAATATATAGGACAACCCTTGGTGTGATTTCCTTCCCGATCTGATCACTAATATGCACATACAACGCAGAAACTGTCATTTTAGGATCTTTTTAGATCCTTGTTATTGACATATTTCATTCTCTTTCCAATCGCTTCTACGGTTGCCCTCTTCTTTCGCTGTTAATAAGGTTATTTTTTTCTCTAAATCGTGATATTATGAACTGAACTGTAGCTTAGCTCCTTCCAGAAATATCAGCTATTTTTGAAAATGATTTTCCCTTTATATCTCGTCAGATAATTATTTACCTTTCTTCTACAGTTGCTTCCTTCCCTTTGAGGCCCATTTTGCTGTCCCACGGCATTCAGCGCATATCAGAGTCTTCATGCAAGAGGTATAGCTTTGCACTGAAGGCGTATGTCAAAGCAAGCGGTTCGTTAGTCGCTCCTATATTTACATTTCTAGTTATGTGAAGCCAGCTGATGCAGAACTTCTACTTTTTTTTTGCAAAGTCTAATCTATCTACTCATTTTACATGTACAGATTTGGAAGGAAACCTTACACTCTTATTTACCAAATACCATCTCTGGTTGCGATCTTTAGTACTAACAAATAAAGCTACTGTACATGACAATGTTGTGTGAGTACCTTCTCCATGACTGTATATTTACACGCTTCGTAGCATGAGGATTTTGTGAATTAAGGTGGCATGAGAAAAATTTCAGTATCCTGCCAGAAAGAAAATTCTCGAAGTCGTAGCTGGCAATTTCGTCATTAATAGTCCTTCGCATCGTCAAAATGTGCATAGTATGACACAGGCGCTGGCGACGTCAGCATTCAAAGTAATATTATCTCGTTTGAAAAAGTCATGATTCGCCGTACGAACTGCTGTTAAAATATCTTTTACGACCACAGACTATTACAAGTTTACACATAATCAGTTGTGTCAAAAAATATGTAATCGATATTTCGTCACTGTTGTCAAGTAAGAATAAGGATTACCTCGTCAGCAGTAAAAATGTAACTGCTATTGTTAATGTTATACTAACACTCAGCGTACAAAATTACGGCAGAAGGAACTCTACATACTGCTGGCTGCGCCGACTGCAGAGCAGGTGACTTCTATACTCATTCTTGACGCCGTACATTTTGCATCGCCCTCTAAGCTCTTACGAAATGTTTACGAAGCCTTACGATCGTCTGGAACCTAAATTTGTCGTATAATAAATCTGTTTTGTTAAAGGTCTCGGTGGTGAATCACGAACTGTGGGGCAACATCTGTGTGCGTGTGTGCAATACGATGGTGCCCCACTTCAAAATGAAAAACAGTAAACCATATATACAGGGTATTACAAAAAGGTACGGCCAAACTTTCAGGAAACATTCCTCACACACAAAGAAAGAAAATATGTTAAGTGTACATGTGTCCGGAAACGCTTACTTTCCATGTTAGAGCTCATTTTATTACTTCTCTTCAAATCACATTAATCATGGAATGGAAACACACAGCAACAGACGTACCAGGGTGACTTCAAACACTTTGTTACAGGAAATGTTTAAAATGTCCTCCGTTAGCGAGGATATATGCATCCACCCTCCGTCGCATGGAATCCCTGATGGGCTAATGCAGCCCTGGAGAATGGTGTATTGTATCATAGCCGTCCACAATATGTGCACAAAGAGTCTCTACATTTAGTACCGGGGTTGCGTTGACAAGAGCTTTCAAATGCCCCCATCAATGAAAGTCAAGAGGGTTGAGGTCGGGAGAGCGTGGAGGCCATGGAATAAGTCCGCCTCTACCTGCAGGTGCTCCATCGTGCATGAACCACATGTTGTGTCGTACTTGTAAAGCCACAGGTAGAGTATCCCGTATGAAATCAGGATAATGTGCTCCATTGAGCGCAGGTGGAAGGAAATGGGGCCCAATCAAGACATCACCAACAATGCCTGCCCAAAAGTTCACAAAAACTCTGTGTTGATGACGTGATTGCACAATTGCGTGCGGATTCTCGTCAGCCCACACATGTTCGTTGTGAAAATTTACAATTCGATCACGTTGGAATGAAGCCTCATCCGTAAATAGAACATTTGCACTGAAATGAGGATTGATACATTGTTGGATGAACCATTCGCAGAAGTTTACCCGTGGACGCCAATCACCTGCTGATAGTGCCTGCACACGCTGTACATGGTAAGGAAACGACTGGTTATCCCGTAGCACTCTCCATACAGTGACGTGGTCAACGTTACCTTGTACAGCAGCAACTTCTCTGACGCTGACATTAGGGTTATCGTCAACTGCACGAAGAATTGCCTCGTCCACTGCAGGTGTCCTCGTCGTTCTAGGTCTTCCCCAGTCGCCAGTCATAGGCTGGAATGTTCCATACTCTATAAGACACCGATCCATTGCTTCGAACGTCTTCCTGTCGGGACGCCTTCGTTCATGAAATCTGTCTCGATGCAAACGTACCGCGCCACGGCTATTGCCCGTGCTAATGCATACATCAAATGGGCATCTGCCAACACCGCATTTGTAAACATTGCACTGACTGCAAAACCGCGTTCGTGATGAACACTAACCTGTTGATGTTACGTGATGATGTGCTTGATGCTAGTACTGTAGACTGTTTCCTGAAAGTTTGGTCGTACCTTTTTGTAATATATAAATGGTTTATTGTTCTTCATTTTGAAAATATACACGCACAGACTATCGTTGTGTGACAGAAATCTATAAATTCCTACAACAATGTAAAAACACTATTAATATTGGTGTGTTATATGGTTCGTTAATCCGTGTTTCGAATCAAAATGAAATCTGTTTGTCTGCCCTGACCTCCATCATCAAGCAGATTAGTATAAAGTAACTCTTTACTCTGCAATCACAGAAGAGGTAGCTTCCTGCATGTAGACTAAACAAGCCTTTTTTTTATCAACTTTCAGTAACCAAATCTGAAGAATACACTATGGCTTATGACTCGATACAAACATTTTTTTTTGTGTTCCACCCTGCTTTTGGTTCTGATCAGTAGACAATTCTGCTCTTTTGTCTGCTTTCTTCTTCATTTCCGCATACGTAGCACACTATACAAGTACAGCATTCATGATTTTCTCAATGTGTGACATGCTTCGTTCTCCCTGGCGATTATTTCCCTTAATATTTTCTTTCTCCGTTGTTCCAATGAGGTTACTGTGTGTTACAATGTATCGTACGAGTTCGTTTCTTCTTGTTAAAACGTGATTCCAGATAGATTGGCTTCTTGTACTCTCGTCAGCAAGTCTTCAAGGTAACTTTCTCTCCAGCTGATCTTGAGCATCCATGTCTTGTCATCCTAAAGTGCAAGTTTCACACTTGTATAGGGCTACAGTTCAAACAAATGTTTTCATGATCCATTTACTTGTTCCGAAAGTGATGTTCTTGTTGTTGGGTAGATTTTTTTTGCAAATTAAATGCAGTTTTGTCCAGCCGTGTCCTGCTTACAATTCATTCCGACTTCTGCCATCCCTTGTGATCTTGTTTTACAATAAGCAAGTACCATGTCCAATCAATAAGGACACAGGCTTAGAAAAATTCCATTACAAACTGTACGACACTGTGGTGTGCGTACTGTAAGACCTTAGGTGCTCACACTATCAGATTATTTGACTTGTCGCTCTATAGAAGTAGGCGAGTGTCAGCAATATGTCTCGTGGTCTAATTGTGGCATGTTTATCTTCTGCCATTAGGTCAGATGATAGAAATGCCACTTGCACGCTTAGAGTAGCAGATTCACGGTGACCAACTTTAAACAGAACTTGATTAATTTTCACATACATTTATTAAAATAATAAAAAACATAGATACTACGTAACTTCATTCTGGATGCTGTTTACAATTGACAATCTGAAGTTCCTTTGGTCTAGGTACATTAATCTTATTCTCACATATCTCTGATACTAGACAAAGTGTCTATTCATTTATCTTCAGGGCTATGTAGAGGGAATATGGTAATCTTATAAGGTGCAGACTGAAACTCGACTATAGACTGGTACAGACTGGTGCAGACAAATGCAGACTGACTAATCGGAGGTCTGTACCCCCGTTATAATACCTCACACATTCACGTATCACTGCGCGAGTGTGATCTGTGAGGAGAAAAGGTTCTACGTTAGCAGCAATCTCATTAGCTCCATTACATATTAATACGCGGATCGGCGGAAGCAGAATTTGGTCCGTCTCTAAGGCAGTGCCATGTCGTAGTGCAGAGACAGACGAGCGCTGCGCCTGCGCTGTTTGCTTAGTGGGGCACGCTCTGGTGGGAAAGTTGTGTACGCGCTGATTACGCGGAACTATGTACACAACAGACACAAATTTGCAACAGTTCTCCACATAAGATAAACGTTATTTTATCTTTCCCAAATTTTGGTAAAACCCTAAGGTCATTCTTACTTGATCACTGTTCCTACCCAGTAGCAGAATCTTTAAAAGACGTGGATTACGATACTCAAAAGAAAAAGGAACGAAATAGCTTTACACAAGTAGCACAAGTTGTGTTGTAGCTTACGCCAATCGAACAAACTCACTCATCAAAAACATATGAACTTATATTTATGTAACATCAAATATGTAGTATATACTTACATTAAACTAATGATAAAGCATCAGAACATATTATATACGAAAATGTTAGAAAAAAAATTAACCTTTGCGAGACACGAACCATCCTTTAACCCCACATCTGGGATCATTGACACTACTCACTACACTAAAGTAACAACAATTGATGTGTGACCAATTCTATATAGTTACCACATGTTAAGTGCTTTAATCGTAGCTATGTTACTACATGAAATTTAATTATAACAAATTGTATCAAGAACAATGGATTTTATGTGGATTCTCACTGTGTTGCTACCTTCCAATGACATACGAGTATTCTCATAATACACAGCTTGCAATGATTCTTTAGCTTTGAATATGACGTTTCTCATTATTTTATTGCAACGAATTACACAGTTAATCAAGGGGTTTTCGAATGACGCTAAATTTGCTGGTGCTCAGAAACGGCATATACAGGGTGTTACAAAAAGGTAAGGCCAAACTTTCAGGAAACATTCCTCACAGACAAATAAAGAATAGATGTTATGTGGACATGTGTCCGGAAACGCTTAATTTCCATGTTGGAGCTCATTTTAGTTTCGTCAATATGTACTGTACTTCCTCGATTCACCGCCAGTTGGCCCAATTGAACGAAGGTAATGTTGACTTCGGTGCTTGTGTTGACATGTGACTCATTGCTCTACAGCACATCAGTACGCAGCATCAACCGGTTAGTGTACATCACGAACGTGGTTTTCTAGTCAGTGCAATGTTTACAAATGCGGAGTTGGCAGATGCCCATTTGATGTATGGATTACCACGGGGCAACAGCCGTGGCGCGGTACGTTTGTATGGAGACAGATTTCCAGAACGAAGGTGTCCCGACAGGAAGACGTTCGAAGCAATGGATCGGCGTCTTAGGGAGCACGCAACATTCCAGCCTATGACTGGCGACGGGTGAAGACCTAGAACGACGAGGACACCTCCAATGGACGAGGCAATTCTTCGTGCAGTTGACAATAACCCTAATGTCAGCGTCAGAGAAGTTGCTGCTGTACAAGGTAACGTTGACCACGTCACTGTATGGAGAGTGCTACGGGATGATCAGTTGTTTCCGTACCATGTACAGCGTGTGCAGGCACTATCAGCAGGTGATTAGCCTCCACGGGTACACTTCTGCAAATGGTTCATCCAACAGTGTGTCAACCCTCATTTCTGTGCAAATGATCTCTTTACGGATGAGGCTGCATTCCAACGTGATCAAATGGTAAATTTTCACAATCAACATGTGGGGGCTGACGAGAATCCGCACGCAATTGTGCAATCACGTCATCAACACAGAGTTTCTGTGAACGTTTGGGCTGGCATGGGCCCCATGTTCTCCCCCCCTACGCTCAATAGAACATGTTATCATGATTTCCTACGGGATACTCTACCTGTGCTGCTAGAACATGTGGCTTTACAAGTACGACACAACATGTGGTTCATGCACGATGGAGCACCTGCAGGTAGAGGCGGACTTATTCCATGGCCTCCACGCTCTCCCGACCTCAACCCTCTTGATTTTCATTGATGGGGGCATTTGAAAGCTCTTGTAAACGCAACCCCGGTACTAAATGTAGAGACTCTTTGTGCACATATTGTGGACGGCTGTGATACAATACACCATTCTCCAGGGCTGCATTAGCCCATCAGGGATTCCATGCGACGGAGGGTGGATGCGTATATCCTCGCTAACGGAAGACATTTTAAACATTTCCTGTAACAAAGTGTTTGAAGTCACGCTGGTACATCTGTTGCTGTGTGTTTCCATTCCATGATTAATGTGATTTGAAGAGAAGTAATAAAATGAGCTCTAACATGGAAAGAAAGCGTTTCCGGACACATGTCCACATAACATATTTTCTTTCTTTGTGTGTGAGTAATGTTTCCTGAAAGTTTGGCCGTACCTTTTTGTAACTCCCTGTACAAGTATAGGTTTGAACTGAATGCCAATATGGCGCCTCACAGCTCTGCGCTGAAGGGAGATGGCGTGCGTGTGACGTAGGTGGCGTTGTGCCATCTGATTGGTCAACGCTCAAAGGGACGCTGAGAGTATCAGACATGTTAGATATTGCCCTGCATATTTGGAAAGACTCCCGAACGTGCTGTTCCACGCTATGACGTCAGAAACTCGGCACGTTCAACGCTCAACTTTCGGATGCACGGTTCGTGTGCCGGCGGAATTACTCTATACAAGCAGGTCTTTGCGTTCGTGATTCCCGACAGCTGAAGTTCTAAACTGGCCAGTAATACTAAACTGGAATATGTATTTAACCAAACAGCCAACTATAAATGATAATTACATTTATGAATTGTTGCACAGGAAATGCACTATAGATAACAATTTTTCTCCAAATGGAAAATACATCCACCAGAAACAAAGGCGTTTCGTCGTCATAGGTGTATACAGTTTTCGTGCCTTTCCTTCACATTACTGACTAAATGTTTCACGATATCCATTGTGGCCTAGTGATACCCAGGACACTGAACACATTAGTTAAAAATTTTCTTCAATTTCGCCCGGCATGCGTAACGACTTCTGTACGATTTCATTGGTCATGACGAAGACGTGCTTCGGTGTAAGTGGTTTCTGGATCATACATAATGTATAGCTTTTCGCAATTGTAATATCAGTTTCTGAAGATTTTTGTCTGTGTTTAGTTAGCTTCGAGCGGTCGGAATTAATTTGTTTTCGCCTTTACATATTATAAAAAGTCGTTTATGGCCGCGGCGTAAGAAGGAAAATGAATTGGATGTGGCCTATATTAACAGAGATAAACGGTATGTGCCGGGCAAAAGGAAAAAAAGGAGGCAATTGTTTATACTCTGGAAGATATGCTGAACGGCGGCAGATTCAGCAATGCTAAGAACGAAGGGACTGACCGCTGAAGATGGAGACGCAAGAGTCCTGCTAATTCAGTAGAAATCATGATGATGATGGTTATGGGCCCAATCTCATCATGTTCAGCTCCATTCGCAATATGTGTGTCGTGTACATCCTGCAATCATGCTCAAAATTACATTTTTATGACAAATGAGAATAGTTTGAATACGTATTAAATCCAGCCTGATTCAAAATAAAGTTTGGTGCGTTTTTAACAAAACCGTCGTGTTCTGTATAACGCTGTTGGATCAGATCGTGTCATTTCGAATTCTTTCCCACGGTAATTTAGTATTGCAAAACATCAACCAGTTCAAATGGTATTATGTTCACCACAGCCGACGGTTCAAAAGGTGTCTGTTTAAGACATATTTTCCATCCTGCATTAATAGCCCTCTCTTTTATTGGCTCTTCCTACTATTTTGGTCTTGCAACTCAGAGTGTGGTTCTCATTGCATGATTGTGCTCATTCGATCAGCGTTGGGGGAGGTGGGGCGACTGTTTACTCGTGGAATGGAAAACGAAAGGAAGTAGAATGAGCATTATAACAGCTAAACCGAAAAGACAATGTGAAAAGGAAGCTCAGTAAATAATAACACCTAATGTACTTTACGAATGATCATTTTCAGTGAAATTCCTAATGTCAGAGCACTGATGTCTCATTCATGTGGGAAATATTAAGTAAATGCATGTTATCGGACTATAATTGAGTTTTACTGTCCGTAGTTATGACGTGAGCAGACTTATTCCGCTTTGTGTTATTTAAGCGAGATTCACGTTTAATTAACTTTGTAATCACAAAGAAGGCAGATTGAAGTGTAGAAGCATCCCAGTATTATTCCTGTCGGAAGAAAAAATGAAGTTTACAGCGTACCGAACAACGTAGAACAATATCGCATACTAAATTCTGTGATGAGAGTTACATCTCCGAAATCACAAAAAAACTGGAAATCATTATGCAGGAGAACGCAGTCGAAAATCCGTTCTTTTGACGTACGAGGTAAGTTACAGTGTTGTTTCTAATACTGTTTCTAAAGCGCTAAATTTTATGCTGTTTTTGAGACGTCATTATCGTACTGTAGTAAAGTGCTGAGTAACTCATCACTTCTGAATAATAACAGCCTGGCACCTCATCCTTCTCTTGCACTAGGGAGAAGTAATAAGTGTAATACTGTAGCACATCGATCTCCCGTTAACAACACCTTAATAACTTTGTTCTCTTACGTCATGCCCTGTCTCCAACAATAAAAGCAATAAAAAAACTGAAATGAGCGCTTCAAACCACATTATGTGAAAGTATGATTGGATCGAAATGTATTGTGTTCAGTGTAGTCGTTGAAAACGAATTAAGTGCAATAGAAAAATAAAAATTGCGCGCTCATGCAATGGGAAATGATTTCAGTCATATCTAATTATGAAACGTAAACAAAATACCTGGTTCCGGCCGCTGAGAATTTTGACTTGTGTCTTTTAATTAGGAAGCGAATCGTTTTTTTTTTCCTTCCTTTCTCATCCAGACACGATTTGAAACGATACTCATCAGTAATGCTCAATATGAGGCCTTTCCGTATTGTTTTGTGCAATGTATTCCTTAATTCTCGATGTTTGCGGAGGTGGGCCTTTTATCAGTGGTGCACTACATTATTTCATTAAATACGCGCTAAAGTATATCAGTTTCACTGCGTGTGATTTATTAATTACAGCACATCTCAAATGCTACCGCTGTCATGCAACACTGATGCTCAAACATCGTGACTGGTTATAGTACAGCCTCTTTATTATACCGAGGAAGTGCCCTTGTACCGGTAGTGGACCGCGTGAAGTATACAGGGGGTACGATTAAGCAGAAACTGCATTTGGCGGCGCGGTGTTTCTTGTTTGCCACTATACTAGCTGGCGGTAACTGCCAGCCGGGAGGGCAAGTAAACAGGGCATCAGGCACGCGTGGCGGTGCTAATCACACCGTAGCGAAAGTCGATCACGCACGGATTATCGTCCTGATAGCAGCGTCCACCGCCAGACGATAAACGTCGTGCTGAGCGCCTGCCTTGCCAAGCAGAACATAAACACCAGCAGCGAGGCGTCGCCCTGAATTTCACCGCATTTAGTAGTGCTTACTGATCTCTGTCTTGTTTCAAGTCGTCTCTTAACCTCCATCTCGTTTTGTATTTCGTGGTGTAGCAAAACGCCTCTTCCGACGTCACATTCAGTATTATTCCCATCTTTCTCTGGATTGCCTTTCCCCGCTGTTACTTAACGTAGAAGAGATTATTGCGAAAAGTTTAGATGGGAAAAGAGGAATATGTATCAGTGTAAAGTGAATTGAATGTATAAGATTTGCTGATGACCTGGTATTAGTGGCAGAAGGTGAGCGGACAGTGAATAACATGCTCAAAGATCTAAATGAAGCTTGTGTGGAATATGGGATGCAAAAAAACAGCAAAAACAAAGAGTATGGTCATCAGTACAAGACGAAGACTGTCCAATATTAAAATAGGACAATCTACCATTAGCCAAGTACGTCAATTTAAATATCTCGGAATCACAATAACTGAAGACTTGAGATGTCACCAGGAGGTGAAAACTAGAATTACCATATCAAAGGAGGCATTCAACAGAAAGAGGAGACTCTTATGTGGGAAATTAGATAAAGGACTGAGGAAAAGACTTGGCAAATTTTTGTCTGGAGTGTGGCATTATATGGGTCAGAAACATGGACACTGAGACGAGAGGTTAGAAGCATTTGAGATGTGGATGTGGAGGAGAATGGAGAGAATAAGCTGGGTGGAAAGAGTGAGCAATGAACGAGTATTGGAAATGGTTGGTGAGAGATGATGTCTGCTGAAGGTTGTAAGAGAAAGGAAAAAGAACTGGTTGGGACATTCATTGAGAAGGGAGTGCTTGCTAGTAGATGCTTTGGCTGGATTGGTTGGTGGGAGAAGACTGAGAGGAAGAAGGAGATACAAGAGGATAGACTACATAAAGCGAAGAGGAAATTATGCAAACCTGAAGAGGATGGCAGAAGACCGGACAGCTTGGAGAACTACCATGTGAAAACCTGCCTTTTGGCAGAACACTGATGATGATGATGATGATGATGATTCTCTGGATATTGCAGGATCTTTCCTTCTTTATCTTGTAAAGACTTAAGTGACTTTTGAGTCTAGCTCCGTTCCTTCTGTTGATTTTTTCCCCATTTTCATCTGCAGTCGTGGACTTTGAGAAATATTTTAACATAAACACTATCGGTAATTTTATATATCCTTTATGTACACTGTCTAATCTGGACCATACTGTTTGTATCTTACTTATCTCCTATGTACACACCCAAGCCTCGCTCCAACTGGTGTGTTGTCATTGGTCAATAAATTTTGATTCTGGTGTCCATTCTTGTCTTGTTATTCAATAACATACGGGTTCAGGGCGTTAAATCTTCATCTCTGTATCTCAGTCGTTGCAGAAACATATCTAGTCCTAGATAGGAGAAAAGAGAGATTTGTTTTATAAGTTTTCTGTTGATAATTACTTTTGAACGCATTGAATAGTTTTTCTAAAATGGTACTATTCCAGTTTTAGGCACCGAAATTACTAAATTATCGGGTAGTTAATCGTAAAATTTACACAACTGTTCTATGTTAGCTTTTATATGGAGTAAAGCAGATGATTCAATGCAGTTAAATAAGAAACTTTGTGGTAATACGATGATTGTGTTTGTTCTGCCAACTGATGTCACAGTTTCTGGCAGGAGTGCTCGTTTAAAAGGGGTTTCCGTTTGGTCTCTTGCCACCGATGTACCGCTCGACATTGGAGCGATTTATGGAAAAAGTACATGTAATACTTGGTAGACATAGCTTTTCAGGTAGTATACACTGCAGCTACAGAAAAGTTTTAACAATTTCTACTCAGTCACCTAGTAATGAAAATACGAGGTTAGGGAGTATCAGATCAGAATTTTTAATGAAGTAAGAATTACGGACAAATACGTCATTCTTAAGGAGACAAAGCGACAGATATGAAAGTCGGACCCTTAGTGCAAAAGGTGGAATACAGATGAAAATTCCTGTTACATTTTTGTGGTTTCTTGCCTCAGTCGGTAAAAAGGGTATCCTTGTAGAATCGCTTCGTGTGTCTGTTGTTTGCTTGTCTGTACGACCGTCAGAAACTTTTTTCCTCAGGAAGGGATAGACGCAAGCTGAAAATTTTGTTACATACTGTGGTTAATGATCCCTTGGCGGTGTATGAAACTAAAGCTCCTGAGACGAAACAGAAGATGCAGCCATTTATGTGGCACACTTTGATTCTCACAAACTCACTCGTCAAAACGTGTAGGGTACTTCGCACTGGTCTAGAATCATGAAATTTGGCAAGAAGCAGGGTATTACAGTATTATCAAAGGAAAAAATCTGCAAACTGAAGCTCTATAATTATATCAGACGAAAACCAATTTTTTTTTATCATTTGTTATCAGACTGTCCGTATGTCCGTCCATCTGTTAAGACCCGTTTTGTTCCGGTAGAGGTAGACGAATCAAGTTGAAATTTGTCATATTCTAAGGTTTATGGTTCCTTGGCGGTATTGTAAACGTCAGCCTCTAAGTCAATGCAGTCAGAATGTCCGGCATTTATGTCACATATTTTATACTCACTCACTTATCAAAACCCATAGCGTACTTCCCACTCATCTACAACGATGAAATTTGGCAAAAAGTAAAGTTTCACAGTAAAAACATCGGAAAATTGTTAATTTGTAATTATACTACATGAGAAATTATTTCATTTCTCGTTTGTTAGCCGACGTCAAACTTTAAATTAAAACACTGTGTAATTCTGCATTAAGGCTGAGTGGACCGCAGTGGCGAAAGTCAAACACCAGTCAAGCCAATGACTTCTTTGCTCATATGATGCGTCTCGGAATTTATTCATTGTCAGATATCTATCAACGATTGCTGCACATAGATGTGACACTTGCAGTTGTATGTCAAACAAAAATTTGCACATTAATTCTGAATATCTGATGACGATTATATTCCGCGTCATACGAGCAGATAAGCTATTCCTTGCCAGATGTTTTATCATTGCGACCCAGTCAGCTCGAAAGAAGAAATTTTGATTATTATAGTAGTGGTCGCTTGCTCCTACTTCACTTTGTCGTATTAGTATTATTCAAATTAAAGCAGTCTCGAAAATCTTGGAATCTCTGGAACAGATACCTTGTCTGTATTTATATCGATAACAGGTAAAAATGTTCATGATTCTCGATTCTCGGTATGAGTGAACTGTGTACGGAACCTTCAGTGCACCGGTCGTACTCGTATCTGGCCATTTTTGTTTTGTTTGGTAAACAATTACCTTGCACAATATTCTCTCTCTCACGCACACGAGCGCATACAGTCTTCGGTTCTTCAATGAAAACATTTTCTTCCCTTTTTTTCCCTTGTGCTTTTTACCCGCTCGATGTAGACTCGGCATGGATATTAACAGATTTGGCATGGTTAGTTTAAAGGCTCGCCATATTCCCTTCTTCTCGCTCCCCCCCCCCCCCCTTCCCCCCATTTCTTCCTGGTACGTAACAAGTGTATCTCAAACGTCTGCGTGTAGTATTGTTCATATAAATGAGAGCAAAAGTTTTGTAGATGTTGGTGAGTTTTGTGGTGGGGTTTGGGTACCAGCCTGGTATTTAGCTAGCGGGATCTGGGAAACCACCTAAGAACGACATTCGGGCTGGCCAGCTCATCGACCTTTGTCGTTAATCCACCGAACAGATTCTCTCCAGGGCCGGCGTACTTACCCACCGCGGAAGCACGGTTATTTGGGCGCATTTTTTATGGTATCCAACTCCTATCTATAAAACAGATTAAAAAATCTGATACTTTACAAACAAATTTATATGTAAAAATTTTCACGATTGTTTTGCAAGCTCCGCTTTGATAAAAGTAACTTTAAAATTAAACTGTTACCAGTCACTGTTATTTATCTCTACGACGCTTTTCAAAGATTTAAACCTCCATCATCAGGCGGATTTACATTTGTTACTATGACACATGTGTGCGTTGTGTTGCAATTTTTGGAGGAACTTATGGCACTGTCTCCAATGGTCACAGGTTCGTTTCACTGTCGTAACACATCACATGTATACTGTGATGTATACTGTATACTGTAATATCTTCCAGACGAAATATCTGTTTACAAAATATGACTTTATACATGTGACGTGTTACGACAGTGAGAGGAACCTGTGACACCTGGTTAAAAATCCATATGTTCCTCCAAATATTGCAACACAGCACACACGTATGTTATACTGTCAAATGTAGATCCACATGATGACGGAGGTTTGAACCACTGAAACGCGCCATACAGATAAATAAATTGTGACTGTTAACAGTAAATTTGTTGTTTCACTTCATGTCAATAACGTTCACGGTAAAGCCTAACCTAAATGTTCACATTAAAAGTAAGTTTTTCACACATCTCAACGTTTGCGACATCATATCTTCTGAGCTATGTGTTGTAGAATGTCATAATTTTGAAGATAGATTCAGTGGTATGCGTGTATACCGCCTGGACTATTTATTACGAGCAGAGTTACTAACAAAGAAGCAATAACATAAAAGGTCATGCCTGCTGCTGAAGTTTCGCCGCGTGAGCAGGGACAATGCCGTAAGCGATAAACATTTTCCATTTCATTATTTTGCGAGAGTGTCAGGGAGAAAAAGTTTCTGAAAGCTTTCAAATTACGTTTTAAGTCCATAAATTCTCTCATTCTCAAATAATGGACGGATAAATCCTCGGTAATTTGCTACTGTGCCTAAAGACATATTCAAGGTTTTCTACTTTGCTTACTATGTTAAACATGTAAAGTAAGATTATACTCCTTAATGAGTAGACTATAACCGCAATTTTAATTTTTAAATTCGGTCAATAATTACGTGAAATTCTGAAAACCAAAGTTTGTTAACCTTGCAAGAAGTTAGGTAAGCAACCTGTAGATGACGTTGTCTGACAGGGTGAATAGGTCAGTGTTTTACCGTTTAGTAATTTAGATTTAAGTGCAGAATTTGGTTTGTACAAACGACTTGCGGAAAAATCCAGTGACCAGAACAGGCAGCCAAGAAAAATGTGTAAGTAGACCAGAGACGAATGGGGAAAATTTCTGACGACGGTACGTACCGAAAATTGGAAAATATACTCACATAAGTGCATTGACGAAGGGCAAACTGTCACGCTCCAACTTATGGCAACGAGCATATGGGATACGGTGCAGATGGTCGGATGTCGCTGTACTATCTTGAGCATCTACCCCAGGGGTGTCCAAGAAGTCGGCTCGCGAGCCATGTCTCCACCAGAGTGCTACAATACAGCGAGACAGCACATTTCCCCCACCACCATGCCACCCTGTCTGAGAGGGAAGATGGGTCAATGTAGGAAAAGAGATAGCTACAGGGTGACAGTTATTGAACAATATGAAATGGAATCATCATAACTCCTGAACGGATCGCGTTAGGACGTTCAGACTACACTGTTGGCCGCGGGGCATGAAGGGAATGACTATGCGCATGCATGCTTTGGTTTGGCGACGAAGACCACTTTTATTCGGATGGCTTGGTCAGTAAGCGAAATTGGCGCATTTGGGGGATTGAGAATTCGCATTTCACGACCAAAAAGTATCTTCACCCTCGACGGGTGACCGTGTGTTGTGCAATGTCCAGTCACGGATTAATCGGTGCGATATGCCTTGATGCCACGGTGACTAGCGAACGCTACGTAACGGTTTTGGTAGATGATTCCATCCCCATTATCCAAAGTGACCCTGATTTCGATAAGATGTTGCTCATGCAGGACGGAGCTCGACGCCATCGTAGCAGGAGGGTGTTTGATGTCCTGGAGGAGCACTTTGGGAACCAGATTCAGGCTCTGGTGTACCTAGAGGCCACTGACATGAGCCTCGATTGACTGCCGTACTCCCCGGATCTGAACCCATATGACTCCTTTTTGTGGGGCTGTATTAAAGACAAGGTGCACAGCAATAACCCCAGAACCATTGCTGAGCTGAAAATAGCCTTTCAGGAGTTCATCGACAGCATCGATGTTCCGACACTTCAGCGGGTCACGCAGAATTTCGCTATTCATCCGAGTCACATCATCGTTCAGAATGGCAGGCACATCGAAGATATCATAACCTAAATCCGAATATCTGTAGCGACTTTTTCATGTTCAATGAAGTGTGTGTACGCAGTAGTTTGCAACTAATTTTCGCTTTTCCCATATAGTTCAATAATGGTCATACTGTAAAACGCAATGCAGTCCTACTGCATACGACTTGATTTCGTATTTTTGAACAACATAGATCACGAACGAAACAAATTTTTACTGTTTCTTAAATACTTTCTACACTCTGAAGACATAATTTTTATCTGTAAAAAAAGTCGGCATTCGAAGAGAGGAGACAGTTTCATGAGTTATGAAATTCAATTCTGTAATCAGACTAGAAGAAGCGTTATGACAACACCCGGGTTTGCCAGGGAAAATGCTTACCGTCACTGGGAGTCATGATTACTGCAAAACATTTGTCCACCCAGCACCATGTCACTGCTTTACCGAGCAAGCCGTCAATCTGAGAAGAATTAACAATCACTCACTGAAGTTCAGTATTATTTTCTTAAGGAACACATAAGAAATAAGGAGGATGCATCTGCCCCGCTGGAAATGCGAGGAGCAGGGGAAGCGTAAAAGCTCGTGTCCCACAGACTGAAAGATGCTACTTACATCCTCTTACTATCGCGACAGTAGAGTTGTAACAGTATTGTACAGGAAGGACCTCTCTGCGACGATGCGATGCTCCAAATAGTGGTAAGTAATGCAGGAA
The DNA here is from genome assembly GCF_023897955.1 of Schistocerca gregaria. Lineage (NCBI taxonomy): Eukaryota > Metazoa > Arthropoda > Insecta > Orthoptera > Acrididae > Schistocerca > Schistocerca gregaria. The sequence continues at coordinate 96,691,992 of NC_064923.1, read as the reverse complement.
GATGACTGGTGAAAATCTGTTGGATTCACTTTCCATCTTACGCTGATAGCCCGAAACATTATAACTGTCCACAGCGACTTTTGATGGAACCTGGGGAGTTTCGGGCACAGAAGTGTGTAAACGGAGTACACATGGACAAGGGATCGTCCTAGCGATGATGTGGGGTGCAAATGGGGAAATACACTGAGATAAGCGACTTTGACAAAGTGCGGGTTATTATTAATCAGAGTCTGTGAACTAGTATCTCGAGAACGACGAAGCTGGCCGGATGTTCACATGCTATTGTCGTGAAAACCAGCGAAGAGAGGTAGAAAAACGTTGAAACTACCACGAGGCGCTAAATGGATGGACGTCCACGACTCTTCACACAACGTGGGGTTCGGAGACTTGTCTGCTCTGTAAGGTAGGATTGGTGGTAAGCTTTGACATCTCTGCCGGAAGAGCATAACGGTGATGCACGCACAAGTGTTTCGGGGCACACCATTCATTGTACGTTTTTGATCATGGAGCTCCGCAGCACACCACCACTACCTGTTCAAATGTAGACCGAACGATATCGTCAATTAAGATTGCAATGGACACAGGACCATCGGGATTAGACCGTCGGTCAATGGAAACATGTCGGCTCTTCGGGTAAATCTCATTTTTGCTCCACTAAGTCGACGGTCACCTCGATAAACGCCATCATCAAAGTGCAGCGCGCCACCAACGAAGGCTATGGGAGGCATTCTCCTGTGCTTTTTTTATGCTATGGGACTCATTCTCCTGTGCTTGCATGGAGCCTGTGGTGGTAATCGAGGATACACTGTCACTTGCTAACCGCCTGCTTGATGTCTTCCCCGACGGCGATGTCATCTATCAGCGGTGCAATTGTCCGTGCCTCGGAGCCAGAAACATGCTACAGTGAATTGAGGAGATTATAGCGAACTCACGGTGATGCCTCTGCGACCAGATTCACCCAACGTAAAACCTACGGAACCCATATGGGTGGCTACCGGGTGTCATCACCGCGTATGCAAAATACTGGCCAGTTACTTACGCGAATTACATCACCTGTGCATAGACATGTCATGCTCCATACCTCCACAAACCTACCAAGAAACTGCCGCATCCCTGATACGCAGAATCAGTTATATATGAAGGGCTTTTTGCGATAGTGGTACAAGTCCATTATTGTTCATTCTGAGATAGTCCTATAGTTAAATAAGGGCTGAAAAATCTGCAGTTGAGATACCAGAAATATTCAAGCATATGGCTTCTTGCTAGAGATGAACCGTTCCTTTTGTTTGTTTGGACCATTAATGCCAGAAACATTATAGACAGAAAAGTGGAAGTAATTGACTTGTACCACTATTGAAATGTGTTGTTGTTGTTGTGATCTTCAGTCGTGAGACTGTTTTGATGTTGATGTTGATACCAACTTCCATGCTGTCATCTTCGTCAACTGACGTTAGGTAGCCTTAAAACAGGTACCAACTGTAACTGGACTGGACGCATGTGACAACGTGTTGATACAAACTTCCATGCTGTCATCTTTGTCAACTGACGTTCAAACACGGTCAACATACCTTCACACGATTTAGGTCGTCCTGCGCACGCACGCATCCGGTCGCTCCGAAGTGACTTTATCATCGGGGGATGTTTCTAGCACACGGGGGATCACAACTAAACTTCAAACGAACCGCGCGTTGAACGGAAATTACAGATTCACTCTTAGCAAATCACTGAACACAAAACGCTCTGCGCTCGGAAGTCGCCATTTTGCGTATGTGGCGCATGTGGTGCTGCAAGTGGGAAAACAACAAAGCAGTACTCGTGCGTGCTCTTATTTGAATCTGTTTTGGTTACTCTTTAACTGTGACCTTCAGCCAACACTCTACAAGGGGTACAGTTAATGCTAGTAAAACTTATAACTGGAACATCCGGTATGTTCCTAAGCGACTAACACAGGGCACGAAACCAAAGCCCAGTTGCAGACTGCCTACATAGCTGCTCCCAGGGGCAACAAACATTTGATTTGCCATATTCATACAAATAATGAACGAATTAAAAATCTGAAATGCTAACTTAATCAACTCATTAAGAGCTAACACAGAAAAATACGTATTACTATTAGTCTGTTTATATGTTCTGTGGTAGTACGACTCACCACACTGTATCCAACCAGTATTTCAGAATGAGAGTACTTAGTGACTTGCCGCTAAGTCTGCACATAATTCCAAATAGCTAATTTTGTACCCCAGACATCACGCACAAAATGACGAAACTAAATTTGTCACTTGTCAATTTTTCGCTGGTAAACTACCGCATCAAACACGACATTTCAATTTATTTTTTCGTTATGAATAGGAAGGTAGGGCAGAGGGTGTGTTACTGTGAACAGTTCAGTGACCGGGTTGTTCTAATCAGAATCGACAGCAGACCAACACCGACAACGATAGTTCAAGTATACATGCCGACGTCGCAATCTGAAGATGAACAGATAGAGAAAGTGTTTGAGGATGTTGAAAGGGTAATACAGTATGTAAAGGAGGACGAAAATCTAATAGTCATGGGCGACTGGAATGCACTTGTAGGGGAAGGAGTAGAAGAAAAGGGTACAGGAGAATATGGGCTTGGGACAAGGAATGAAAGAGGAGAAAGGCTAATTGAGTTCTGTAACAAGTTTCAGCTAGTAATAGCGAATACTCTGTTCAAGAATCACAAGAAGAGGAAGTATACTTGGAAAAGGCCGGGAGATACGGGAAGATTTCAATTAGATTTCATCATGGTCAGACAGAGGTTCCGAAATCAGATACTGGATTGTAAGGCGTACCCAGGAGTAGATATAGACTCAGATCACAATATAGTAATGATGAAGAGTAGGCTGAAGTTGAAGACATTAGTCAGGAAGAATCAATACGCAAAAAAGTGGGATACGGAAGTTCTAAGGAATGACGAGATACGTTTGAAGTTCTCTAACGCTATAGATACAGCAATAAGGAATAGCGAAGTAGGCAGCACAGTTGAAGAGGAATGGACATCTCTAAAAAGGTCCATCACAGAAGTTGGGAAGGAAAACATAGGTACAAAGAAGGTAGCTGCGAAGAAACCATGGGTAACAGAAGAAATACTTCAGTTGATTGATGAAAGGAGGAAGTACAAACATGTTCCGGGAAAATCAGAAATACAAGTCGCTGAGGAATGAAATAAATAGGAAGTGCAGGGAAGCTAAGACGAAATGGCTGCAGGAAAAATGTGAAGACATCGAAAAAGATATGATTGTCGGAAGGACAGACTCAGCATACAGGAAAGTCAAAACAACCTTTGGTGACATTAAAAGCAACGGTGGTAATATTAAGAGTGCAACGGGAATTCCACTGTTAAATGCAGAGGAGAGAGCAGATAGGTGGAAAGAATGCATTGAAAGCCTCTATGAGGGTGAAGATTTGTCTGATGTGATAGAAGAAGAAACAGGAGTCGATTTAGAAGAGATTGGGGATCCAGTATTAGAATCGGAATTTAAAAGAGCTTTGGAGGACTTACGGTCAAATAAGGCACAAGGGATAGATAACATTCCATCAGAATTTCTAAAATCATTAGGGGAAGTGGCAACAAAACGACTATTCACGTTGGTGAGTAGAATATATGAGTCTGGCGACATACCATCTGACTTTCGGAAAAGCATCATCCACACAATTCCGAAGACGGCAAGAGCTGACAAGTGAGAGAATTATCGCACAATCAGCTTAGCAGCTCATGCATCGAAGCTGCTTACAAGAATAATATACAGAAGAATGGAAAATTAAATTGAGAATGCGCTAGGTGACGATCAGCTTGGCTTTAGGAAAGGAAAGGCACGAGAGAGGCAATTCTGACGTTACGGCTAATAATGGAAGCAAGGCTAAAGAAAAATCAAGACACGTTCATAGGATTTGTCAACCTGGAAAAAGCGTTTGACAATATGAAATGGTGCAAGCTGTTCGAGATTCTGAAAAAAGTAGGGGTAAGCTATAGGTAGAGACGTGTCGTATACAATATGTACAACAACCAAGAGGGAATAATAAGAGTGGACGATCAAGAACGAAGTGCTCGTATTAAGAAGAGTGTAAGACAAGGCTGTAGCCTTTCGCCCCTACTCTTCAATCTGTACATCGAGGAAGCAATGATGAAAATAAAAGAAAGGTTCAGGATTGGAATTAAAATACAAGGTGAAAGGATATCAATGATACGATTTGCTGATGACATTGCTATCCTGAGTGAAAGTGAAGAAGAATTAAATGATCTGCTGAACGGAATGAACAGTCTAATGAGTACACAGTATGGTTTGAGAGTAAATCGGAGAAGTAGTAGTAAATCGAAGAAATAGTAGAAATGAGAACAGCGAGAAACTTACCATCAGGATTTATGGTCACGAAGTCAATGAAGTTAGGGAATTTTGCTACCTAGGCAGCAATATAACCAATGACGGACGGAGCAAGGAGGACATCAAAAGCAGACTCGCTATGGCAAAAAAGGCATTTCTGGCCAAGAGAAGTCTACTAATATTAAATACCGGCCTTAATTTGAGGAAGAAATTTCTGAGGAGGTACGTCTGGAGTACAGCATTGTATGGTAGTGAAACATGGACTGTGGGAAAACCGGAACAGAAGAGAATCGAAGCATTTGAGATGTGGTGCTATAGACGAATGATTAAAATTAGGTGGACAGAGAAGGTAAGGAATGAGGAAGTTCTACGCAGAATCGGAGAGGAAAGGAATATGTGGAAAACACTGATAAGGAGGAGGGACAGGATGATAGGACATCTGCTAAGACACGAGGGAATGACTTCCATGTTGCTAGAGGGAGCTGAAGAGGGCACAAACTGTAGCGGAAGACAGAGATTGGAATACGCCAAGCAAATAATTGAGGACGTAGGTTGCAAGTGCTACTCTGAGATGAAGAGGTTAGCACGGGAAAGGAATTAGCGGCGGGCCGCATCAAACCAGTCAGTAGACTGATGACAAATAAATAAATAAATAAAAAGGCTACCAAGTGTACTAGCAAATCGTTTTGGAATCAGAATCCACAATTAGCCCCGACTATACAAACGAAATTACATCATTGTACGAGACATAATTCTGGAGCACAAATTATCCAAGCTATACCCATCCGGTGTTTGACAGTTAAAGCATTTCGCGATTTTTAACAAACTTCAAACATAATTGCATTGATCATTATGATGGTGATGATGTAAATGTCGTGTGACTAGGGCCTCCCACAGTGGTAGACCGTTCGCCGGGTGCATTTCGGCGACTTATGCGTCGATGGTGACGAGCTGATGATGATGATTATAAAAACACAACACCCAGTCACTGAACGGAGAAAATATGCGACCCAGCCGGGAATCGAACCCGGGCCATTAGGATTGACATTCGGTCGCGCTGACCACTCAGCTACCGGGGGCGGTAGTGGTGGTGGTGATGATGATGATGATGATGATGATGATGACGATAGCTATGGTTTGAAACCTTTGTCAAATTTTCTTTTGATTGCATGCTTACCTTTAAATGTTTAACATATTAACTCTTTTGTAAAGCAATCATAAGTTTGACGCTGTTTTATGCACTGCAGTTGGATTCTTTAAAAAAATCGCTGGTTTACTAGTTACCTTACTTAAGAGCTGATGGTAGGGTTGGAGTGTGGCGCAGACCCCACGAAATCACGTACCGAAGTTGTCAACGAGACACCGTGCAAGCTGGTGGTGGCTCCATAATGGTTTGGGCTGTGTCTACATGGAATGGACAGGGTCTTCTGGTCCAACTGAACCGATCATTGACTGGAATTGGCTATGTTAGGGTGCTTGGAAACTACTCTAACCATTTATGGATTTAACGTCCGCAAACAATCATGCAATTTTTATGGACTAACTAAGCCGTGTCATCGGGCGGCAAGTGTTTGTCTTGGATCCCAAGAATATTCTCGACAGTTCGAGCGAATCGTTTGGAGACCCAGACCAGCCGTGATGAATCCCTTCGAACATTTATGAGAGTAATCGAAAGGTCAGTTAGTGCACAAATTCCTGCACCGGCAACTCTTTCGCAATTATGGGCTGCTATAGAAGCAGCATGGCTCAATATTTCTACAGGGCTGCCAACAACTTTATGAGTCGATGCCACGAGAAGTTGCTGCATTACGTCGGGTAAAAGAGGCCCGGCACGACGTTAGGACGTATCCCGTGACTTTTCTCACCTCACTGTACAGCAGCACTTGCAACAATGAGAAACAACACTTCATTGGCACCTGTACAATATATAGGTGGTGACAGGACTTTTTGCTTACCCTATTTATATCATTTTCCACACAGTCAAATTCTTCGCAAAATCAGAGAAAATAGCCGCCCTCAACTGAACATTTAGCCCTGCAATGGACACACACACACACACACACACACGAACGAATAAACTGCATTCTCCGCTTATGCTTCTTTCGTGAAACTAAAGTGCAACTCTGACAATGAAATATGCCCACAGTTCTGTAACAGATTGCTTTCACGAAATCCTTCGAATACAATTGTACAAGCATATTGGCGTACAAGTGTAAAAATTATTTCCATTCTACCTCTCAAGAAAATCAGGTGGAAGTAGTATTTCTTCTTTGGAGAAGCATTTGGCTTGGTGGCCATATCAACATTCGTTTAAAACAGTATGATTCTTTAGGACATGACACAAAATTAGTGTCTCGATTGAGAATTACATATTACTAAGGAGGTTGTACGTTATCTCGGATCGTGAGCTATCGACAGAGGCCGAAGAACGTCAAGAGCATCCAGTGGAAGTGTATCTGAAGACTTGTTCGCATCGTATATTAACAACATAGCAGATAGTATTCACATTAACTTCAAACGTTTTGCAGATGTTGCATTTGTGAACAATTCAGCGATAAAGGTAAAAGACTAAAGTCTGTTGCAAACAGCCCGTGAGTAGGTTACTGGAATAACGGTAGGCCGACTAGAGGTTTACCGTGCCGCAGCACTAGGAGGTGGCGATTGGGGGGGGGGGGGAGTGAGGTACCGATTACCCTGTCTGGCTATCACCCCCAGGAAAGATGCCCCGCTACTGATTTGTAAGCAGGCTGTGTGGACCTGAGGTCGCCCCAGTCTGTAGAACGGTCTACCTGATAGATCACTGATGTTGTTTTTGTTGTTGTTGTGGTCTTCAGTCCTGAGACTGGTTTGATTCAGCTCTCCATGCTACTCTATCCTGGGCAAGCTTCTTCATCTCCCAGTAACTACTGCAGAATACATCCTTCTGAATATGCTTAGTGTACTCATCTCTTGCTCTCCCTCTACGATTTTTACCCACCACGCTGCCCTCCAGTACTAAAATGGCGATCTCTTGAAGCCTCAGAACATGTCCTACCAACAGATACTTTCTTCTAGTCAGGTTGTGCCACAAATTTCTCTTCTCCCCAGTTCTGCTCAATACCTCCTCATTAGTTATGTGATCTACCCATCTAATCTTCAGCATTCTTCTGTAGCAACACATTTCGAAAGCTTCTAGTCTCTTCTTGTCCAAACTATTAATCATCCATGTTTCACTTCTATACAATGGCTACACTCCACACAAATACTTTCAGAAACGACTTCCTGATTTAAATCTATCCTCGATGTTGACAAATTTTTCTTCGTCAGAAACGCTTTTCTTGCCATTGCCAGTCTACATTTTATATCCTCTCTACTTCGACCATCATCAGTTATTTTGCTCCCCAAACAGCAAAACTCCTTTACTACTTTAATTGTCTCATTTCCTAATCTAATTCCTTCAGCATCACCCGACGTAATTCGACTACATTCCATTGTCCTCGTTTTACTTTTGTTGATGTTCATCTTATACCCTTCTTTTAAGACACTGTTTATTCCGTTCAACTGCTCATCCAAGTCCTTGCTGTCTCTGACAGAATTACAATGTCATCGGTGAACCTCAAAGTTTTTATTTCTTTTCCATCGACTAATGCCTACTCTGAACTTTTCTTTTCTTTCCTTTACTCCTTCTCAATATACAGATTGAATAGCAATGGGGAGAGGCTACAACACTGTCTCACTCCCTTCCCAACCACTGCTTCCCTTTTATGCCCCTCGACTCTCATAACTGTCATCTGGTTTCTGTACAAATTGTAAATAGCCTTTCGCTCCCTGTATTTTACTCCTGCCACCTTCAGAATTTGAAAGTAAGTATTCCAGTCAACATCGTGAAAAGCTTTCTCTAAGTCTACAAATCCTAGAAACGTAGGTTGGCCTTTCCTTAATCTTTCTTCTAAGATAAGTCGTAGGGTCAGTATTGCGTCACGTATTCCAACATTTCTACAGAATCCAAACTGGTCTTCGCGAGGTCGGCTTCCACTAGTTTTTTCATTCGTCTGTAAAGAATTCTCGTTAGTATTTTGCAGCTGTGACTTATTAAACTGATAGTTCGGTAGTTTTCACATCTGTCAACACCTGCTTTCTTTGGGATTGGAATTATCATATTTTTCTTGAAGTCCGAGGGAATTTCGTCTGTCTCATACATCTTGCTCACCAGATGGTAGAGTTTTGTGAGGACTGCCTCTTCCAATGCTGTCGGTAGTTCTAATGCAATGTTGTCAACTCCCGGGCCTTGTTTCGACTTAGGTCTTTCAGTGCTCTGTCAAACTCTTCACGCAGTATCATATCCCCCATTTCATCTTCATCTACATCCTCTTCCATTTCAATAATATTGTCCTCAAGAACATCGCCCTTGTATAGACACTCTATATACTCCTTCCATCTTTCTCCTTTCCCTTCTTTGCTTAGAACTGGGTTTCCATCTGAGCTCTTGATATTCATGCAAGTGGTTCTCTTTTCTCCAAAGGTCTCATTAATTTTCCTGTAGGCAGTATCTATCTTACCCTTCGTGAGATAAGCCTCTACATCCTTACATTTGTCCTCTAGTTATCCCTGCTTAGCCATTTCCTGTCGATCTCATTTCTGAGATGTCTGTATTCCTTTTTGCCTGTTTCACTTACTGCATTTTTGTATTTTCTTCTTTCATCAATTAAATTCAGTATCTCTTCTCTTACCCAAGGACTTCTACTAGCCCTCGTCTTTTTACCTACTTGATCCTCTGCTGCCTTCACTATTTCATTCCTCAAAGCTAGCCATTCTTCTTCTACTGTATTTCTTTCCCCCAATCCTGTCAATTGTTCTCTTATGCTCTCCCTGAAACTCTGTAATACCTCTGGTTCTTTCAGTTTATCCTGGTCCCATCTCCTTAAATTCCCACCTTTTTGCAGTTTCTTCAGTTTTAATCTTTAGTTCATAACCAACAGATTGTGGTCAGAGTTCACATCTGCCCCTGGAAAGTCTCACAATTTAAAACCTGGTTTCTAAATCTCTGTCTTACCATTATATAATCTATTTGAAACCTTTTAGTATCTCTTAGGGTTCTTCCATGTATACAACCTTCTTTCATGATTCTTAAACCAAGTGTTAGCTATGATTAAGTTATGCTCTGTGCAAAGTTCTACCAGGCGACTTCCTCTTACATTTCTTAGCCCCAATCCATATTCAGCTACTACGTTTCCTTCTCTTCCTCTTCCTACTGTCGAATTCCAGTCACCCATGACGATTATATTTTGGTCTCCCTTCACTACCTAAATAATTTCATTTATCTCATCATACATTTCATCAATTTCTTCATCATCTGCAGATTTAGTTGGCATATAAACTTGTACTACTGTAGTAGCTGTGGGCTTCATGTCTATCTTGGCCACAATATTGCGTTCACTATGCTGTTTGTAGTAGCTTATCCGCACTCCTATTTTTTTATTCATTATTAAACCTAATCCTGAATTACCCCTATTTGCTTTGTATTTATAACCCTGTATTCACCTGACGAAAACCTTGTTCCTCCTGCCACCGAACTTCACTAATTCCCACTATATCTAACGTTAACCTATCCATTGCCCTTTGTAAATTTTCTAACCTACCAGTCCGATTAAGGTACCTGACATTCCACGCTCCGATCTGTAGACCGCCAGTTTTCTTTCTCCTGATAACGACGTCCTCTTGAGTAGTCCCCGCCCGGAGATCGAATGGGGGTTTGTTTTACTCCTGTAATATTTTACCCAAGAGGGCCCCATCATCATTTAACCATATAGTAAAGTTGCATGCCCTCAGGAGAAATTACGGCTGTAGTTTCCCCTTGCTTTCAGCCGTTCGCATACCACAACAGCAAGGCCATTTTGGTTAGTGTTACAGGGCCAGATCAGTCAATCATCCAGACTGTTGCCCCTGCAACTACTGAAAAGGCTGCTGCCCCTCTTCAGGAACCACACGTTTGTCTGGCCTCTCAACAGATACCCCTCTGTTGTGGTGGCACCTACGGAACGACTATCTGCATCGTTGAGGCACGCAAGCTTCCTCACCAGCGGAAACTGTTGCTGATGCGATTCAAATTTTGAGAAATGTAAAATTATGCACTTGACAACATGCTGATAATCAGTACCTTACGACTAAAATATTAACGAGCCACAAATGTAATCCATCAACTCGTACGAGTATCTGGGTGTAATCATCTGCATCTATCCTCGGCAAGCCATAAGACAGTGTGTGGTGGAGAGATCTTTGTATATCGGTGTCAGTTCCACTCTTCCCTGTACCAGTACCAAATAGTTGGTTGGGATGGTCGGTTGTAGGTAGACAAGGAGCATTCTGGTGTACTTCCCATTGTTTCCAGATTTCCCCGCCCACCTCCCCTTCAGCCTTATGGCATCATACACTGTTCCCAGATTTCTTCCAAATGCCATAGGCCCTAATTATAAAATTATGAGATTTTCAGTGTTTAGAGTCAAATTTGAAATTTGGTGGGAAATTGAAATATAGTGGGCTCTTACCTATTTCTATGATGTCACTATAGATGTGAGGTTGTTATTCATATTAAAGCTTGTTGGAAATTCAGAAAACCAAGATGGCACAATGTCATACTGGGATTCAAGATGGCTGACCAGGAACACTAGACCAGCCTCCTCTGTTGTCAGACTCCCCAACACCTCAGATGAAGAATATGAGATACCACTGCAGGTCCAAGTCTGTGTTACTGAAACAAAGGGAATATCACCTCACCTTCCACCTGTGCCAATATTATGACAAGAGTTGTTTGTTTCCTCCTCAGGTGTAAACCTGCATGTTAAACACGGGATGCCAGTCTGCTTAGTTACTTAGCAGCCCCAAGCTATTATTCTCTCAAAGTTGTACAGCTGTTTTTATAACAGTCTGGTGGCAGAGAATTCCTACATACTACTTTTCCTAACTACACTTCTGCTAAGTTTCAGTCTTTCAACTTGCACTGTGTTTATATCTTCAACACCACACTGGGATGGGAGGAGCCTCCCCTCCAGGCACCAACACCACACTTCACCCCCCCCCCCCCCCCCCTGCACCATCCACGACAGCTGACAGTGCCCACATCCTAAGCACAACAAGTTCACTGTAGTGTCAAACGCCAGGTGTAAGAGGGCTGGGCTTCTGGCACTATGAGACAACACCAGCTGCTGTCACTGCAGCACCTCAGGTCAGGCAGCAGCTGCTCTTGCCACAGCAGCCTGGACCAAAGTGCGTGTGACAATTATGTCTATGTGTCAAATTTCGACACACTTTTAATAAAGTATAAATGCATACCTACTTACAGAAAGATTGTGTGCAATGCAGATCTATCTGCCTGTTGTAAAATAATTTAACACTTTATGTGGACGTGTATGAGGCTTCGTAAGAAGAAATTCAAGTGTAAATGCATCCACTATTATAGAAAAAGATGTGTGGAGTGCTGATGCAATAGCACAATCTAAACTCTTTTACGTATATTACATATGATAGGGTAAAATGAAATAAAACAATTGATTAGGGATTAACAAGCTAAACGTATTTGTTCATCAAAATAGATAGTGGATAGTATGATTTTCCTTAGAAAAGGCATGTCCCACGTCTAGGACAGCTTCATCTTTACATAAAATACATGTTTCAACAGAGAAAAAGATACTATAACTCATGTGTTGAGGTGTCAGGCAAATCCAACAACTTCCATGAAAACCCTGACATAATAAGCAAATCTACTAGTATGTCACATAGCTCCAAATAAATCGTAACATTAAATTAACCAAAGTAATACTAGTAACGAGTGAGCAAATGGAATACCACAGACTAACACAAGAATGTCTAAATGCATGTCGTACCTTCCCACCGTGAGGCAGACGCAGTTCCGAGGGGAGAAACGAGGACAGAAGCCAAGAGCAGAACCGTGTTAAGCTAGAAGGCCCTACGATAAGGGACGGACACCCACGTCTCCAGCTAACCACTAGGGCTCACCACTCACACGTTTTAGCGTGAGACTTTTCGCGTCTCAGGTACGTCAAGGACCATCCCCCAGCCCATGTTAAATGCTAGAGCCCTCCAGAAAAACAGTATAGATCTTACGATAACACAAAAAGAGCCACTACCACCCGCAAGTTTTAGCGTGAGACTTTTTCGCGTCTCAGGTACGTCAAGGACCACCCCTCAGCCCATGTTAAAGATAGAGCCCTCCAGAAGAACAGTATAGATCTTACGATAACGCTAAAAGGACCACATTTCCCGCACGTTTTAGCGTGAGACTTTTTAGCGTCTCTGTTACGTTGCAAACTTTAAAAACATTGCCCCACCACGAAAAGTATAACGTTTCTCATTGGATTGACAGAATTTCTGTAGGCGGAGCTTAAGGTTAACATTGAGACCCTGATTGGTCAGATGAAAACACAGCCAGATAGTTTTTTTAAACTAACTTCGGTAAATTGTAGTAAGGAGAAGTTAGGAAAGAGTTGGTTCCGAGACGGCGAGCTGGATGGCTGCTGCGCCGGCCGCTGCCGCCGTGACGCTGCCTAAACACCGACAAGGTAATGAACGCACGCGATGTCGCATTTTTGAGCGCATAAGGCTTCACTCAGAATTGCAGAAGTCTCATCTGTTACACCCCCTTTTTGCGTTATACTAGTGTCGATCGTTAATTAAAACTCATGGTGTTCACATTTGTCACCTGAAGAAAAGATCTGAAACGCGATGATTTTTCTTTTATATACTTATTCAGAAGCCACATCAGAAACTGTAATTTACGACAAGTTAAATAAGTAATTAAAGATAATTGAGAGTCACTGTAGACCACTTTGATAGTTTTCTCTTTTGTGAAACTTAATTTAAACCTAGATTATAGATGTGATATGGCATAGGTCTTCCTTCGATCTATTGTAGAACTTGGAAAACCACTCAGGGAATATTCGTTCACATTTCTGTTGAACGCAGTTGGTTTTTACCATCCTGTATTGAAACATTTCCTTTTATCAATATTGCAATTTATAAACGATGTTTTGTGAGTAGAATAAAATTATCAATGATAAACTTAACAACTTTCTCTTCGTTATTTTACCAGCTAACTAAAACAGGAAAGCCTTGAACCCTTTCCACTATGTTAAGTTAGTATTAAGATTCTTTTACAGGGAGTGCAGTGGAGCTGATGCTGAGATCATTTAGTATTTGGTTATATCATCGCTAGTCTCACTGAACTCTTCTGAATTCTACATGTCATGTGTGGTCTGGCGTCTCCTTACCAGCAACAGGTCCCTGGTTCAAACTAGTTAATTCCCTAAAAAACACGCTCAGAGCGTCGTTGCGCGAAAGTGGTAGGGAGACACGATATAGTACAAACAGTCACCACCATGAATGCTTAGAAAATGGCCACCCTGCCAGGATGGTAAAATACCATGATTGAAGGTCGACCACATGATTATCTAGGTGAAAAGAAAAATATCCTGCTGAAAAATTTTCGTAGTGAAAAAAAATTTTTTCCTTAAGTTATACATAGTCGAAAACAGTAGCTGCAGCGATAGATTGTAAAAATGTTCAAGAAAAAGTGAGAATTCTAGCAGTGGCAATAGCATAATTAAGTTATGAATTTTGAAAATTGTTAGAATTAACTTTTCTCTCCAATGCAAGCGCACAGGTGGCGGATATATCGTTGACAAGTTGGTTCTGACCCAACAAGTAAGTGAATGGGTTGTCAGTCTTGGTAGTGTCAAGTCTTGTGAACAAAAAGTTTATGAAACGCGTGAGATCGTCTGAGCGCATTTTGACGCGAAGTAGGTCGCGTGAATTGCTTTTAAAAGAGAAACTAAGGGATTCGGAAAGATTAGCAATGGCAGATCGAGACCTTGACCGAATTGAGGTAGAGACCCAGCATGAAAATGGACAGGGAATAGAGAACAGTACAACAGACGATGCAGTATCGCGAGAAATAGGACAGATAACGCTCCATAACGAGGATAAAGTACGCCAAGGCACAGAAAACCTAGGTGAGCATACGACAGAGGAGCAGGAAAGTAGTGAGACAGTCGATGAGGATTCTAACTTGCGTCTTGAATACGTAGAACCCATGGTACAAGTAATCAGAGCTCCCTCACCACAGAGTACAAAGAATGGGAGCAGAAACGTGCACAAGCACAGTTCAATGCAATCGGTTGCGAACCAACACTTGGGCGATAACACAGAGCGTAGGACGTCGAAAGAAAACGCAATAGGACCCACCAATCTGGCACAATTATTACAACAAATTACGGAAACCATGACAAGGTAAAATAAAGACATAGCGAACCAAATTGAAATTCAGAATGCAGAAAATACGAGACAAATGCGTGAGATTAAAGAACAAAACAAAAAAATTCAGTTACACCTAAGTCGTATTGAAGACGAGGCAAAATAATCTCGAGAAGTGATAGGAAACTTAATAACAGGTCACAATCAATTGAGAACAGACATTGACAAGGTACAAGCGGACGTACAAAGATTGCGTAATGACACTCAGGACGAGATCAAAACATTACGTAACAACACCCAGCAAGAAGTCAAGAAACTAAAGAAACAGATAAACGTAATTACTAGACAAGCAGCAGGTACAGCGCGTGAAATTGTTGAAAACAGTGTATTACACAAACGTATCACAAAAGCAGCTCTGAAAAGATATGATAACCGCATAGTCAAAATAGAAGCGCAAACGAAGCGACAATTTCAGAAATTGCGAGCAGAGTTGTTGCAAACCATTGAAGAGCGTAGTGAACAGGATCGAACAAGTACAGAGTCTGCAACCACATCCGTATCTGTAACAGCACCGGAAAAACAATCAATTAACGAAGACATTACGCATTTGCGATTCCAATCACAGGCGAAATGTAACATACGTGACAATGAAAAGCCAGGTCGCGAAGAGTACAGTGCAATGCATTCACCTACATGTTCACAACCGATGGAAGAAAATTATGGAGTACCACTCCAACGATACTACGCAAGGGTAATCGAAAGTTACAGTGGACAATATCCAATGGATCTACCACAACGGGAAAGAACGACGGGAGAAATGATCAGAAACAAAAGTAGCGAAGAATCGCGCATTTCATATGGATCTATGACGAAGTACGACAACGATAATTTCCTCACAGTCAGAAAATTTCAACACTTTCGAGAAGGAAACTCGTTACATCCACGAACCTTTATTGATCAATTCCGAGTAGGATTACCAGAACACTGGACGCTAGCACAGAAATTAGACTTTATATGTGCACACATGTCAGGAACAGTCGCAGAAACCATGCAGAATGTTGCAGCGACATGCCGATCGTACGAAGATTTCAGAGAGAAGTTTCTCTCACGATATTGGTCCAGCGAAGCACAGAACAGAGTGAAGTACGAATTATTACAGAATCCATATTTTGAAAATTCAGGAGAGAAGAGTCCAATGAAATTTTTCGAAGTAATGGCAAACAAAAATCAATGCTTAGATGTACCATACAGTGACGGAGAGTTGATTAAATTATGCGCGATAAAGCTACCATTGAAATACCAGCAATCATTAGTAGGTCGCGGAGGCGATGACGTCGAAGCATTTAAAGGTATTCTAAGGGAACTAGAGTTCATATTCTCGGAAGATGATGCAAGAAAAAGACGAAGCGCACGTGAAAACGAAAGCAAAAAGCAGTGGAATCCACAAGACACAGTACGAAGAAACAATAATTACGAACCACGTGATAACTGCGCCCCAAGAAACGACAACAGATTTCAACAAAGAACCGGTTATGGATTTAGAAGAGAATGTGGCAGTAACCATAATTCACCCAGAACGGCAACAACTATTATAGAGGGAATAACGACCACTGGAACGGGTACTGGAGAACTAATAGACCTACAAATTATGAACAAAGAAATCACTATCAACAAGCTGAACAAGAAAAGCGAATGCAGATAGAAGAGGTTGAGATAAGACCACCAAAACCCGATAAACGTTCGGATTGACAACTAAGCGCCCATGACAAAGAGAATGACGCACCGACCCAGGACAATTGCAGCACCTTGAACAGAGAAGTAAAAATCTTAACACGAGAAGAGAAGAAGGAAGAAACAAATCCGCAGGGACCAGATGAAAACGAAGACAAGAAAACAACAATATCGTGTTGGGACGAAATTAATTGGGAGAATACTGACGAGGAAGATGAATTAACAGAGGCATGCACAACGAATGTAGGAGGAAAGGACGAAGTAACGAGTATTGCAGAGCTATTTGAGATGAAAACCAGGGAAATCGAATTCAATGAGGATAATGCGCAGTCGACAGAAGTTGAAAATAAGTTACGAGTGGGCACACAACCCAACGTATATAATGAAGGAAGTTATGAAGCGATAATTAGTGCATTTAGACGCGATTATGTGGAAGTAGCGACGAAGAAGGAGAAGATAGACGAGGATGATGAAAAAGTAGAAGATGTTGAAAAAAGCGTAAATGATGGAAGAAATAGAGAAGAGGAAATAAAAGAGAGAGAAGTAGCAGTCGAATATTATCCTACAGAAAGTTCGAATTCACAAGGGAAATTCCTAAAAAGACTCATGTATGATTCAGTGGAGGATTCGTTTATGCAAGAGGAAGAAGAACACAACCAACCCTTTCAAATTCAACCAGTTGTGAAGGCCATGGTGAAGCATATCCCAGTCAATATTGTAATTGATAGCGGAAGTGAACTGACTGCGATCTCAGAAAATTTATTCATGCAGTGTAATGCCAATGAGGAATTGCCAGTTCTGAAAACACGTAAGATTAAAGTAAGAGGTCCTATTAGAAACAAAGCTGCGGAAGTTACTAGACAAACAAGGTTAACTCTTTCGTGCCAAGGTCAAAAGATCGAAGCCAACTTTGTGATTATACCTAAACTAACTGTAGATTTGATTATAGGTGCAGATTTTTTAAATGAGAGACGAGCGATAATAAATATGTGGAAAGGTAGCGTAACATTCGGGAATGTCACATTTCTCTTTGAGAAAAAGCTAAAATTAGAAGAGATACCTGTTATAAACAAACTATTAAGAATGATGCGAGATAAAGAGGATGAAGAATTAGAATGGTATGCACAAAAAGGGGAATTGCCTCAACTCATGTTAGAAGTCCATACAGAAATCGACGAAAAATTACAAGAAGTTCAAGGTATGTCGGAACACAGTTAAAGAGAATTAGAGGGTATTTTACGAGGTAAAGCAGAGGTATTTTTACCTAAGACTGGCAGTATTAAACACTTTCAGTACAAGTTTGAAGTAAAACAGCACAAACCATTTAGAGTGCCACCCTATACAATCCCATTAAGCTACAGGAATAAAGTATTCCAGGAGATATCCAAAATTTTAGATGACGATATTATTGAACCAGCTATCTCCACATATAACAGCCCGCTCCATATTGCACAAAACGAGATGGGAGCATCAGGTTAGTGCTTGATTCCAGACAGATCAACACAATCATAATCACTGAGGCAGATCGCCCAGAAAAATTAGAGGAATTCATACAAAACTTCCACGGTGCTAAGATATTTTCATCAATTGATTTACGGAGTAGTTTCTGGCAGATAGAATTGGCCCCAGAATGTAGAAAATTTACAGCATTTATCGTATTCGGCAGATGTTACCAGTTTAAACGATTGCCATTTGGTTTAAACATATCATCAGCAGCGTTTATTAGGGGATTTAATACTATACTGAGTCCTGAAATTTTACAAAAAATTACTTGTTATGTTGATGATGTGATTATAGCAGAACCCTCTTGGGAACATCACAATGACACATTAAATCAGTTTTTACAGATCATGAAAGAGCATGGGCTCTCAGTAAATATAACAAAATCCAAATTTGGAAGGCGAGAGGTCAAACTTCTAGGACACATAATTTCCGAGAAAGGGGTAATGCCTGACCCAGAAAAACTAACGGCAATCAAAGAATTCTGTACTCCATATAATAAGAAAACTCTCAGGAGATTTCTAGGTTTCACTGGATTCTATAAAAAATTTATTTGGATCGACTCTCTCGCAACACCACGCCTATGTGCACTGACTGGAAAGAACACGCCATGGGTATGGGATCAACAGGCCAATGAAGAATTTTTAAAAGTGAAAAACGCACTAACAACAGCACCAATTTTAGTACATCCTGATGTAACACAAAATTTTTGTATGGTCTCTGATAGTGCGAAAACAGGGTAAGGAATTGTGTTATTCCAAGAATACGAACAGGCAGGGCTAAGATCATATAGAACAATTGCCTTTGCCAGTCGGGTACTCACAAAAAGCGAGAAAAACTATTCAGTCACGGAGCTGGAAGCATTGGCCATTGTATGGGGCTTCCAACGTTTTCGATATTTCCTATTCGGAAGAAAAACAAAAGTATATACTGACCACAAAGCATTAGAATTTCTGTTATCCGCCAAACTAACTCATGGGAGGTTAGCCAGATGGATGTTAATACTACAAGAATTTGACTTCACTATTACACACATACAGGACCAGCGAATGTATTAGCAGATGCTTTATCACGATGTCCACAGGGTGCATCCAAAAACATAGGTTTGGAAGCAGCAGAAGACCAGTTTACAATGTACTATATGAAACAAGTACCTTTCGAAAACTACATTACGACAGCATTGAAAAACATAGGCAAAGAACAGGACAAGGATCCCGAAATACTAGGAATCAAACACAAGTGGAGAAGTAAGGATTTATTTAGACATTCGACAGCACTACCTCGTAAAAAACAATGTTTTATTTTTTAGACGAAATGTTGCAACGAATGAATGGCTAATTTATATTCCAGATGAACTTATTAATAAGTACATATGGTATACACATTTAAGTAGTGGTCACTTTGGACCAAAGAAATGCTTTTTAAAAATAAAACAAACAAGCCATTTTCCTAATAGGGAAAGACGAATTAGAACAGTATTAGTCAAATGCTAAAAAATTCATGAGGGCTAAAGACGTCACTTTCCAAACCAAACCACCTATGTTTCCAATAATCCCTAAAAGATTAAAACAAATAGCTGCAACAGATTTGATGGGGCCCCTCTGACGCACAAAAAATGGATACATTTTCATATTTGTCGTTTTTTAACTTACTTCTAAATATGTTACCTTGACACCATTAAAACGAGCAACAGGACTTGCTATAAGTAAAGCATTTAGACAAGATTTTCTCAGACAAGTAGGTCGAGTGGAACGAATAATTTCTGATAATGGCCCACAATACAAATCAGTGCAATGGCAGAACACATTAAAACAACACAAAATAAAACCCGTTTACATATCTAAGTACAAACCTAGCGTAAGTCCAGCAGAACGATCTATGGAGGACATAGACACTTTATGCCGATTATATGCAGGCAAAAGACACAACACTTGGGATATATAACTTAAAGATTTTCAAGAAGTAATAAATGAAATGCCACATAGCGCTACACTACTACCTCCAGTTACTGTACTTAAAAATATTGAACCCCCAAACATAACCAGAGAAAATGTTAGATTTCCTATTGTACCACGTAGACAGCACAAACAAATCATAGCAACAGCACTGTCCAACATCAGAAAGGCAGCCATTAAAAGAAAAGAAAGAGGAGGTAGAACAGCAATTAAAAGAACATTCTCAGTAGGCCAGAAAGTATTTGTAAAAACTCACCATCTCTCCAGGAAACAGAAACACAAAATACATAAGTTTTACGCTGCATACAAAGGACCTGTCATAATTAGCCGAATTGCTCATGATAATGCTGTGGAACTAATGAACCCAAAAACAGGCAAAACCTTAGGATTTCACCATGTGAGCCATATAAAAAAGTTTGAAGATAAATTTTATTATTATTGGTAAATAATCAGCACAAGATTATGTTGCAGATAAGATCGTCAGGTGAAAGAAGAATGAAGAGAGTGGAAGGTGGGAAAAAGAAAGTAGTTTCAATAATAACACCAATAGTACCATAGATTAAGGTGAAGGGATAGAGCATAGATAGTCTAACAGCATGAAATACTAAAATGCCATACACCACAACACTACACAAAAATAAAAAACGAATTTGAGGATTCTTGAGTAGACGTTAAGACTACAAATATCTTAGAATTATAACATGGAAAGGGCGCCGAAATTTGTAAAGCTATTTAAGAAGGTGTAAAACAAGTAGGTACTAGATATATGTTAGATGATTATAAGTAAAAATTTTTGTAAGAACCATTATAAAAACTCCAGGAAGGAAGAGATGCAACGACCCACAAGTTGCAACGCGAGATGTATCAAGAAAGAAAAGGACGTAATCAGCAAGACACGATTCCTACATAGCAGGAGCGTCGAGAGAAGGGAAAGGACAGCGAAACTAACAGACGGCCCTGGTACAGAAAGTGGCCAATAAATTTGCCCGCTAGGAGGAATCCTGCTGGGATGTAACACCGAGCCACACAGTGACAGACCCCTGCAGAGACGCGGCGGGACGGCGCTGGGACTGCGAACGCCGCAAGGGTCTCTGAGCCCCGAATGAACGGAGCGAGCAAAAAACGGCCGGACGAGAAGACCGCTTGGGCAAGCCACCACTGGCAAAAAATATGCATAAAAGTCACACTACTGCTATTAAAGAGCACGCTGATGCACGAAACTGAAGAAGAACTTCCACAAATTAAAAATGACGCGCCCAAACAGTGTATCAAACTGTTACTAGGAGGAGAACTTCAAAGCGACTAGTTATCAATAAATATTTCCATATCCTGCCCAGAGAAGAACCAAGAAGCAAGTAAGAAGCAAAGAAAAAGTGGGAAGAACAGAAGTTGAAGATTCGCAAGATTGAGACCAAGAAAGAAGATAAGTGAAGAATAGACGACATACCTTCCCAAATCCCTATCCTATTGTAAACTAGTCGTCAGCGAAGTATTACAACGAAAACCGACCGCATTCAACGACACATAACGATGACTTTCACGCATACAAAGCCAGTAAACCACGAGATTCTGCACTCACAGCTCCATTCCATTATGGGACCTCCACAACAGCAACACACACTTGCCAACAAGGAACGACGAACGAAGCGGTACATCAAATACTTGCCCACATCCACCTCGCTCAAGTCCATCACCTTCATGCAAAAACATTCGCCAACCTGATGCTTGAACATTCACAGGATTGTGTGAACGTGTGAAATCAAATTATGTGATGTAGGAATTGTGCAGAAGAAACGTGTGAAAAACTAAATAAGTTAAGCACACCAGACATCTAACAAACTAAAAAAAAAAAAATAACGGTCATTGACTATGGACTTAAATAAAGAATAGACTATCGATTTAAATAAGTCAATAGTTCTGAAATGGACAGTATATAAAGAAACAATACACCACTTATTTTTTCCTCATAAAAATAAAAGAATAACTATATTTTACTTATTTTCTCCATATAAAAACAAAGAACAAAAAATATCTAGTTGGATGTTTTCCCTTTCTTTAACATTTGTACCATTTATTAGGATAATACCTCAATACGTGTGTATGAATGTTTCTTTGTCAAAGCAATTTCCTTTAGCATTTGTAAAATTTGTTATGATAATATCTCAATACTTGTGTATGTATATTTCTTTGTCAAAGCAATTCTTGGAAAAAATTCTTATTTGTTAGTGTAACAATGTTGAAATGCGTGTCTAGAAACAAAAACATTTTACTTGCACATGATATTTAGAAAATGTGTTAGGAATAGATTTTACTTAATTACTACATTTATAAAAACAATATTTCTAAGAAAATCGATGTGAAAGACTCCTCACTTTCGATAACAAACTTCTAAAAAACAAACTTCACACTTAAATAAAGAAAGAAAATAATTAAAAATTAATAATAGCATAAAAATATTTTTCTCTTGTCGTATTTAATTATAATGTGGAAGAATATAAAAATTTAAATTAGTAACACAAACTAGCATAGAACAGAATAACATGGCTGAACAGTAAGCAACAAAATTTAGACACCAGAATAATTATTGACTGACTTATACAACGATTCAATCATTGGCTAAGTTCAGTGCAAAAATTAAGTTCGAAGGGTGGTGATATGTAAGGTGTCAGGAAATCCAACACCTTCCATGAAGACCCTGACATAATAAGCAAATCTACTAGTATGTCACATAGCTCCGAATAAATCGTGACATTAAATTAACCAAAGTAATACGAGTAATGAGTGAGCAAATGGAATACCACAGACTAACACAAGAATGCCTAAATGCATGTCGTACCTTCCCACCGTGAGGCAGACGCAGTTCCGAGGGGAGAAACGAGGACAGAAGCCGAGAGCAGAACCGTGCTAAGCTAGAAGGCCCTATGATAAGGGCCGGACACCCACGTCTCCAGCTAACCACTAGGGCTCACCACTCACACGTTTTAGCGTGAGACTTTTTCGCGTCTCAGGTACGTCAAGGACCATCCCCCAGCCCATGTTAAATGCTAGAGCCCTCCAGAAAAACAGTATAGATCTTACGATAACACAAAAAGGGCCACTACCACCCGCAAGTTTTAGCGTGAGACTTTTTCGCGTCTCAGGTACGTCAAGGACCTCCCCCCAGCCCATGTTAAAAGATAGAGCCCTCTAGAAGAACAGTATAGATCTTACGATAACGCTAAAAGGACCACATTTCCCGCACGTTTTAGCGTGAGACTTTCTAGCGTCTCTGTTACGTTGCAAACTTTAAAAACATTGCCCCACCACGAAAAGTATAACGTTTCTCATTGGATAGACAGAATTTTTGTAGGTGGTGCTTAAGAGTAACATTGAGACCCTGATTGGTCAGATGAAAACACAGCCAGATAGTTTTTTTAAACTAACTTCGGTAAATTGTAGTAAGGAGAAGTTGGGAAAGAATTGATTCCGAGACGGCGAGCTGGATGGCTGCTGCGCTGGCCGCTGCCGCCCTGACGCTGCCTAAACACCGACAAGGTAATGAACGCACGCGATGCCGCATTTTTGAGCGCATAAGGCTTCACTCAGAACTGCAGAAGTCTTATCTGTTAACCCCCTTTTTGCGTAATACTAGTGTCGATCGTTAATTAAAACTCATGGTGTTCACATTTGTCACCAGAAGAAAAGATCTGAAACGCGATGATTTTTCTTTTATATACTTATTCAGAAGCCACATCAGAAACTGTAATTTACGACAAGTTAAATAAGTAATTAAGGATAATTGAGGGTCACTGTAGACCATTTTGATAGTTTTCTCTTTTGTGAAACTTAATTTAAACCTAGATTATAGATGTGATATGGCTTAGGTCATCCTTCGATCTATTGTAGAACTTGGAAAACCACTCAGGGAATATTCGTTCACATTTTTGTTGAACGCAGTTGGTTTTTACCATCCTGTATTGAAACATTTCCTTTTATCAATATTGCAATTTATAAACGATGTTTTGTGAGTAGAATAAAATTATCAGTGATAAACTTAACTACTTTCTAATCGTTATTTTACCAGCTAACTAAAAATAGGAAAGCCTTGAAACTTTTCCACTATATTTAGTTAGTATTAAGATTCTTTTACAGGGAGTGCAGTGGAGCTGACGCTGAGATCATTTAGTATTTGGTTATATCATCGCTAGTCTCACTGAACTCTTCTGAATTCTACATGTCGTGTGTGGTCTGGCGTCTCCTTACCAGCAACAGGTCCCTGGTTCAAACTAGTTAATTCCCTAAAAAACACGCTCAGAGCGTCGTTGCGCGAAAGTGGTAGGGAGACACGATATAGTACAAACAGACACCACCATGAATGTTTAGAACTACATTTGTTTTCATGTTTGCATCACAGAAAAAATGTACAAAAACTGTATTATATATACATATATTTGAAAATAATTTATCTAGTTAAGAAATAATTGTCATAATCATAGCACAGATTACATATAGTTGGTTAACTTGTAAGTTCTTTTCCATCCAACAGCTTGGAACCCTCATAGCACCTTAGATGAAATTTTATATTTTAATTATCACTGGAATGAAATATTTATTCACTGCTCCCTTGTCCAATGGTTATAGCACAGTTGAAAGGTATAAACATTCTATACATTTGATCGGGAATATATACACACATGGAAAAAACGTTTTGGATTAACTTGGTTCCAACAGTTTCGGAACCTGTAAAGGAAATTGGAATAGAGGTCAACATAAACGTCATTTCCACCCTTTTTATTGCTTATGAAAACCACAAATTGCGTGTTGTAGCACCATACAGTGAGACCTTCAGAGGCGGTGGTCCAGATTGCTATACACTCCAGTAGCCAGTAGCACGTCCTCACCCATTTATGCATACCTGTGTTGGTCATCGAATACTATCCACAAGTTCAGTGTTGGTCCAGATTGTCCCACTCCTCAACGGCGATTCGGCGTAGATCCCACAGAGTGGTTGGTGGGTTACGTCGTCAATAAACAGCCCTTTTCAATCCATCCCAGGCATGTTCGATAGGGTATATGTCTGGAGAACAGGTTGGACACTCTAGTACAGCGATATCGATTTCCCAAAGGAAGACATTCACATGATGTGCACGATCGTCTTCGAATTTCCGGCCATGAAGTAGAAGATATTCAAAAAGCTCCCATTATCTGAAGTTTTCAGGTAGCTGACCCCGATCTCCAAGTAGTCCTGAAAATTAAAATAGTTTTCATTGGTTACAGAGACATGAGGCAATTTTGCAATCTAATATCTTGGTAATCCTGTTCTCTTCTCCATTGACGCCTTCGATAGAAACATTACCGCCTGTTCCATTTCTTATTAACATGAGTTCGTGCTTCACATTAACCACAATCCTTCTCATATCTTGAAGGTGTACCACAATCATCTTGGGAGGTATGCATGCACTAAATCGTTTTTACAAGTTTCATGAAGGCTTTTTCTAAAGCGTTCAAGTCTAATTTTGACGCTGAAATAAGTGTTTTTAAGACTGATGTGTTACTTACATTCCTGCTGCAGTCAATCTCAATACCGTTCAGCCGTTACCTTGTTTCCTAAAATCGGAAAGCGAATGCATCACGTGTAAGATGAGATGATGCTGACGAAGTCCCACCCTTTTTCATGAATGAAACCTCGAAGCATAGGGAACTCGTCCTTGGAATTGTCAGACAACACTAGTGTTGGATCACGATGCTGATCTCATCTTCGTTCTCGAAACTAGTTGTAGCAAGTATTCTTGATGAATGAATCATTCATCATACACGACTGCATCCTTTATGTTGAGTGATGACATTGTTCTTGCGCGATAGTGATGTAAGGAACTGAGGGTTCTTTGGTGTTTGACTCTGTGCTTTGGTTCTAAATTCAAGTAATGCTGGCTGTGTGTGCTGGTTTTACATTGTATGCTCATCCTGCTTGAGATGAAGACATTTCACGATCTCTTCACTGCAAAAATCGACGACTGAATTGGTTTGTTAACTTTATTCAGATCTTTTTGCGGAATGTGGGGCTTCGTAAAACCGAGATCTTATCATATTGATCTTCCCTTTGTAAAGCCTGTTATGTGTCACTTATTATTATTTCAGATTTAATGTTGTTGAGGTTCACATTTAACTCGAACCTAGTACTACCTGTTTTAAATATTCCTTTAAATGATAGATTTCGTGTAGGCAGTGAGGTGCATGAACAACTTTACCACTTCGAAGATGTATATTGCAGTTTTATATAGTGACATTTGCAACTTTACTGTATCCTTATAAGCGAATCAGTGCAGTATTTCAATCCCCTCAACTATGTTCATCTGTTGGAAAGTAATTTGCACTTGGTACCGATGATCGACCACTTAAAATGAAAATAAAGGTCACTCATCAAGCTCAACAGACAAATTGTAGCTGCATGATAAACATGGGACATAAGTGTTCGCAATGGTACGTAGCGATCTTTTGACAGCGTTGAAACCTGCAAAATATACGGTTACTGGAAAAGTAGTGAAATAATTTTTTTGGAGGAAGCAAATCGTCAAGTAAATGGAAGTGATAAACACTAGTTTGGGCTCTTGTTCTAACTAACTCCTCTCAGTGAGTTCCAGGTCCTCGTGAATTCTTTACATTTAGAATTCCACATTTATTAGATTTACACATATTGTCGGGTAGTGAATTTCGCATGAACACGAAATCTCTGGATGGAGAACTTTTGGACCAATTGAAGGAGTTGTAAGTTGTTTGTCGGACAGTAGAGCTAGCTGTGCACCCTCCGCATTTCTCACTGTTCTGTTCTGGCGATATGTGTCACACCCACCGCTAGGGAACTAACTGCTGAAAGCCCTGCCAAGGCTAGGTTTAAGAATATAAGGATTCCACCCAATGGGCTTGCCTGTGACAGGACTCTAGACGCTGTAATCAGTTTTGTTTTTGAAGTTCTTATAGCTGTAGCCAATAATAACTGAATATATTTTTAAACCAACTGACCTTCATTTCGCCTTCTTTTTCTTACTCTTCAGAGGACGACGAGCGGCATTCGTAACCGAAATTAACCCCCATACCCAGTTTGAGTTTTGCGTGCACTTCTTTATCTAGTAAAAGAGCAGCGATACGCTGACCAACACAGTATCCTTTCATGAACGTATTTAACTTTTCTCAACTGGATAATATTGTATCTGTGGTGTAACGTCATGGGGGATACATATTTGCTGTTGACGCGATTTTGTGATGTCTGCAGGCCTCGTCTACAACACTAAATCCTTTGTCAAAATCTGAAAGTTATTCCATAAGCTTAGTTCCAGGTCCACAGTAGTTGTACGAAGGAATAAGACGTTCTAGTTGGAAATTAACGACAATACCATTCACTGCCTGCACCGATGTGCTTCCAGTCACACATGTTATGCTACTGTGCTGTTCGAGGCTTGTAGGCTTTGTTCTACATCTACATCTACATGACTACTCTGCAATTCACATTTAAGTGCTTGGCAGAGGGTTCATCGAACCACAATCATACTATCTCTCTACTATTCCACTTCCGAACAGCGAGCGGGAAAAACCAACACCTAAACCTTTCTGTTCGAGCTCTGATTTCTTTAGTAAATCACTGTCATTCACACAACTCTTATGCCAACACGGTCAGTTTCGGTGATGGTGTGAAGAAGAAATGTAAAGAGTTGAGGCTCGATAGTAAGGACTCAACTTTCGTGTCCAAGATCGGTGGGTGACGAACTTCTCAGCACTCGCAAACAGCCCGTCACATTCACACCGCGCGTGCACGCCGTCCGCGACTGCAACTTCGTCACGACAGCACTGCTGCTGCGTCTCCCACTCACTCACTACCCGACACACGACGACCCGGAACCATTATCTGTAGTTCCAGAGATGGTACGACAGTGCGCTTATCGATGCACGCTGCTGCCGCTCACGGGCAAATAAGGCAGGAAGTTAGTGGCGCCAGTAAATGGAAGAAGAAAAACGAGGCGGCACTTGAAGAAAACAAACAATTAATGGGATGAACTCGAGCCGTCTACGACTCGCTTTTGTGATCCTGTTTGGTTATTAAAATTAGCATTTCTCGTGGATCCTTTCAACCAGATAAATATTTTAAACAAGAGCTTCCAAGGGCAAGAAGACAACTTTATAACAGCTAAGGATATAATCAAAGTATTTCTCGCAAAACTTAGTTTGTGGACAACGTTCTAACAAAAGATTATGTTTGAGTCTTTCCCTCGTATTTAGACGATAGTCGAAGATATTGCATGGACCAGTCGGTGGTAGTAAGTTCTGACATTCCTTGCATGATATAGAGCTTGAATAATTTGTAAGAGAAACTGTTAAGTTACTTTCTAGAACTGAACTCTGACGTTGACGAAGGTCATAGATGGATACTAGAGCCGGCTGGGGTGGCCGAGGGGTTCTAGGCACTACAGTTTGGAACCGCGCGACCGTTACGGTCACAGATCCGAATCTTGACTCGGGCATGGATGTGTGTGATTTCTTAGGTTAGTTAGGTTTAAGTAGTTATAAGTTCTAGGGGACTGATGACCTCAGACGTTAAGTCCCATAGTGCTCAGAGCCATTTGAACCATTTTTTTGGATACTAAATCCTTTTTTACATACGTCAGTACAACTGGCTGATGTGAGCACAATGAAGAAATGAACACTTATATAGCAGCTGACAACATGCTTAAAATGGAGTTTAATTCGAAAAAGACTGACGTCTTCTGGATGAAGAGTTTATCCACTGCTAGCATAGGAAGCTTTGAACTTATTAGTGCCATTCGTCACTTCCTACCTTTGCGAATTAGCGTTCTCTTCAATGGTGAGCATAAAAACTAAGAAGAGAAATAGGCTTTAACTAGAATGTGATTTGGCGATTTGTGTCTCAAAATAAAATCAGGCTTTTACAATAAACAAACAGGCACAGCCTTCTCATTGAAACTGTTGTGTTTTTATTGTCTCAAGGACGTATAACCCTTGCTTACTTTCATCTGGCTAAGTGGCACCGGTGGCAGATATCGCTGGTGTCGCCCTCGGAATAAAATCTGTTCAAAGCGATAAAATCTTAATAAGACTCAAGTACGCTTTTTAATATTACAAATGACAGACATTAATCATCAGGCATCAAATTGCAATAGCGCTGATAAAGCGCTGTGCATTTGCGTATAATCGCTGG
This sequence comes from Schistocerca gregaria, assembly GCF_023897955.1. Classification (NCBI taxonomy): domain Eukaryota; kingdom Metazoa; phylum Arthropoda; class Insecta; order Orthoptera; family Acrididae; genus Schistocerca; species Schistocerca gregaria. Next base: position 96,663,029 of record NC_064923.1, on the reverse strand, counting down.
ATCGTCCCATTATTGTTATTGACTTTACTCTTGATGGTATGGCTTATGCTCCGCCTTAAAGAAATGACAATGAAAGTACAGAAAAAGCGGAGGAAAATGGAATGTAATGTTTTACATCAGTATTATTGTTATTATTACGATGAACGAGGTACATTACACGCTCTGACAAAGACAATGCTTTATTCAGCTGTACTGTTAGCGAAACTCCTCGGGTTGAAATTATTGTAACCGATTCCTCCGCTCGGATCCCCTCGACTAAACTAAACTAAGCTACACCCGAAGGCCTGCTGCGGTTCGCATAAGAGCTACTGTGAAGTTTGGAAGGTAGGAGACGTTGGACCGGCAGAATTGAAGCTTTGGGGACGGGTCATGAGTCGTGCTTGGATCGCTCAGATGGTAGAGCCCTTGCCCGCGAAAGACAAAGGTCCCAAATTCTATTCTCGGTCCAGTACACGGTTTTAATCTGCCAGAAAGTTTCATATCAGCGTACACTCCGCTGCAGAGTGAAAATGTGGAATCTAGTGACATTCTGATATCACTGACATAGACACTGACGAGCCAAAGAGACTGATATAGACATGCGTATTCAAATACAATGACATGTAAACAGGGAGAATACGTTGCTGCGGTCGGCAACGCCTATATAAGACGACTGTCTGGCTCAGTTGTTAGATCGGCTACTGATGCTACAATGGTAGGTTATCAAGATTTAAGTGAGTCAGGGAGTGCTGTTATACTACTCACAGCACGGAGGATTGGACACAGCATCTCCGAGGTAGCGATGAAGTTGGGAGATTCCCGTACGACCATTTCACTAGTGTACCATGAATACTAGAAACAAATCTCCGACATCGCTGCGTCCGGAGAAAGATCCTCCAAGAATGGGACAAACGACGACGGAAGGCCATCGTTCAGCGTGACAGAAATGCAACCCTTTCTCAAATTGCTGCAGATTTCAGTTCTCGGCCATCACCAAGTGTCAGCGTGGGAACCATTCAACGAAACATCACCGATATGGGCCTTCGGAGCCGAAACTCCACTCGTGTATCCTTGATGACTGCACGCCTGCGCCCGTCAACACTGACATTGGGTTGTTGATGACAGTAAACATGTTGCCTGGTCGGACGAGTCTCGTCTCAAATTGTATCGAGCGGATGGACGTGTACTAGTATGGAGACAGTCTCATGAATCCATGGTCCCTGCGTGTAAGCAGGGGACTGTTCAAGACGGCGCAGGCTCTGTAATCGTGTGGGGGTGTGTACTTGGAGTTATATGGGACCACAGATACGTCTAGGTACAACTCTGACAAGTGACACGTACGTAAGCATCCTGTATGATCACCTGCATCCATTCATGTCCATTGTGCATTCCGCCGGACTTGGGCAATTCCAGCAGGACAATGCGACACCCCTACGTCCAGAATTGCTGCAGGGTGGCTCCAGGAACACTCTTCTGAGATTAAACGCTTCCGCTCGCCACAGAACTGCCCAGACATGAACATTATTGAGCATATCTGGGATGCCTTATTGCAACGTGCTGTTAAGAAGAGATCTCCCACGGCTTCCCCCTTGCCCCCCTCCCTCTACTCTTACGGATTTATGGTCTGCCTTGTTGGATTCATGGTGACAATACCCTCAAACACTACTTCAGACAGTATTCGAGCCATGCCAAGTCGTGTTGCGACACTTCTGCATGCTCGTGGGGCCCCTACGCGATGTTAGGCAGGTGTACCACTTTCTTCGGCTCTTCACTTTAAATGCTATCAGGGTAATGAAGGGAATTCTAACCATTTAAAAAGAGCCTTTTCTCCAGCATTATGATGCACTCCAGAAGGAAGATGTTTGCTTCACTTCTTCCCTGTAATTTTTATGTGTAAAAACTACTAACAGCATTAAGGGAAAGCTATTATTTGTTCGTTGCAACTTCGAGACTGTAAAGTCTTCATTTATTTCTGCAAAATTTCTGCTTGCATGGATCTACCATTTAAATACGACTGTAAATAGTATTTTGAAGCTTATTATCATTGACGTCCGTTGACCTGATTTTTATTCTCCTGTGGACAGAACTGTTGTACATATCAAACATTTTTGGAAGATATCATTCCGTTTGTGAGAACTGCGAATGTTAAAATGCTTATACATTTGCGCTTATGTTCTCCGGTTTAAATGTTCCATAACACATGCTTTCATCTGAGAGAAAATGGAATAACGGTTTTTCCCGTTTGTGTTTTCACAGGTACAGCTCATAAAAATTTGGAATATGAATCAGTGAGCATTAAAATATATTTGAAATCTACTACTTTATATTTATAAGATCCTATTTCCATGAGTCACGGGAAGTTCAAATAAAAACCTGACTCCGTGGGAATCTCTTGTACGCAAGTTTTTAGAAAACTCGAGCAACTGATTCTATAATAATTTGATGATATGTCTTCCTCTTAGATCTGGAATTACAGAAATGATTTTATTCGAATTTATTCTGAGCTGCAGCCGAAACAGTATTGAGTCATAATCGATCGCCCATTTCGTTGGGGTTGTCAATGTGGTATCACCGCCAGACACCTCACTTGCTAGGTGGTAGCCTTTAAATCGGCCGCGGTCCGGTAGTACACGTGGGATCCGCGTGTCGCCACTATCAGTGATTGCAGACCGAGCGCCGCCACACGGCAGGTCTACAGACACTTCCTAGCACTCGCCCCAGTTGTACAGCCGACTTTGCTAGCGATGGTCCACTGACTTCTACGCTCTCATTTGCCGAAACGATATTTAGCATAGCCTTCAGCTACGTTATTTGCTACGACCTAGCAAGGCGCCATTATCAGTTACTATTGATATTGTCAATCATGTACCGTCAAGAGCGACGTTAATCATTAATGGATTAAAGTTAAGTATTCCACCAGCTACGTCTGTTTTTCTGAAGTCAAATTTCCTTGTCCTGTTCCAGACCACACGCCAGCCTGTCTGAGCTAAAACACGTGCTTTTCGGCCTCCTCTAGCAACACGGTGTTGGCTCTCCTGCCAACCACAACATTGGCGACGAGGCACAACGGCGCTCTTATCGATGTTGCCCTGATTTACTTGTGTAATGGTATTCGCCACAGTCTCCAGATGTACTGTTCGAATTTTATCGCTTACAGAAACAGCAGACGCAGGCCTTGCTGGATGCCCTTGGACAGCTCGTCCAGGGTCAACGTGCAATGCAAAACGATGCGGCTGCAGCCGCTCCACCGCTAACGCAGCCACAACACGCGGTTGCACCAAATTTTCGACCTTTTGATGTTGCAGTGGAAAGCTGGACGGAGTGGTCACGCCAATTGGGATTCCATCTTGCCGCCTACAGAATTCAAGGTAACGAGCGGCAGCCTTTTCTCCTTTCATCCGTCGGGGTACAAACGTACCGTGTGATAGTCAAATTATTTCCCCAACGCGACGCAGCAACTCTGTCCTACGAAGAAATTTTGTCTGCATTAGATGCATATTTCAAAGAAGAATCAGTCAATGTAGTTGCCAAACGTTATACCTTCTTTCGTATAAAACGTACGGCAGGTCAGACTAATCGGAAGTGGGTTGCAACCTTGCAAGGTCTTACTAGGGATTGTGCTTTTGAGTGTCAATGTGGACTCCCTTATTCAGATACTGTGGTACGTGATGCAATTGCACAGAACGCTTCTGATGTTCGTATAGGGGAACAGATTTTGAAACTCGTAAATCCCTCCCTTCAACAAGTGATGGACATACTGGATCGGCAGGACACACTTGACTTTGCTCAGGAATCATTTGAAACTTCGCCAGCAGTGTGCCAGGTTAAACGGCCCGCCGGGCGAGCTGCACGGAACAGTAAACAGCCCTCGCGCCCTGCCGCGCCGCTGCCGCCAGGCTCTCAGCCACGTGTACCGCGTCGGCAAGCAAATGCAGTGATCATATCATGCCCGCGGTGTGCTACTAAACATTCGCGTGAGAATTGCCCGTCACGCCAAGCTATTTGCTTTTATTGTAATAAAAAAGGGCATGTTCAAAGTGTTTGCCATAAAAAGCTCAGATCGGAAGCTCAAAACCCTTCCAGGCCCTTTGCTTCGCGCCAGAATCGATTCGAACCAAGGATACTCAGGCGCGCGAAACTTCGCCCAGGGAAGTTCGTGTAGTTCATTCCACTCCGCCCACTGCCACTCTCTCTAACAGTGACTGTGTTCGTCCCAAAAATAGTGTGCGTCGACATCGCCTGAACTCCCATCAAGTCACAAGTGATTATGTACAAGTGTCAGTTCACGTTGCACAGACAGTCGCTCTTGTCGTCAGAAGGGCAATAAACTTTTTGTAGACTTTGACATGAACTACAAAGTGATACCATTCCAGCTCGATACCGGAGCTGCAGTTTCACTGATCAATCCACTTTGTTACAAACTGCTGGGCACACCTCCGTTGCGTGCCGCAAATGTTAAGTTAACTAGCTATTCAGGTCAAGATATCCCTGTGTTAAGACAGTGCAGCCTTCTTGCAACATCCAAAGGACAAACAAAACTTGTGTCATTTTACGTCCTTCGTTCTTCTTCTTCTGCAGTGAACTTGTTTGGTTTCGATTTATTTCAGTTGTTTAACTTGTCTATAGTTAATCGAGTCCTATCAGTGAACCAGACTGTGCCTTCAGACAGTGTTTCTCGTCTATGTGAAGAATTTGCAGACATTTTTGCACCCGGCTTCGGTTGCACTACGAACTATAAAGCACATGTGGAACTGAAAGTCATCGCGCAACCGAAATTTTTCAGAGCGCGCAATGTTCCCCACGCATTACGTGATGAGGTCGCAATAACATTACACTATTTGGAATCACAAGGTGTAATTGAACGTGTGCAGGCTTCTCTCTGGGCACCAGCCTTAGAATATTATTTCAGGTCCTGCGACAAAATGGTCTTCGCTTGCGGAAGAACAAATGTGTGTTTTTTACTCGAGACTTACCATACTTGGAACATGTACTCAGTGCCCAAGGCATACATCCCAGTCCAACGCATCTTCGTGCCATACAAGATTTGCCTTCGCCGCAGAATTTGAAGCAGCTAGAGAGTGTGCTGGGAAAAATTACATATTATAATAAATATGTGCTGCATGCCTCTTCCATCTCAGCTCCTCTTCATCGCTTACGCCGTAAGGGTGTTCCGTTCGTCTGGACGACGGAATGCGAACACGCCTGTCGCCAGTTGAAATCGGCGTTCCTTTCCAATACTTGCCTTACGGCATTCGATCCCCAGAAGCCACTTTTCTTGATGGTGGATGCACGGATTTCAGGATCGGTGCTGTGCTTGCGCACAAAGATGGATCGCACGATCGCCCTATTGCCTTTGCGTCCAAATTGCTCTCGTCTGTGCAAATAAATTGTTCACAGATCGAGAAAGAAGCATTGGCTCTCGTATTTCGTGTTACAAAGTTTCATGATTTCTTGGATGGACATCACTTTACCGTAATCACAGACCACACACCTTTGACATCGCTTTTTCATCCGACCAAGCCTGTACCTCCACGTACAGCGCAGAAATTCATTCACTGGTCTACCTTCTCTCGCAGTACCGCTACGATATCTTGTATCAGTCCACTGCTAAGCACGGAAACGCCAATGCGTTGTCCCGCTTGCCTGTTGCTGAGGAGAGGACATTCCATTTCTCCGAACTTGCTTGCATGTTCATTTATGCGGAAACCGATGACGCTACAGTTCGGAACCGCGTGACTGCTACGGTCGCAGGTTCGAATCCTGCATGGATGTGCGATGTCCTTAGGTTACTTACGTTTAAGTAGTTCTAGGGGATTGATGACCTTATATGTTAAGTCCCATAGTGCTCAGAGCCATTTGAACCATTTGAATTTTTGAATGGTGATAATGGAACTGATAATTGTGTGTTTGTATTTCGAGCTGTTGGTGCGGTTTGCTCCTGTTCCGTTGCTTTTTTTATACTGGGTGCTCATAAGTCTGTCAGGTTATTGTGGGAGATGTTGTGCTGAGAATAATTGTTAAGGAAAAACATTCGAGACATTACGCCGTTTCCGAGTTATTTAGGACTGAAGTTAGCCAGTTGAATCGTTGAGCAAACAGAATTAAGCAGTCTGCCAGACACAGTGTGGCCAAACGTGTTCTGCGTTGGGTTTCCCGACTGAACAAACGTAGCTTGTGCCCACCTAGCTTAAATTTGATAATTCCGAAACAAGTACATTTTAACTGATAGTGAGCATTTCAGCAACTAGTGACCCATAGACCGACAGATGATTTTAGTATATTAAGTGATTGAATTTGCGCGCACAATGATATGATTGGCTAACTTCAGTGCTAAGTAACTCGTAAACATCGCAGAGTATCGCATTTTCTTCTGTATTACTTCCTCTCAGGCATCAAGGGGTCACCAATTTAGTACTGGAGGGCAGTGTTGAGGGTAAAAATCGTAGAGGGAGACCAAGAGATGAATACATTAGACAGATTCAGAAGAATGTAGGCTGCAGTATGTACTTCGAGATGAAGAAGCTTGCACAGGATAGAGTAGCATGGAGAGCTCATCAAACCAGTCTCAGGACCGAAGACCACAACAACAACAACCTCCATCACAACATCCCCTGAAACACCACTAGAAGCTTTTCAGACTGTTTCTGACCAACATGTACGCCTCACTCACATATATTACCTGACCATAGTTTTCAACATCTTACGGTGATTAGAACTCTAGTTTAGTATTTTTAAAGACCAATAGATTCAAGAAACCGGGTGCTTTATAGAATTCTCTGCCAACAACCTGTATTGCATTATTAGTTAAACTTGTAGAGTACACAGCATATATGGTGTGTCCTTGTTTACTTCGTAGGTTCTATCTATGTATCACAGTAATGTTTAATAAAATCGCCTATAGCTTCTTCTGCATCCTCTTCTTTAGCCATCGAGAGTCGTTGGAGAAATTCGGTGATATACCTGTACTTGACTTTAGTGACTGGTCTCTCTGCAAAAGCCCTAACTTCAGCAATCACAGTTTCTCACAGATTGCTTATATGCTTCAGACACTGTATGATTTGTTGACATGATGTTACATACGAAGCAGACTTTGGAATAATATAGGCCTACAACATACACACACTCCCGTTTGCCTTCTTTTCAGTTCCATCAAACCGTACAGTTTATTTGTTGATTAATCTCAGAATGGTGAGGATAAGTATCTAATTCCTTGATACGTTTGTTGAGTGCCTACATTATAGTAGTATGACGTTTAATACTGCAGTTTTCACGTCGATGTGCAGATGTACTACCTCCTCTCTGACTGACTGTGAGTGAATCATCTCGCAAAATTGTCCATACCATGAAGTATATTGGCGTAATTATTCTGTTGTTTCACTATATAAACACACGCGTCATCAACTTTTAAAAACGGTATCGAACATCATTCAACTGTCTCGTCTTATCGATGAGTAGAAAGCTATACTGCGAATGATCGTAGAAATCTCTACATAAATTTGTAAGTTCATCGAATGCCATGTCTGTTCCTACCTGTGCCTGGTAAATGTGTTATAAATTTCTGTTATACTGATGGTATGCCGTACTTAGGGTTACGTTATCTCTCATTAGCTATGTTGGCGTACTTGATATCAAGATATCAAGAACCTAAAACTGCTGAAGCAGCAGTACTAACTTATTTGATCATGTAAAATTTGTAAATTTATAGTAAGTTCCCATGGGACCAAACTGTTGAGGTCATCGGTCCCTATGGTTACACATTACTTAATCTAACGTAAACCAACTTACGCTAAGAACAACACACAGAACCATGCCCAAAGGAGGACTCGAACCACCGACGGGAGGAGCCGCGCGAACCGTGACAAGGCGTCCCAGTCCACGCGGCTACCCCGCTTGGAATTTGATCATGATTTTCCACAATGATGTCGCAGCATATCGATATTCTGTTAGGGTTTACTGCTTCAGGTGGTCGGACATCATCACTATGTGCCGCTCATTTTGAATACTACAGCATTACACTAGCATACAGGAGGCTTTATAGGAAAAAAGAACAACACACATGTCATACACATGCTTCATTTATTTCTACAGATATCTGGGTATGTACACGTCCACAAATAAGATCGCATTTTTTTGGCTACATGAACTGCTGTATACTCATACATAATTCAGCGTACTGATGTGCAACGAGCATCCAATTGTTGACTTACGTCTTCTTCCATGCGATCCGGCGTTTGCCACACCAGTTTCTGTAAACTGGTCCCTAATCTTTTGAAGAAGCTATAACCGTAAGGCTGGCACGTAAATCTCTGTTCGACTGCGTGCAGTATGGCAAATTTGCTGCACATTAAATTCTTGAAGGCCTGCTGTTATCAGCATTCTCTGGAGTTAATACTACTTTCGTACCACAGTGGCGCGGGTTTTCAAAAGCCGCAGCTGGTGTGAATTCGCTATCAGAGAATATTCCGACGCTAACGCGCTTACATGGACTTGAACGTAGGATGAAAGACGTATCTAACATGGATATGTACTTGTGTTGAGATATTTTCATTGGGGTGCACTCCACAATACCATTTGGAAATAAGAAAATAAAACGAATTAATCCATGCACTCACAGTACATTACACCTGTACATGTATGCGAGAATATTTTTTATGTTTAACTGATGTTGACTGTTTTGGTGGAGCCTGATGTTTTACGATGGTGATGTTACCTCGCTGACTGCACATTGCCAACTGCTAACATTACTGATCGATGGTACTTATATACATATATTTCTCGTCATGTATGGTAACTTCATGAAAAAAAATTGTGCGATGGATCTACTGCACTTATGTGTGAAGGAAAACCTAAAGTTAGAATCTTAGAGATATTTCAAAAGTTTGCTTTATCCATGGAACAGTCATGCTATCACAACTCTATGTCGAATCTACAACTAAATCAATTGTACTACAATGTCATTTTAGGAGAATTATGGTGTAAGAAAAATGGTTCTCTATTTGCTCATTGAGTCTTCAATGTAGTCATTGATTACCACATCAGAAAGTTAACTAATTATTTGACAAAATGTCTTTGTCTAATGCCACCTGAATTTGTCCATTTGAGTATAATATTTGTTAAATTTCCTGAGAAATGAAATTTTCGTGGGTCTGCTACCCACAGTCCTGAAGGTAGACGAGAAATTAATATGGGGTGAATAATAGTAGGAGAAAGAATGTTAAGCAGTTTTACATTTTGCCTTCTGAATAAAGCGAACTGGTAACTACGTGAATAGCATGTCTGCGTGAATAGTATGTTGAAGCAGTGTTCCATGCTCCAGAATAACATACTGTGTGGTGGAAATACGTGGAAATACCTAACATGCTTCGATAAAAATCCTTCTTGCACCGCTCTAACAGTATTTTCATGTAGTACAGAAGTAAGATAGCTATAAATACTTCGAAACTCCCAAGAATTAGAAATAGGAGGCAGCCTATGATAATTTGAAATACCTATAATATGTGAGCATAAATAACTAACGGCTTATTCATTCACCTTGGCTGTCACAGTGTGGTATCGATGTCTCCAGTTGATTACAGGCTGGACAGTTATCGCTGCATGAAAAGTGACATCATAAGGCAGCTCACACAACACAGCAGTGTCTGTGGGAGCTGCTTCATTACGTTTTAGCTGGTGGAGGTCTGAGGTGGCACTGCCATAGCTCAAAGTGACAGCTGCTGGCTGACAGCAGAGTGGAGGAACAGCCATTGATGTAATGTCATACATAGCATTAGTAATGGACTTTCAAGTCTACTTTCAGTCAGGTGGCCATTCCGCTGAGAGTGAGTCAGGTTGGAGATAGCAGTAGCAGGTTCGCCAGATGCACTGTGGCAGCAGCAGCCACAGGTGTTGTCTCACAGCACTTGTGAACCAACCCTGTTTTCGGGCATCGTGCAGAGAAGCACACAGTCTCAGGGGCATAATCAGATACCAAGGATGACAGTTGTGGTAGTGTGGTGGGCCCTTTTGTGCCTGGTGTTGTGTTCAGTACATAAACATAGAACAATTGGCATGTTAGAAACTTCGATCATTTGGAGTTAGGAAAAGCAGTATACAGTGTAAGATCACATCTGTGTGACTGCTTGTCAAAAACCTGAATAACCACCTTCCACAGCATGAGACATGCAGGAAGGAAGTCAAATAGATTGTCAGAGGTCCAACAGGAGGTATGGGGACAGTGCACTAGGTTTCTCAGTTGAGCATCCACAGCACAAGCCATTCGCTGCATGGTTGTTGAGCAGACAATGTTGGTGGCCCTTTGGTTCATTTGTGCGACCAGTTGCTCAACATTTGCAGATCCAATTTCCTGTACATATCGACACAACTGTCAATCACCTGTGTCGTCGACGGCCCATGGTGCACCAGAGCCAAGTTTGGACAGTGCCATTTTGTCATGCACAGTACACTTTAACCACAGTGGCATCAGAAAAGTTTACAGACTTAGTAATTTGGACCAAAAGTCAGTGATCAGGCCAACACTGTCTTCCCACATCATGACAACTACATTGTTGCTCATTCCCAACATTGTTTGTATACTATCTGTGCCACCTTCCATCCATGACTGGTTATTACACATGGACATCAAACATATGCAGTGGTAACATTAATCTGATTGAACCATGTGTAAGTGAGCTGACTATTATAAAAATGCCCATATACCTCTCAGTGAATAGTATCTTGGGGAAACTTGTTAGTCATGACACTGTGATAGGCATGCTCTCTACATTCTTTGCTGAGGGTGGCTTTTGTTATGCCTGTACTGCTTGGCTTGTGCCTGTACTGAGAGATGGTTTTTCAGCTGATTTGAAATACTGATCATCTCATGTTTCTGAAAGTATTAGGTGAAAAAATTTCATTTTTTTCATATCTTAGAATCTAATATCTTCACTCGATAGAAATATGAATTTCTTCTAGTTATCGTTATACTTATTGTGCTTCACCGAATTAGTAAAACACTGCACGAAATTTTAAAGAGTTTGATAAGGTAAAAACGTATACCTTAAACTCTGAATATTATTGATTTTAGCTCATAATTGCACTGAATGAGATACAGATAAGATATCTAAATATTACTTGAAGTTAAGAGCACAAAGATATCTCATTTCGTTCTCGAGTTATTGCGTTTTATATTCTATAAACAGTCGTGTATAATGCATCCAATCACGAACTTGTGCATCACAATTCGTGTTGTCATAACAATCTCATGTCTAGTAAACGATTAGAGGCATCGAAACGATTTTTTCTGTAAATGGTAGTATGTAGTGAGGCACACACGAAGTATGATAAATACTCGAAACAATTTTATTCACTGAGAAATGGAGGCAACTCATTTGAAGCAGCGAGAGATCAGTGGCGTAGGATGATGATATAGACGTCCTAGCACGGCACTCGTATATACATGGCCACAGCAAATGGAGATTGGCATAGGCGTTTGTGTACACCCAACCACAACAGCGAAAGGGTTTAGTAGGTCAGCAGAATGTCATTCTTTTTTTTTTAACTGCCAGGTTTGGAACTGCAGAGAAAACAAACACCTTTTGTCTTAGAAATTGTACATGGGACAGTGTGAAGACCTACCTGCCTTTTGTTGCTGAACCACAGTTATGCCATAGGAGTGGGGGAAAGCTCACTAGCAAAGATATTAGAATATCCCACCAAAATTTAAATTTTTTGCCATTTACTCATTGGAGAATTGTCCTTTGACAGAAACCTAGGAATGGCACATGACCTCATAAGGGTGGAGTGGTTGTAAGGAGAAAATGCAGAACTCGCTAAATCACCAGAACTCTCCTTCTCTACCTACTAAAAATAGCTGGTAACCCTTTATGTGGGATTGAATGTCTCTAATTTTATCTTCACAATCTTCTTGCAAGATACATATTGGAAGAAGGAATATATTGGTAGTGTACGCTCTTGGAACCTTAACAGTAGACAACACCACGATGCAGAGCGCCTCTGTTGCAGAGTCAGCCACTGGACTTGGTTTGAGCACCTCCGTGTCACCTGCACGTTTAATAAATGCACCTCTAACGAAATGTGCTTCTCTTTTCTGGATCTTCTCTACAACCTCAATCAATCCAATATGATGCAGATTCTACTCTGACAAGGAATATCCAGGTATTGGCCAAACAAGCTTTTTGTAAGCTACCTGCTTTATTGATGGACTAAATTTACTGAGGGTTCTTGTAATGAATCTTATTAATGATGTATGGTATTTCCACTTCAAATCGCACCGTACACATACTCCTAGATATTTTGTGGAAGTAACTGCTTTCAGTTATTGTACTGCAATCATGTACTCATACTCCCTTGGGACACACCCGAAGTCGTGTTTACGTCAGAAGCCTTCTCTCTTTTGAGCAAGACATGCTGCGTTTCTTTAAAACTTTTCAATCCAGATATCTGTAAGCTCGTATTTTGTTCATTCGGTAGCACTGCGGATGGATATGAAATGGATCACACTGGCTCAGTCTTAGATCAGGCAGGTGGCATACATCTATGTGGCTCGCAAGGTACTTGAAGAATACATCCATTCCACAGATTATAGACTGCTTACATATCACTTGTGTCACCTACCTTAGAGTATTGTTCTAGTGCATGGGAACCATACCAGATAGCACTAAAAGGGGACTTTGAACCTACACTGAGAAAGGTGGCACGAATTTTCACAACTTTGTTTGACTCGTATGCGAGCGACAAAGCAGAGATGGAAAAGCTGAAGCTGCAGATTCCCGAAGAAACATTCAAATTAACCGTCGTTACCCTATATTAAGAAACAGTATTAAGAACCTAGAAATATTTCTCAGTCGACCACACATCGCTCATACATGGGTCCTGAGGACAAAGACTAACAACAGCATTCACTGAAGCTTTTAAGTGGCCATTCTCTCCGCGCTCCATACGCTGAAACGAGAAAAGACCCTTACTTGTGGTATAATGGTAATAACCCTCTACCATGTCCTTCAAAGTAGTTTGGTAGATTATGTAGGTAAACGTAGACTGAAGGATGAAGTGCGTCTGCTAATGGCTACGTTAGACTGTACAGAAACTGAAAGCAGCTGAGAGACACATTGCACATCTCACTGCTTACATGCACGGATCTCCATGAGCCTACTTAATTTTTCAGCACACTCGTCAGTTATTTAATCATGAACTGAGTTTCCTCCTAGCTTGTTTCACGTAACAAAAGCCGTCAAAATTGTCTCGAAACGCCTGCTTTTCGGAGTCTTTTGCGGACAGGAAGAAAATATTAACGATCTACGGGTGTACTTTAGAGAGAGGGTGATCTCTCGTCGTCTGCTGTTGGCTGAGCGTGAACTCAGTGGGGTGCGAAGCCGACGTCTACAGTGAGGCGAGGATGGACGAGCTAGCAGGTTAGGGCCACTGCAACTCCCCCCCCTCCCCCCACCCTCACACACACACATTGACAGAGTTTACGACCTGCTGGCGGTCTGCTCCGCCCCCGCAAACACCGTTAAGGGAGGCAGCGGCCCTGCTGCCTGCTGCGTGATCTGCAGTGCGTGCCAGCTTACGACCTGTTACGCCTTTACTGCCACGCAAGTTTTCATGGCAGTCACCCATATCCGAAACAAATTACTTGAACCACTGAACGATCTCGCTGCTGCATAATTTATACACAGCATTAACCTTCCCCGGCCCCATCTCATTGAAATTCGCTAAATTATGAATGCTGCAGATGAGTATAAAAATAACAGAAGCACCTGAGCAACAGATAATGAACTTCTGTGAAATCATTGCTCATTATTCTAAGCTCGGGACTATATTTTTTTTATTTTAGTCGAGGACCTTACAAGGGGCGTTCATAAAAGTAATTAAACAAATTCCATATTCTGAAAGCACGTTGGTGTTAATCACAGTCCCAATACACCATATTATTCCCAACTCTTTTGGCTAACACAGCCTCCATTCACTGCGATGGCTTTACGCCACCTTAGTGAGAGGGCTTCTATTTCTACATGGGACCACTCTTCTAAGCGACACTACACTCAATGTCTTGTTGCATCAATAGCTTCCCAATCATCCATTTGTTACTTCCCGTGGAGTAAATCCGTCGTTGGGCCAAACAGATGGAAACCGGAAGATGCGAGACCCGCCCTGTAGGATGGATGAGGAAGAACTGTCCTACGAAGTTTTGTGAATTACTCTCGGGTGTGCAGCCTTACGTTATGGTTCAAAAATTGTTCAAATGGCTCTGAGCACTAAGGGACTTAACATCTGTGGTCAGCAGTCCCTTAGAACTTAGAACTACTTGAACCTATCTAACCTAAGGACATCACACACATCCATGCCCGAGGCAGGATTCGAACCTGCGACCGTAGCATTCGCGCGGTTCCGGACTGAGCGCCTAGAACCGCGAGACCACCGCGGCCGGCCCTTACGTTATGGCTTCCGTTGTCCTACAGAAGAAATCAATTTGCATCTTTGTGGCGACGAACACAATGAAGTTTTTTAGTCCATTTCCTGCGGGTAGCTCAGTATACTTCACAGTTCAACGTTGCACCATGAGGTAGAACATCAAACAGAAGAATTCCTTCAGGCTCCCAGAAGACTGTAGCCATAACTCAACCGGCCGGGCGTGTGGCTTTGAACTTTTTCTTCTGTGGAGATGTCGTGTGGCACAACTCCATGGACAGCAGTTTTGTTTCCGGTTCGAACTGATAAATCAATATTCCATCACCTGTGACGGCGTTCGACAAAAAGGTGTCACGGTCAGCCTCTTAACACGCAAGAAATTCCGCACAAATATTTCTTTGTTGCTCTTTATGGTCTTCTGTTAGGTGGTGAAGAACTCAGGGGTTTCTGAGTACCCTAACTGCTGGACAAGTGTGTCAGCACTACCAACCGAGACGTCCACTTGAGCAGCTAGGGTTTCTCACTTCTGAGTACCCCAACTGCTGGACGAGTGTGTCAGCACTACCAACTGAGACGTCCACTTGAGCAGCTAGGGTTTCTCACTTCTGATTACCCCAACTGCTGGACGAGTGTGTCAGCACTACCAACCGAGAAGTCCACTTGAGCAGCTAGGGTTTCTCACTTCTGAGTACCCCAACTGCTGGACGAGTGTGTCAGCACTACCAACCGAGACGTCCACTTGAGCAGCTAGGGTTTCTCACTTCTGAGTACCCCAACTGCTGGACGAGTGTGTCAGCACTACCAACCGAGACGTCCACTTGAGCAGCTAGGGTTTCTCACTTCTGAGTACCCCATCTGCTGGACGAGTGTGTCAGCACTACCAACCGAGACGTCCACTTGAGCAGCTAGGGTTTCTCACTTCTGAGTACCCCAACTGCTGGACGAGTGTGTCAGCACTACCAACCGAGACGTCCACTTGAGCAGCTAGGGTTTCTCACTTCTGAGTACCCCAACTGCTGGACGAGTGTGTCAGCACTACCAACCGAGACGTCCACTTGAGCAGCTAGGGTTTCTCACTTCTGAGTACCCCAACTGCTGGACGAGTGTGTCAGCACTACCAACCGAGACGTCCACTTGAGCAGCTAGGGTTTCTCACTTCTGAGTACCCCAACTGCTGGACGAGTGTGTCAGCACTACCAACCGAGACGTCCACTTGAGCAGCTAGGTGTTTGTGATTCATTGATCACCTCGACTGATAGTGTCCACGCGTTCCAACATTGCAAGAGTTAGAGTTATGCACAGCCGGCCGCTTTCGGAACAGGTTTTCACGACCTTGTTGTGATGATCACAGACGCCTCGCCCAACTGCTCACCAGCTTTTCTTCAGTGCCGGGCCTGTTAGACATTCTGAAAGCGCCTGTCAATATCTGTGACTGTCTTGTTCCCCGTCAAAAGAAACTCAGTGACGACTCTGTTAGGAACGTACCTCTGTTAGAGACGCTATTTGAATGGCTACAACATGGCCGCCACCTATCCGTCTTTCATGAAACTATAGGAGCTGAAGGGGGAATGTTCCACAATTTCCCACAGGAAGTTAAAAATTTTTCAACTGAAACTAGCAGAGAAAGAAAAGTATCTTGAACTTCCATGCTAGTTCCGAATGCGCTTCATACGCTGACGAGTAAAAACAATATTGCGGCTCCAGAATGAGATTTTCACTCTGCAGCGGAGTGTGCGCTGATATGAAACTTCCTGACAGATTAAAACTGTGTTCCGAACCGAGACTCGAACTAGGGACCTTTGCCTTTCGCGGGCAAGTGCTCTACCAACTGATCTACCCAAGCATGACTCACGACTCGCCCTCACAGTTCATGTGAAGTTTGGAAGGAAGGAGACGAGGTTCTAGCAGAATTGAAGCTGTGTGCTTGGGTAGTTCAGTTGGTAGAGCACTTGCCTACGAAAGGCAAAGATCCCGAGTTCGAGTCTCGGTCTGTCACACAGTTTTAATCTGCAAGAAAATTTCAATATGACGGTTGCCCACCGCAAGACTTGATGCCGCCTGCTGTCATAGGCGCGTAAGACAGCGAAAAAGTATACAGGTACAAGCAGAGCAGATACTAGGAAATGATTCTAGTGACGATACAGCCAACAAATTGAGAAATTTACTAAAATAACCTATTCTGACAAAGGACATATTGTTACAACCTAGTGCTTGGGAACGAGCATCTCGGAAACGCCGAAGTTTGTCGGATGGAAACTGCTTTAAGCTTGGTCAAACCACCTGTAGTCGACACGGCGTTGGACGTCCACGCTTCAACACAGAACGTGGAGATCTTTCCTGCGTTATAAGCAACGATAGCTGAGGATCTGTGTGCAGATCGTGCGACAACACAACACTAGTGCAGGCAAAACTGTTTCAGAGCACATCGTTCAGGGCACTCTATTGAAGATGTGGCTCTGATGCAGTCGAATGTCCAGTGTGCCAATCCCACGACATCTTCAATCACAAATCCATGAGAACACAATCATCGAGATTCGGTTGCCACTAGACTGGATGAATAATATTTCTTATTACACAAGGTCGACGGTCGTATTAGGATTCGCCATCAACCAAGCGAACACCTAACAGGAACAAGCGCTGTGCCATGAACGCAGGCCTGTGACGGTAGTCTTATGTTATGGGGCATTTGCTTTGGTTTCCGTGGAACATGTGGTACTAATTGGGGGCACTGTGATAGCTGTGGACTACGGGAATATTATGGCGGACCACCTGCATCCATTCTTGCTTGATGCCTTTTCCAATGGAGATGCATCTTCCATCGTGATGATTGCTTATGTCACAAGGCTAGTTGTTCGGGGAACATAATAATGAACGTCCATTTATTTCTGCATTACCATATTTGGTTGAACTGAACACAGTCTACCACGTCATGTACGTTATTGGGCACTACACAAATTACTGGCCCGTAATTTTTCGGGAATTGCGTGGCCTGTATGTTGACATTTGTTTTCACATTCCTGTGCAAACCTACGAATGGCACTGCGAACCCATGTTGGGAACGATCGTTGTGTTCCAAAGCTACTTATCAGATGATCATAATACTTTGTCTCTTCAGTGTATTGACCTTTAACAGTAAGAATTTAGGCAAGCTTACCTGCCTCAGACTTCTTTAAAATTCAGGGAACATGGGTAGTAATATGGTTGTTGCATCTATGGCGCCCTTGTTTTTACTGTTGTTATGTAAGTGACTTACGTCAGTGATATGCTCTGAATCAGTGACCATTTGTACGAAGCCATACGTCACCTCCTTTTTAGATGGCGTCATTACCGTCGTGCCACATAATGGTGGCATCGAAACATAAAGCTGCGAAATTTCAAAATTATTAGGAAATTTAAAAAAATTGAAAATGGCGATCAACATTAAATTTAAAAAGGCAGATATTTTTTCATTACATCCACATGCTCACACACACACACACACACACACACACACACACACACACACACACACACACACACACACGTGTGTGTGTGTGTGTGTGTGTGTGTGTGTGTGTGTGTGTGTGTGTGTGTGTGTGTGCGCGCGTGTGTGTGTCCAATATTGTAGCTTCACAGTGAAACTCATTACTTTTATACTATACTGTCTTAGCAGTATATTTCATCCTACATCCTACTCATCAGTCAATTTCATACTCCACTTATATTTATATCAACATAATGTACTATCTCATCATCAGTATATTTCAGAGAAGTGGTCTGGATTTAAAATGTGACATAATAAATAAATTTTAATTCAAAAGAGAGTGAGGTGCGCAAATTAGGTGACTACACTTTTGCACACAATGAGGAATATTCAGACTTTAAATAGTGCAATTATGTTTCCTTTATATTTAATGTTTGTTACAGATGTAATCTTTTTTAAATTTTTCTCACTGCAAAATATCCTTTAAAAGAGTAGTTTGTAATATTGAAACAGACTCGCTTTTTATTGTAGCATATACAATGGAAGCATATATACACCCCTGGAAATGGAAAAAAGAACACATTGACACCGGTGTGTCAGACCCACCATACTTGCTCCGGACACTGCGAGAGGGCTGTACAAGCAATGATCACACGCACGGCACAGCGGACACACCAGGAACAGCGGTGTTGGCCGTCGAATGGCGCTAGCTGCGCACCATTTGTGCACCGCCGCCGTCAGTGTCAGCCAGTTTGCCGTGGCATACGGAGCTCCATCGCAGTCTTTAACACTGGTAGCATGCCGCGTCAGCGTGGACGTGAACCGTATGTGCAGTTGGCGGACTTTGAGCGAGGGCGTATAGTGGGCATGCGGGAGGCCGGGTGGACGTACCGCCGAATTGCTCAACACGTGAGGCGTGAGATCTCCACAGTACATCGATGTTGCCAGTGGTCGGCGGAAGGTGCAAGTGCCCGTCGACCTGGGACCGGACCGCAGCGACGCACGGATGCACGCCAAGACCGTAAGATCCTACGCAGTGCCGTAGGGGACCGCACCGCCACTTCCCAGCAAATTAGGGACACTGTTGCTCCTAGGGGATCGGCGAGGACCATTCGCAACCGTCTCCATGAAGCTGGGCTACGGTCCCGCACACCGTTAGGCCGTCTTCCGCTCACGCCCCAACATCGTGCAGCCCGCCTCCAGTGGTGTCGCGACAGGCGTGAATGGAGGGACGAATGGAAACGTGTCGTCTTCAGCGATGAGAGTCGCTTCTGCCTTGCTGCCAATGATGGTCGTATGCGTGTTTGGTGCCGTGTAGGTGAGCGCCACAATCAAGACTGCATACGACCGAGGCACACAGGGCCAACACCCGGTATCATGGTGTGGGGAGCGATCTCCTACACTGGCCGTACACCTCTGGTGATCGTCGAGGGGACACTGAATAGTGCACGGTACATCCAAACCGTCATCGAACCCATCGTTCTACCATTCCTAGACCGGCAAGGAAACTTGCTGTTCCAACAGGACAATGCACGTCCGCATGTATCCCGTGCCACCTAACGTGCTCTAGAAGGTGTAAGTCAACTACTCTGGCCAGCAAGATCTCCGGATCTGTCCCCCATTGAGCATGTTTGGGACTGGATGAAGCGTCGTCTCACACGGTCTGCACGTCCAGCACGAACGCTGGTCCAACTGAGGCGCCATGTGGAAATGGCATGGCGAGCCGTTCCACAGGACTACATCCAGCATCTCTACGATCGTCTCCATGGGAGAATAGCAGCCTGCATTGCTGCGAAAGGTGGATATACACTGTACTAGTGCCGACATTGTGCATGCTCTGTTGCCTGTGTCTATGTGCCTGTGGTTCTGTCAGTGTGATCATGTGATGTATCTGACCCCAGGAATGTGTCAATAAAGTTTCCCCTTCCTGGGACAATGAATTCAGGGTGTTCTTATTTCAATTTCCAGGAGTGTATTTAATATGCATTGCAATTCAGCCACAACACTTTTCAGTATATCCTTGCAAAGTGAGTAAATATGGGGATATCTCCACCAGATAACCAAACTTTGACAGCTGTACCTACATTAGTGAACTACATTTTGTGGGCAAACTATATATAATACAAATAATACATCCTTGATGTTTCACTTAACAGTTGATTATATTCTTCAATTTGATATATACATTCATACCAATCATATATTTCAAAAACAAAAAAGTGCTGAGAATCCGTGAAGCACTATCTCGTAAACATTTGCATTTACTTTACATTCACTTTTTGAAAAACGTTTCAATTAGCATGGAATCGACTGAATTTGTATGTGAGAACAAAGTAGTTCTCCAAATTGTATGCAGATCCACAACAACCTGTCGTCAGTAGATGAACATTAATATATTTCATACCCTCTAAGAAAAAAGTAAAAGATGCACCACAATGGAATTATTCGAATGTGACATGAATTGCTATAAGTACCTGTAAAGACAAATGAATAATTAAAATTTCAAAAAAGAAAGGTGTTTGATTCAAGAGAAAGATATTCACAAAGTAAGTCAATAATGCATTGGTTCACCTCTGGCCTTCATCCAAGTAGTTATTCGGCTTGTCACTGATTGTTAGATTTGTTGGATGTCTTCCTAAGGGATATCATTCAAAATTCTATCTGACTGACCCTTCATATCATCAAAATCGCGAGCTGGTTGGAGGGTCCTGTCATAATGCTTCAAACTTTCTCAACTGAGGAGAAATCCGATGACCTTGCTAACCAAGGAAGGGTTTGGCAGCACAGAGACAGGCAATAACAAGTCTCGTTGTGTGCAGGTGGGCTTATCTTGCTGGAATGCAAGACCATGATTGCTATGAAGGGCAGCAAAATATCGTCGAAGTACAGCTGTACTGTAAGGGTATGGCGAATTACAAGCAAGGGGTTGCTGCAATTAAAAGAAATGGCATCCCCAGGCCATTACTCCCAGTTGGTGGGTCATATGGAGGATGACAGTCAGGCTGGTATCTTACTGCTGACCAAACCTTCCCCAACTCATCACTGAAGGCAGTTTTAGTCCACTTAATGAGATTGTAGACCCCCCAGATAGCGGTGGAAAACCAATCTGACTGTCTCCAGCAATATGACCTGACAAATGCAAGTAATGGTCTGGGGTGCCATTTCGTTTCATAAACGTCATTGGTTGCCATCCACATCACCCTTACAGCACAGCGGCATGTAAATGGTATTCTGCACCTAGTTTCATTGCCCTTGATGGCAACCCTTCTTGGGCTCGCATTTCAGCAAGATAATGCCCTCCTGCACATGTGAGGAGTTTGTTATGCATGTCTTCAAGTCTGGAAAACCCTTCGTTGGCCAGAAAGGTCATCTGATCTTTCAACACTTGAGGTATGGAGCATTATGAGCAGGGCCATCCAACCAGCTGCGGATTTGGACGACCTAACGCATCAGTTGGACAGAATTTGGTATGACATCCCTCAGGAAGGCATCTGAGAAATTTATTAATCAATGACAAGTCGAATATCTGCATATATAAGCACCAGAGGTGGACCAATGCGTTACTCACTTGCTCAATTTGTAAATATCTTTCTATTGAATAAATCGTCCATTTTTTCCAAAATTTTAATCATTTGTTTGTCTGTACATTTAGATCACAACTATTGGTTTCCGACGTAATCAGATAATTTCTTCGTGTTGGGTCATTGTATGTTTCTGTGAGGAGGAAAGCACATTTCAATTATGCAGTTTTCTACTTCTCATCACTATTTTGTAAATGAACACTATCTATACTATTCGTTCTTCGGCGATATAGCTCACACAAGCTGCCACTATAAAGTAAGTCGAGTTCGTCTACACTGATACCTAATAATCTCGATGGTAGACATATTTTGCAGCCCTTCAGATAGATGAACACTGCTAATCCAAATTTGTGGTGGCATATCTAGCACTTAGTACTGCGTGCTGCTCATCCTTTTCCAATGCTGACAGTTTTTCGGTGCATTCTGAGCTTCCATCATCACCCAGACAATTCAAGTTCTGTAATATAGAATCATAATAATTCCCTCTTTTTGGAATGGTATCAAATAATTCATAAAAAATAAGAATTTATTAGTAGTAGTGCATATTAGACTTACAATTTTTGTAATTTTATGATGCATATACAAAGGACAGCAGCACCACTAGCAGCAACAGCACCAATGGGTTACTTCTACTAGAAGTTGTCTCATACTTTCAGATAAATTCCCGCTGAGTCAGGAACTGTGGACTTTTTACAAAAAGTAGAAGTGCTTCGGCAGTCAACAGTTTCACACGCTCAATACATCTCATAATGCACTGTCTCAACAGGTCAGGACAAATGGAGAGTTGCAAAATGCTTAATTGGACAGTTGAGACTTTCTAGTGACTAACTGGCATGCACATCATATTGCACCAAATTGAGAGTGAACTGCAATGGACCATTAAGACAGACATAAATTTCAAATTCGTACACACATATAATAATTTCTCATCTTCTGTAATGATCAGCTTCCAATATTGCCAGTATTATATTTTCAGTTTTCCTTCAAAACTGAATACAATCTCTATATGTTCCCAAGATCCAGTGAATGCTGTTTGATACATGAAGTCGTACAGAATAATTCCATTAACAGTTTCTAAATCATTCGAATTCGAGAAGTGCACTTTTTGTAGAGGTCATTCAATTCATGGAATGTTCTTACAAGCAATATCCCATTCACTAACTCAATTTTTAACTATAATATTTTCGCCGGTCAAGGTTGTATATGTCAAGCAATAATCGATATTTCTTCAGGCAACTCTTCAGTAGATTTTATTTCATTGTCACATGAATTACATCACATCTAATAAAGTTTTAACAGCTACATTAACCTCAATAAAATCGAACTGTAGTGAAATGAATTCTGTGAGTATTCCAAAAACATTATTGCTGCAGATGGTTTAATATGAGCAGCTACAACTTTGCATGTGGGAAGAAAGTCACATTTCCTTTCTATGATCGTGTTCAGTGCATTTCCTCTTCTTAATCTGATTTGCAGTATGCTGCAAGGTATTTTGAAATTATCAACAATTTGGTTTGCTTTTTACAAATCTTCTATGGTCTATTTTCTACTGAACTAGAACATCATAATGTATAATAATGTTTTACAGCATGATCCCCTGTTTCTATTTGACATAAATGTGATACAAAGTAAGGCTTACCTCTTGATGCAATTCATTTCCACTCTTCAATCTGATTTGCAGTGTGCTATGAGCCAGTTTGAAAGATTCAAAAGCATTTATAATTCATAAACTGCTGAAATAGCTTCTTTCATCTCTTTCAACACGTTTCCAGCCCATTACCTTGCACTGTGTAACTTGCATATTTCTGAAAAGTGAAGCAAGTAGACATCATAGTACATAGTTTCTGTAGGTTCAGCCTGAATTTTTAAGAGAAAAAAATTCATGTAAGCAATTTATTTAAAGAGTGGGCTAACTTATTTTTTGTAATAAATTAATTGTTTAAAAGAAGTAGCTGAAACTTAGTATTACTGCACAAATGATTTTCTTGTAGCTCACTAACTTTTTGATCACATTATAATTACTACTATTATTCTGCTTCTTGAGTAAATTTTCCAGTTATATACAAAAACTTTGTATAAACAATTTATTTTTTAAGGGAGGTGGATACTATACTGTTGATGATAATAATGAATGATGTCCATATGGTGATGTAAATATTGTATTTTCAAAAACATTTCTGCTATCATCTTATGGGCTCACTGCCTTTTTATTTATTTCAGTTGAATAAATTTCATGTTTAGTGCATCATACCAAATCATTGTTACACATTGCTCTATATTGTTCAACAAACAATCTTTGTACTCTGCCAAACGTATTTTATTTTTCACAATGCGGTTCTTGACCCCCTTAGGTTTTTTCTCTGTTTTCTCGTCAGCTTCATAAGCATCTATGTTTGCTCTCAAACAACAAATTTCTTCATTTATTTTTCCATTCCATTCATCTTTCATATTCCCTAAACCATTCTTGTTTACCTGTGGAATACTTTGTATATTATCAGTTGGATAGTCAGTAGCATCAAATTTATAATCATTTCTTCATATAAATCTTCACTATGTGTGTATATATATATATATATATATTCCTGTCTGTGTCTTGATAATAGAACTGAATATTTTCAATGTATTTTGCTTCTATAATCCTAAAATGAGAACCATATATCAGTTCTTTAGGTAAATCAAATATACTCATACTGCCATAGATATTTTTACTGAAGGTGATTTTTGTATGGCAAGAAGATTTTCATTATATAATATTCATTTTTTTATATTTACCTTTGCAAAAAGGTGATCACCCTTTTCTCCATCTGACCGTAGTTTTATATCTACACCGTTTCTTATGTTCTCCATCGTCTTGCCAAACTTACTCAATAAGGCAGTTCAGTGGTTAGCACACTGGTTTCACATTCAGGAGAATGACAGTTCAAACCTGCATCTGGGCTCTCAGATTCAGGTTTTCTGTGAATTTCCTAAATCGCTGCAACCAAATAACAGTGTGGCTCCATTGAAGGGGCATGGCCTATTTCCTTCTCCATCCTTGACACAATCCGAGTTTGTGCTCCATCTCTAGTGATCTCAATGTTCATGTTAAACCCAATCTTCCATTTTCTTGCCATAGAACCATAGAATTATTCGTTTACTTATGAAGATCTGTCTCCAAACAATTATTCACATTCATCTCATTTCCTGTGTTCAAATCTATATATTTCTTTAACCAATTAGAGTGTTTAAATTTTAAAACTCTGTGTATTTTTGTTGTTTTCATTCCTAGAGACATATTGTTTTTGACATAGACATAATTGTACTTACTGTACAAAGCAGCAGCAACTTGCATTCTCTAAGTTCTTGCGCAAATTTGTTTTTATGATATCATGGAATTCTATAGGACATTTTGGATCTACTTCAGCTATGTACACTACTTCAAGAATTTGACAGTTTGGTTTTTTTCAGAGTCAAAATTATTTAAATCAGCGGACTCAGATCAACAATGTCCTAAATCTTAACTCATAGTATAGCTGTAAAGATGGTTTGCATTTAAATATGCCAAATAATTTGATATCTTTTTACATCATAATATATTAATTGTTTGCTTTCAGCTATCTTTTGCACTGTTGAGGTGTACCACCTCTTAAACCTATCTCAACCATTAGAATGGTACTGTAATCACATAGAGGTTGTCCACTCAATTTTAGCATTGCATCTCGAGATGTGTCCAATTTGTACACTGTTATAGAAATACTTCTAAAATTTTGAAACATATCATCCCATAACAAAACATCAGTCTTAATACAGATCATGATATTCAGTTGTTTTTTTAGGCATCAAATTTTCCGCAAACTAATATTGCATGTTTACAATCTTCACCAGTTATGTAACACTGAGTTTCTTATAAAATCTTTCTTTTGCTGTAAACTGTGTCTTTTCAAATAGCTTCAAAGAACCCATGTAATCATATGGATCAACAAGTTTTTAATTACTAAATGTAATAACTTTCCCAGAAAAATGTTTTCTAATATTTTTCATTTTGCCCTTTTTTGTATCTGATGGAAGTTTGTGAAGACTTGATAATAAATGTAAATATGTCAATAATGTGCATCTTCAAATTTTCTGTTGTCTTCCCAATACAAATATATCTGTATTCGTTATTGGATATAAAACCTACTGATTTTTTTCTTGCAACTGATTTCTTTTACAGGCAAATGAGAATCATAACCTTTGAAATTATGTATAAATAAATTGGTATGAGACTTGCTCTTTAGTTTCACTGTACAGTTATCACATTATGGATTAGTGTTTGTTTATATCTTTTATATTTATTTAACTGATTATAACTATTCTTTGTGTGTGTGATTAAAATACATTACATCAAGGAAGACGCTTGGAGAGATTTCCTTTAAATGCACAAAAATATACGTATCTAAATGTTGAACATTCATTGGCATCATTTCTCCACAATATCAGCAGCAATCTTGCATACAATGGTAAGCAAGCATTTCTGATAATCCATATAGGAAGTCATCCTTGGTTGAAAACTAAAGATGATGCCAAAATTTAGGAATTTGCAAGTCCATAAACAGCAATGTATGACCATATTCGAGGAACACATGGGAAAATATACAACGACACAGGGATGGACAAACCGTTCTTTCATTTAAATCTGCCGCCAGAGACAGTATTTATCAATCTATGTTGTATAATTTTAAAATAAAAAATGAGACTACCTGAACAATTCCATGATTGGGTAACTGAAAAAGTTTTACCATCAGTTCATAAACATGGAGAATATAAAAAGATAGAGAGAATAACTCTCTTGGAGAATTTAAACCAAATCAAATATGAAAGTGTACAAGGATTCAATGAAGTAATTCATGGTGTAGTAGGAACAATACAAACACGATGCAGAGAAATGCTCATAAATAGATTACTACTGTATGTTTTACAGAAACACTCGATTAGTATTTAAGACCTAACTTCATTCTTTCAAAATTATTTGACTACAAATATAATTATTATGTCATTACAGTACAAATACGAAATCTGCAAAAAGAATTGAGTAATATTACAGGTATACATTCTAATTAGGAATAATTGTTAATACTTAACTATGGCCTTAATATGGTAAACTTAGACCAAAGAATGAGAAAAATTTACACACTTCTTGCTGTTATAGTTATTGCAATATTTTCGATGAGTTCACAAAAGTACAGCTGAGTAATGATATAATTAATCCCCAGTACAATACCGAATAGTGAGAAATATCTCCCCACTAACAACTTAATTACATCTTTTAATATGTTATACACACACTAGGCAAGAAAAATGCTCTACTAACAAGTTATCAACATTTCCTTTATGAGAATTCTGTTTTCATTTCTTTTTCACAGATCGATGATTTTGATAGATTAAGCATATATAGCAGTTGCTGCCTTCAAGATGCGCCATTATTTTGCAAGTCGTTATTATTCTTTACTTCAAAAATTGAGGCCATATTTTTAATCCAGAAGTTTATCTTTAAGTTCTATTAGAAAAACTGCAGGCAATGCACGATCACTTGATACATCCACCCAATTTAATTTGTCTTCAAACACACTCACAAAAATTTCATATGTATCTTGTGTTGCCAATGTAATATTCCGATTTATTCTATAATGGTCAGCATTTCTAACTAGTAAGCTAGAAGACCCATATATGAGTCCTGGCCATATCAGAGCTTTCAATTCATTTCTTCAGCTTCCATCATAATGAGAAAATGTTATATGATTCTTGGGAAAAGTTTTGTATATTATATGAAGTATACAGTAGAATATAAAGCCATCCTGTTTCAAGAAATTACTGAAGAGCAGGTTATACAATTTGGCAACAAACTAAAAATGGAAGAAAAAAACATTATTACAATAACAATTAAGAGATAAAGATAAAGAATGCTTACAACTAAGAAAATGATTTTGAACACTTCTCGGGAATCTGACAGTGTAGCGTCGTAATTTCTCCACAACATTTTGGCAAATGTACACATTGCCATCTTCAGATGGCAGCGTGTAAGTCTGCCAAAATATTGTGGAGAAACTACGACGCTAACCAGTTGGATACCTGAGAACTGTTCAAATTGTAATTACACCGGGTAAACTTCCGATCCCAAAAAAATTGATATCTGATGTAGAGATGAAGAGAGTTTATATTATTTACATGGCCACATCGAAGCAGTACACTAAGAAAGTTATTTTCAATCTGGTGGTGCATTGTCTAAAAATCATCTTTCAGGAAGGCTATCTACTTACAACAGTGGAAGACATAAAGAAGATAAAATATGTGAAAATCTAAGAGTGCATGGATTATGAATTAGAGAACTTATGCATACTATTTATTTTCGCTTAATGGACTAGATAAACTTAAAGAAATGTACAAAATTCACTTCAGTGGTCAGTCCTATTTTGCTGAGGAGTTGTGTAGACAAACAATCGACATTGTCAATTAAATAAACGAGAAGAAAGAAAATATTTATGAACAAATTGTGACTAAGCCTAATACAGAATTTGACCAAATTTGAACTGAGATAGAAGTAAAATCAAAACATATTGAGTTATGTTTTCTTAGAGAGGAATTAGTTCTAATTATTTCTGAAATCTACAAAGAAAATCCAGACAAGCTTAATGTGGTTGCTAAAACACTAGAAGATCTACCTAAATCTAAAGGATACAAAATTAACGAAAAGTAATGATACGGAATGAAGCATCAAATATTTTAAGAGTAGTTAACTCCAATTCTTAATAACTGGTAATTTGTTTTTTAAACTATTCCTAAACAATACGTGTTTCTTCTCCACTTATATTGAATAAAGAATTCACATGCTATTGAACCCAGTAGCTTCTGTTTGTGTGTGGATGGATTTGAAAGAATATCATTTCCAATATCAAACATGCCTCTTGACCATATGGTAGTAAAGCCTTTTCAAAAATTCTTTCACTTTTATTAACTCTAACTTTAGCTTCTATTTTAAATTTTGGCTTACCATTACACAGAACAGCAGTTGGCTTATAATTTTTGCCATTTAATTCTACTGGCTTCATTTTTAATGTTGAATGTTTTATGTTGTCATACTCATGAAGTAGTTTTCAACTAAGTCATCCCACTTATAATTTCTTTGAAGAACAAATCTCTTCCATATTTTCTTACAGTACCACAGCAGATTCTTTTAATTCACTGAAAATTGAATAATGATTAATATTAAATTTTTATAAGTTCTTGAAATTCTTTATAGTAGAATTCTTTACCATTATCTGTCTGTAGATATCTTTGATTTTCTGTCCAAATATTGTTTCAAAATCACCAGCTACATTTTTTTCCAATTTGTTCTCAACTGGAAAAGCCAAGCAAATTCTGAAAAATCATTAATAACAGTGAATAAATGAATTTAACTTTGAAATTCATTTTGCCTGCCCAGAATCCATCTCTTCTGTATTGGATATACATCATTAGAAATGAATGTGCCAACATTTTATCTTTTAAAATTTTTCTCATTGGTTTATGTAATTATCAGCTTCATCATGACTAATATTCTTTACATGACCTACAATTCTTTTTTTTTAACGGATGAACTCTTCTTAGTGTGTAAATTGTATGAAGAACTACAATTCACTATTTTTTTATGCTCCAAGGGTCACATACAATTATCCATTTATGTAGATTAATAATTTATAAACTTTCCACTACATCATTATCATTTGATTGTAAAATAAATTCGCCAAACAGGAGCAATTCATCTGAAACAGATACAGTATTAGCAAACTTATATAGAGGTAAAATCATTTTATCCTTCATTTTCATTTCTTGTGAACGATCTTTTAGTAGACTGGGATATAAAATTTGCTGTGAATCCACATTATATCTTTTTATTTCAATTTTAAAATCAATAGGTGACTGTTCATCATTTACATTGGCTCCAAAAGTGAAAATTTTCTTGTTTTTTACATCATTCCGAAATGTGTCTCTCAATATTTCATCACAAACAACAAAATTAAATTTCAGTTTATGTTTGGCACACATTCTTTCTTGAAGATCACTTAACTGGATTAAGTGTCGTGTTAAATCTGCTTTTGAGAAGCAATGTGTGAAAGCTTTCTCCACTTCCCTTTTTGTAAGTAATTTCAGGAATCTGATTGAGACATGTGGTGGCAACATAGTTATCAAACTGCATTAGAATACTTGCATATTCAGATTTGGTAAAAGATAATTTAGTTTCAGGCTGAACTCTGCTTTATCTGATGCTGATTCACTTTCCAAATCTGGTTTGATATCTGTATCATAATCATTTGTATGATCTTAAATATCTAGTAAAATATGTTAAATATGGTGGCGAGTGAGTGACGTTCTTTAGCTTGGCTCGCAAGTTCATGTGAAATTGGGACACGCTTTTAAGCAGTTACGCTAGTCTACATATACTACAGTCGTGTATCTAGTGCCAAATGTCGTTTTTTGTATCTCATACTACCAATTACATGAAATCGCACTTAAAATGAAAAATCTCCAAACAACGAGCAGTGCAGCCAATGACCAGGCCGGCGAAAGTGCAGGGGTGGATTCAAAACCGGGAATTGCAGCTGCTCCGCTGGGCTTCGCTGACAACGCCGAAGTCGTGAAGGCTGAGGTGAGTGCCGCACTGTAGGTTAAGGAGACGCTCAGGCTCGTTGTACAAACCATCACTGATGCTGACACTGCAGCAGTGAAGGAACAAATACAGAAAACTCTGGAGGCGAGTGCGAGCGAGATCCGTGCACTGAACACATCGGTAAAAGCAAGTGAGGAGAGAGCACGACTACTCGAACAGAAATAGACCGAGAATTCGGACAAGCTCGAAAAATATCAGAGACACAATAATCTCAGACTGTTCGGCATTCCAGAAAGCAGCAGATAACATACAAATGAACTAGGAGTGCAGTTGACTGAGTGACATTGACAGAAGTCATGGAGTGGGTCGTAGGTCGCCAGATTCTACAAAACCAAGACCTATAATAATAAAATTTGTGTACTATAGGAAAAGATATGAAATCTTCGGCGCCAAGAAGAATCTCGCGAATTCGGGTCTGACAGTGCATAAGGATTTCACCTCTGAAAGACTAAACATTTTGAAGAGCGCTATTTCGAAATTTGGGCTACAGAACGTATGGACAAATGACAGGATAATGGTTAAGACTGAAAACGGAAAGACAACAATTTGCAGTGTTAAAGAACTCGAAAGCCTGTGCTTTAGAAGCTAAATCATGTCAAATCTTGCTGCCACTAACCTGTATGTTTATATTGTTTCCATTGTCAACCATAACTTAACTAATATATCACCAACTTCTTCGATTGTCTCTACTTTCATCTAAAATTATTTTCTCGTGTAATTTTTTTAATGATTACGAAAGTTAGTCTTACATCCATTAGCAACCCAATATCATATTTTAGTTGCTATTTTCGTTAGTGCTATTAATATCACACTCTGTCATTGTCTTGAAAACTGCTATGTGCAGTTAATCTCATTGTGTTTACCAAGAATCTTACCCTTGCCAGCACATGGCTACTTTCAGGACCGTTGTAAACCTCACTGACCTTGGCCACAGGGCTTACCCCCCACCCCCTCAAGACAGGCCACAAGCAGGAGAACACTCCTCTCCCTCCTCCTTCTCACGCCTTCCGCACCTTCCGCATTCCTCATGCGAGACCCTCTTGCCAGTGGTAACCACGACCTGCATCCATATTCCAGCAGCCTCCTAGGGCAATCAGCACCGGAACACATCAAGCTGCATATTGCACATGCAAATGTCCAATCTCTGCCAGCTCACTTTAACGAGTTTAAATATATATTTCGAAGTACTGATATGCACGTAATACTTTTGTCAGAGACTTTGCTCAAACCAAGTATTCCCACAATTTCCGTAAACCTTAATGGCTATATCTTTCTTGGACACAACAGATGCAAATGACGAAGGGATGGAGTAGGTGTGTGCATACGCTCTGATTTATCAGCTACTTACTACATACATCTGATAATAATGTAGATAAACAAGAGGATTATATGTTCATGGATATCAAATTCCTTAACAGAAAGTGCTTAATATGTGTCCTTTACAAACCTCCTAAATTTGGTGGGTTCGCCAGCTTCGAAACTGCCCTCTCTAGTCTCGAATCGTCATATGAAAATGTAATTATAGCAAATATGACGCTACTTCAGCTGGCACCTACTCATCAAACGACTGCCAGTCACACTTTCATCGATATATTCGCAACAAAATCTCCAAACAAAACAATCCGCACCTCTCAAATATCTGCACCTGGCATGTCTGTCCATGACATTATTTTCCTGACGCATTCACTAGAATGTCCTAGAAAGAAACAAAAACTATATACATACCGAGACTTCAGACGCAATAATTTGCCTGAACTCGAAACTGAGATGCAAGAAATAGTTTTGGGGGTGACCTCTACTCTCCTCATGGACATAAACGAAAAACTTCAGGATTTCACTAACACAATTATTCAACTAGATGACAAATATGCCCCAATAAAGACCAGAAAAGCAGAAAGGAAACTTGCACCTTGGCTGACTGATGAACTACATGAGCACATGAATTTCAGAGACGTTGCACATCGATCACACAAGATATACCCTACACTTGAAAATCGTACCGTATACAAGCAGAAGCGAAACATAGTCAGTCAAGCGATGAGAAACACTAAGCTCAGGCATGCCCGTACGGTACCTGACAATAGATTTCGACCAGCTAGCCTGTGGAATAATCTCTGTGGTCTCGGTTTAGGCAAAATAAAAGTTGTTCTTCACATTACCTACAACCACAACTTAACCGCAAAAAGCAGAGAATCATTAGTTACTTCATGGAGACGAACGACTGTAGCAAAGAAAAATTATATTTACAGCATGTCATTTGCAATACTGTCAAGAAAGCCATCATGTGGATTAGATCACCATCTACTGGACATGATGGTACCACTAGCCAGATGGTAAAACTTATTACTGATCGACAACTGCCCTCTATAACAGATATTTTCAACGATTCCTTAATTACAAGTGTTATCCCTGGGGCCTGGAAACTAGGACAAATTAAGCCTCGGCCTAAAGAGGACATTGCCACAGCACCCTCTGACTACTGCCCCATTGGCACATCAAAAGCCTTGGAATATACTCTTATGGCCCATGACCAGCTCACCAATTACATAACTACTAACCACCTACTAGACAAATACCAACCAGGTTTCTGTAAAGATCGAAGCACAAATGGGTCAAATGACTGTAAGTACTAGCGCCTAGAACCGCTCGGTTACAGGACCGGCATCGAAGTACAGCATGGACATTGATAAAGATGACAGATGACCTGAAATTTATCATGGATAGACAAGTAATGACTATCATTTACTTCTTAGATTTCACCAGAGCGTTTGATTCTGTCAACTTCACCATCTTACTTGCCAAGCATAGTGGTCTAAATTTCTCAGCAAGTGCAGTGCAATGGTTTGACTCATATATGACGTCTCGTCAGCAACGCTCCCTGTCCGGGAATATAAAATGAGAATGGCAGCTGGTTGCATCAGGAAGTCCCCAAGGTCCTATACTGTTCTCCCTGTATGTCAACGATGTGTCATCGGTTCTGACCTATGGTCATGACTTTCTGTTGTATCTAAGTGCAAATCCATTCAATCCCAAGAAAAGTATTGAAAATTTCAATACTGACCTCGATGTACTATCAAAATGGGCAGAGAACATAGGAATAAAACTCAACCCCTCTAAAATTCAAGTGGTACGTGTTGGTCACTCTAAGCTTATTAGCCCAAAAATTCAGTAATTCGTACCATCTCTAACCCTAAATGGAAGAAGTATCAACTTTTCTCCCTCAGTAAAGAGTTTGGAAGCAATAATAGATGAAAATCTAAACTAGACAGACCACATAACTGCAGTGCATCAGCATCCCTTCATACCCTATAAAACTATATAAAACTCTTCCTTTTCGATCTGAAAAATAAATTAATACAAACGCTTATAATCCCTTTCATTGATTACAGGATATTACCCTACAAGGTCTCTCTCAGGAAAATTCGCATCGTCTGGAACTGCTCATGAATACCTGCGTCAGATATATCTGTGGAGTTCGACTTCTTCATCACGATTCATAAGCATATGCACCACTGTCCTGGCTGTGTGCAGACAAATGCAGAAATTTCCATACACTCTGTCTCATCTACTGCCTTATGAATGTACACTGTCCCTCATATCTCTCCTCATCCTTAACGCTCATGTCTGAACAACATGACAGAAACACACATTCCGATCATAATAAAATTCTCTCTGTTCCACTACATCACTCAATCACCTTCTCGAAGTCCTTTACAGTAGCAGGAACATGACTCTGGAATAACCCCCCTAGTTGTATTGGAGAACTTAAAAACATGCCTGGCTTCAAAAAAGAGTTAATTATGTATCTACTTGAGCAACAGTAATGCCTTCCATTGTACATAAATGCACATCACCCCATTATTTCCTTCTTCCCTACTAGATCTTCTACAGTTTCCAATTTCTTCTTGACTGGTGCGGCCTCCTTAAATCTCCCTTCCCCAAAATTCGCTATACCAGTAAACGTCTACTTTATACACCTATATATTAATGTGCATCTGCACAAATCTTCATTAATATTGCCAATTTTTCTCATGTTTAACATTACTATTTAATTTTTTCTTTTACTGTTATTATTATCGATTTTATCGTAATTTTTATGTATAACAGCTGTTGTAAAAATTTTGTCAGTATTTACTTTCTTAGGTACTAGTATTTATTTACTTTTTATTCATATTGTCACCAGATTAATCTATTTTTCTTATTCAAACTACTGTCATGATGTAACTAAGATGTGCAAAATTCTGCATGTGTGAAACACTGGTCTTTTTTTAAACCCTAGTATTTTTTACCTCTATTTGATATTACTTTACCTCCATTATTAGCAGATATAATGATTCTTATGGGCACAATTTATCTGCATAACTTCATAAATCAACAGCATTAAATTTTCCATTGGTACTACCCATAGTAATATATTTTTTGCTAACATATTCATCAATCCATCTATAGCTTCAAATTCTTTCCCACCATTATTTAATTTATCTACATTGAAGTGA
Source organism: Schistocerca gregaria (assembly GCF_023897955.1). Lineage (NCBI taxonomy): Eukaryota > Metazoa > Arthropoda > Insecta > Orthoptera > Acrididae > Schistocerca > Schistocerca gregaria. Next base: position 96,628,439 of record NC_064923.1, on the reverse strand, counting down.
GCTAGCAAAGAACCAACAAAACAAAATTTGTCAATAGGTTATAATCCAAAAGGTTTATCTTTACTATGCTTATATACATTAATGTACTTTAATTTATATTTATTTTTTAACTTTTTAACTTCTTAGTCTGTGATTCACTTAGTATGCAACCTTTAGCTTGATCTTTTAATATTTTTCTGCTTTCAGTCTCCTCTTCATATTTATTCATTGAAACCTGTATTCCTGATTTATTTAATGTGTGGTCACATGTAGCAGGGTTATCATGAGACAATGCATCATGTGGGCCTATGCTAGCAAGGTGATTTTCCATGAAATGGAACCCTCTGTTTTATCCTCTCTCTACTACCTTCAATTACTTTAAGAGCATAATCATTTAATACTTCACTTTTTTGTTTTACTTTCTAGATTACACAAATAACAGGCTGACCTACTTTTTGATATTTTTCATGTTCTTGGTTTCCAAAACTTGAATCCTACTTTCAGTTCTTCAAATTACTTTTCTTCTTATGGCTTGTTTAACAATTTCTTTGACACAATTTCCAAACAATTACTAAATATAAAAATATGAAGAAACTGCTTTCAATATTTGCTCTTCTTGTTGAACATGTTTAATATTTTCCACTACGCTTGCCATCACTATGTCTCCTAGCCATGTGTAGTGTAAAAAATCGAAACTGTTGCTTGGTCTAATATTTATCATAATGTTCCTTAAAAATTATCAAAAGTTTCATCACTGACACCAAAATCATGGTATATACGATGTAAATTTTTCTCATCACCTCTAAAAATATTTAAAAATTCTAGATTGTCCCTGGCTAATTGTTTGCATATTTTGGAATATCTTTGGGATATTCCTTTATGTCCATGTTTAGTAAAATATCCTCTAACTTCATCCTGACTTACAAGAATAAAACAATCAAATATTGCAGGTGAATTATCTTCACTTTGATTCAGTGGTATAATTTCATCATTATTGTCAATAAAAGTACCAATCTTCTCTTTATCTCTGTCTTCCATCAGTGCAGCTGAGAGCAAGTGGCGAATCTGTGCCACTGTTTGCCCTAACAAGCCCGAGCAATAATACTATACCTCTTTCTCAACGTTTAGCATTGTCCCAGGTGATGCTTGTGGCGTAAGCGTCTGCAAATTAGCGATGTGTAGCACTTGTATTTCGTTATCATGAGCAAGAAATAGGGAAACCCACGAGCAGACCATTTGTTAGATGGATTGCAGTTATTCTCGAATGGACCCTGTAATCTGCCTAGATTTCAGCATGTAACACTCCCATTCACCAGTTTTACCATGCACCAATTTGCTTCACTCATACAGCAGTTCGCAGAAGCACATCAGACGTCAAGGCAGCAGGTCTGATAGAAATAAGATCATCCTCAGCACAGCTAGTTGTCTGAGGTGACTAAGGCCTTAACTATTGGTACTACTATGACCACAATAGGCTTCCAAGTCAACACAGGTGCCAGTGTCAAATCATGTGCAGCCACCACACACCAGTTTTTTTCCAATCACAAGACTCCATGAGGTCCACATCTCCCCTCTAGCCCATTTTCTCTACCTTCTGGCCATCCATCCAAAGCTAATAATATTCTTATCCCTGCCTCAAATTTATTAATGGGGAGGAGAAGACTTTATACTCCCAAAATGTATTTCCCACAGCCACTTTAGACAACATGGTATGAGATTTTTCGTTTAGGCCTAAAGGGAACAACACATTTATCACAGGGATCATAATCTTGAAATGCTGCATGTTACAGCATGACTGACTAGAGACCTCAGCTAAAATAAGAGATGTGCTTTTGTGTCCCAATGTAGAGCAGTTCAGAGCTGATATAAATGTCACTTTCCACCCTAAAATTCTTCCATAGCACCAGGGCTTCCCAAAAACTCGGCAGGCAAGAGAATGGCACCATTTGATGGCTCTATCTACAGTGTCTGTTCCAAGGCAAACATGGAAACTCGTGGATTTTTATGGACGTCAGCTCTTTACACAATGCCTTGGATGGGTGACTCACTTTCTTTCCTGTTCCCATGTTCAACTATTTTCAGCTGTTACCCTTTAGTTTCATTTAATTTGGCGATAGAAATATTTCGTGTGCTTCTTATGTATGTCCGCATTCGTAGTGGTCTGACTTACAGAATGAGATTTTTACTCTGCAGCGGAGTGTGTGCTGATATGAAACTTGCAGGAGATTAAAACTGTGCCCGACCGAGACTGGAATTCGGGACGCGAGTTCGACCTCGCCCAGGCACACAGTTTTAATCGGCCAGGAAATTTTATCTGACTTACAGCCTCCATCTTGAAGAGTACAGGCGTCTTGTTATTAAATTTTGTCTGCTACTGTCTTAGCAATTGATGTAAAGTACTCTATGGGCTCAAAGTAGATGGTTCGAATCGGACTGTGCACTTTTCTGACTCAAGGTAGTTCTGTGTTCTATAGCGCTGGTGGCATGGAGCCGTTGACAACCTTCCTGGAGCTGAATGCATCACTCCTTCAGCCTCCAGTAATGACGTTAGAAGTTCAAAACTATTTGCAAAACGATTTAGAAAAGATGTGTTTATTGTACAGAAGCTGACAATTGGCCCTAAACAATAAGACAAGAATGAGGTCCTTCACATGAATGTTAAAACAAAATCGGTTAAATTTCGGATGCACGCTAAATCACACAAACTTGAAGACTGTCGATTCAACAAAATAACTTGGCTTTACAACTACGAACAACTTAAATTTGAACCGTCACACAAAAGATTTTGTGCGTGTGCGAATGAAAGTCTGCTCTTTATTGCAACAAGTAAACCTACAAAGTAGACTGCATTTAACACGCTTATCTGTCCTCTAGTGGAGAACTGGTGCAAGGTATGGGATCCTTTCCAACGGGATTAACAGACAACATCAAGAAGGCTAAAGGAAGGGCGGCTTGATCTGCATTATCGTGAAATAGGAGACAGAGTGTCGCAGATGTGCTACGCGAGTTGTAAAGGCAATCTTTCAAATGTGTTTTCCGTTGTAGCGACATATTTTCACGATTTTAGTGGTTAACTCTCTCCTCGGAATGCGAAAATATTTTGTTACACAGATAGAAATGGCCATACAAATAAACTAAAGAGAAGTTGGAGCAGAAATATTTAGTTAGTTACATGGTCGAGTGCTCATTTGAACAATTATCTTATCGAAATGATGCCGAATGAGTCAGTTTACAGCACACACATACATGTTTAATGTTAACATTAATGGATACATTGTGTTTTAGTTCTACTCATGTAATTATAAGTGAAAAGTGATACTCTTTTACGCAGGTTAACGTTTTTGAAATAGAAATTCCTCCACAGATTAGAATTATTTGTTCAAGAGAAATGAGTTTAGGTTAGATTTAAAACTTTGTTTGCTACTTGTGAGAATTTTTACGGCATGGGCCATAGATAAAACGTCCTAAACGCTGGGAAATAAATGTCCATTTCTGCCTACTTTTGTGTATGAGTAGAACTGACCTTCTAAGTTTCTGTTCTCCTATGTACGACGAAATTCATTACAAAATCTACGAACTGTGATGGTCCAGTTATAATGCCCTACTCCTTGAACAGACGTCTACATGATGACCGCGGTTGGATACTACGTAATATACTCACTGTTCTCTTTTGTACTGTAAATACTTGCTTTCTAAGTGATGAGTCGTCCCAGAAAATTATGCCTTAAGACATTATTGAACACAAATATGTAAAATATTTCAGGAGGCTATTTTATTTGTCTCGAAGGTTAGCAGTTACATGAAAAGCAAAAGTAGTTCTTCTTAGTTGTTTGAGAAACGCAGTAATATGCTTCTTCCAGTTTAAGTTTTCATCATTATGTACATCTAAAAATTTGGAACATTCTACACTGTTTACTGACTGCTCTTCATGTGCTAAGTCTGGATAAGTGTGGCTCTATCTCTTGCACAGAACTAAATATAGTTTGTTGTTATCAAAATTAGGATATATCCGTTTTTAGGGAACCACTTCATAATTTTCTGAATAGTATCATTAACAATCCCGTATGTTGCAATGTCTCTATCGAGTTTTTTCATAACACTAGTATCGCCTGGAAAAAGAACCAATTGCGATAGTTGAATCTTAAGTGGAAGATCATTCGTAGATATAAAGAAAAGGAATGGATCCAAAAATCGACCATATGGGACTTCCTCTGCCATATCTTCCCGGTCTCTAAAATTCTGATATTATTCGAACTATACAGCACAATCTTTCACATTCTCTTCAGTATGATTCAAATCTCTTATGTGTAAAGACATCAGTTCCATAAAACTCGAGCTCCTCTATGAGTCCAACATGGTCCACACAGTCAAACACCTTGGAAAGATCACAAAAATAGCAACTGCTTGTGTTTTATTGTTGAAGGCATGTAATATTGGATAGATAGGTTTCCTAGTCGAGCAAGCCTCCTGGAATTCAAACTATGATTTGGTGAATAAATTTTTTCTTCCTAAATGTGAGACTTCGTTTGACTACACAGCTGAATAGACTCTTAGTGTGCCGAGGTGGCTGCGATGCCGTGTCCCCTGCGGAAATTCGGTTAGGTAGCCCGGTACACAGAAAGTTGTCTGAAGAGGAACTCGCCACTTCTACCTCCCCATCTCAGAGGGCCTTTCAGGGGACGGAAGTGACGTCATGGGAGTTGCTTCCCTTTCCGCCCGCCGCTACCGTCCATTACTCCTACGCCGACAGGGAGTGCCAGGGCTATTTACAGGGAGCTAGAATTTCAGAGGAGAATTCCCCAGTGCCTCGAGTGGTAGGAAAGACTGTCACACGTCTCAGTGCAGTCTGCATTAACAGATAATCATTTGTGTACATATTTACATTACATTGCTTATTGGAATCTGGATAAACGACTCAGAAAAATTCCATAGCCGTTTCAATCGTTTGGTCCTAGAGCATTAGATTATACAACATAATGGCGCATGTTGCACTTCACTTAGAATGCTGTGTTCTCTGGGGAAATCAGACTCAAACGTAATTTTTCCTTAAACGTTTCATTCAACACTTGTACAAAAATTTCACTGAAGTAAATCTGCCAGGCCAGTAAGGATTTTGTATTATAACGGAAATGAAACAAAATCGTTAGATTCAGTTCTAGAGCAGACATAAGTGACTATTTATAGGCTGGCGAAGAAATCAGTACATTCGTTTACTTATTTGCGAAAAGCGGAGTATTATTCACACTTCTTTTATTATTGTCATTACAAAATCGAAGAAACCAAATACCACTTAAACACTATACTGAGGGCAAAAATTGTTATCTCGGTACAAAGTCGTTAGATTGGCTCTCATTTTAGAGGAAACAATCGTGATGCGCATTGTGACTGGCAGCAACAAATCCAGTGAAATGGATGAAGACGCCCAAGAGGTGAATCACAAAATATTTTACATCACTCCATCAATATAAGGTAGTTCTTAGACTCAGATTATTTGTATTTCATAAACAAAATAAAAATTCATGAATACGTATCTGAGTAACAATGCCAAGGCATTTCGTTTGAATTCAGATTTCAGTATGAAACAAGGAGACACCTTTCCATGTCGCAGTGATTCATTTATCATTTGGGGTAAATAATGCATTAACCAGTAGTCCTATACCTAACGCTAGACACTACAGAGATCATACACTTTCATTCAGCTGAAGAGTAATTTCATTAAGGTGCATGATTGGAGTATGCCTTACTGCAAATATGCGTTGCTAAGATGTCAAATGTTTGCCTCGTATCATTGATAAAGCAGTTAGATCAGCCTTTACCTTTGTGTTATCCACTCAAGTCACAAAACAAGTCTGATTACTGAATTACAACAGTTACTGACTGGGCGTTTCTGTCATTTTTTATGTTACCAGTACTCTAAAACATACAGGGTGATTCTGTAATGATGTTACAGACTCTCAAGGATGATGGAGTAGGGTAAATGTCTGAGTGTATGTTACAAGCAAAAATCGGTCTGATACCTATGACAGTGCAATACATGTATCAGTACTATTGTTGGTAAGATTTTACGGTCGTCATCTTTCACAGGTGGTAATACAGGCAAAAAATATAAATAAAAAAAACAGTGGCCAACATACAGGGGCTCTGAAAAGCATATCTTAGAAGTTGTGAGCACTTCTTCATCTTAGCTTCTTTGAAGCACATTTCTACTGAACATGAAAGTGACCACATTTCTTATAGCACTCGTTTCAGAGCCAATGTTACACATTCTTTTGTTCCATACCACTACTCTCTACTGGTAGAGGTACTCCACAGAAACACATCAGTACCTTTCACGCTTATAACTATCGAGGTTATCGTTTATGGACCAGGTTTCCATGCCTCAAATTGATACATCTACTCCTCTCCATCGCTTCTGAAAGATTGTACAATCTACCCTCCGTTTCTAATAGGCGGCATCGAAGCCCTTTTTCTGTCATTCATAAACTCGATCTGCCACCGATTCCAAGCTATTGTTCTATACTATTATTTTTTCTATGGGTGTCACACATATTTATATGGTATTTTATCTCTATCACACCTCGTTCTGCTTGTGTGGGTAAACCACAATAGAGATTTTCTTCTAATCTAGAGTAATCGTATGTGGCCCATTAGGTTATCTTAAACTCGTTTTTTAAACTTGTGTGTTCACAAAATAAATAGTTGTGCAAAGGATAACGCTCTATTAGACAGTGGCATACCATGAAAATAACATCAAGGGGAGGGGAATTACTTCCGTAATCCTCAAAACGTAAATAACTAACCTCCATCCTCTTATTCCTATCTGAGAAGATTTACCTTCCTTCTTAATAATTCTTAACTAATCATGTATCCTTTCCTTCCTTTTATTGTTGGACATTAGAGGTTGAAGATTTCTCAATTGTGAAAACTACTATTGTGAATTCAAACAAACATTCAACGCTTTTATTGTTAAACAGATTTTTCTCATACTCACAAAAATAGTTTACACTCAATTTTTACACAACATTCAACATAAAATAGTTTCTAAGTTCCCAGTATGGTATGCAATTGGTGTCCTAAACTAAATTCACCTGTGCCACACTGTTGCCACGTAGTAGATAGGAACTGTAGCTAAATAACACAAATTCTATTTTCATTCATTACACATGATCATCCAGAGCACTGTTTTCATTGTGCGCTACCATTTAAACATTACTGAGAGGCCAAACAAATGAGACTACCAGATTCCTGCACTCTAATATTCTCTTGTAGTACGACGCTTAATAATTTCTTTGAAGAAATGATAGAAGATAATTTATGTTAATTATTTAAATGTCATACCAAAACTTACCTACTGCTACTAATGATCATTATATTGTACTGTACAGTCTCACATTTGTAACTTATAACTAAACCCCATCACTAATCCAAAAAGATTCAAATATACTCAGCATCTGTATCCCTCTCATAACGATTGTAAGCGATTGGTAGCGGCAAACTGTGTTATAACGGATTTGGAATATGGTCCATCTATGTAACTGCAAATAAAACCACTAAACCCAAACATAGTTTATGAAGAAAAATCAGAAGTGCAGCAAAACTTGTCAGTTTGTATCAAATATGATTTCTATTCCAACTTAATCTGGCAAAATCTAGGCTTTTATTCTCCTCACTCCCTTAGACACAACACTTGGCAACCTATTACAGAGAACACCTACCTAAAAACATATAAAATGTTCAAAATCATTTCCTGATACACATTACACAATAGCCAAGAAGCCTTTTAACTAGCACCAACTACAGTGATCCATGTCTACGCACTTGGTGCCACATGTACGTGTCCTTGCCCCACAAAGGGAATTACTTCAAAGCCCAAATAAAATGTCTTCAAAATTATTGAACATGCTCTGAGCTGAACTAAATGCTTAATATAGAATGTAGTTCAACTTTACCTCAAATAATACAGAATTTCTGTATTCGTTACAACTACGAGCTCCAGTACGTTGCAAAACACCATAGTACATAGAAAAACTTAAAAATTATAAAAAATTACCATGAATCGCTACGTTGACGAAGTTTCCATTCGTTTAATACACATCTGAGGCCGGTTAAACATAGGAATTCCACATTATAAGCCACAAACAAATAAATTGTTGATCACGCCAAACACATGCATTACCACTACACAAAGAAGATGTTGTTCATTTCGATAAAAAAACACATAACAAAGTATCAGTATGAATCATGTTACTCTGACTTTTACTTTTTGAACATTGAGAAATATTACCCACAGTAAAATATGCCAGGCTGAGGGCCTGCACCACATTCAGTTACCAAGTCCGAAGTAAGTAAACGATCAATATTTCACCATCTCCTGGTATTTTACTGTCAATGTTGATTTTAATAAACATGTTTCTACTGTGTTTGGCCACGATATTGCTCATTTTGCCAAAGCATTGTCTTACCAAAAAGACATCCATATCTCAGCTCCCAGCGACAGAGTGGCGAACAAGGACACTTGGCTGCCAACTTATCCCGTTGGAAGACTGAGGGAGGAAGATAGCACTCATTGAATCACCAGCCAAACTGTCCCTAAATTGTCGATGTGGCCTGAAGTTTCTGGTAACATCTTTGCTCAACCTTCCCTTCTACTCCACCTTTGTAAACCACCACCTTCTACAAATCTTTGATGGGCTGTCTGCTAGTTGTCTGCACACATACTTTCATTCATTCATACATCTACCAGGAAGGGGAGGACGAAATGAAGGAAATGTGACAACAGAGATAAAATAAAATACTTTTTGTAGACATTTCCTCATTCTACTGTCCACAATGTAATAAAGGGTTGCTTTATTGCTGGCCATTATGCTGCCAAAATTATTATCATATGAAACTGCTTGCAATATTTAAATAGAACATACTTCAATACCGCTTCATCACACCTCAACAGATGAATCCATAAATGACATAGGTGCAGTCATCCTCTCTGTATGACAGTCCTAGGCATTTGCTTAACTGGGGCAATGTGGAGGAGACCTCCATTCTACACATCCCCTCAAACCATTATTTTTTACCAATTCCATATTTATTTACAGTTACCAAAAATATAAAGAAATCATTTTTTGTAATGTCTCAATTGCTCATAAACTCATCAACAGTACAGATAGTTTCATCAGTAATGTCTATTTCCTACTTCAATTGCGCACTTTCCTCAAACTTAAATCTTGTGACTGCATAATCAAATAATAAGTGAAAATCTGTCAAAGGAATAGAGATGCTTAAAAATATACACAGAATTTATCTAATGAACTATCAAGATATCCCCATTACACCTCTAATACTAGCAAAAACCTTCAGAATTCTCTTAAGTTCTATATTGGCAAATTATGTGTCAAAGTTTTCATTATACCTATTACCTGTCACAAAGTGTGATGAGACAATCTGAATTCCTTATCTTACTGACTTTTAAATCAGTTGTTTTAACATTCAAGAAGAAATAGTCATGATCCTTGTCACTTTCCAAAATTGACACCATTATAACTAATTTGTGCACTTACTACCCGTTTACAATGATTTAAAAAATTATGTATAACAATTGAACGTTAATACTTAAAACAACTCTTATCTCATCAAGATTATTTATGTAGGTATTACTAAACCGAACTGATCTCTTAAAAGTGTACTCATTCATGTGTTTGTATATGTGTATACACTAAATTAACATTTAATTCATAGTAATATTTCACGAAAAAAAAAACTTTGAAAGCATACATCTTTTGAAACATAATGCAAGAAAAGAAAATGACATGTATTCCACTGAATAAAACTCCATTTTATTCATGTTTGTGGTGTATCACCATAGCTTCTACATCTACATCTACATCTACATGGATGCTCTGCAAATCACATTTAAGTGCGTGGCAGAGCGTTCATCGAACCACCTTCACAATTCTCTATTATTCCAATCTCGTATAGCGCGCAGAAAGAATGAACACCTGTGTCTTTCTGTACGGTCACTGATTTCCCTTATTTATTTTGGTGATAATTCCTCCCAATGTAGGTCGGTGTCAAACAAAATATTTTCGCATTCGGAGGAGAAAGTTGGTGATTGGAATTTCGTGAGAAAATTCCGTCGCTACGAAAAGCGCCTTTCTTTTAACGATGTCCAGCCCAAATCCTGTATCATTTCTGTGACACTCTCTCCCATATTTCGCAATAATACAAAACTTCCTGCCTTTCTTTGAACTTTTTCGATGAACTTCGTCAGTCCTATCTGGTAAGGATCCTACACCGCGCAACAGTATTCTAAAAGAGGACGGACAAGCATAGTGTAGGCAGTCTCCTTAGTAGGTCTGTTACATTTTCTAAGTGTCCTGCCAATAAAACGCAGTCTTTGGTTAACCTTCCTCACAACATTTTCTGTGTGTTCCTACCAGTTTGTTCGCTATTGTAGTACCTAGTTATTTAGTTGAATTTATGGCTTTTAGATTAGACTGATTTAACGTGTAACCGAAGTTTAACGAGTTCCTTTTAGCACTCATGTGGATGACCTCACACTTTTCGTTATTTATGGTCAACTGCCACTTTTCGCACCATTCAGATATCTTTACTAAATATTTTTGCAGTTTTTTTTGGTCTTCTGATGACTTTACTAGTCGATCAATGACAGCGTCATCTGCAAACAACCGAAGGCGGCTGCTCAGATTGTCTCCAAGATCATTTATATAGATAAGGAACAGCAAAGGACCTATAACACACCTTGGGGAACGCCAGAAATCACTTCTGTTTTACTAGATGACTTTCCGTCAATAACTACGCATTGTGATCTCTCTCACAGGAAATCACAAATCCAGTCACATAACTGAGAGGATATTCCATAAGCACCCAATTTCACTACGAACCGCTTCTGTGGTACAGTGTCAAAAGCCTTCATGAAATCCATCAACACGGATTCGATATGAAATCCCTTGTCGATGGCACTGAACACTTCATGTGAATAAAGAGAGTTGTGTTTCACAGGAGCGATGTTTTCTAAACCCATTTTGACTGGGTGTCAATAGACCGTTTTCTTCGAGATAATTCAAAATGTTCGAACACAATATATCTTATAAAATCATGCTGCATATCGACGTTAACGATATGGGCTTGTAATTTAGTCGATTACTCCTACTACCTTTCTTGAATATTTGGTGTGACCTGTGCAACTTTCCAGTCTTTGGGTACAGATCTTTCGTCGCGCGAACGGTTGTATATGACTGTTAAGTATGGAGCTAATGCATCAGCATACCTCAAAAGGAACCTAATTGGTATACAGTCTGGACCAGAAGACTTACGTTTGTTAAGTGATTTAAGTTGCTTCACTACTCCAAGGATATTTACATCTATGTCATTCATGTTCGCAGCTGTTCTCGATTCGAATTCTGGAATATTTACTTCGTCTTCTTTCGTGAAGGCATTTCGGAAGGCTGTGTTTAGTAACTCTGCTTTGGAAGCACTGTCTTAGATAGTATCTCCATTGCTACCGTCCAGAGAACGCATTCATTGTTTCGTGCCACTAACATACTTCACATACAGCCAGAATCTCTTTGGATTGGAGAAGCGGCATTGTTTATTAGGTCGAGCGAAATACCTGTACTGAGTGGAAAAAAATACAAGTTCAGGTGAACACTCAGTTATGTAATAGTGGTAACCTGAGACAGTTTTCAACTCAGGGAAGATAGCCTTAGTAATACCTGGCTACATTATAGGGTCTATTATTGCCATGTAGTCCATGTAATCAGAAAATCTTTCATGACACTGGAAGACGCTACGGCGTGAACAACTATTGTCACATTACAGTTCTGAAAGTATCTGAACTATCTCTATGCCTGACCTTCTAAATTTCAGGAGGATCTTGTTATTCGGACACTGTCCACTTTTACTACAACGACGCATTTTGGCAGAGTGCAAGATAATGTCAGCAGCAGACCATTCGATCTCTCAAGCAGTTGAAACATATCAGAGCGCAGTGATCATTCCCAAGATCTAGGAACATTTTTCGATAATATGACGCCTCAAATAATTCCATTCTTGCAATCTCCATTTCTTCTGTATTAAGACTCACATCTGTAAAATGATGTAATCATCAGGCATTGCTCCTCCAATCAAAGTTAAGTATCCAGGTCATGTAAAAAAAGAATCGTATTACTCAACATGTGCGCTTGTGTTGCAGAAAGTGGATACCAGTCACCTACAACATCCTCTCCCTTGTTTCCTGCAGTACAAGATACTACAGACATGACCATTGTGATAGGAGGCGTCAGTGCTTGCACGGTAAGGTTTAGTTGGTCATTATTTCCATGTGCTTTTTGAGACTAGAACGGTAGAGAAATAATGTGCTAGTCATTCAAAGAAGTTCCTGCCAAGCACTTAACTGTGAATTGCAGAGTATTCAGACGTGAAGAGATGGGTAGAAGGAAGGAGAAAGAAATCTTTGAATGAATAGGAGTGCAGATGTGCAAAATAAGAGAGGGAAAATCAATTTGACAGCTCCTGTGCACAATACTTCATGAGAATAAAATGCCAGCTTTTCTCACAAGCGTAACGCTTTCCAAATTCATGCTGGTTTGACGTCAGTATGTAACATTGTCTATTTGATAGTGTTAGAATGAAATAGTTTTTCATACCTCCTGCTACATGTCGATGTCAATGAAATGGATCTGTAACCAGTGGATAACGTTTATTTTTTTTTTTTTTCGTATGTTTGCGGCGTACCTTGCACCTTTGAATTCTTTTCCTCGCTTTAAATACTACAATAATCCACATGACGCCATAGGATTAATTAATTAAGTCGCTGAACTTTTGATGCACAAGACGCACTACTAAACTGTTCGCCCACTCAAGAAAGGCATTAAATTTCGTTCTGCCGTATGTGACTCGAACTCTCATTCTGACCTTTTCTTATTCTCATTTCATTCCCTCTGTTAATGAAATCTTATGGCTGAATACTTTGTTAATTGTGTTTCATTCAGCAACTACTCTCACAGCCACATTGTCGTATTTACGTTCTACTTGGGTATGACAAAAGAATTCATGTTTAGTTAAGACGACCGTTCGTTGTATGTGTGTAGTGCATATCTGTAGCGTTTCCAATTAGGTTATTAAACAAAACAGACACAAATATCAAGGAAATTGTCAACAATATACTCCAACTCGTTATCGAAAACCGTGTGATGACGCGCAGGTTTCAAAATGGCTCTGAGAACAATGGGACTTAACTTCTCAGGTCATCAGTCCCCTAGACTTAGAACTACTTAAACCTAACTGACCTAAGGACATCACACACATCCATGCCCGAGGCAGGATGCGAACCTGCGACCTTAGCGGACGCGCGGTTCCAGACTGTAGCGCCTAGAACCGCTCGGCCACACCGGCCGGCTGACGTGCACGTAATTTTTCGATCACACACATGTAGCGGCTTGGTGATTTTGAGTTAAGCCACTTTTCAAGCACAATCGCCAAAATAAAACAAACGAAATAAAGCAAAAACTAACTTTCTTGCTGGTTGACCCATAAGGGTTGAATACGGTAAACACATGGGGGTACCAGATTAAAAGACGTGTAGTAGTCGAGTTTCACAACTAACATCCTTTGTGTTGTCCTCCAGGTAGGATTTGTTACTCTGTGACTACAAGGCATCTCCTTTGTTGGCAACAAATGTCAACTGTGAAGGACACATCCTTGTGAAGCAGTTCGTCATACAAAACAACGTCTATATGCCTTCAGATGTATATCAATAACAATAAATTTTGTGGAAGTATACAGGCCATCGTTTACATAATGCTTGTCGTGGCTTACCCACTATTCTTTGCTTACTAAGTTAGTATATGGTACTTCAAATCACTATCAGCCTGCGCTTACTTTTATAGTGAGCTTCTTGAATCTATTATGGCAAATGCCGGATGAGTCCTTTGAAAGGTCACAGATGGCTTTCTTTCACATCGTTCAAAGATCGAAATTCTGCTTCGCGTCTAATCTCACTTTCAATAAGGTGTTGTACCGAAATCCTTCTTTCTTTCTTTTATCCTCAATATGACTAGTGAAGAGAAGTGTTGCACGAAGATTAATTTGGTCGTCGCACTTGCCAATTATCGGGTACGCTGTCGTTGAACATAGGAGTAAATTGGAGAAACAGCTTTCATCAACGCCTTCCTGAATGGGGTGATTCATTTACCTCAAAACGATCGTACCTGGAACGATGAAAATTGTCTTTCTCGATAGCACTCACTCTATACTACGCAGAGGTGTTTCTAATAGCCTGCAATGTTTTCATCCTTCTATTAAACACAAACAACACAATTCCAAAAATGTCAGACTTCACTCCGTTGGAGACTCCGTTTTCTCATGCATAAACGACGTTCCTCATAATTTAAAGAATAAGAAATATCCAAGTTGTCTTGGCATGAGCTACACAACAAAGTAAGACCATAGTTATATACGCTTATAGCAACATGCCATACAAATTCGCCACGGAGCATGCTGAAGCAAATCATTATTTAATGCACAACATTACATAATGTTATACTTGCTAATTAGAGAGTAAAAATGTCCGCTGGGGACCATAGGCTCTATTCTGGATATGTTGCGATCTCTTGGCTGACGCCGTTCTGAATTAAGTGGCCACTGGCCGATGACAGTGTACTTGGTCTTAACATGTCAGACACCTATGAGCGCTTTCGCAAACATTTTTCCGCAAGATTTTTCGATTACTGCTGAATAGAAAATGAACAAAACTCTCTCTTATCTTCTGTCAGTCTGATCCTCTTAGCAGACAGATAGAACACGGCTTAAAAAAGAAAGGAAAAGAAAAGGTTTGATATAATGGCTTTGTGTTCGCACTGCGTTACATTTACTACAAGATCACAAATAAATATTCCACAACTACAGCTCAAGTGCGAGCCAACACTCCGTACCATGTGCTGCGTACCGCATAGTGACAAAATATGATGGTTGATTAGACTGAAGCCAGCTTGTTATGGCTAAGGTGTGGGTATGATTCCTGCTGTGGTACCAGCTTCTAGCAGCCACAAAAATACCCACCTACTGTAACGCCAAGTAAAAAACGCGGAATGTATCGTGATTCCAAATCCACCTAGAACACGTCCATTCGCTACTAACTAGAACAGAGTTGGGTTACTTATGGCTGTTAGAGGCGGAAATGGCTGCTTACAGAAACTCTGTCTCTAGTACGTTTTCTTACATTAGCAATGTTATTTTAGTTCACGAACCAATGGTCATGTAAGGTCATATGACCTTCATTTCTTATTTCAATTGACATTGAGCTTTTGAAAGTATTTGCACTGGACTGCGACTCCAGCTCCAATTTAAATTTGCCTCTGGTTTTGAACCCTTTGATACGATACTGTTCCATCACTTCGTTATTTCCTCACGATGTCCAACACCTTCAGGGCTCTACAAAC
Organism: Schistocerca gregaria; assembly: GCF_023897955.1. Taxonomy (NCBI): domain Eukaryota; kingdom Metazoa; phylum Arthropoda; class Insecta; order Orthoptera; family Acrididae; genus Schistocerca; species Schistocerca gregaria. Next base: position 96,613,005 of record NC_064923.1, on the reverse strand, counting down.
GACACAATCCTAACTATTAGTGAAGGGAAATTTGATAGTTGACACCTCTTCGTGTGGGGTCAACAAAGACGATATGCTCCGGGTTGGAGTCCCAGTCAATATAGATATATTCAATCCATCACCTCCAGCCGAACATGTACACATCTCGCTACTGGTAAAGGAACAGTAAATATTTCGTACCTAGTCGTAGCTATAAGACTACAGCGAAAGTTGTTGGGTTCGAATCCCTACAAGATAAAAATCAGTTGTATCGTCGTTTCAGGTCCCAATATCATGCTGTTGGTGAACATATTAAATATCTTACGTGTGACTGACTTAGTTAGCAACTTGTAAATAGGTATTTGGTTCTATTCCCAGTCCTTCATCACAAATTTATTTCATGGTGTTTCACACTTGTGCATTAGACTATATTACATACATTTCGAGAATACTTCTCAGGGGAAATATAAGCTTCATGGGATTCTTGGTGCAGTCCTAAATATACTGTCATTCCAGGTTCGGACGTTTGATCTTGTAAACTAATACTTGGGAACACTTTGATATTTTCCGTCTCTTTAGGCCTAGTCGAGTCCTAGACCAGGCACGCTTGCTTTGTTTCGTTAACAATGATTACGGCGAACAGATACTCGTCATTTAATGGGTCTGATAAGACTTCTAAAGTGTTACCCATCGTAATGAAGTTTACAAGGCGTAGGTACTGCCTCATCCCTCATTACGTGTTTTGTATTATTTGTCGTATCGAAGTATTAGTTTACTCCTGGACCAACTGCCACTATTAGAGTTCTCTAGTGGTTTCGTGTGGTGACAATTTTGTAGTCAAACGACTGTACCCCGCAGTGTTTTGACGTTTAGGGGACCTGTAACACAGCTGTGTTACGTTGTTTGCATTCAGCGGTGACGCACTTACTTTGCTGTCGAGTGTACGTACTTTCTGCCAGAGAAGATTAAAATAATGTTAAATCGTTCATGAAACTCTTTATATTCCTCTATATAGACATTGATGGCAGCCTGTTTCAAACTACAAAAGCAAAAAAAGGAAAGGAAAAAAATGTAACGTTACTTTGGTGTTGGGATTTAAATGTGTGTTAGGTCTGCGGGCATGCATTTACAAACAAACAAAAAAATAAGTACTGGAAATTTATTTTTTCGGGTTGAGATAAAGCATTGTGATATCTTTTGTGTGCTACCCAATTTCTACTGAGTTGCTATTTATTAAATTTGCCTTTCCAACAGCTGAGTATCACATAAATACTCGTTAGCTAGAAGTTTGGTGTCAATGTGGATACTTATAAATAACTTCAAACCATCATGCAAATTGTTTTATTTCTTATTTCCTTACATAAATCTTTTAAATTTTCAGCAACCTATAGGCGGTACGTTTCGATAAACCCAAGTCATGTACTGAAAAAAGAAGCCAGCACTCAGTCTCAAATTGTTGTGTGAAGGGTTCGAAGAGGATTCTCGTGATGGGCACACCTTCCACTCCACAAAAGCTATAGTCGGTTATCTCAGCATAATTAGGTACGTTTTACCGTATGTTGCATTCTGAAATTAAATTTCGTTCTGCCGTTTGTGACTCGAACTCTCATTCTGACCTTTTCTTATTCTCATTTCATTCCCTAGTACCAGCGTGCTAGGGTGCTCTGACAGAGGATGAACAATCCACTCTTCTGTCAAAAGAGTTGAATAGATACGAAGATAAAATAAAAAAACTGGGAAAGGATGAACTAAAGTGCATTAGAAGATTCGTTTCAGAGACGATATTTAAAATGAGAAATAGGAAAACGTTGTCCATCATTTAAAAACTGATAATGTGTTGCGATAGTTTTATAACAAATACTGTAGTACGTTGTACTATATTTCACTACCTCTCTGTCTAAGTTTTATTGAAATACGTGTTCCGGTGAATCGGTTTTTGATAAAAGGTATAAAGCAGGAGGACTGCTAGTAGGCAAACATGTTATTTTGGATATGGGTAGATGGGATGGGGGCGAGACCATGGTCATGAGGAGGAAAGAAGAGACTGATGGGAAGGGATGAGAGCCCTGAAATCGGGAAGGAGATAGGGACGAGTCTGTTAAATCTGACATGAGTGGCAGTTGTAGGGACGGAATTCGCCTTGACTGGGAGTCAGATGAGACACTGAAGGGTTGTCGAAGTCGCGTTTACGACAAATGTAGGACACAGGGTCATGCTGACTGTGGTAAGGGACATGGGGAATACTTATGAGCAGGTAAGGGATTCTTGTAGAGGAGGGAAAGCGGATTCGCAAACCAAAGCGGAGTGAGTGGCGTTCTGGAATTTGTAGATTGATAGAAAGTAGGAGAGGCAGTCATTTTGACCATATCAATGCGATTTCATGTTTGGACTGCTCGGTTGACAGGGCCAAAAATAATCCAGTGCGCTGAACAACCGCAAAACTAAAAGTACATCAAACTCCTATAACGGCTCCTGTTGGCAGGACTTTCTTATCATTTAAAATCTAAAACTTAGCAGTCATATTACGTGTGATTTCTGCATTATCAGTGGTAACAATAAGCACTATTGAATTTCGAATGACTCATGTAACTTCATCGCTCCTGGAGAACAGGGAATGCATGAATCCCCACTTTATCTCTGTATTATTTGTAAAAGTACACATCTGAACAACTGTTGTATCACACCCCAGAGAAAAATTCATTTTACAACCAAATACGAAAGTTTCAAAGAAATTTGTTTTCCACTTCACTTTTCTTAAGCAAAGAAAGATTTCGGCTGCATCGTGTTCTATTCCAATTTGACTGTGGGTCAAACTCTTCCCCGGTATCTGTAAGACATGTCAACAATACGGTAAACGCTCAGTATCCAGTCTTTAGTACTGGTTGGTATATTCCTCCTTTCTTATTGTCGGTGTTGAATGAGATGTGTTGTCATTCAATGTTGCATATGCTTACTACAGCGGTGTGCGCACCTAAATAACTAAAGAAACATTGGCATGATGCGTCACTGACAAGTAACACAGCTCGATGAAACTTGGTCCATTCATCGAAAGAATTGCTACAGTGTAGTTAAAAGGTAACTGGGAGATATATGCAATGACAGGAACAGGAATGATGCTTTTATTCAAAGGAAATTATTAGACTAAACTCGCCGCGATTTGTGATGCTCCCCTAGACGTCACAAAAGGCGGGACATGGTTCTTAATAGTATATGTCATTGCATAGTCTGAACAGTGCTCTCACACTTGCCTTAAGGTTAGTAAAGAGCTACAGTGGTAGGACAGCAGAGAAAGTCCGGTTGGTCGTTAAACATGTGGACGTGCTGCAATAGGTGCTCCAACATATCCGAGACGTGATAGATGGGTTCTGAGTCGAGTCAAAAGGGAAGGCCAGTCAGTTGACCGAACATCTTCTCGTTCCAAGAGCTGTTCCACCTTCTGGCCAGTCCGTAGCGGTAGCAATTTTTTATCTGTAAAAACAAAGTCAGGGCCGAACTGAACCCCTAAAAGAAGGAAATTGGTTAAGAGTGTGGCGTCACAATAACTTTGACTGGTGAGTGTATTGTGTTCAAAGATTTGGAGCATAGTACGCCTACACATCATTACACCTAGTTCACCAAAACGATCACGATCGCCCATGATGGATGAACCCTTATACGACAATAGGTGCGAACATGTAATGCGACCTGGAACAATGACGAACATGACCATTTCGATCGTCGAAATGTCGTGGATGACAATGCCCGATCCTATGTAACAGCACAGGAGGGGAGCTGTTGACCGAGAGGTTATTCGGTGACAGGTCTGTCCAGCCTATTCCCCCCTATTTAAATCCCGTCGAACAATTGTGCGATACTTTCGGGAGAAGAATTGCGGCACTTTCACATACACTAACGACGATGCAACGGTTGTCAGCCGCGCTGGTGGAGGAATGAAATGCTCCACCACAAGAAGTCTTTACCAACCTTGCACATTATGCACTGGTGCTCATATACCCTACTAAAAAGCACAGCCTGCCTTTTGTAGTATCCAGTGGTGAAATGTTCACTGATGTGTTAAAAGACATGAAGACATGGGATACCAACTAAAATCGTGTCGGACCTCATTTTGCCCGGTATATTGCAGCTACTCGACGTCACATGGGCTCAACAAGTCGTTAGACACCCACCGCCCCCAGAGGTATTGAGCCTTGCTGTGGTGTCACAGCCAGACACCACACTTGCTAGGTGGTAGCCTTTAAATCGGCCGCGGTCCGGCAGTATACGTCGGACCCGCGTGTCGCCACTACCAGTGATTGCAGACCTAGCGCCGACACAGCAGTTCTAGAGAGACTTCCTAGCACTCGCCCCAGTTGTACAGCCGACTTTGCCAGCGATGGTTCACTGACTTCTACGCTCTGATTTGCCGACACGATAGTTAGCATAGCCTTCAGCTACCTTATTTGGTACGACCTAGCAAGACGCCATGATCAGTTTATATTGATATTGTAAATCATGTACCGTCAAGAGCGACGTTCGTCATTAATGGATTAAAGTTAAGTATTCCACCAGTTACGTCCGTTTTCCTCAATTCTAATTCACTTGTCATGTTCCAGACCTCACGCCAGCCTGCGTGAGCTGAGACGCGTCTATTTCGGCCTTCTTTAGTAACCCTGTGTTGGCTCTCCTGCCAACCACAACACTTTCTGCCTCCATAGCCGTCCATAAATGCGAAAGTGTTTCCAGTGCAGAGTTCCGTGCACAAAAAAATTCTCGATTATGTCCCATACACGTTCGATGGCATTCCTTTCCAGCTATCTGGGTAGCCAAATCATTCACTCGATTTGTCCAGAATGTTCCTGAAACTAATGGCCAATAACTTTGACCCGGTGATATGCGCATTTTCATCCATAAAATTTCCACAATAGTTTGGGAAATTGAAGTCCAACAATCACTGCATACGATCTCCAAGTAGCCGGTCATAGCCATTTCCAGTGAGTGATAGTTTCAATTGGACCAGAGGACGCTGTCCACTCCATGTAAACATAGGCAATACCACTAGCGAACCACCAACAGATTGCTAGTCCGTTGTTGGCAACTTGGATCCATGGCTTCGTAGAGTCCGCACCAGACTATAACCCTACCATCAGCTCTTACCAACTGAAATCGAGACTCATCTGACCAAGCCGCGGTTTTTCAATTGTCTAGGGTTCAACTGACTTGGTGACAAGCTCGAGAGAGACGATAAGGTGATGTCGTGCTCTTAGCAAAGGCACCAAAGTCGATCATCTGCTACCACAGCCGACTGATGTCAAATTTCGTCCCTCTGTCCTTGCGGATACGTTTGTTGTTCGTTCCACATGGAATTCACAGAGTGTTGCTTTTCTGTTAGTACTGACAAGTCTATGGAAACGTCACTGCTCTCAGTCATTAAGTGAAGACCGCCGTCCACTGCGTTGTCCGTGGGAAGAGGTGTATTCTCAGCACAATTAGGACACTGTCGCAATCAGACAAATGAATTCACTAACGAGTTACGAAACTCAATATCTCACGCATCAAGCGCCAAATATAATTTCACGTACAAAATCTATTAATTCCCGTCGTGCGGCAATTATCGCCCGAGAACAACCGATGCCTACGCACTATCCTTTTATACCTTGTGTCCGCGATGCTTCCCTAATCTGTACATGTGCGCATCGTTATCCTGTGATTTAAACTACTGGCCATTATAATTTCTACACCACGAAGATGACGTGCTACAGACGCGAAATTTAACCGACAGGAAGAAGATGCTGTGATATGCAATGGTTAGCTTTTCAGAGCATTCACACAAGGTTGCCGCTGGTGGCGACACCTACAACGTGCTGACACGAGGAAAGTTTCCAACCGATTTCTCATACACAAACAGCAGTTGACCGGCGTTGCCTGGTGAAACGTTGTTGTGATGCCTCGTGTAAGGAGGAGAAATGCGTACCATCACGTTTCCGACTTTGATAAAGGTCATACTATAGCCTATCGTGATTGCGGTTTATCGTATCGCGAAATTACTGCTCGCGTTGGCCAGATCTAATCCCTGATAGCATAATATTGAATCGGTGGGTTCTGGAGGATAATACAGAACGCCGTGCTGGATATCAACGGCTTCGTATCACTAGCAGTCGAGATGACAGGCATCTTATCCGCCTGGCTGTAACGGATCGTGCAGCCACGTCTCGATCCCTGAGTCAACAGTTGGGGACGTTTGCAAGACAACAACAATCTGCACGAACAGTAAACGACGTTTTCAACAGCATGGATTATCAGCTCGGAGACCATGGCTGCAGTTATCCTTGACGCTGCTTCACAGACAGGAGCGTCTGCGATAGTGTACTCAACGACGAACATGGGTGCACTGATGGCAAACCGTCATTTTTTTCGGATGAATCCATGTTCTGTTTACAGCATCACGATGGTCGCATTCGTGTGTGGGGACATCGCGGTGAACGCACATTGGAAGCGTGTATTCGTCATCGCCATACTGGCGTATCACCTGGCGTGATGGTATGTGGTGCCATTGGTTTCACGTCTCGGTCACCTCTTGTTCGCATTGACGGCACTTTGAACAGTGGACGTTACATTTCAGATGTGTTACGACCCGTGGCTCTACCCTTCATTCGATCCCTGCGAAATCCTGTATTTCAGCAGAATAATGCGCTACCGCATGTTGCAGGTCCTCTACAGGCCTTTCCGGATACAGAAAATGTTCGACTGCTGCCCTGGCCAACACATTCTCCAGGTCCCTGACCAATTGAAAACGTCTGGTGAATGGTGGCCGAGCAACTGGCTCGTCACAATACACCAGTCACTACACTCCATGAATTGTGGTATCGTGTTGAAGCTCCATGGGCAGCTGTACCTGTACACGCCATCCAAGCTCTGTTTGACTCATTGCCCAGGCGTATCAAGACTGTTATTACGGCCAGAGGTGGTTGTTCAGGGTACTGATTTCTCAGTATCTATGCACCCAAATTGGGTGAAAATGTAATCACATGTCAGTTGTAGTATAATATAGTTTTCCAATTAATACCCATTTATCATCTGCATTTCTTCTGGGTGCAGCAATTTTAATGGTCAGCAGTGTTTCTGAGGGTATTTAGCCGTTAGTATGTGAAGGAAAATTGACACTCAGTAGGCCAGTGTCCTGTATTGACCGTCCGTCTCAGCCCATACGCCTGCCTATGGGAGCGACAGCCGCAACTCGTGTAGATACCGGAACTGCTTCTCAGCGTAACGCGCTGTCAAGGCTACTGCCTGGCGGACATTGTAAGCAGCAGGCTGCAAGCCTTGACACTACGCGGCAGTACCTGCGGCGCGGGCGCTGCGCCAGCTTATTAATCTGCGAGATTCAGTTAAGCCGGGCTGTAATTGGGGCGTGGTGGTGATGGGGGCGGAGGGGGGCGGAGCAGAGCGCAGCAGCGGGCGCGGCGCGGTGGCAGCGAAGCAACGGCAGGCTAATGCGATTGCTGTCACCGGCCCGGAGCCCGCTGCTTGCTGCTCGCCGCTGCGCTGCGGGCCGCCTACTCTGCCCCTAGAGCGCGCTCGGGGCCAGCAAGTGTGATGAGCTGCTTGCATCTACCGCAAGTGGCAAGCATCAGCTGATTTGAAAAAACATAAAGTGTAGCAGCCTCCGGGGAGCTCTCATCGCTCTACAATTCTCAATAATAGTCTGACGCGTGAGCGGTCTACTTTTCTGCGATTGGACTACTAATCGAAGTACTCAGATCTAGTGAAACTACACATAATTTGACTGAAGAGCAAAAGAAACTGCTACACGTGGATAATATCATGTAGGGCCCTTGTGAGCACGCAGACGTTCTGCAACACGACATGGCATGGACTCGACTAATCTTTGAAGTAGCCCTGGACGGAATAGGCACCATAAATCCTGCAGTTCTGTCCATAATGGACGGGGTGGAGATCACTTCTGAACAGCACGTTGCAATTCATCCTAGATACGATCAATGATGTTCATTTTTGGGGAGTTTCTTGGCCAGCGGAAGTGTTTAAACACAGACGAGTATTCCTGGAACAACTCTGTGGAAATTCGGGACGTGTGTGCCATCGCGTTGTCCTGCTGGAATTGCACAAGTGCGCCATAGGGGTCAGACAGGGTGATCAGGTACGTGTCACCTGTGAGAGCCACATCTATATCAGGTGTCCTATATCACTCCAACTAATGACGCTCCAAACCATTATAGATCCTCCACCAACTTGAACAGTCCCCTGCTGACATACCTGGTCCATGAACTGATTGGGTCGTCTCCATATCCGTACACTTCCATCCACTGTATACAATTTGAAACGCGACTCGTCTAAAAGGCAACATGTTTCTTCCAGTCATCAACAGTCCAATGTGGGTGTTGACAGGCCCAGGTGATGCGTACAGTTTTGTGTTGTGCAGTCATCAAGGCTTCATGAGTGGGTCATCGGCTCCGGAAGCTCATATCGATAATGTTTCATTGCATTGTTCGCACGCTGGCCGAGCATTGAAATCTGCTGCAATTTGCCGAAGGGTTTCACTTCTGTCATGTTGAACGATTATCTACAGTAGTCTTTAGGCCCGTTCTTGCAGGATATTTTTCCGGCCGCAGCGATGTCGGAGATTTGAGGTTTTACCGGATTCCTGATATTCACTGTACACTCATGAAATGGTCGTATGGGAAAATCACCACTTCATCACTACCTCGGAGACTGTATGTCACATCGCTCGTACGCCGACTATAACACCACGTTCAAACTCACCTGAATCTTGATAACCTGTCATTGTCGTAGAAGTAACTGATCTAACAACTGCGCCCGACACTTGTTGCCTTATATAGGCGTTGTCGACCGCAGCGCCATATTCTACCTATTTACATGCCTCTGTATTTGATTACACAAGCCTGTGCCAGCTGCCTTGGCCCTTCAGTGTATAACAAATGCATGTATCAATAATAAATTGAAGTTCTCTGCTATAAACAGTGTTGAGTGACAAGTCTTTTTTTTTCTTTTGGGAAATCGCACAGTAAAGAATCAATAAAATCTCATAAGTAAGATATTTAAAATGCATCCATTGTGATATTTTTCCAGGTAAGTCATTGGTTTCAGAGATTTCTAGAGTAACGATATGTTTTTAATATTGCAAAATTCTACCGCTGGAACAATTACGCAGAGTCACCCATCGTTAATCGGATTTGGCATGTCAATGTTTAAGGGATGGCCGAATGCCCTTCCAGCCGCCACCCCTTACCCCCTGGGATGGAATTAATGTACCCCAACTGTCTGTGTCGAGTGTAGATCATGGAATAGTGCGATTATGTTCAGATGTCTGCGAGCCGACTAACTGAGGCGGGACATGGGGACCAGACCGGTGTTCACCTAGCGGGATGTGGAAAACCGCATGAAATTCACATCCAGGCTGGCTGGCCCATTGGCCCTCGTCGTTAATCCGCCAGGAGGATTCGATCCGGGGCCGACGCGCCTAACTGAGTCCAGGCAGCGCTCTCGCCTATTCTGGCGGGTGTTTTTAAAATCGCAAAATCTATCCATAATTTTACCGCCTATGTTCCCGACGTCGCAGATGCACGCCTGTGCGGTGGCGCTCGGCACAGAGATAAGCCGGTTAGAATCCTGATGAAATTTTCACTACCAGTATTTGAGTGGCAAGGGGAGGAGAGATGGTGGTACCTGACCACCGTAATTTCTCGGTTTAACTACAAACCTCGCCTCAGTGTCTCATGAAGTGAGGGCACGTGTTATTGGTGACACTGTGCATTGTGATCAGTCTGTCCATGGTGACGCAGAGCTCAACGGCCCTGTTGGTGCTATTCGCGAAAAGCAGCCTGTGCGCTCACACCGGGTTCAACCTCACTTCTCCCATCCCCTCCAACACGAACATGACACTACACTTCTCACCCATCTACAGACCCAGTATGGTCACCTACACTTAGCATATGCGCTCACACACACAGTTCATACCTCACAAAGAAAGTTTCCTGCGGGGTCCGAGTGACAGGAAAAACAATTCCAATTAGGCGGTTGAACCTGTCCTTCGAAGACTCCCAGCCTTTCGTGCCATAGGACTTTAATTTTATCCGCAATTTTATTCTTAAAAATTCGTCTATGTCTATCTAACATTGTTTTCCTGCTAACTGAGTACACTTAGTACAAGTTATCGTTGTCTTAGCACTGTGTGATAAACAGACTTGTGTACACAAAGATTTCTTTGAGACCTCTCAAAAATACAATTTCAAAAGGTTCAGATTTTTCCAGTTTATGATATTAATATGCGCTTTACAATTTATTGAAATAATGAAGTATAATAACCTCAAAAATTATTCCATAATTCAGCACTGTATAAAATTAATTTGGATCTCGCTCTACTACAGTTCGTCGGCAATGTTAAGGATGGCTCGCAACATTTTTGACATCACACTGGCGCTGAATTAAAGGAAACTACGGTAACGTACAGAACTTAAGATTGTTTCCTTGCTTAAAATATTACACACATTTTCCAGTTTACCAACAACGTTTCCAGTACATTTACATTCAGGAATATATTCAGAATGTTTACATAAGTTGTCCTTATCCACATCATTCTCGTGTTTGTACAAATCGACCCTGAAAAGCATATTTCTGTCACGAACGCTGCACACATTGCAACTACTAATAGGAATCTTTTTGAGCCTTACCAGTTTTAACCTACAGACATTCTGTAAAATTGCTATTAAGGACTACCTGACATTATAGACAGGGATGCCTTTTCTTAATATACATACATCTACGTCTACATACATACGCGAAAAACCATCGTACAGTGCGTGGTGGAGGTTTCCCTATACCACTATTAGTCCATTACTTTCCTGCAAACAGAGATAGGGAAAAGTGAATGTCTATCTGCCTTTGTGTGAGCCTAAATTTCTCGTATCTTATTTTCGTGCTCCTTAGCCAAAATTTATGTAGGTGGTGATAGGATCGTTCAGCAGTCTGCCTGAAATGCCGATTTTCTAAGTTTCCTGAATAGGGTTCCCCGAAAAGTATGTCACCTTCCCTCCAGAAACTCCCATTTGAATTTCCGAAACATATCAGTAACACTTGCTTGTTGTTCAGACCTACCAGTAACAAATCTAGCAAGCATCCTTTGAATGTTTTCGATGTCTTCCTTTAATCCGTGCTGGTACAGATACCAAACACTCGAGTAGTACTCACGAAGTGATCTCACAAGTGTTCTATATGTCATGTCCCTTATACATGACCTATCATTCTATAAAATTCTCCAGACAACCGAAGTCGAACTTTCGCCCTCCCTACGACAATCCTCATATATTTGTTTGACTTCATATCTATTTGCATCCCTATGTGCACATATTTAAACAACGTGACAGTGTTAAATAAGACACTATTAATGCTGTATTTGGACTTTTGGGGGATTTTTTTCCTATTCATCTGCATGAATTTGCATTTGCTTTCATTTCGAGCTAGCTGTCACACATGACACGAACCAGAATTTTTGCCTTAAACATCTTGCATCCTCCTCCTCTCACTCAGCTTTGACACAATGTCATACACTACAGTATCATCGGCAAACAGCTGCTGGTTGTTACCCACCCTGTGTCCACAAGAGCATTTATGAATATAAGTAGCAGTTTTCTGTAGGGTTTGGCTCACTTTTTCCCACTGGCTTTCACCAGTGCGAAAATTTAGCTAAAACCTACAGACCACTGCCACTATTCAAATATAAACTACATACGATTTTAATTTTTTTGTATATTCACCTCTTTCAAAAAAATTCAAATCTTTTGCTTTACAGGGGTACATCTTAATAAATTATTTTTCTTATTTCGTTAATGGCGATAAATTGAGCACATTTCCCTAAAGTTTTCCAAATTCTTTCTGCTTTTGGAGCCATGAGATTGCTGTAAACTGTTAATTGTACATGTTCTTTGAGATTAGACTTGTGTTTACTTCAACCACATCCACATATCACTACTATTTTCTGGTAATATCTTTTACATTCTCTACATACTCTACAGCACCTATCTACTCTAAATTTATCTTTGTGGGATTCAACGATTATCTTTTATTCATACATTCATCACACTGCTTTAACCATTTGGTAGTATTTACTTAAAGGCTGCAAAATTTAATATTAAAAACAAAAAAATTTAAACTAGAAATTCCAGATCATAAAATTCATCACTGCTTTCAAGTTTCTTCATTCCATTATATATCAGTTTGATATTCCCTTCTTCAAAAAATTAAAATATCTTTTTGGCAGAATAAATTTAAATTTATTGGTGAGAATGTTAAAATTGTTTCACAATATGTAGTTTTTAAATATTCACATCCATAATTTAATACAATTCATATACTTCTTGCTCACCAATTTTTTGAACAAACTTGTATTTCTAGAACTGTTGAGCTTGAGTAGAGTCTCCACCTATAAAAATTAAAATTTTAATAAGATAAAAAAATAAATTGATTCTTAAAAAGTGCAAAACGTTTCAGAACATTTGAAAGGAAATTCTGTAGGTTTCTTTCTCTTTGTTTGATTTCACCCCACAGGGTTTTATCTGCTGAACGTTGATGTTTGGACTGCATCCACCAATCTTATTCTTCTTTCAGGTTCTTGTCAATAACTCATACAGATGGTAGAGTTGCTGATGGCAGATATCTTCATCTTCTTCTAGATGAGCTTGAGAAGCAAGCAACAATAACATATTATAGTAGTAATGGCCAGCTGAACCAATTATATTGCAACTCAGCTGTGCATCACAGGGCAATAAAATAATATTCACAAACTCTATATATCGTTCCTATTTGAAGAATGAAGTTGATTAAGAATGAACCTGTTCTGGTAATTAAAGCTGACCTGGAAACTGTACTTTGATAGTGCAGAGTGGCAGAAGTAACACTCGACCCTAGCCACTGTGATCTCAGTCAACCATGAGGCCTAAACGAGGCAGAAGTTACGGAGTGTCTCCTGCTTGCTGGTATCCAGAAACAGCGCCAACTGAATAGATAGATTTTTGTTAATTTCTCAGCCAAATATTGACCAAATTTCAAAATTCAAAGTGCTAATGTAATCTACATAAAAAGAGCTACACAGAAAAATAATAATGGATTAAATTAAACACTATTTTCTATCTTCCAAATAAAATTTTTCAGTTTAGGAATTTTTTGTTAGTATTCTGTATTGTGCATCATATGTGAGGTTTCCTTAGTGTACATTATTACATATCACAAGGTATCAGCTGGTATTTTACCGCTACATTTAGCACAAAGCTGCATTCTTGTCTTCTAACTTGTAACAATAATTTTTCTGCTTGTCATATTGACAATTTAATAGGACAGTTTGTAATGAAGTTATATGGATTTATATCTACCTCACCCTTCAACAGTTTGACATGTTTAGAATGAAGAAATACATCATAAGCATTCAAATGAATACTTAGTGGATTAATATTCCACATCTTGTATGTGAAAACTTCATTTCTTCCAGTTTTAAAAGTAGACATTCAGTAGCTTAACATAATCACAGGGTGATGAATCAACCAGCTGGTTATTTTTACGATTAGTCTGAACAAAGTATGGTATATGAAAGGCTACTTAAATTACAGCAATTTATGATATCTGGCTCGAAAGTTTTCTTCCCTTCATCCTGCAACCTCAACTGTTCGAAGTTCATACAAAGATGGAAGAACTTTACCTTTTTTAATATATTTTGCCATTGTTCAAGCTCATAATATGCTTTATATTTTTCTGTAGGCACACAAATTTCAATACTTGTTACAAGAATTTTACTTTCTTTCGTAAAAGTACCTTTTATTTCAATTCCAGCTTTATTATAATCAGCACATGATAGAATAGAATCTGCAGCACATGAAGTCCTTTATATTATGATCAATTTCACGTACATTTTCTTTAAAATCTTCAAAAAATCCACCATGCATTTAGAGTGGATACAGGACATCAGTTTTTTAATCTTTATTTTACAAGTCTATATCCTTCTATGTTTATTCTATCAGCATGAGATAAAGTTAAATGTAACAAAATTGATGTAGAAATAAATGGATATTCTATTCTGAATAGAATATTATTTCCTTTCTATATAGCTATAAATCAATTAGCCTTACCCCATAAAAGTAGATTAATTTTTATTGAATTTTCTATCATGTTTAGGATAAACTGATGCATCAACTGTAACAATAAGAAAAATCATAAATAACTGACTTAAAAAATTCAGTAGCTTTGTTAGGGACATTTAAGTTATTTTTACTTTTCTCATTCACAGGGAATGAATAAAACTGATCACTCTCAATCTTGCTGATTATTTATTAAGGATAAATTCAATTAAATTATCATTTTCATCAGTTATAGTTAATTCTAATTCCTGTATAGTATGAAATTTGGTATATATGGAGGATAATGTGGTTCATGAACTATTAGTCCACCAAATGCAGAATTAAAGTTGAATGAAGCAATAATATCAGTTTCTCAATAAATATGATCAGTATGTTTTATAGTCATTACAATAGTGAGATTAAAATTTATATAGAGTAACTGAAATGAAATAATGTTTTGGAACATCATTAGCAACATCTTTTTATCAGATTTGGTAATTTGGTTTACATCCAAGCACACTTCTAGAACTCTCTCGTATATCCATATGTAATTTCACATCGCTCTCAATAGTAATTCTATTTAAAACTTCGTATGCTTTAGTGTGTAAAGTAGGCTTTTCTGAATAAATTAATTTTTCCAAGCATTTCAAATTATATTGGCCTTCAGGAATTTCTATCACTTCCACATTACAGTATAATTTCCTATTTTTTGTGTATCATTTGGATTTGTAAATGTATAAAAACTTACTAGGGCAACATTATTAAAACTTTCTCATGTAGATAGAGGCAGTCTTTTTTTTTACAACAAAAGACTTACCACCAAATTAAATAGGTGCCCCATTTAATATTAATAGGAAATTTTAATTAAATGACACCAGGTTAGGAACAAAAGATGAGAATTCCACAGAAGAAAGAAATAAAATTAACACAGTAAGCTCCAACTCAACTGTATTTGATGTACTATAATGGATTCAAAGTGGTTGCATAAAAACAACGCTGATGACTGACATATTTTAGCTCAAGGGTGGAAAATTGGAATAAGGCAGATCACTAGTATGTTTGTTCAGAAAGTTTAGATCAAACAAAATATGAAGAAATTATAAAAGTACATAAAAAAGTTGAACTGAAAGATAATGAGAAGATTATTATGTTTGTTGACATCAGTGATGTAATTATAGAACTAGGTCAAAACCAAGATAATTCAATTGTAGCATTTGATGATTTCATTGCTGAAAATCAAGATGTAATTTAAGAATATTTAATTAGAGGAAGACATAAAGGAATAGATTGTATTTATGTAGCTCAGACACATTCAAAAGTACCAAAACAATTAGTCAGAGATAATCAAATTTTCAAAAATTAAAACATGGTGAAACACTTAAATCCCATTTATCATGAGATTTTTGTTGTAAATTTAAGATCTGAAACTTTTAAAGAAATGTTTAGTAAATGTTGGAATGATCAGTTTCGACTTCTTATGACAAACATGACTACAAAATCCATTGAAGGGAAACACACATGTTGTACAAAAGTTTCCTAAAGTAATATTTTTTTTATTTGTATTAAATTAACATTTGAATAAATGATATTGCTTATCTATTGGATCTAGATGATGGTCTTTTACTTGAACACATAAATGAATTAAATGAATTTAAATAAGCTCCAAACTATATAACAGAATACAAAAAATTACAAAATTGGTCAACATTATGCTAATTGTTTATGGGCTGGTAAATAGGTAAGTGTGGGCCAAATTCCAGTGGTTAATATGTTTTTTGGTAAGTGTAAAGGCAAAATGCATATTATAAGTTTTATAAATCTATAGACAAAAATAAATGTGTTTTATCTGTACCAATGGTTTTTGATATATGACCCAAGGGTTTCAAAAGAACAAAGCGAAAAAGACAAAAACTGAAGAGTTGATGGAAGGGTCCAGGTTTTGGAAAAAATACAAAGAAGATAGCATGAAAATATTCTAAAGAAGGTCATCCTGTTATAATGCAATCTAGAAGTTAATGAAAGAAATTGAAGGAGTAGGTGATGATTTGCTGAAAGGTACTGAACAAAACTGAGAAACTGAAAAACAAATTGTTCCTCAGGCAGCAGTTAAAAAAAATAAAGGAGGGTGACATTAGGAAAATCTGTAAGTGAATGAATGTTGAAACATCAACCAAAGTGAAGATAAAGGTTTTTTGGATTGAAACCTCTTGGTATGTTTAAATATATTGATAATAAAGCAGTAAAATTTGATGGAGGTAAGTGAATGATCGATTGAAAGCAATATGAAGGTACAGATTGAGTAACAAATTTGTTAACTAAGGTAAAAAATATTACTATAGATGAAATGGTTGAAAGTTGATTCATGAAATTCTGCAGATTTATTATTATATTCAGATTAAGTATATTCTGAAAAATATCCAAATAAAGCAAAACCAATTAGATATATTAAATATAATAGTTTGATAAAAAATTGTTAATGTCTACTTCCCAAAATTAAGAAGATTACAATCAAATATATATTATTCTATAGTAAATGATTTTCCAAATATAGAACTAGATATACACTCAAATGAAAACGAGAAACTAGTTGAAGGTATAATGAAGAAATGGAATCACACTGGAACTTAATAGTTGGAAGCTTATCTCCACAGATACCTCCTTAATAGTTGCTTTAATTACAGCTTGTACTTATTGACCTTTGCCTAATTTACACTATCTTGGTTCGGTTCTAAAGTCCTCTTTAATATCTGGTCCACCACAGTGTCTTAACATGTAGACACTACTTACTAAGTTGCTCTCTTCCTGTCCTCCAACCAGTCTCTGAAAGCTCAGAGGAGCTGGTAGTAGTCTGAGGAGGAGGATGGTCCGTTTTGTGCATCATCTCTTACATCAACTACACTTACACAATGACTTTGTTGCGTCCAGAGTCTAGTTGGACCACGAGCAGCTTGTGGGTTGTTACTATTATCATTTATTTGATCTTGCATGGCCAAGGTTCTCTCAGATACTGTTCCAACTGGTTAATGTTTCGGCGTGGATTAGTGTTATAACATGAATTCCATGTATCTCTGCTATTTTTATGTTTCTTAAGATTGACATTCTCATTATACTTTCGTTTTCTTTTTAAACTTTGTGTACTACGATTACCATGGTCTGTAAATTTATTTGTAGTTAAAGGAGCTCTAGTAGAATAACCCAAAACCCCATTAAAACTTAATTATAGTCATGACAATTCCTACTATTATTTTTGTTATCGCTCTAAGCACTATGATTATTATTTTATAAATGGCTCTGAGCACTATGGGACTTAACATCTGAGATCATCAGTTCCCTGGACGTAGAACTACTTAAACCTAACTAACGTAAGGACATCACACATATCCATGCCCGAGGCAGGATTCGAACCTGTGATGGTAGCAGCACCGCAGTTCTGGACTGAATCTTCTAGAACCGCTCTGCCACAATGGCTGGCTATTATTATTATTATTATTAGTCCCCATGGAGATATTTGTTGAACTATTCCTGCCACTAAGTTGTTTAATATCTTTTTGAAGGAAATCTAAGGAATCAACAAATCGAATAAATGATGTAGATCTGTGTCTGGCATGTAGATTAGTTTCTCTGTAATATGCATGGTTAGTTTGGCTTTAAGAATGCACAACACTTCCCTATGTGACATGGGTTCATCACAATAATGCAACGCTCAATGTATTACCATAGACTGCCCTTTTCTTGATTATATCCTTCAGGGCTGTATACGTTTTTACCTATTGTTTGCAGAAATTCAACCTCAAATTCTTACACTGCTTCACTATTGTCTAATTCTGATTCCTTTTTTGCGTGCTGGACGACTGAAGTTATTGCGAAATTTACATGTACATTTATGGTTGTGGCTTTAGTTTAATTCAGCTCAGACATTTCATCTTCCCATTTTTTCGAGTGCTTGGCCATATAACTGTCTAGTGTCTTTTAAAGTCCCATCAATTTCTCAATGCCCATAAATATCTGATAAATGTGAAATAACTTTTAGTTAACCTGACATTTTAATGTATCTCCGCTGCTTTAAAGAAAATATCTTCATCTAGAGATTACTAACAAATAACGTACATGAGACTCAACTGAAGGTACGTTTAGAGAGGAGAACAGCAGTAATAGTAATAGTAAACGAAATAATACCTTACATTGATGTATATACTTAAAAAAAACTATACATTGGCTACAGCTACACAGTACTTATACATAAGTTCTTAGAAATTTTAATATTCTTTAATATTAATGTTAATTACATGAATAGTGATAATAATTGTATAAAGTAAATGTAATAATTATTTAAATGTATAAATTACAATTTCGTACTTACAAAAGCATTGGTTACAATCAGTAGTGTCAACTTATCTAAAAGGCTTCAAGCTATTTCTTGCACATTTTTTATACATAACCATGAACAACTGTAATTTCACAAAGAACACAATTTCAAAACATACATCAATAAACCTGTTCATTTTGTGACCATAACAGCGAAACGTCCAAACTGTGACAACATCAACTGTTACCGGAAACTTGTGCATCAGGCACATCCATTGAACTGGAATACTGTCATCAGACACTCGACAAATAGAATATAAATTACAAGATGAAAGTATACACATGTAAAATACATCCTAGGCAGCAATGCACCAGGTAAAGCCTCCTCTCTCCACCCAAAGTACACGAAAGATTTCTTCTCAGATTGGCTGAATAACACAATGGTTTATCAGCTAGATATTTCCATTCGCTTACTATCCTTTTTCGTACCAATCCACATTCTGATACCCATTTACATGAAATTACCTTCCCAAAAAGCATATAAAAACAAACTACAAAGCCCCTATTTAATTACCTTAAGGACTTAAATAATTTTTATGTTTCTAATCTATCGAAAACTGGTTGCTTCCCTCCTGTCATTTTTCTTCCATTTGAGGTTGCACAATCTGATTCTCGCACTCATTCGCACTTATTTATTCACAGTTTCCACGATTCATACAGCACATACATGCTGCACACATTCCCACAGGCACTCAGACAACAAAACAAATGAAAATAATTTTGTCTATAGAAGTAATTATAGCAATCTGAAAGTGAATTTCTTTTTTTCCAATATTCAAATATCAGATATTTATTTGACTTTCTTCACTGATTTTCTCACAAACACAACAATATGTCAGGAAGTTACTTCTGAAGGAAAGTTATAAATTCTCTATTTTAGGTACATGTTTGTACACCAAAAGTTACTCTTGACGTAAATATAATGAATTTTTACTGTTGCGAACTATCAACGTTACAAAAGGTTGTCCATAGTTTCACAACAGCTGATTGGGTACAGATGTCTGCAATTCATTGCAAATGGACATTGCCAGACAAGAATAAGCGAAGCGCCTAAAATACATGAAACATTGTCAACGTAGGTTAGTACACGTCATATCATCGGTGAATGATTAGGAGTGCCACTCTCTGTGAGACGTAGAATAGGCAACAGAACGCATTACTGTTGGTTGCATGCTTTGTAGGGTATATAAGGTGCTTGGACAGCATGATATGTTGAATGATCATTGTGAAGGACACGGAGATGCGTGAGCTAGTGTGAGAAAGCAATATCAGCACCTGACAGAACTAAAAAGTGGCCTCATTACTCATTCGTACATTGTTAGAGGGACTTATGTCTAGCTGGCCGGAGTGGCCGTGCGTTTCTAGGCACTACTGTCTGGAGCTGGGCGACCGCTACGGTCGCAGGTTCGAATCCTGCCTCGGGCATGGATGTGTGTGATGTCCTTAGGTTAGTGAGGTGTAATTAGTCTAAGTTCTAGGCGACTGATGACCTCAGAAGTTAAGTCGCATAGTGCTCAGAGCCATTTGAACCATTTGACTGCTGTCTAATACGTAGTGTACCACGCAGCCACATTTACAGTATGTGTTGAACCTCGTTCCATGTGCCTGAACGCATGCGTTTACGCTCCTTAGTATGTCCTGCCTCACACATTCACTGCGGCCAGGCTGCATTCAAACAGTGTAAAAAGCAGCACTGATACGGTACTCCAGAGTCTGCACATCTTGAATGGGCTCTTCATACGCAATACTTTTGAGATGGCCCCACAACCAAAAATCGCACCTGTTGAGATCCGGTGAGAGAACAGGCCATGCAGCTGAACCCCACCCCCTCGTCCGATCCATCGACTAGGGAAGACACGAATAAAATGCGTCCGCACGTCAAGGACGAACAGGCCTGAAGCGCCATCATGTAGCAGCCACATAACCCTTCCAATCATCTATGGCACTTCTCCCAGCGTGAGAGGCAATCTCACCCGCGGGAAACAGCGACAGTTCCCGCCTGTTAGGCGGCGTGGAAGGAAGACTAGTCCCAGAATACTGTCGCCAGTTATCCCGGCCGACACATTTCGGCTGTACCGATGTTGATGATTCGCTGTCACAGTGCCACGGGGTTCCTGCCTACTATTCCACATATGACTGTTACGAAAGCTGAAATACCACTGAGCATAAAGATGGCATAATCTGTGAATAGGATGGGCGACTTAAATTCCGGTGAAGAAACAAGTGACAAAACTGCTCCCGATGTGGAAAGTCTGTCGCTAATAAGCTCTGCACACACTGTAAGTGATAAGGGTAGTAACAGTTGTCATGGACAACGTTCCACACAGTCGTGTGGCTTACCCTGCACTGGCGGGTCAACTGACTGTTACTGACACGGCGGTCGCCTTCCACAGTGCTAACCACTTTTTCCTCCAACTCTGGCATCCGAACATTTCGGGTACGTCTTTCATGATTTCCTGCTTCCTGAAACCATCCTGTCTCAGACAAACGGCGAAACACTGTTGCAGACATTGAATGCAGTGGTTGTTGTCGGCTGATACAACCTCGATGCCCGCCACCCGTTGCCACATGTCTTTCCGTAAGTAAACAGTACATCGGCAAGCAGTCGATTCGGATACGGAACCACGATTTAGAATGCTGTAGCACTTCCACTACAAGACGAGTCAGTAAGAGAAGTGAATCGGACACAACATTACCAATTACTACGGCGGGAGAAGGGGATAGGGCGTGATGTATGAGGAACAGCACCACCCCCTAGAAGGAAACCATGCGTAATGTAACTGTGCCTGCCTGGTACAGAGTGTATTAGACCAGTCTCTGTGACAAAGTATGATTGTGTAAATGGTCTCTAGCAAGTTAGAAACTTTTTTTTCCGTATCCTCTCATCGATCAGTCCCTAGAGTTTGCACACGGTGGAAAAGATCACGTGTATATGCAGTGTTTTCCGTAGAACGAAATTTTCCGCACCAAAGGACAGTGTGTGGGCTTGGTGGCGGTGAAAATGAGGATCAACGCGGCGCAGTAACTACCTGCTGGTCCGACCCGGTATGGCGGCGGCGCTGAGGAGACTGCGGCAGAAGTCGGCTGGCTTAACGAAGAAGCAGCTGTCCCCGGGGCCCGCGCTGTGCAAATCATGGTTACGGGCGGCGGGAAACTGGGGCTTCGCCGCGGCTCCCAGGCTAATGCCTACCTGCGCATCCAGCCAGCGGCACACGTGGCCCCGCCAGCGAAGAAGCAGTGGGGTGGCTGGTGGGGGAACTGGCTGCAGGCGCCAACAAGTTTGTGTCGCAGCACCGGGTTGTCACCTCGTACACTGCTGGCCAAAAGTATTAAATCACATAGCACCACTTTCGATTTGTGGCTTAAACAGGGGTTCAGTTTTTATTATTCTATCATATACTCCCCCCCCCCCCCCCCCCATGAACCATGGACCTTGCCGTTGGTCGGGGGGCTTGTGAGCCTCAGCGATACAGATGGCAGTACCGTAGGTGCAACCACAACGGAGGGGTATCTGTTGAGAGGACAGAAAAAGCGTGTGGTTCCTGAAGAGGGCCAGCAGCCTTTTCAGTAGTTGCAGGGGCAACAGTCTGGATGATTGACTGATCTGGCCTTGTAACACTAACCGAAACGGCCTTGGTGTGCTGGTACTGCGAACGGCTGAAAGTCCCGAGGCCATGCATCTTCATTGTATGATTAAATGATGATGGCGTCCTCTTGGGTAAAATATTCCGGAGGTAACATAGTCCCCCACTCGGATCTCCGGGCGGGGACTACTCAGGAGGACGTCATTATCAGGAAAAAGAAAACTGGCGTTCTACGGAACAGAGCATGGAATGTCAGATCCCTCAATCGGACAAGTAGGTTAGAAAATTTGAAAAGGGAAATGGACAGGTTAAAGTTAGATATAGTGGGAATTAGTGAAGTTCGGTGGCAGAAGGAACAAGACTTTTGGTCAGGTGAATACAGGGGTATACATACAAAATCAAATAGGAGTAATGCAGGAGTAGGTTGAATGATGAATAAAAAAATAGGAGTGCTGGTAAGCTACTACAAACAGCATAGGGAACGCATTATTCTGCCCAAGATAGACACGAGGCTCACTCCTACTACAGTAGTACAAGTAGCCAACTAGCTCTGCAGATGATGAAGAAATTGATTAAATGTATAATGAGATAAAACAAATTATTCAGGTAGTGAAGGGAGACGAAAATTCGAGAGTTGGAAAAGGGAGAGAAGGAAACATAGTAGGTGAAAATGGATTGGGGCTAAGAAATGAAAGAGGAAGCCGCCTGGTAGAGTTTTGCACAGTGCATAATTTAATCATAGCTAACACTTGGTTCAAGAATCATGAAAGAAGGTTGTACACATGGAAGAATCCTGGAGATACTAGAAGGTATCAGATAGATAATATAACGGTAATACAGAGATTGAGGAACCAGGTTTTAAATTGTAAGACATTTCCAGGGGCACATGTGGACTCTGGCCACAATCTATTGGTTATAAGCTGTAGATTAAAACTGAAGAAACTGCTAAAAGGTGGGGAATTTAAGGAGATGGGACCTGGATAAACTGACTAAACCAGAGGTTGTACAGAGTTTCAGGGAGAGCATAAGGGAGCAATTGACAGGAATGTGGAAAAGAAGTACAGTAGAAGATGAATGGGTAGCTCTGAGGGATGAAGTAGTGAAGGCAGCATAGGATCGAGTAGGTAAAAAGACGAGGGCTAGTATAAATCCTTGGGTAACAGAAGAAATATTGAATCTAATGGATGAAAGAAGAAAATATAAAAATATAGTAAATGAAGCAGGCGAAAAGGAATACAAACGTCTCAAAAACGAGATCGACATGAAGTGCAAAATGGCTAAGCAGGGGTGGCTAGAGGACAAATGTAAGGATTTGGAGGCTTATCTCTCTAGGGGTAAGATAGTTACCGCCTACAGGAAAATTAAAGAGACCTTTGGAGAGAAGAGAAACACTTCTATGAATATCAAGAGCTCAGATGGAAACCCAGTTCTAAACAAAGAATGGAAGGCAGAAAGGTGGAAGGAGTATATAGAGGGTTTATACATGGGCAATGTACTTGAGGGCAATATTATGGAAATGGAAGAGGATGTAGATGAAGACGAAATGGGAGATAAGATACTGCGTCAAGAGTTTGACAGAGCACTGAAAAACCTGGGTCGAAACAATTCCTTGGGAGTAGACAACATTCCTTTAGAACTACTGACAGCCTTGGGAGAGCCAGTCATGACAAAACTCTACCATCTGGTGAGCAAGATGTATGAGACAGGCGAAATACCCCCAGACTTCAAAAAAAAAAAAAATAATAATAATAATAATTCCAATCCCAAAGAAAGCAGGTGTTGACAGATGTGAAACTTACTGAACTATCAGTATAATAAGTCACGGCTGCAAAATACTAACACGAATTCTTTACAGACGAGTGGAGAAATTGGTAGAAGCCGACCTCGGGGAAGATCAGTTTGGATTCCGTAGAAATATTGGAACACGTGAGGCAATACTGATATTACGTCTTATCTTAGAAGAAAGATTAAGGAAAGGCAGACCTACACTTCTAGCATTTGTAGACTTAGAGAAAGCATTGTACAATGTTGACTGGAATACTCTCTTTCAAATTCTAAAGGTCGCAGGGGTAAAATACAGGCAGCGAAAGGTTATTTACAATTTGTACAGAAACCAGATGGTGGTTATAAGAGTAGAGGGGCACGAAAGGAAAGCAGTGGTTGGGATGGGAGTGAGACAGGTTTGTAGCCTCTCCCTGATGTTATTCAATCTGTATATGGAGCAAGCAGTAAAGGAAACAAAAGAAAAATTTGGAGTAGGTATTAAAATCCATGGAGAAGAAATAGAAACCTTGAGGTTCGCCGATGATATTGTAATTCAGTCAGGGACAGCAAAGGGCTTGGAAGAGCAGTTGAACGGAATGGATAGTGTCTTTAAAGGAGGATATAAGATGAAAATCAACAAAAGCGTGGACGTTAAATAGTTTAGACAAAAAGAGAATAGAAGCTTCTGAAATGTGGTGCTACAGAAGAATGCTGAAGGTTAGATGCGTAGATCACATAACTAATGAGGAGGTATTGAATAGAAATGGGGAGAAGGGAAATTTGTGGCACAACTTGATTAGAAGAAGGGATCGCTTGGTAGGACACATTCTGAGGCATCAAGGGATCACCAATTTCGTATTGGAGGGCAGCGAGGAGGGTAAAAATCGTAGAGGGAGACTAAGAGATGAATGCACTAAACAGAGGCAGAAGTATGTAGGTTGCAGTAGGTACTGGGATATGAAGAAGCTTGCACAGGAGAGAGTAGCATGGACAGCTGCATCAAACCAGTTTCTGGACTGAAAACCACAACAACAACATATCCCCGTTATGAAAATAAAACAAGTATGGACCCATAAAGACTAAGTGCCCATCTTCCGTATTTGAGTGGTTGTTCATGCACAGGAGTGCTGATGAGTACGCACAACCACGGTTCCATTCGAATATTTTTCAGCCCTTTAGCTCTCTGTGCAGCCATGAGTTCCATTAATTTATAATACGTTGTGCTCACCTACAATGTGTTTTTACACCTGATCAGGTTCATACCACACTACCTCCTAATTGAAGGAAAGCAGGAGATTGGAATGTAAAAAACTGTGCGGTAATATTAGGTCTGCACCAGGAAGGTTGTCTTAGTAAGATAATAGCAACAGAAGTTGGAGTAGCCCAATCTACAGTGGTGTTTACGTCGCAGTGGTTCCTCCAAACCTGGCGCCAACGCATTGTTCACGATCTGAATGACCCCGAGTAAAATAATAAAAGGAAGATCAGTTCATATTTATACAGATTAAAGCAAGGGAAATAGTGCAGTATTTGAAATTCGAGAGAAATTTTACAGTATCCGAGCAGCTCCTGTCCCTGTCTAGACACTGCAACACCGTCTTCAGGAACAATGATAACAGGCGCGCACTTCGGCCGAAAAACCTTTATCATCATCGTCATCATCATCATCATCATTTAAGACTGATTATGCCTTTCAGCGTTCAGTGTGGAGCATAGTCCCCCTTATAAAATTCACTTTTATTATTATTATTATTACTATTATTATTAAGTGCGATTATATCCGGTTGGATCACGCAGAGCTGCTTGATTCTTTTCCCTTTCTTTCCACAGTACTATTATTTTTTTTGCATGGTCTCTCCTCCTTTCCTCCGTCCATTTTGTTCCTGCTTTCTTTGGAGCTTCATTCCCTGACTGAACTTCCTATCTGTTAACATTCTGCTTGCATCTACATCTACATCTACATGACTACTCTGCAATTCACAATTATGTGCTTGGCAGAGGGTTCATCGAACCACAACCATACTATCTCTCTACTATTCCACTCCCGAACAGCGAGCGGGAAAAACGAACCCCTAAACCTTTCTGTTCGAGCTCTGATTTCTCTTATTTTATTTTGATGATCATTCCTACCTATGTAGGTTGGGCTCAACAAAATATTTTCGCATTCGGAAGAGAAAGTTGGTGACTGAAATTTCGTAAAAAGGTCTCGCCGTGACGAAAAACGTCTATGCTGTAATGACTTCCATCCCAACTCGTGTATCATATCTGCCACACTCTCTCCCCTGTAACGTGATAATACAAAACGAGCTACCCTTTTTTGCACCCTTTCGATGTCCTCCGTCAATACCACCTGGTAAGGATCCCACACCGCGCAGCAATATTCTAACAGAGGACGAACGAGTGTAGTGTAAGCTGTCTCTTTAGTGGAATTGTTGCATCTTCTAAGTGTCCTGCCAATGAAACGCAACCTTTGGCTCGCCTTCCCGACAATATTATCTATGTGGTCCTTCCAACTGAAGTTGTTCGTAATTTTAACACCCAGGTACTTAGTTGAATTGGCAGCCTTGAGAATTATACTATTTATCGAGTAATCGAATTCCAACGGATTTCTTTTGGAACCCATGTGGATCATCTCACACTTTTCGTTATTTAGCGTCAACTGCCACCTGACACACCATACAGCAATCTTTTCTAAATCGCTTTGCAACTGATACTGGTCTTCGGATGACCTTACTAGACGGCAAATTACAGAATCATCTGCGAACAATCTAAGAGAACTGCTCAGATTGTCACCCAGGACATTTATATAGATCAGTAACAGCAGAGGTCCCAGGACGCTTCCCTGGGGAACACCTGATATCACTTCAGTTTTACTCGATGATTTGCCGTCTATTACTACGAACTGCGACCTTCCTGACAGGAAATCACGAATCCAGTCGCACAACGGAGACGATACCCCATAGCTCCACAGCTTGATTAGAAGTCGCTTGTGAGGAACGGTGTCAAAAGCTTTCAGGAAATCTAGAAATACGGAATCAACTTGAGACCCCCGGTCGATAGCGGCCATTACTTCGTGCGAGTAAAGAGCTAGCTGCGTTGCACAAGAGCGATGTTTTCTGAAGCCATGCTGATTACATGTCAATAGATCGTTCCGTTCGAGGTGATTCATAATGTTTGAATACAGTATATGCTCCAAAACCCTACTGCAAACCGACGTCAATGATATAGGTCTGTAGTTAAATGGATTACTCCTACTACCCTTCTTGAACACTGGTGCGACCTGCGCAATTTTCCAATCTGTAGGTACAGATCTATTGGTGAGCGAGCGGTTGTATATGAGTGCTAAGTAGGGAGCTATAGTATCAGCGTAATCTGAAAGGAACCTAATCGGTATACAATCTGGACCTGAAGACATGCCCGTACCAAGCGGTTTGAGTTGCTTCGCAACCCCTAAGGTATCTACTTCTAAGAAACTCATGCTAGCAGATGTTCGTGTTTCAAATTCTGGAATTTTCCATTCGTCTTCCCTGGTGAAGGAATTTCTGAAAACTGCGTTCAATAACTCCGCTTTAGCGGCACAGTCGTCGATAACAGTACCATCGGCACTGCGCAGCGAAGGTATTGACTGCGTCTTGCCGCTTGTGTACTTTACATACGACCAGAATTTCTTCGGATTTTCTACCAAATTTCGAGACAATGTTTCGTTGTGGAACCTATTAAAGGCATCTCGCATCGAAGTACGTGCCAAATTTCGCGCGTCTGTAAATTTTAGCCCATCTTCGGGATTTCGCGTTCTTCTGAACTTCGCATGCTTTTTCCGTTGCCTCTGCAACAGCGTTCGGACCTTTTTTGTGTACCACGGGGGATCCGTTCCATCTCTTACCAATTTATGAGGTATGAATATCTCAATTGCTGTTGCTACTATATCTTTGAATTTGAGCCACACCTCGTCTATATTCGCATAGTCAGTTCGGAAGGAATGGAAATTGTCTTTTAGGAAGGCTTCTAGTGACACTTTATCCGCTTTTTTCAATAAAATTATTTTGCGTTTGTTTCTGATGGATTTGGAAGAAATGGAATTGAGCCTAGCTACAACGACCTTGTGATCACTAATTCCTGTATCAGTCATGATGCTCTCTATCAGCTCTGGATTGTTTGTGGCTAAGAGATCAAGTGTGTTTTCGCAACCATTTACAATTCGCGTGGGTTCGTGGACTAACTGCTCGAAATAATTTTCGGAGAAAGCATTTAGGACAATCTCGGAAGACATTTTCTGCCTACCACCGGTTTTGAACAAGTATTTTTGCCAACATACCGAGGGTAGGTTGAAGTCCCCACCAACTATAACCGTATGAGTGGGGTATTTATTTATTACGAGACTCAAACTTTCTCTGAACTGTTGCGCAACTGTATCATCGGAGTCTGGGGGTCGGTAGAAGGAGCCAATTATTAACTTAATTCGGCTGTTAAGTATAACCTCCACCCCTACCAATTCGCACGGAGTATCTACTTCGACTTCACTACAAGATAAACCACTACTGACAGACACAAACACTCCACCACCAATTCTGCCTAATCTATCTTTCCTGGACACCGTCTGAGACTTCGTAAAAATTTCTGCAGAACTTATTTTAGGCTTTAGCCAGCTTTCTGTACCTATAACGATATCAGCTTCTGTGCTTTCTATTGGCGCTTGAAGCTCAGGGACTTTTCCAGCGCAACTACAACAATTTACAACTATAATTCTGACTGTTCCTTGATCCAAGCACGTCCTGTAATTGCCAAGCACCCTTTGACATTGCAGCCCATACCGCACTTTCCCGAGGCCTTCTAACCTAAAAAACCGCCCAGTCCACGCCACACAGCCTCCGCTACCCGTGTAGCCGCCAGCTGAGTGTGGTGAACTCCTGACCTATTCAGCGGAACCCGAAACCCCACCACCCTATGGCGCAAGTCAAGGAATCTGCAGCCAATACGGTCGCAAAACCGTCTGAGCCTCTGATTCAGACCCTCCACCCGGCTCTGCAACAAAGGTCCTCAGTCGGTTCTGTCAACGATGCTGCAGATGGTGAGCTCTGCCTTCATCTCTTAAGCAAGACCGGCAGCCTTCACCCAATCAGATAGCCGCTGGAATCCAGAGAGAATTTCCTCAGATCCAAAGCGACACACGTCATTAGTGCAGACATGTGCCACCACCTGCAGCTGGCTGCACCCGGTGCTCTTCATGGCATCCGGAAGGACCCTTTCCACATCAGGAATGACTCCTCCCGGAATGCACACGGAGTGCACACTGGATTTCTTCCCCTCCTTAGCCGCCATATCCCTAAGGGGCCCCATTACGCGCCTAACATTGGAGCTCCCAACTACCAGTAAGCCCACCCTCTGCGATTGCCCGGACCTTGAAGGCTGAGAATGATCCTCTGAAACAGGACAGGCAGCTGCATCTGGCTCAGCCAGAGACAGTGCCTGAAACCTGTTTGTCAGACGCACCGGAGAGGCTTTCTGATCAGCCTCCGGGGACGCCTTTCGCTGCCTGCCACGCCTTGGAACGACCTCCCAATCAACCACAGGCGAGGGCTCAGCCCCACTGCGAGCAGCAACCGGGGCAACCACAGCGGCAGACCGATCTGGGGACAGACGGGACGAGGTTGACATCCCCGTGATACCCAAGTCCGGCTCCCCACAGTGGTGCTCATTGGCAACAGGCTCAAGCTGCGCGACCGAAGTCAGCGCCGATTGCAGCTGTAAGCGAAGAGATGCCAAGTCAGCCCTCATCCGAACACAGCAATCGCAGTCCCTGTCCATTCTAATCTATGTTGAACAACAGTTACTGAAACACGAGTCCGTGCCTAGATAACGCAAGCGAAACACGCAAAGAATGTATCAACTAACCTTTCAATCCAAAATACTTGAATAATTTATCTGAGCTTTTTGTAGGTCCCTTTTGACCCCTTGTATCCAGTCTGTAGTTTTAAGTCCATGTACTTAAGAATTTTGTGCATAAGTCTTGCTTTGGGAAGCCTACAGATATGCCCATAAAATTTTAATCTCCTTTTTGTAATGTCGGCTGCAAGGCTGGACAATTTCTTAGTTGTTTGACGAGATTGTAGTCTACAGCCGTCTTCTGTTTTGAAACTGTCTGGCAGATTAAAACTGTGTGCCAGACCGAGACTCGAACTCGGGGCCTTTGCCTTTCGCGGGCAAGTGCTCTACCAACTGAGCTACCCAAGCACGACTCACGCCCCTTCCTCACAGCTTTAATTCCGCCAGAACCTCGTCCCTACCTTCACAGTAGCTCTCCTGCGAATCTTGCAGAACTGGCACTCCCGGAAGAAAGGATATTGCGGAGACATGGCTTAGCCAGAGCCTGGGGGATGTTTCTAGAATTAAATTTTCACTCTATACCGGAGTCTGCCCTGATATGAAACTTCCCGGGAGATTTAAACTGTTTTCTTTGGCCCTAGTATCTTACTGATTTTTACTTTTTCCCTTTAATAAGTTTACTAGGTCACATATTGTGTTGACCGTCAGGCTTTCAGTGGCACACAGGACTTCAGGTTTTAAAACTGTATTATATTGCCCAATTTTAGTTAAATATCTTAACCATTTCGCGGCCGTGTCAGCAATTTATAAATATTAATTTTAATTTTTGTAACCAACAGCCTCAGTTGCACCGTTTACCTAGAATTTAAGTAGGTTTCAGTCGACATAATCCAACCTTCTTCAGAATAACAATAACCACCATTTGTCCATACTGGACATCGTCAAGTTAAAACTACAAATCCATAAATTATCGCCAGACTGTAAGACTTATCTGGAACTGCCTTGGCCCCACTACGCGATCGCGATGCGGCAGCCGCGAGTGCTGTACTGGAACAGATAGATAAACAGAAATTTGAAGTCAAGTAGTATGCGATGGATAAGAAGCAAAACATATGAGGTAGCAATTTTGGAAGCTGCCATCTTGGATACATTCTTTTGAAATGAAATGGGAAACCGAGCTTCTAGCGTACCTGACAGACAGGGAACAGCACGAGAAAAACAATGATGCTTTTCATTCGAGAATAACTATTGTCATTGCCTAATTATGCAGTATTTTTTTGCAGAATAAGGCAAATAACTGCGATGATACATAAATTCTACAGAATATTCTCGAAATGTTGTACAGCATGTCGTAATGTTGCCGTATTCCGCATAACCCACTCCTCAAGAGGTTAACCAACACGTGTACCGGGATCTGAGCACGAACGTCAGCGCCGGCCGCGGTGGCCGAGTGGTTCTAGGAGCTGCAGTCCGGAACCACGTGGCTTCCACGGTCGCCGGTTCGAATCCTTGCTGTCAAGACGATCTGAGCACGTTCGAATTACGTTATCGCCATAAGGTTTCAATTTACCTGTCCGGAAGGAACATCACTCATAACTTGAGAACGAATAAAACTGTACTCAAATGAAAAAACCCACTTCTTTTTTCGCGTAGCTGTCTGTTTTGTATGTCACATGATACACATTCCATTTCAAAATTACGAGATTGATTCGAGACGACGAGTTCCAAAACGGTAACCTTATTAACAACATTACTTCAGAGATTTTCCACATCTCATTATTCTTGACTTTTAATGACTGTGTATCTAGCTGTTTTTTGTTCTAGAGGTTAGTTCAACATCTGTTGACTACCCCGTATTTAAGCAAAAGTAATCATCTTTTGTGCTTTCTTTACAGCTTAACACCAACATGAGCATTAATATGAGTAACGATCTCTTCCTTCAGACCCCTAGATGGCGAAAACATAAGGTACAGACAATCTTGCATTCCTCTATGAAGATGTAAAATGTATTAATCGTATTCTGAAATAAATACCCTGTGGACACAAAAGTCGTGGAATAACGATATCCATTTATACAGATGACATTAGTATCGCGTACAAGAGGTATAAAAGAGCGGTGCTTAAGGAGGGGCTGTCATTTGTACTCAGGCGATTTATGTGAAATCGTTTCCCACCTGATTATGGCCGCTCGACAAAAATTAACAGACGTTGAACGCGTAATGGAAGTTGGAGCTAGATGCATGAGACAATCCATTTCGGAAATCATTAGGGAATTCTACATTTCGAGATTCACAGCGTCAAGAGTGAGCCGATAACACCAAATTGGAGTCATTACCTCTAACCAATGGCATCGCAGTGGCCGACGGCCTGCGCTGAAACAATTGAGGTGATGTTTTCCGTAGAGTTGTCAGGGCTAACATGCAAGCAACACTGTGTGAAATAACCGCAGAAATCAATGTGGGGCGTGCGACGAACGTATCCGTTAGGACAGTGTTGTAAAATCTGGTGTTATTGCGCTCTCACAGCGGCCGACCGAAGCGGGTCCCTGTGCTAACAGCATATTTGCTGGGCTGGGCTGGTGATCATACTGGTTAGACCCTAGATGACTAGAAAACCGTGGCCTGGTCAGATGAGACCGGGTTTCAGTTGGTAAGACCGGATGGTAGGGTTCGGGTGTGGCGCAGACCACACGAAGCCACGGGCCAGAGTTAAATGGATCACTGACTGGAAATGGCTATGATCGGCTACTTGTAGACCGTTTTCAGCTATTAAACGACTTCATGGTCCCAAACAACGACGGAACTTCTATGGATGACAATACGCCGTGTCATTGGGCTTCAACATTTCTAAATTTTTTTTGAAGAAAAATCTGGACAAAATGTGCGTAGGATCTGGCTACCCAGATCAACCGACATGAGTTCCATCGAAAATGTATGGGACATAATCGAAAGGTCAGTTAGTGAGCAAAACCCTGCGCCGGCAACACTTTCACAGTTATGGTTCAAATGGCTCTGAGCACTATGAGACTTAACTTCTGAGGTCATCAGTCCCCTAGAACTTAGAACTACTTAGACCCAACTAACCTAAGGACATCACACACAACCATGCTTGAGGCAGGATTCGAACCTGCGACCGTAGCGGTTGCGCGGTTCCAGAATGTAGCGCCTAGAACCCTTCGGTAACTCCTCACAATTATGGATAGTTACAGAGGCAGCATGGCTCAGTATCTCTGTAGAGGACTTCCAAAGAGTTGTTGAGTCTACGTTACATCGACTTGCTGCATTACGCTGGGCAAAATGAGGTACTACACGATTTAGATGTTGTACCATGACTTGTGTATGTAAATCAACTAAGTTATTTGATACTTCTTCACTGTACTCAGTGGTCATTGTCATCACCAATTTCCGTTTAAAGATCAAGCACCTCTATTTACGGTGTTTCAAAAAATCCTTTGGAAAAATTTGCGGACAAGTTTCTCATATAAACATGTCCCAAAATCTTTCATTAATAAAGGAAGTTCAAAATTTAGGAAGTGGAGCTCATGAATACATAAATGCATAATAAATGATCTATAGGTCCTCCTCTAGCTTCTAAACACCAATACATTAGCCGAATGTTGGTCTGTTACACTATTTTAAATGCTCCTTGACAGTTACCAGTGGTTTCGCCAGCTTCTACGGGAAGTCGATGTATAGTTTCTGCATCCGGATCGTCTGTTGCTTAGATCAATTGCTCCCCATGTCCTCAGAGGTAATAATCTAAAGGATTGAGGTCAGTCGAATGTGCGGACCATAGAACTGATCCTTCACCACCTATCCATATATCACGGTAGATTCGAGCCAGAGCAACCGACACCAAGAACATTAATCTTACACTGATGCCGATTTGAAGCCTGTACTGTAACACGAGAATTGCGATCGGCTCACATGTGTTGGTTGTGGAAATTTGTTATTCCCTCTCTTCCAAATGTTTCCTCGTCTGTAAACAAGAACTGAAGAGACAAGCACGGATTACCAGTACGTGCAACAAACCATCAGCCAAAGGTCCCCTGGGGTGGATGATCGGCAGGCATAATACACTGCCTTCACTGAAGATGATACAGATACAAGAGTATCTCGTGAAATTGCTACATGATGAACTTAGAGATATGCCACAAGTCAGATCCACTTGCCTTACGCTGACGCCTTGCTCTTCTTCGACAATTCGTAGGACGTACTCTTCCTGGTCAGGTGTACTATCAACATGTATCTTTTTCAATTAGTAGTCTGTGGTTGATTGCACCAATGGTCTAGTGGCGCCGTGGCTGAAAGCTCACGCAAGTGTCTTTTAATTGTGCCTGTCTGCAACTTAACGAGCCTTCTTTATATTAAGAAGCAGTCTGTCTTTTCCTATGTTGTAGAAACAAAAGTCACATGGGAACGAAATTAATCGGAATTACAAAGAAGCTAAGGTGAAATGGCTACATAAAAAATGTGAAGAACTCGAAACAGAAATTAATGACGAAGGACAGACTCTGCACATATAAAAGCCTGAACAACTTCTGATGAAATTAGAAACAAGGGTGTGTGTGTGTATGTGTATATGCATGAAACCGGGGACGTAGAAACG
Source organism: Schistocerca gregaria (assembly GCF_023897955.1). Lineage (NCBI taxonomy): Eukaryota > Metazoa > Arthropoda > Insecta > Orthoptera > Acrididae > Schistocerca > Schistocerca gregaria. The sequence continues at coordinate 96,578,765 of NC_064923.1, read as the reverse complement.
ACGGAGAGGCATCGACCCAACCGTAGCCCTTAGTGTTTCACAACCTCAAAACAGGCTGCAACAGTCCACCCACCCCACCGCCGCTCCACACCGAACCCAGGGCTATTGTACGGTTCGGCACCAGTGGACCCACCCTGGAACGTCTCATACCAGACGAGTGTAAACCCAAATGTTTGCTCGGTAGAGTAATTATGTTGTACGCGTATGTGGAGATTGTGTTTGCGCAGTAATCGCCGACATATTGTAACTGAGACGGAATAAGGGGAACCAGCCCGCATTCGCCGAGGCAGATGGAAAACCGCCTTAAAAACCATCCACAGGCTGGCCGGCACACCGGACATCGACACTAATCCGCTGGGTGGATTCGTGCCGGGGAACGGCACGCCTTCCCACTTTGACCGCGCAGCTAGCCGGGCGGGCAAAAACAAGGGTGACAACATTAACAGTGTAATAGATTTCCACGGTTAAATGCAGGGGAGAGAGCGGATAGACAGAAAGAATTCACTAAAGGCTCCTATGAGGGGAACTACTTGTCTGATGATGTAATAGAAGAAGAAAAAGGCAATATACACGAGATAGGGGATCCAGTATTAGAATCAGAAAAGAGCGCGGCAAGGTAAGATTATGGAAGTAGGAATAGATAACATTCCATCATAATTCCTAAAATCTTAGGTGGAAAGTGGCAACTAAACTATTATTCAGGCTGTTGTTTACGAGGTACAATATGACTTTCGGAAAAACATCATCCACACAATTCTGAAGATAGCAAGAAATGAGAATTATCGTACAGTCAGTTTAATAGTTCACGCACCCAAATTGGTAATTAAAGCAATATACAGAATACAGGAGAAGGAAATTGGGGATGTTGTGTCGGCAACTGTGGGAGTCAGCACCAACACAAAAACGAAGGAGAGAAGTTGCGATGGCCGGTGGCAGGAATCCAAAATGATCTCTGCATAACACTTGCAGATTAATAAAACACTTTAATTCTAAAAAGAAGAGAATCATTAATTAACTTGTTGTGCCTTCAATGGCCAAGTACACTAATGGCCATTAAAATTGCTACACCAAGAAGAAATGCAGATGATAAACAGATATTCATTGGACAAATACATTATACTAGAACTGACATGTGATTACATTTTCATGCAATGTGGGTGCATACGTCTTAACAAATCACTACCCAGGACAACAGAACAACCACCTCTCGCCGTAATAACACCCTTGATACGCCTCGGAATTGAGTCAATCAGAGCTTGGATGGCGTGTACACGTACAGCTGCCCAAGCAGCTTCAACACGATACCACAGTTCACCAAGAGTAATGACTGCAGTATTGTGACTATCCAGTTGCTCGGCCACCATTGACCAGACGTTTTCAGTTAGTGAGAGATCTGGCGGATGTCTCTGTATCCAGAAAGGCCCCTTCAGCACCTGCAACATGCGGTCGTGCATTATCCTGCTGAAATGTAGGGTTTCGCAGGGATGGAAATAAGGGTAGAGCCATGGGTCGTAACACATCTGAAATGTAACGTCCACTGTTCAAAGTGCCATCAATGCGAACAACAGGTGACCAAGACGTGTAGCCGGGTGATACGCCAGTACGGCGAGGACGAATACACGCTTCCAATGTGCGTCCACCGCGATGTCGCCAAACAGGGATGCGACCATCAGGATGCTGTAAACAGAACCTGGATTCATCCGAAAAAATGACGTTTTGCCATTCGTGCACCCAGGTTCGTCGTTGCGTACAGTACATCATCGCAGGAGCTCCTGTCTGCGATGCAGCGTCAAGGGTAACCGCAGACATGGTCTTCGAGATGGTAGTCCATGCTGCTGCAAAAGTCGTCGAACTAATCGTGAATATGGTTATTGTCTTGCAAATGTCCCAATCCGTTGACTTAGGAACCGAGACGTGGCTGCACGATCCGTTACAGCCATGCGGATAAGATGCCTGTCATCTCGACTGCTAGTGATACGAGGCCGTTGGAATCCAGCACGGCGTTCCGTATTACCCTCCTGAACCCACCCATTCCATATTCTGCTAACAGTTTTGGGATCTCGACCAACGCGAGCAGCAAAGCCATGATACGATAAACCGCAATCGCTACAATCCGACCTTTACCAAAGTCGGAAACGTGATGGTACGAATTTCTCCTCCTTACACGAGACATCACAACAACGTTTCACCAGGCAACGCAGGTGAACTGCTGTTTGTGTATGAGAAATCGGTTGGAAACATTCCGCATGTCAGCACGTTGTAGGTGTCGCCACCGCCACCAACCTTGTGTGAATGCTCTGCAAAGCTAGTCATTTGCATATCACAGCATCTTCTTCCTGTCAGTTAAATTTCGCGTCTGCAGCAGTTCATCTTCTTGGTGTAGCAATTTTAATGGCTGGTAGTGTATGTTGACAACGTATTACTACTCGCAGACCGCAAGCTAAGCGTCGTCTTCATAATGCTGAGTACCGGTGCTCTCAAAGTCTGCGACCGAACTAGGCGACCAGCGATGGGCGACTTGTTAAATCAGCGCTGACAGAGGGCGCTCAGCTACGTGTTGCTGGAGGTCTGGCGCTGCCTGCCCTTTCCATTGGGGCGTGGGTCAGCGCTTTCTTGTTGGCGTTTGGCTGCGCTGCCCTGGTCGGTGCACATTTGATGCATTATGACTGCACAGAGTATCTATTAGATAACGGTCAGTTTCGTTTTCGGAAAGGTAAAGGTACCAGAGAGGCAGTTCTGACGTTGCGGTTGATAATGGAAGCAAGATTCAAGAAAAATCAAGACACATTCATAGGATTTGTGGACCTGGAAAAGCGTTGGACAATACCTGATGGAGCAAGATCTTCGAATTTGTGAGAAAAATAGGGGTAAGCTATAGGCAAAGTCGAGTAATATACAATATCTACAAGAGTCAAGAGGGGACAACAACAGTGGAACTCCAAGAATGAAGTTGCGCGATTAAAAAAAGTAGTAAGACAGGGATGTAGTCCTTCACTCCTACAGTTTAATATTTCAGTCGACGAAGGAATGACGTAAATTAAAGACTGGTTCAAGAGTGGAATTAAAATTCAAGACTAATGGATATCAATGGTAAGATTCTCTGATGACATTAGTACACTCAGTGAAAGTGATGAAGAATTACAGGATTTGGCAATCTGAATATACAAACCAATGAGTGCAATATATGGTTTAGGATAAATCGAAAAAAATGCGAAAATAATGCGAAGTAACAGAAATGAGAGTAGGAAGAATATCAGGATTAGTGATCATGAAGTAGATGAAACTAAGGAATTCTAATACCTAGGCAGCAAAGTAACCTGGACGGGCGGCGAAAGAAGGACATAAAAAGCACACTAGCGCTAGCAAAAGGCAAGAGAAGTGTACTAATATCAGCCATAGGCCTTAATTTCAGAAATAAATTTCTGGGGATGTGGGTTTCGAGCACAGCATTGTATGGTAGTGAAACGTGGACTGTGGGGACTCAGGAACAGAATGGAATCGAAGCATTTGAGATGTGGGGCCACAGAAGAATATTGTAAATTAGGTATATAACGACAAGGTTCTGCGCAGAATCGGGGAGGACAGGAGTGCATGGAAATCACTGAATAGAAGAAGGGACAGGATGGTACTACAGATGTTATAACATCACGAAGTAGCTTCCATGATAATAGTGTAAGATGTGGAGGATAAAAACTGTAGAGGAAGATAGAAACTGGAATACATCCAGCAAATAATTGAGGACGTAGGTCGCAAGTGCTACTCTGAGATAAAGATGACTGCACAGGAGAGAAATTCGAGGTGGGCTTCATCCAACCAATCAGAAGGCTCATGGACCCACAAAAAAAAGTCTGTAGTGCTACGGACACCGTCTCTGCAAAACGACGACACACAGCACCAGAAGTTGGATGACTAGGCTGTCTTAGGTCTCCAAACTCCGTCCGATACCCTGGTGCAGTCTCGTGTCGATTACAATCTGCTGGGCGATGTATAAAAATCGTGCCACGTATGAACAGAGCACTTTCAGTTAACTCACTATCTGTGGTACATGTACACAATACACATGTTATAGAAAGACAGATGACGAACGTATGCAAATCTCCATCAGCAAACCACGTAGGATACAATGAGTCAAACGGATGCACCGATAAGTGAAGTGGTTGGGTTACACCTGGAACTCATTGAGCGTCAACTTTCATTAATAAACAAAGCGACCGATTTCCGGACGTATGTTTATTTGGACCATTTTCTTGTTTCCGTGTGAGGAACGTGTTCCAAAAGTTTCTAAATATGTTTTTGAAATGACCTGTATAAAACGGGCGTTTTAAGAGGAAGAAATAGTATGTCCTTAAATGTACAGAGCATTGGAAACGAATGTCTACACACTGTTAAGCAAACTATATCTAGAGTAATTCAGTTCACTACAAATCTCCAATAATCGCTAGTATTTAGTATGAGAAGCGTGTATATATTCCCAAAAGTAATGAATGCAAAGGAAAGATAGCTGAATATATTGTCCATCTTGCTCTATGTATCTATACCTTAAATTTTACGTGTCAGCAACAACTGTTTTCTGTAAATAAAGTCGCAGGTTATTACAGTCAGCAAAATTTGTGCCGCCACCAATCCATGCAAGTCGCGTACTCTTACAATATTCACCCAGGAGAGCTTCAACGTTTTGTCTGTTCCTAAGTGCCTGTAGCAGAATAGAAATGCCCTTCCTGCATAACTGATTGAGGCATAAGTACGGCATCTGGAAGTTCAGCAGTTGGGAATCTTCTTTTCCTGCGATATTCAACCAAAACAATTCTCTATCTGTCAGCCAACAGTCACAATTACAGAACTTTTTGGCACACCACCATATACACAGGTTGTCTCTTTGCACGCCTCGTTATGGCTGTCTATAATTCACAATAAATTGTCACATACTGTAAAATGTTCACATGCCGCAATAATAAAACGGGACCACATGCCATGATACAATTTATGTACACTGGTTCGTATTAATGGAACACAACCCATCACTTTTCGCAGATGCAGTCCAGACGCAAACAACATTTGGTCATGAGCACAGGCTAGCATCACTCGCGACACTTATAGAAATACTTCATTACCTCACGAGCGCATATTTCTACTTCCCAGTGAACTCCACACGCACATTACCACTTCAACAGTGATAATGATTAATCGTTCGCTGTCCGCCAGAAAAAGTACATCATTAATACATTTAAGTATTGTCTTTGCACTAATATTATCGTCAAACGTTATTTTGTTCAAGATTTAGAGACGTCAATATCCACAAAGTAAACTGAATAAATAATTTCAATTGTTATTTTTCAATTCAGTTGGTTCAGGTCGCATACGATCTGTTCTCCTTGAAGGTATGTCTACATCTACATTTATACTCCGCAAGCCACCCAACGGTGTGTGGCGGAGGGCACTTTACGTGCCACTGTCATTACCTCCCTTTTCTGTTCCAGTCGCGTATGGTTCGCGGGAAAAACGACTGTCTGAAAGCCTCCCTGCGCGCTCGAATCTCTCTAATTTTACATTCGTGATCTCCTCGGGGGGTATAAGTAGGAGGAAGCAATATATTCGAAACCTCATCCACAAACGCACCCTATCGAAACCTGGCGAGCAAGCTACAACGCGATGCAGAGCGCCTCTCTTGCAGAGTCTGCCACTTGAGTTTGCTAAACATCTCCGTAACGCTATCACGGTTACCAAATAACCCTGTAGCAAAACGCGCCGCTCTTCTTTGGATCTTCTCTATCTCGTCCAACCCGATCTGGTACGGATCCCACACTGATGAGCAATACTCAAGTATAGGTCGAACGAGTGTTTTGTAAGCCACCTCCTTTGTTGATGGACTAAATTTTCTAAGGACACTCCCAATGAATCTCATCCTGGCACCCGCGTTACCAACAATTAATTTTATATGATCATTCCACTTCAAATCGTTCCGCACGCATAATCCCAGATATTTTACAGGAATAACTGCTACCAGTGTTTGTTCCGCTATCATATAATCATACAATAAAGGCAATAAAGGATCCTTCTTTTTATGTATTCGCAATACATTACATTTGTCTATGTTAAAGGTAAGTTTCCACTCCCTGCACCAAGTGCCTATCCGCTGCAGATCTTCCTGCATTTCGCTACAATTTTATAATGCTGCAACTTCTCTGTATACTACAGCATCATCCTCGATAAGCCGAATGGAACTTCCGACACTGTCTACTATGTCATTTATATATATATATATTGTGAAAAGCAATGGTCCCATAACACTCCCCTGTGGCACGCCAGAGGTTACTTTGTCTGTAGACGTCTTACCATTGATAACAACACGCTGTGTTCTGTTTGCTAAAAACTCTTCAATCCAGCCACACAGCTGGTCTGATATTCCGTAGGTTCTTACTTTGTTTATCAGGCGACAGTGCGGAACTGTATCGAACGCCTTCCGGAAGTCAAGGAAGGGTCTCATGAACAAATAAAGCGAGTTGCGTCTCACACGATCGCTCTTTCCGGTATCCATGTTGATTCCGACAGAGTAGATTCTGGGTTTCCAAAAACGACATGAAACGCGAGCAAAAAACATGTTCTAAAATTCTACGACAGATCGACGTCAGGGATATAGGTCTATAGTTTTGCGCATCTGCTCGACGACCCATCTTGAAGACTGGGACTAGCTGTGCAGTTTTCCATTCATTTGGAACCTTCCGTTCCTCAAGAGACTTGCGGTACAAGGCTATTAGAAGGGGGGCAAGTTCTTTCGCGTACTCTATGTAGAATCGAAATAGTATCCCGTCAGGTCCAGTGGACTTTCCTCTGTTGAGTGATTCCAGTTGCTTTTCTGTTTCTTGGACACTTATTTCGATGTCAACCATTTTTTCGTTTGTGCGAGGATTTAGAGAAGGAACTACAGTGCGGTCTTCCTCTGTGAAACAGCTTTGGAAAGAGGAGTTTAGTATTTCAGCTTTACGCGTGTCATCTTCTGTTTCAATGCCATCATCATCCCGGAGTGTCTGGATATGCTGTTTCGAGCCACTTACTGATTTAACGTAAGACCAGAACTTCCTAGGATTTTCTGTCAAGTCGGTACATAGAATTTTGCTTTCCAATTTCCTGAACGCTTCACGCATAGCCCACCTTACGCTAACTTTGACATCGTTGGCTTCTGTTTGTCTGAGAGGTTTTGGCTGCATTTAAACTTGGAGTGAAGCTCTCTTTGCTTTCGCAGTAGTTTCCTAACTTTGTTGTTGAACCACGACTGGTTTTTCCCATCCCTCACAGTTTTACTCGGCACGTACCTGTCTAAACCGCATTTTACGATTGCCTTAAACTTGTTCCATAAACACTCATCATTGTCAGTGTCGGAACAGAAATTTTCGTTTTGATCTGTTAGGTAGTCTGAAATCTGCCTTCTATTACTCTTGCTAAACAGATAAACCTTCCTCCCTTTTTTTATATTCCTATTAACTTCCATATTCAGGAATGCTGCAACGGACGTATGATCACTGATTCCCTGTTCTGCCCTTACAAATTCGAAAAGTTCTGGTCTGTTTGTTATCAGTAGGTCCAAGATGTTATCTCCACGAGTCGGTTCTCTGTTTAATCGCTCGAGATAATTTTCGGATAGTGCACTCAGTACAATGTCAGTCGATGCTCTGTCCCTACCACCCGTCCTATACAGCTGAGTGTCCCAGTCTATATGTGGTAAATTGAAATCTCCACCTAAGACTATAACACGCTGAGAAAATTTATGTGAAATTTATTCCAAATTCTCTCTCAGTTGTATGAACGGAAGATGGCACTATCAACCTATAGCAACATATTACTTTTGAGATATTTCTACGTATAGTCCATACATGTAGTCATGTATTTTCTTAGCTTCAGTACCACTGCATTTCGGACATGACATAAGGGGACACGGTTAATGCAAATTGCGCTGCTCTCAGGTCCATATTACTTGCCTATATTATGAATAACAACATTTTCCGTTGACTGAGCAATCATTTGTTCAAAAACTGTCGTTCTTAGTTCTCCGCAGGAAAACGATGACTTCTAAAACCGTCTTTTAATCATGCAAACGGACAAAATGAGGAGGAAGTCTAGGATGGGTGTACACGCACCACGACACCCACGTAGTACTGCTGTTAACTGCCTCATAAAGCCTGGGGGTAAATACCCTCTTAACAATTGTTTTTTCGGCTTGGGATAGGAGAACAATCTTCCTTCATTAGATTTCTCCTTTGATATTAAAAAGTCCAATATCATTTCAATGACAAATGTAATTGGTCCTCTAAGCCATTAAGAATCAATGGCGCATGTCAGTGATCTAAAATGCAATCAGAGAGCAAAATAGACTTCACTGTATAGATTCAAGACGAACTACGAAGATTCAATATGGACAGCAATTGAAAAATGTAGCTATATCTTAACTAAAGTTCAGTCTTGATCACAACACTTATATCTCAATAACACAGGTGACCGGTTTCGGTCAAATTTATATAACCATCTTCAGACCCATGGCTTCGTTGGACGATGGTAGGCGGAGCTCACCTCAGCTGCTACGAAGTCAACTGATGAGAGCTCCACCTACCATCCTTCAAGGAAGCCAGGGGTCTGAAGATGGTTATATAAATATAACCGAAAACGGTCACATATGTTATTGAGACATACGTGTTGTGATCAGGACTGAACTTAAAATATAATAATCTATTGATCACTGTATTCCAAAAATGTTTACCAAAATCGTAAAAATATAGCTGTTTGACGTGTACACAGAAAAATTATTTAAGGTTGCTTTATTTGTGTGTCAGAAATTAACGCCAGTTCCCATAACAAAACTAAAGACATTTCAAAGTGTTTTAAAAAATATACATTTTGTTTTTCGAAATTCTCATTGTTGCAACCTAGCAATAATTCCATGTTATTACCTTTTTTTACATACTGTTCACGTTACACGTTGCCCATATTGAGCAGTGAACGTTCTGGGACATGTGTTACTTTACGGTTCCAGTGTCCTTTTGTTGTTCGAAAGTGGTTTCAGTTGTGTGCAAAGTATAAGACATGCCGGGGTATAGCACACAGAGGGATTTATTTTGATCTGAAAAGCTAGAAAGGTGTTGTTGTCGAACTTTAAACTCTGCAATAAGAATTTTTGAATTAGGACTGAAATATAAGAATATTGATGGTCAGGAGCCAAAGAGTGTTTCTTGACTAATCGTTGACAGAAAGGCTAGCAGGAAGAGAATCAGCAGCCTCTATACATCGTGTATTTGAGGAATGCGACAACAGATGAGCAGCAGCGACTTCAGTAGAAAATCTGTAACTCTAGTCAGTGCGGCAGTGAAACCGACGCTTGAATGAGACTTGTTAAAGAGTAAAGGAAATATTCGAAATACAATAGTATATTTGAACTTTACGGGAAAGGGACGTACTTTCCACTCCTGCGACCGTGACTGTTGTCACAGAAGTTCACTTTATTCTCTTATAGTTTTACTGCTAGTGTTACTGCTTTCATCCAAAAGTCGTCGGGTTAGTGCGAGAACATTAAAACTGGGTGAGCTATAAACATCACAGAAACAAACCTAGAAATTGCAGCAAGGTCACTGAAATTATCATTCTATTAGAAAACTTTGGTATGCAAATTTAATTATAATTTATTAATGCGACATTATCAAGATTAACGACAGTTTGCTTTCGGTATGTTCTGGTTATCTCTTTGTTCGCGATGGTACCTAGCGACCGTTACCACTTAACTAATATCTCATAGCAACGCTTTCAGTATTTCCAAGACCACTCGTAATCATCAGAGGTGTCAAATTTTTACGTTAGTAGTTTTCCAGAGTAAAAAAGGCGACAATGAATCTTTTTGTTTATTGCAGAAATAATATATAGTCAAATACCAAACTAGCCGGATGTTATGTTTAAACTGTTGTCACTTCCGGATTAACACTAACTAGAGCTTAAAATATTACGAAACTTTCACTTCAGAATCCAAAGCAATTTTCAGCGATCCTCCAGAGTGAGAGTCTGGAAGTGAAAACATTTTCTTTCTTTGGAATAATTATTGTTGCTTGAGCATAGTTTCGTCAGACCAATTAACGATATTTTTGTTTCCTATAGTTACTCCCCCATGCTTCAAAGGAAAGTGAAGCTGTTAATATTTAATTATCTTACCAGTTTTCTTTTTTTTTTTTTTTTTTGGTAAGCCTCTGTCGCAATCTTTCCTATACGAATCAACGTCTAGACTTGCAGATATTCAGTTATCATCCCTAAAAGCATGTAAATCGTTGTCTCTGCTGTTATCGGAGATGGATACGAGGTAGCTCTCTTAAACTACTTTCACACTTTTATTGACAGAACGAGTGAATGCAGCGGCTCCGGTCGGTTTTGTGGCGACTGGTGGATATTCTGGGTGAATTGAAGCACCAGCTCTCAGAGAGGCCGCAGTTACTGAGCTCGGCTTGCTTCGAAGAGGCGGGAAGGCAGCGTCCTACCCGATTTCCAAGTAAACCTAAAAGTTTTTGTCATACAGTGCTGAAATTCAGTACACATATACACAATTTTCTTTAATAAATTGGCAATTGCAAAAATAAGGTGTGCTATTTGAAGACGTTTATAAAAATGGTAAAAGTTTTACACTGAAACTTTCCAAAACAAGTGTTCTGTTGTTTAAGAATGGATTTTTCGAAAATCCATCCCTATGGGAGTGAAATATGGGGTGAAAGACTGTTTATAAACATCTCTCCCTTGTTTTTGAAAATGAATCATTATTAAAGAACTGATGAGGCATTTTTAAAGCTATAACTATGACAACCGGTGTTTCACTTCTTGGTTGGAAATAAAAAATAAGGGGTTTCAATGTTTTTGGAAATTCGACGCCTAAGGGGTTAAATAGATAATCAAAGATTTTGAGAAAAAATTCTGTTACATCAAAAAAATTTTAAAGCTAAATGTATGAAAATTGGTATTTCACCTCGGTTAAATGTAAGGAAATACGTGTTAGAGGGTGGAAATTTCTATGAAAATATCACCACAAAAACGCAAAAGCCATCATTAACCAACACCTTTGGCTCCAGCTATCAGAGGCGCTTTTAGGTCATACGTTCATTTGGGAATACCATGATTGTATGGCTTTAATTAGCGGGAAAAGCTTAGAGGATGTTACTATTTGTGAAAAACTTGAAAACTCAATTAAAGAAAAAAAAATTATCTGTCCAGACCATAGAGGCCGCAGGACCGAAAAAGCGGGTGCTAAGCTAGTGGTCACATAAACTGAAAGTCTACAAACATCAGGATTACCTTCTCATGTATATCAATTTGTAGCATTTACACTGCCAGACAAAAAGAGAAAGAGAGAATCATCCAGAAGGAGAGGATGAAACGAAACGAAACTTCACAGTTTCCGATGGTATATGATGCTATTTCAGTGATTACAAGATCGACACAAACTTATAGAGAACTTGCCAGTTTGAGGTCATTCATCACTATTACGATGTATCCCCTCTGACCTGGAGTCACGCACTGATCCGGCTGAGAAGGGTATCATAACGCCGTCCTACCCTCTGCTGAGACGAGCTGGCCACCAGCTGTTGTAATTGGGCCTCGGTAGCCAGGATACCGACCGTGGAGGCGTCCCAGCTGGTCTCACGTGCTTCCTATCATGGACAGATCCGGGGATCTTACTGGCAAGAGCAGTACCTTCAAATCAGGCAGACATGTTCCAAGTCGGCGAGCAGTGTCCTGTTTAAAAATTGTACCCCGAGAGAGTCGCCTGAAAATTAAAACGTCAGGAAACAGGATGTCCCTGATGTTCTGTTGTCCCGTCAGAATTCCCTTGGTCACTACCAGCTCTGTTTCTCCACACCAAGACGCAAGTAGTAACACCGCTGTGTCTGTCCAAAACATTGGAAGAATGGAGCCTCTCCCAGGGTCACCGCTACGCCTGTCAACGACGACTGTCTGGTCTAGGTTCACAATGCGATGGCGTTCATCGGCAGCCAACGCTTCCCACTCCCGGTCGTAATAACACTCGAGACGCAGCCGTTTGTTCTGCGGTGTTGACGGTCGCCTACGCACGGCACAGTAATACCCCGGTGCGGCTACTACTCCTCTCCGACCAGTGGTGCGTCACAACACAGAATCTTGTAGGCCGTCCTTTAAGCGTGATTTTTTCCGCCTTATACACTCCTGGTAATTGAAATAAGAACACCGTGAATTCATTGTCCCAGGAAGGGGAAACTTCATTGACACATTCCTGGGATCAGATACATCACATGATCACACTGACAGAACCACAGGCACATAGACACAGGCAACAGAGCATGCACAATGTCGGCACTAGTACAGTGTATATCCACCTTTCGCAGCAATGCAGGCTGCTATTCTCCCATGGAGACGATCGTAGAGATGCTGGATGTAGTCCTGTGGAACGGCTTGCCATGCCACTTCCACCTGGCGCCTCAGTTTGACCAGCGTTCGTGCTGGACGTGCAGACCGCGTGAGACGACGCTTCATCCAGTCCCAAGCATGGTCAATGGGGGACCGATACGGTGATCTGGCTGGGCAGGGTAGTTGACTTACAGCTTCTAGAGCACGTTGGGTGGCACGGGATACATGCGGACGTGCATTGTCCTGTTGGAACAGCAAGTTCCCTTGCCGGTCTAGGAATGGTAGAACGATGGGTTCGATGACGGTTTGGATGTACCGTGCACTATTCAGTGTCCCCTCGACGATCACCAGAGGTGTACGGCCAGTGTAGGAGATCGCTCCCCACACCATGATGCCGGGTGTTGGCCCTGTGTGCCTCGGTGGTATGCAGTCCTGATTGTGGCGCTCACCTGCACGGCGCCAAACAAGCATACGACCATCATTGGCACCAACGCAGAAGCGACTCTCATCGTTGAAGACGACACGTCTCCATTCGTCCATCCATTCACACCCGTCGCGACACCACTGGAGGCGGGCTGCACGATGTCGGGGCGTGAGCGGAAGACGGTCTAACGGTTTGCGGGACAGTAGCCCAGCTTCATGGAGACGGTTGTGAATGGTCCTCGCCGATACCCCAGGAGCAACAGTGTCCCTAATTTGCTGGAAATTGGCGGTGCGGTCCCCTACGGCACTGCGTAGGATCCTACGGTCTTGGCGTGCATCCGTGCGTCGTTGCGGTCCGGTCCCAGGTCGACGGGCACGTGCACCTTCCGCCGACCACTGGCGACAACATCGATGTACTGTGGAGACCTCACGCCCCACGTGTCGAGCAATTCGGTGGTACGTCCACCCGGCCTCCCGCATGCCCACTATACGCCCTCGCTCTAAGTCCGGCAACTGCACATACGGTTCACGTCCACGCTGTCGCGGCATGCTACCAGTGTTAAAGACTGCGATGGAGCTCCGTATGCCACGGCAAACTGGCTGACACTGACGGCGGCGGTGCACAAATGCTGCGCAGCTAGCGCCATTCGACGGCCAACACCGCGGTTCCTGGTGTGTCCGCTGTGCCGTGCGTGTGCTCATTGCTTGTACAGCCCTCTCGCAGTGTCCGGAGCAAGTATGGTGGGTCTGACACACCGGTGTCAATGTGTTCTTTTTTCCATTTCCAGGAGTATATAAACTCTAGGACTTGATAGATCAAAGCATACGGAACAAAAAAGGTCTAATGAACATATGTCCGGAAATTTGTGGTTTCAACGCTAGAGACCATTTCTTCAGTCATACATTGTTTCAGAGACTGAGGTCTAATAGGCGCTGGACGTACGTGTTGAAAACCGTTCTCGTGTGCCTCAACGCATGCGTGTGTGCGCTGTAGCCAGGTTGCATCCGAACATTGTCAAAGGTAGCACGAATACGCTGCTCCATTGTCTTCACATCTGGAATGGACTCTGCATACACGATAGTCTTTGAGACGGCCCCATAAGCACAAACTGCACGCGTTGGGTTCGGAAAACGAGCAGGACATTCAGCTGAGCCCACTGTCCGATCCACCGACCAGGGAAGAAGCGATTGAGATATGTGTCTGGACGTTAACGCCGAAGGGTGCTGGAGCACCATCATGTAACCCTTCGAATCGCCAATGGCGCTTTCTCCAGTAGGGCAGACAAAGCTACCCGCAAGAAGAGCCGATAGTTCCTGCCTGTTACGTGACGTGGAAGGAAGACCGGTCCCTAAACATGGTAGCCAATTATTCCTACCCACACATTCCATCTGCCTTGAGTTGGGTTGTCTGGGGGAAGAGACCAAACTGCAAGGTCATAGGTTTCATCGGATGAGGAAAGGACGGGGTAGGAAGTCGGCTGTGCCTTTCCAAAGGAACCATCCCGGTATTTGCCTGGAGCGAATTAGGGAAATGACGGAAAACCTAAATCAGGATGGCCGAACGCGGGATTGAACCGTTGTCTGAACTGGTGCTAATGATTCGCTGTCACTATACTTGGTGGTTCGGCATACTGTCCCACAGATGACTGTTATGAAAATTCAAAGTACCACTGCGGGTAAAGGCGGCCTAATCTGTGAATAGGAAGAGTGACACAAATCCCGGAATCGTGGTTGCCTTGTGAAGAAACTAGTGACACAACTGCTCCCGATGTGGAAAGACTGTCAGTAGTAAACCCTGCACACACTGTAAGTGATAAGGGTAGTAGCAGTTGGTTCGGCCGTTATGGCCGAGCGGTTCTAGAGGCTTCAGTCTGGAACCGCGCTGTTGCTACGGTCGCAGGTTCGAATCCTGCCTCTGCCATGGATGTATGTGCTGTCCTTAGGTTAGGTAGGTTTAAGTAGTTCTAAATCTAGAGGACTGGTGACCTCAAATGTTAAGTCCCATAGTGCTCAGAGCCATTTGAACCATCTGAAGTTATCATGGAGAGTGTTCCGCACGCTCGTCTAGCGGTGGACCAACTACCTGGCACTGCCACGATGGTCGTCTTCCACAGGTTTAATCACATTTCCCACCAAGTGTGGTGTCAGAACATTTCGTGTAAGTCCTCCATGATTTTCTGCTTGCCAAAACGGGGAAACACTATTGGAAACATTGAATGCTGTGGTTTGTGTCAGCGGGAGTGGGTCTCCTGATACAATCTTGCTGCCCGCCGCCCGTTGCCAATTGCCTCTCCGTAAGTAAACACTATGTCGGCAAGCTCTCGATTCGAATACGGAAGCATTGTGAACTACGCGCTGTCACATCCATTACAAGGAGAGTCAGCAAGAGAAATAAATCGGATACAACGCTACCAGGTTCTATGGCATGGCAGGAGTGCGCGCTAGCGCATGACGTATGAGCAACAGTACCACCCTCTATGAGAAAACCATGCATACTGTAACTGTGGCTACATTGTACGGTGCGTATTAGACCTCAGTCTCTGTAACAAAGTATGATTGAGTAAAACGTGCGTGGCACGGAAGCCACGCATTTCCGCTCAAAAAATTTATTAGACCTTTTTTGTCCCGTATCCTCTCATCAGTCAACCTCTAGAGTTTTTACACGGTAGAAAAAATCACCCTGTATAGGTTCTCGGGTCGCAAGCATAGATATGCAGGTTCTGTGATGTGCTTGATGCACAGGACGACGATCTTCCCTTATGGTGGTCGGACGTGATCGACCGAACCCGTGACGACGAATATGACGGCCCTTACGTTCCCACATAGTCCAACACTGGATCGCTGCTATGTCCTAATGCCTCAAAAGTCTGGAAATTGATGGATTCGACATGCCAGCCAAGTGGAGGTCCAGAATGAATACACTTCCAAATTCTGTCAGATGCTGATAACGCTGTCTCATACGAGCACGCAGCATCTCCGTATCCTTCACGGTGATCACTCAACATCTGACACCATTCAAGTCCTTACGTCCCCCCACAAGGCTTGGTAACAACACTACGCACTAACAACACTAATGCGTCCTGGTGGTCATTCTACATTAACTTCCACGTTGTTTCGCATCATAAACATTATCGTTAGTGTAAAGCACTCCAAAGAGAATTACCTTTCACGTACAAGAAACAGTGTTGGGGTTACCATAGTCACCGTGATTCTATCAAACACAACAAAAGACTTGACTTGGAAGAAAAGCTGAACGTAATCTGTAGTACTTTGAAACGTTTTTGTAAGATTTGTATCAATAAAAGTATAACAGGTTTAATGGAATGGACTTGAATTAAAACAGATGACACAGAGAGAACTACATCATGAATTTAGAGACTAACACTAGTAGAAGAGGTTAGCAGAAAAAAACGGCCACGCCCTGTGTAGAGACGATGTTGCTGTGATTTTCATCCCGGAGACTGGTTTGCTGCAGCTGTCCACGCTATCCTACCCTGTTCATCTTTGAATAACTACTTTAACCTACAGCCTTCTGAATATGCTTACTGTATTCATCGTTTTGTCTCCCTTAACGATTCTTACCGTCCACACTTCCCTCTAGTGCTAAACTTGTGATACCTTGATCTATCAGAATGCGTCCTGCCAACCGATCCCTTCTTCTGGTCAAGTTACGCCACAATTTTTTTCTCCCCTATTCTATTCAGCACCTCATCGTTAGCTACGTGATCTACCCATCAAGTCTTCAGCATTCTTCTGTAGCACCACATTCCAGAAGCTTCTGTTCTCTTCTTGCCCAAACTGTTTATTGCCCATCTTTCACTTCCATTCATGGCTGCACTCGAAATAAATACTTTCAAGAAAGACTTTTTAAAACTTAAATCTATATTTGATGCAGCCAAATTTCTCTTCTTCAGAACCGCTTTTCTAGCCATTGCCAGTCTACTTTTTATATTCTCTCAACTTCAGCCATCATAAATTATTTTGCTGCTCAAATAAAAAAAAATAATTCATCTGCTTCTTCAAGTGACTCGTTTCCTAATCTAATTCCAGCACTATCATCTGATTTCCATTTTAACCCTGTTTTGCTTTTGTTGATGTTTATCTTACTTCTTCATTCAAGATACTGTACATTACGTTCAACTGCTCTTCGAAGTCCTTTGCTGTCTCTGACAGAATTACAATGTCATCGGCAAACCTCAAAGTTTTTGTTTCTTTTCCCTGGACTTTAATTCTAACTCCAAATTTTTCTTTTGTTTCCTTTGCTGATTGCTCAGTACACAGTTTAAATTACATTAGGGATAGGCTACAGCCCTGTCTCACACCTTTCTCAACCACTGTTTCCCTTTCGTGCTCCTCGACTCTAAGAGCTATCATCTGGTTTGACATGGAATAGATGCTTAAGATCTAGGCAGTCGCTTTTGGATGTGTTTCTATGTAGTATAGCTCTGTATTTAAATGAAAATCAGTTTAGGCATGAGGAGAGTAGAATCTTTTAAAATCTGATTATATAGAGGAATGTTGCAAACTTGATGAGTAGATCGAGTAACTAACGAGGAGGTCCCGAATAGAATATGGGAGGAGGGAAATTTGTGGCACAATCTAAGTAAAGGAATCGCTTAATAGGACACATCGTGAACAGTGAAGGAATCATCGGGTGGGGAACGCAGTGGAAAACGCAGAAGTAGACCTAAGGATGAGTATAGTGAACAGGTTGAAATGGATACACGTTGCAGTAGTTATTTGAAGATTAAGGGGCTTGCACAGAATAGCTCCATGAAACAGTCATCGAAAGAAAGCCAGCAACAAGAACTCCTATGATACGGAAAGAAAACTGTGGCAATGAGAGTGACGTCCCACAGTATTTGTAGAACATCACGGCGCTAGGATATCCTTAAAAAGACTTAGCGTCAGATAGATTAATGAAATTTGTATATACATAGATAATGCTCTTTCTTATATCGTTTATTCTCATTTTTCCCATCAGCATTTGGTTACATGCCAATCTTCAGCTGTCGTGCGGAAAATACATTAAGACAAAATACTACGCCGACAAAAAATCATATCGCCAAAAAATATTTAGAGAGCACATTTCTCTTGGTAATATATGTGATTGTCGTAGGTTAATGTAAGCACGAGATAAGCTATTGAAAATGCGAAATGCTGGTACATTAATGCCAAAATGTTGAATGCAAGCGTGCAAAAGTGCATGAATTTGTTGTACAAGCGCTGGATGACAGTTTGTTGGACGGAATTCCATGCCTGTTGCACTCCATCAGTCAATATAGGGACGGTTAAAGCTGGTTGAAGATGATGCTGGAGTTATCGTCCGATGATGTCTCATGTGTGTTCAATTGGAGACAGATCTGGTGATCGAGCGGACCAAGCCAACATGTCGACACTGTAGAGAATGTTGAGCTACAACAGCGGCATGTGGGTGAGCTTTATCCTGTCGAAAAGCAGCCCTTGGAATTCCTCGTCATAAATGGCAGCCCAAAATGTCAAATCACCAAATTTTTGTAGAAATTTGCAATCAGAGTGGGTGGAATAACCACGAGAGCGGTTGTGATGTCGTATGATAACGCACTACAGACCATAACTCCAGGTGTAGCTCCATTGTGACTAGTACGCAGATAGGTTAGCTGCAGGCCTTCAACTAACCTCCTTCTAACCAACACACGCTTATCACTGGCAGATTGGCAGGAACAACGTTCATCAGAAAACACAACAGACCTACACCCTTCCTTGAATGAGCTCTCGCTTGGCATCACTGAAGTCGCAAATGGCGGTGGTTTGCGGTCAGTGGAGCGCACGCTAGAGGGCAAATGGCTCTGAGCTGTCCTTGAAGTAATCGAAATGGAACAGTTCGATGTGTCACTGCGGTGCCAATTGCTGCTCAAATTGCTACTGCAGATGTAGTGTGATGTGTCAGGGTTTTACGTAGAAGCAATGGTCATTCATCTCGGCAGTGCCACCTGGCCGTCCGGAGCACGTCTTCCCGCTGGCATACATTGTCGTGACCAATGTTGCCAGCAATCGTGTACAGTGGCTACATACCTGCCCTTTCTTTCAGCAATATCGCAGAGGAACATACAGCTTCTCGTGGTCTTATTTCACGCCCTCGTTCAAAGTTATCGAGGCGTTCATAACGGCGCCTTTGTCACCATAAAGGCATTCTTGACTTACATCAATTCACCATGTCCAATCTCAGAGGTAATTAACGTTCACGTGTATTTAAAGCACACCTGATTTGCATCCTTATAGAGGCGCAACAAGTGCCATTTATATTCCCGAGGAGCGAAATATGAATAGAAATCATCGTTCAGATGTGGAAACACAACTACCAACTTTCGCTGGTGCTGTGACTTTTTTTTTATCATTGTGCCCACACAGAACTTCCGTAGAATTTTTGGAATAACTTTTAATTGATTTTAGCACGTCATCGTGTCGCATATAAGGCAACACGCTTTACATTACGAACGATGTATTTTGGTGGTAAATATATCGATGTTACAGGTACGTATTACCTGTATTTTTGGAAAATGTCGGTATTGTTTCCTGCGGATACCATATAGGAGACAAGTATTAAATAAAATCTTAATACCCCCCATTAAAAACAATTCTAGAAACCGCATTCAGGTCACAGAACACAATAAGAGAACACACATTTACTATTCGCTACAATAACACACAATATTTTCTTGATATAGAATTTATAAACTAAAATGCAACGACTGTAAAAAAAAGCCTGTAGCGGTCAAACAGTCAGAAATATTAAAACGGGTGTCCCTGAATACATGAATAATAGCGAAAATAATCCGTGAGCGGTAAGCACAAATCACAAAGAATAAATTCATGACGACACAGACACATAATAGTGCTCATCGATTTTACTCACAGTTAATAAACGCGTATATCACAGAATCTTCGAAGAAATAAAGATCTTAACCTGCATGAAAAAAATACTAAAAATATCTAAAATATAGAAATAGACCAAAGAAAAAGAGTTGTATCGAAATTTTCATAAATTTCCTCCTATGTAAAGATCGAGCTGAGTGATGAATGACCTCATAAAGTACAGCTGAATTTTCCAAAAATTGTATTTTGTACAGTTTATTTTTATGCTAGTTATGCTCCACATGTTTCATTATGAATAATCGAAACAACTAAATAAATTCAATAAAACAAATTTGCACATATCCTAATTCAAAGAAAACAATCACATTGCGAATAACACAGAAAATACGAACAAATACATCGATGGTAATACACTGAAGCGCCAAAGAAACTGGTGTAGGTACACGTATTCAAATACAGAGATATGTAAACAGGCAGAATACGACGCTGGGGTCGGCAACGCCTATTCAAGACAACAAGTGTCTGGCACAGTGGTTACGTCGGTTACTGTTGCTACAATGGCAGATTATCAAGATTTAAGTAAGCGTTGGGACATAGCTTCTGCGAGGTAGCGATGAAGTGGGGATTCCCTCGTAGGACCATTTCACGAGTGAACTGTGAATATCAGGACTCCAGTAAAACATCAAATCTCCGATATCGCTGTGGCCGGAAAAAGATCCTGCAAGAACAGGACCAATGAGGAATGAATAGAATTTTCCAATGACTGATGTGCAACCGTTCCGCAAATTTCTGCAGATTTCAATCCTGGGATATCAACAAGAGTCAGCGTGTGAACCATTCTACGAAACATAATCGATATGGGCTTTCGGAGCCAAAGCCCACTCGTGTACCATTGATGACTCCGCGCCACAAAGCTTTACGTCTTGCTTGGGCCCGTCAACAATGAGATTGGACTCTTGATGACTGGAACGTTTTGCCTGCTCGAACGAGTCTCGTTTCAAATTGTATGGAGCGGGTGGACGTGTACGGATGTAGAGAGAACCTCATGAATCCATGGAACCTGCATCTAAGCAGGGGACTGTTCGAACTGGGGCCCTGTAATGGTGTGGGACTTGTTCAGTTGGAGTGATACGGGACCAGTGATACGTCTAGATACGACTGTAACAGGTGATATGTACATAAGCATCCTGTCTGATCACATGCATCCATTCATGTACATTGTGCATTCTGAAGGACTTGGGTAATTTCAGCAGGACAATGCGACACTCCACACATCCAGAATTGCTACAGAGTGTCTCCAGAAACACTCTTCTGAGTTTAAACACTTTCTCTGGGCACCAACATTATTGTGCATATCTTGGATGTCTAGCAACGTACTGTTCAGAAGAAATCTCCACCCTCTCCTACTCTGACAGATTTATGGATGATTCAGTGAAATCTCTTCAGCACTACTTCAGGCATTAGTCTTGTCTATGCCACGTCGTGTTGCGTCACATATGCGTGCTTGGGGGGAGGGTGGACTACAAGATATTGCGCAGGTGGGCCAGTTCCTATGGCTCTTCAGTGTATTGGCCGCTGTGGCCGTGCGGTTCTAGGCGCTCCAGTCCGGAGCCGCGCTGCTGCTACGGTCGCAGGTTCGAATCCTGCCTCTGGCATGGGTGTGTGAGATGTCCTTAGAGATGTAGTTAGGTTTAAGTAGTTCTAAGTTATAGCGGCCTAATGACCACAGTAGTTGAGTCCCATAGTGTTCAGAGCCATTTGAGCCATCTCCAGTGTATTAAGCACCCTGTCTTATCTTTAACACAGCGAGAATAAAAACCAATTACAAATTAACTTAAAAGTTACAAATATGTCTGCGGAAATCCTACAAATTTTATAAATGGTTCGTAAATGCAGGGAACACAAACCAAAAATTTAAGCGCGGTTCCGTATCACACGTTATATATGTTACCGTGCATCTTCCGTAAAACCGCTGAAGACGACCATGCAGCCGATACACGTCCGGTCAAAATAAAAGTATAAATCAAAAAGAGTAGCCATTTCCGTGTATGTGGAAAAAATGTCATTCATCTACTTGGTCGTTGCATAAATTCGTAACTCTTAATAAACCCCACAGATACACATAACAGAGACTTAAGTTGTCAATAATATATTCTTATTCACTATTTAGAACAGTCAGCCAACGCTGGGGTAACTGTAAGTTTCCGCGACTACAGAAATTATTTTATGGGAAAGAACATGTCGATTCATGTTGGGCGTGCATTTTCAACCGGAAAGTAAGTTCCTTGAAAGTTGTTCGATAGAGAGCGGAAACGTGAAAATCTTAGGGTGTACGATCAGTTGAATAAGGATGGTGCGGTATGACTTCCCAAGTTCGGAACAGTTTTTTTGTCAGTCTACTGGGCGTTATCGTGAAGTAGTATTACTTCATGCAGTCTTCCTGATCGTTGCTCTTGGATGGCATCAGCAGGACATATAAGTTACTGACAGTAAATGTCAGCAGTGATGGTTACAGCTCGGTGAAGCAATTCGTAGTACACCACACTGTCGCTGTTCCACCAAATCCATATCATTGTCTACTGTGGATGACGAGTAAGTTGAGATGCACATAAGGGCCATTCTCTGACTTTTGTGATTTTGCTTAGAGCATGAGCTACGCATACACACGATTTTTTTAACTTTTCGCATTGCATGCAACTGTGGCACCATGGTAAACCGATCACAGTACATTTCTAGATCTCGCGAACACTGAGGTGGTATGCTATGGATTAATGTGTTTTAACTATCTCCATTAAACACCGAAAGTATTCCAGAACATGGAGAAGCACTAATGTTAAATTTCTAAACATTCATGGTGGTGTCTGTTTGTACTGTATCGTGTCTCCCTACCACTTTCGCGCAACGACGCTCTGAGCGTGTTTTTTAGGGAATTAACTAGTTTGAACCTGGGACGCTAAAAAGTCTCACGCTAAGACCTGCAGCTGATGTGGTCCTTTTAGCGTTATCGTAAGATCTATACTGTTCTTCTGGAGGGCTCTATCTTTTAACATGGGCTGGGGGTGGTCTTTGACGTACCTGTGACGCGAAAAAGTCTCACGCTAAAACTTGCGGGTGGTAGTGGCCCCTTTTGTGTTATCGTAAGATCTATACTGTTTTTCTGGAGGGCTCTAGCTTTTAGGCTTTTAACATGGGCTGGGGGGTGGTCCTTGACGTAACAAGGACGCGAAAAAGTGTCGCGCTAAAACGTGCGGGTGGTAATCTTAGAGGAAGGCTGGCGACGTGGGTGTCCAGTCCGTCCCTTATCGTAGGGCCTTCTAGCTTAACACGGTTCTGCTCTCGGCTTCTGTCCTTGTTTCTCCCCTCGGAACTGCGTCTGCCTCACGGTGGGAAGGTACAACATGCATTTAGGCATTCTTGTGTTAGTCTGTAGTATTCCATTTGCTCACTCGTTACACGTATTACTTTGGTTAATTTAATGTCACGATTTATTCGGAGCTATGTGACGTACTACTGGATTTGCTTATCATGTCAGGGTTTTCATGGAAGGTGTTGGATTTGCCTGACACCTTACAAAATGATGCCCCTTACAACGCGAAAACCGTTTTCTTTGTCATGCTCTGTTGAATAGCGTTATCTCCATACACGGTTCAAATGTTTCTGTCTGCCCCCGCTGTTGTCACCCCTCTATTGAACTCAAAATAGAAGAACATGTCAGAAATACCAATAGGCCAAAGCCACTTCTTGTGCCCTCTTGATATCAAATTAATTATACAGATTAGATAATTGATCAATTAATTACCGCCACCCCATGATAACCTTATGAGTTTTCTCCAGCCGGCATGTGGGTCCCTTCCACCACTACCCTATTCCTAGCTTACCCCCTACATCTGAAAATGGTGGGAAATTGAAATATTGGTGGGAAATTCAAAATGGTGGGAAATTCGAATTTATCGGTGGAAATATCGAATTTCGTATGTTCACTTTCAGATTGGGTGACCAACTGACCTCTTAACAATATCACCACCAGCAGTACATTGCTCCCTCCTACGTATATCTCGCGAAGAGTCCGTGAGGATAAAATCAGAGAGATTAGAGCCCACACAGAAGCATACCAACAATCCTTCTTTCCACGAACAATACGAGACTGGAATAGAAGGGAGAACCGATAGAGGTACTCAGGGCACCCTTCGCCACACACCGTCAGGTGGCTTGTGGAGTATGGATGTAGATGTAGATGGCACTGTTGGCCCTCCCACACTCCTGTTCCCCTCTCCCCCTCCCCTTCCGCCCCTTTTGAGGGAGCTTCAATCTGTGCTGAGCTGCCACATAGGGTGTGCGTAAGTCTGTTTTGTATGCAGTGCAGAATAATGGTTATTTAAACAGTTTGAGTTGGGCAGGGGCAATTGCCCTTGATCAAGCACTAGACAGTTTCTCTGTCCAGTTCTGTCAATAACTGCTAGATGTGGAGCGGGTATTTATGGTATTAGAGCGGCACTAGGGAGTTACTCCAGCCAGTTCAGCCATCAGCCCTATATGGGAAGGTAAAATAATAAGAGAGCAAGCTATCACTCAAACACAGGGGAGTAGCATCTTACCAGTCTTCAAGTGAATAGCTAGTGGGAGGGGCGTAAGGATGGGTAATAATATTAGAACCCACTGCCATACTACGCCTGTAACACTCTGTAACACTGTGCCCATAGATACAGGACTTCTGTCATAACATTGAATGAAACACACGTATACCTATTTATGAGTTCCAAGTAGCATCCTAGACAACAGGAACATGGGAAATATATTGTACAATAATTTTTATGAATGTTGTACTCATTCTTTTACCTGAACATGGGGCATCAATACGAAAAAGAAAGCTATCCAACCACCTCCAGTCTAGTCAAGCGTTAGCTGTCGAGTGTTAGCCAGCCAAGAAACTGCCTTAAGCCTCGACTTTATGTTGCTTGACTCTCTTGTGACCATTCCTGCCACTGGCCATGCCACAATTCAGCACCAGTCGGACTAACTGTAGTTGCAGCTCTGACACAGACTTCTCAGTTTAAAAAAATTTTCTTTTTTCTTTATTGTAATTTTAAAACCTGTACAACAGGCAGGCTGTCAGCAGCGTTCTATGCTGCTCTTCCGCCAGAGGATACACAATGAGGAAATACAGAAAGATGATACATAGGTTACAGAACGGTGGGAAAGTAAACAGTTGCCACAGAAAGACAAACAGGGAGCCGGTCACACGCAACGATAATCCACACTTGAAACTGTTGATACGACGCACAAACACTGAAGACGACGACGGCACAGGTGAACGATGGAGTGCGACGGTGAACACTGAACACTTAACACGACGGCACACACGAGACACTGATGGCGATGATCTCCGGCGCGCGAAAGTCCACGTAGCGTGTGCAAGTCCGGGGAACTGCCAAGAGGGGGAAGAAGGGCGGGGGGGGGGGGGGGTGGCGAGGGGAGAACAAAGACGCCAATGGCTGAGGAGATGGGAGGAGGATTAGAGGGACAGGGGATGGGAAGCCCGGGAGAGGCGTGGGGAGAAAGGGAGGAGGGAGGGAGGGTGCCCAAAGGAACAGAGACAGGAAGGGGGAAGAAGGATCAATGTTGGTAGGAGGGGTATATGGAGGGGGGAGGACATCATCAGGGAGTGGAAGCTGGCGGAAGGCACCTTGGGAGAGGGTAAGGAGGGTGGAGAGGTGGAGACTGGGTGGTGACGTGGGAATACAGGCGCGGCAGCGGGCGGGGGTGGGAGAGGATGGGCGAGACAAGATGGTGAGGAGGGTCGAGTTTGCAGGAGGTGTACAGGATCCATATCGTTTCAAGGAAAAGGAGGAGGTGGGGGAAAGGATTGAGATCATACAGGATCCGCGTGGGGGAGGGTAGACGGATGCGATAGGGAGGCGGAGAGCATGGCGTTCAAGGATTTGAACGGATTTATAAAAGGTAGGGGGAGCAGAGATCCAGGCCGGATGGGCGTAGCAAAGGATAGGGCGGATAAAGGATTTATAGGTGTGGAGGATGGCAGAGGGGTCCAGACCCCACGTACGGCCCGAAAGGAGCTTGAGGAGATGGTGTCGGGAGTGTGCCTTAGCTTGGATTGTCCGGAGATGGGGAGTCCAGGAGAGGAGACGGTCGAGGGTGACACCAAGGTACTTGAGGGTGGGAGTGAGGGAAATAGGATGGCCACAGATGGTGAGATAGAAATCAAGGAGGCGGAAGGAAGGGGTGGTTTTGCCTACAATGATCGCCTGGGTTTTCGAGGGATTGACCTTGAGCAACCGCTGGTTGCACCAAGTGGTGAACCGGTCAAGATGGGATTGGAGAAGGTGTTGGGAGCGCTGCAGGGTGGGGGCAAGGGCAAGGAAGGCGTTGTCATCGGCAAACTGGAGAAGGTGGACGGGGGGTGACGGCGGCGGCATGTCCGCCGTATACAAAAGGTACAGAAGGGGGGAGAGGATGGAGCCTTGGGGCACACCGGCGGACGGGAAAAAGGTGTAGGAATCCGTGTTATGGATGGTGACGTAGGAAGGACGGCGGGAGAGAAGGGAGACTATCAGACGGACGTAATGAATGGGAAGGGCGAAGGTTTGGAGTTTGAAGAGGAGACCGGAATGCCATACTCGGTCATAAGCACGTTCGAGGTCCAGGGACAGGAAGATAGCAGAGCGACGGGAATTAAGCTGTTCAGAAAGGAGATGAGTGAAGACTGAGGTAAGGCTGATGGGACGGTAGGAGGAGACGGCGGATGGCGGTTTACCAGGTTTAAGGAACATCAGGATAAGTGAGGTTATCCACAGGTCGGGGTAGTAACCGGTGAACAGGACTACATTGTAGAGCCTGGCCAGGGTGGAGAGGAAAGAGACAGGAGCTTCACGAAGGTGACGGTAGGTGACACGATCGTGACCAGGAGCGGTGTTGCGTTTGGTGCGGAGTGTAGCAATGAGATCCTATGTAGTGATAGGGGCATTGAGTTCTGTCTGTGTAATGTTGTCCAAGTACTGGAAACCAGGTGCGAGGGGTGAGGGAAGAGGAAGTAATCGAACTGGGGATCATCGGGGATGGAAAAGACATCAGACAGGTAGGAGGCAAAGTGATTGGCCTTACTAAGGGTGCCAGGGACGGGGTGATCATCATGGAGAAGAGGACAGTAGGGGGAGGGTTTAGTTCCGGTAAGGCGACGGAAGTCGGACCAGAACTTGGATTAGTTGATAGGTAGGGTAGCATTTAAACGAGTGCATGTCTGTCGCCAGTCCCAGCGTTTCTTGGCCACGAGCAAATTGCGAATGTGTCGTTGGAGTTGCCGGTGGCGTCGTAATGTGTCCGGGTCCTGCGTGTGGAGGGAGGCACGGTAGAGACGGCGGGATTCACGGATGAGGAGGATAGCCTGTGGGGTTAAGGTAGGACGGTGGGGGTGGGTAGCGACAGTAGGGACGTGGGCCTTCACGGCCTCAGACAAGGTCTGCTGGAGAAAGGTTGCGGCATGGTGACGGTAGGTGAAGGGGGTGCTATCGATGTGGGTGGAGAGGGTGTCCTGGTAGTCATTCCAGTTGGCACGGGAATAGTCATGGATGTACTTTGGGGGAGGGTCATTACAAGGGTCGGGGCGGGGGCGACGTCCATCGGAAACGGTGAGGAGGACAGGGAGATGGTCGCTACAAATTTAAAAAATCCAAAATGGGGATGTTAAATTGATCATGAAAGTCCGTCCACACAGTGAGTAACTTTTATCCTGCAGTGCGATTGCACTCGCCCTGTAACCATTATACATGCTTCCATGGCATGT
This sequence comes from Schistocerca gregaria, assembly GCF_023897955.1. Lineage (NCBI taxonomy): Eukaryota > Metazoa > Arthropoda > Insecta > Orthoptera > Acrididae > Schistocerca > Schistocerca gregaria. Next base: position 96,551,290 of record NC_064923.1, on the reverse strand, counting down.
CTGGATACTTCCCACAGACTAGGTAGTCACTTCCTCTGATACTAAAATCTGTGGTAATCATAGTCAGATATCCGAAGACATCAAATGCTAGTAATATGTTCTACTCTCAGTGTTGTGTACATAGTTCCACATAGTCAGCGCGTACACAACTTTCCCACTAGAGCGCGCCCCGCTAAGCACAACAGTGCAGGCTCAGCACTAGTCCATCTCCGCACTACAAGATGGCGCTGCCTTAGAGACAGACCAAATTCTGCTTCCGCTGATCTGCGTATTAATACGCAGCGCAGCCAATGAGGCTGCTGCTAATGTAGAACATTTTCTCCTCATGGATCACACTCACCCAGTGATACCTGAATGCGTGAGGTATTTTAACGAGTGTACAGACCTCCAATTAGTCAGTCTGCATTTGTGTGCACCAGTCTGTACCAGTATACATTAGTCAGTGCCAGTCAATAGTCAAGTTTCAGTGTGCACCTAATAAGATTACCATATTCCTGTACATACACATGAAGATAAATGTATAGGCACTTTGTCAATTATCAGACACATGTGAGAATAAGATTAACGTACCAAGACCAAAGGAACTTCAGATTGTCAATTGTAAATAGCATCCAGAATCATGTTACGTAAGGTTTATGCTTGTTACTATTTTAATAAATGTGTGTGAAAATTAATCAAGTTCTGTTTAAAGTTGGTCACCGTCAATCTGCTACTCTAAGCGTGCAAGTGGCACTTCTATCGTTTGACCTAACGCCAGAAGATAAACACGCCACGATAAGACACATTGCTGACACTTCGTTAGAGCGACGAAGGTCTAAGTCACTTAGAATTCTGGTATACTGCTTCTGAACTAATCCTGCTGTGACCTGTCAGTCTATAGGGGCAGTAGGGTATTTCACTCTCTTCTCCACCTCCGTGATGTATCCACCACTGGATTGCATGTGAATAGCTGCCACCGCCACCACCAGATCATAAACCTCCACCTACATGTCAAGGACATACTGCTCCCTGCTGATAATTCATTTCTTGCAGTGCTGAACAGCTGTTAATGATTCCAAACTCGTAAAATTTATAAAGTGGCGGGGTAGCAGATATCTCGGTGTTCAGTTTGAAAGAGACGAAGAGCACTGATTCCTCACATTGCAGCCATGTACGTGCTGGCTATCCCCAGACAGTGTTACTCCCACCAAGACACTCTCCATGTAAAACAAGTGGTGTCAGTCAGTTATTGTGTCAAATTCAGACTCTGGTTTTTTGTTTTTCCTGTGCCCATAAAATACATTGTCGCGGTATCAGCAGCTACGCCTTAAATGATTGCTAATTCCACGATAAGCTCCACGACAGACTGTTTCGAATTTCGTTGCACGCCATGACATCCCATCCGTCCTCGTCACGCCGTTCGACCAATATGTTCCTATAGGCATTCTTTAAACGTGGATACTAGTTGAATGTCTTAAACCGTTTGTAAATTCCAAAGATTTCGCCTTCGATTTTCGTGGTGCGAACCTTTGTGATCACTGTGGCTCCTCGTTTTTCGTTCTGTGTTGATCGTGCAAGTTAACGGTTTATTTTGAACATTTTTGGATTATCGGCGAAGTACATTTTGTGAAGTCTAATACAAACATGCCATAGGTTATCTTTGCACCTCCAAGATATTTTCTGTCGCCCCCCTGATGGTAAATCATTAGTGGCTAATACATTTCCTGTCATTGTGAACACAACACATTCAAATGAGTCTTACTTCAGGTTGATCTTGGGACCTCACATTCAGGGGGTTTCTTGTTAGATGTAATATTACTAATAAGAATGCACCATGGAGGAATTGTCCGAATGGAACGGAATCCGCTAGATGTGATGGACGCGTAAGAAAAACAAATGGCTGTAAAACTGGATGGTTTATCAAAAGAAAGAGCCTCATAAATTGAAGAAGTCAGAAACTCGCTGGTTCACATCTCGCCCTAATGAGTGCTGTTATTCGACTTGGCACTGATTGACAGACTTGTTGGATGTCGAAATCTGTCCAATTGGTTTCTTAGACCGACAAAATCCAGAGGTAGTTGGAGGGCTCCAAGGGTTGGGGAGAGATCCGGCAACCTTTCTGGGCAAGGTTTGGTTTGGTAAGCGCGAAGACATGCAGCAGAAACTCTAGCCGTTTGCTGGCGGGAATTATCCTGCTGAAATGTAAGCGCACGTTCGGTTGCCATGAAGGGCAACAAAACGGAGCACGGAGCATCACTGGCGTGCCTTCGTGCTGTAAGGGTGCCTCGGATGAGAGCCAAGAGTATCCTGCTGCGAAAAGAAGTGGCGCCTCAGACCGTCCCGTCGCCCCTGCTGGGCAGGTTGCTATCCCACCGCTGTAAGCATCGTCTCCAAATAACTCTTCGGCGTTACTCGGGGCTCATTTCAATGCGAGACTCATCACTAAAAACAATCCTAGTTCACTCAGTAAGATTCCATTCTGAAGACGTGTTTGAAAACATCCCAGACTGCGATGGAGTACGGACGTTGTCGTCGCCCGCCATACGGCCCGAAAAGCAGCAATGACGGTCTGCAGTGTCATTCTTTTTCATTGCAGGAGTCCTCCCGTTGTCATCCACGGGTCCTTACACCACAGCGGTACGTCGACTACATTTCACGTCCCGTTTAGTTGCCCTTCATTGCAAGCCATCCTGAGCTTTCATTTCAGCAATATAATGCACAACCGAACATTGCGATAGTTTCTACTGCCTGTCTCCATGCTTGCCAAACCCTGTATTGGCCAGAAAGGTCTCAGGATCTAACCCCAATCGAGAACGTTCGAAGTATTATTGGCTGGGCCACGGAAACTGACAGGGATTTTGCCGGTCTCAGGCGCCAACAGAAAAAAATTGGCGCGATGTCTCTCAGAATGACAACCAACAAATCTGTCGATCAGTGCTAAGCCTAATAACTGCTTGCATAAGGACTACGTGTTAATGACTTAAACATGTACATCACATCTGCCGATTTCTGCCTCATTCAGATTATTCTTTAAATAAGCGTCAAACGAATAAACTACAAAGAACGAAACTCGTCTAGCTATGGTTGGTCCGCTAGATGGCGCTGCCATAGGTCAAACGGATATCAACTGCGTTCTTTAAATTTGAACCTCCATTTTTATTACATATTCCTGTAGTATGTAAAGAAATATGAGTGTTTCACTTACACCACTTGTTTCCCTTTGTGATAGATGGTGCTGTAATATACGTGTAAGTAAGTGGTATCATTTAACATTCCGCCAGTGCGGACAGTATTTGCTTCGTGATACATTACCCGTGTTAAAATGGACCGTTTACCAATTGCGGACAATGTCGATATCGTGTTGATGTACGGCTATTGTGATCAAAATGACCAACGGGCGTGTGCTATGTATGCTGTTCGGTATCCTGGACGACATCATCCTAGTGTCCAGACCGTTACATTATTTGAGGAAACAGGAAATGTTGAGCCACATGTGAAACGTCAACCACGACCTGCAACAAATGATGATGCCCAAGTAGGTGTTTTAAATGCTGTCGCCGCTAGTCCGCATATCAGTAGCACACAAATTGCGCGAGAATCGGGAATCTCAAAAAGGTCGGTGTCGAGAATGCTGCATCAACATCAATGGCGCCCGTACCATATTTCTATGCACCAGGAATTCCATGGAGACTGCTTTGAACGTCGTTTACAGATCTGCCACAGGGCACAAGAGAAATTACGGGACGATACCAGATTTTTGTTCTCGTTCTGTTTAGCGACGAAGCGTCATTCAGCAACAGCGGTAACGTAAACTAGCATAATGTGCACTATTGGGCAACGGAAAATCCACGATGGCTGCGACAAGTGGAAAATCAGCGACCTTGGCGGGTTAATGTATGGTGTGGCATTATGGAAGGAAGGATAACTGGCCCCAATTTTATCGATGGCAATCTAAATGGTGCAATGTATGCTGCTTTCCTACGTAATGTTCTACCGATGTTACTACAAGATGTTTCACTGTATGACAGAATGGCAATGTACTTCCAACATGATGGATGTCCGGCACATAGCTCAAGTGCGGTTGAAGCGGTATTGAATAGCATATTTAATGACAGATGGATTGGTCGTCGAACCACCATACCATGCTCCGCACAATCACCGGATCTGACGCCCCCGGATTTCTTTCTGTGGGTAAAGTTGAAGAATATTTGCTATCGTGATCCACCGACAACACCTGACAACATGCGTCAGCGCACTGTTAATGCATGTGCGAACATTACGGAAGGCAAACTACTCGCTGTTGAGAGGAATGTCGTTACACGTATTGCCAAATGCATTGTGGTTGACGGACATCATTTTGAGCATTTATTATATTAATGTGGTACTTACAGGTAATCACGCTCTAACCGCATGCATTCTTAGAAATGAGAAGTTCACAAAGGTACATGTATCACATTGGAACAACCGAAATAAACTGTTGAAACGTACGTGCGTTCTGTATTTTAATTTAAGAAACCTACCTGTTACCAACTGTTCGTCTAAAATTGTGAGCCATATGTTTGTGACTATTACAGCCCCATATATCACAAAGCGAAAAAAGTGGTCCAACTAAAACTTTCATATTTCCTTACGTACTATACGAATTTGTAATAAAAAATGGGGATTCCTATTTTAAAAAACGCAGTTGATATCCGTTTGACGTATGGCAGCGCCGTCTAGCTGGCCAACCATAGCGCCATCTGGCTTCCCCCTTCAAGCTAGACAAGTTACGTTCTTTGTAGTTTTTTCATTTGACGCTCATTTAGTCAGATACTTGTCCCGGTCACGATCAATGGGAAATGGGCTACCCTATATACAGGGTGGTCAGAAAATGTGTGAAATGCTTGTAGGGATGTTACAGGGGAGGTTGTACTGATACATAAATGTTAAGAACGAAATTCGATACGCTGCTCCGAGTTATTAAGCACTGATTGTAGTCAGTTTCAGCACACTTTGTAAGGTACGGTACGAATAGTACCTTCATTGTGCCAAAGTACACAGCAATGTGATGTGATTCCTATTATCTCCTTTAAGATGACTTCACTGACCCCAGGTTCCATATCTAAAATTGTCCAGTGGAGCATTCTCTACGTCTTGTTAAATTTTTGCATGCCCTTACGAGGAGACACATACACTCCTGGAAATGGAAAAAAGAACACATTGACACCCGTGTGTCAGACCTACCATACTTGCTCCGGACACTGCGAGAGGGCTGTACAAGCAATGATCACACGCACGGCACAGCGGACACACCAGGAACCGCGGTGTTGGCCGTCGAATGGCGCTAGCTGCGCAGCATTTGTGCACCGCCGCCGTCAGTGTCAGCCAGTTTGCCGTCTTTAACACTGGTAGCATGCCGCGACAGCGTGGACGTGAACCGTATGTGCAGTTGACGGACTTTGAGCGAGGGCATAAATTGGGCATGCGGGAGGCCGGGTGGACGTACCGCCGAATTGCTCAACACGTGGGGCGTGAGGTCTCCACAGTACATCGATATTGTCGCCAGTGGTCGGCGGAAGGTGCACGTGCCCGTCGACCTGGGACCGGACCGCAGCGACGCACGGATGCACGCAAGACCGTAAGATCCTACACAGTGCCGTAGGGGACCGCACCGCCACTTCCCAGCAAATTAGGGACACTGTTGCTCCTGGGGTATCGGCGAGGACCATTCGCAACCGTCTCCATGGAGCTGGGCTACGGTCCCGCACACCGTTATGCCGTCTTCCGCTCACGCCCCAACATCGAGCAGCCCGCCTCCAGTGGGGTCGCGACAGGCGTGAATGGAGGGACGAATGGAGACGTGTCGTCTTCAGCGATGAGAGTCGCTTCTGCCTTGGTGCCTATGATGGTCGTATGCGTGTTTGGCGCCGTGCAGGTGAGCCCCACAATCAGGACTGCATACGACCGAGGCACACAGGGCCAACACCCGGCATCATGGTGTGGGGAGCGATCTCCTACACTGGCCGTACACCTCTGGTGATCGTCGAGGAGACACTGAATAGTGCACGGTACATCCAAACCGTCATCGAACCCATCGTTCTATCTTTCCTATACCGGCAAGGGAACTTGCTGTTCCAACAGGACAATGCACGTCCGCATGTATCCCGTGCCACGCAACATGCTCTAGAAGCTGTAAGTCAACTACCCTGCCCAGCCACATCACCGTATCGGTCCCCCATTGACCATGCTTGGGACTGGATGAAGCGTCGTCTCACGCAGTCTGCACGTCCAGCACGAACGCTGGACCAACTGAGGCGCCAGGTGGAAATGGCATGGCAAGCCGTTCCACAGGACTACATCCAGCATCTCTACGATCGTCTCCATGGGAGAATAGCAGCCTGCATTGCTGCGAAAGGTGGATATACACTGTACTAGTGCCGACATTGTGCATGCTCTGTTGCCTGTGTCTATGTGCCTGTGGTTCTGTCAGTGTGATCATGTGATGTATCTGACCCCAGGAATGTGTCTATAAAGTTTCCCCTTCCTGGGACAATGAATTCACGGTGTTCTTATTTTAATTTCCAGGAGTGTATATGTAAGTCCCGCGAAAGTAGTTGCTATGACAACATGAAATTGCCAATAACCTATCATATAACCTGGTCATTGTACACAAACTACAACGCCGTCACAGCCAAATACAACGTGTTAATATACCACGCTTTTTTCTTTTTTTCGGATTAAGACTCTATTAGAAATAAAGGATCTTAAAATAGACGTTACACCTACCTTTAACAGTATCTTATTTAAGCTCATGTTTCGATATGGTTAATCAAAAGTCATCAAAGAACGAGTCCAGCTGAGTTACAAAACTACGTTAACGAAAGTGACGCTGCCACTGTGAGAAGAAACATGTGAAAGGAAGACTGCCAGGAAAAATAGGCAACTCTGTGCAACTCATAATGCAAGATCAAGAAACAAAATATAAACTGAAATCAAACAAGCGACTCAGGTTGCTTATAAAAAAACCGAGTAGAGGCAAGCTGCTCAAATACTGGATCATGCTATAGTGGCTTCAGAAAACTTACATCTCCTCAAGATAAGCAAAGTGCGCCAACCAGTCGCAGAGAGCGGTCAACTTCAGATTACTCCAAGGGTAGTCACGAAATGCCCAAAAAATTACTTCCTCCGGCCGCAGCGTCCATCTTTTCAAGAACCCAGTGTGGAGGGAAGAACTCCAGAGAGACCAGAAACGTATCAAAATTTACGAAAAATATGCGCAAGGATAAGAAATTCCCCAGTTTTTGCGTAGAAGGTGTACATTTTACCTTCAAGTGGTTGGCGTTGGGATGAAGAAATGTAACTTTTACTGAACGACCCATGCATGCAGTGCACTAGGTGGCATGATGCAACGTCGTTACATAAACCAAATTTTTGGAGCAAACCAGGACCAAGTCTCCCTCGCTCTCTGAGTGACCTTTGAAGTTAACACAGAGAGACAGGAACATCAAGCTCATATTATGGCGAGGGGGTGGCAGGGCAAGCGTGGCATTCATTGTCCAGCACGGAGTCGAGTGCCTGCCGTGTCCAGTGTCGGCCACAACCTTAATTCCATAAAGGCTACTCAGCATTCCAGGGAAACGTGCTTGACCTAATGATATTTGCCGGCTGCGCCCTGCCGACAAAGGAGACCCGAGACCACACCGGGACCAGCCTGAATCACTAGCAGGGAGCGAGGTTACTCTCCATGTAGACATTTGCAGTGCCCACAAATGTAACCGCAATGTAGTGGCAGAATAATGAATTAATCTTTCATAGTGATATGTGACAGTTGCGTTCCAGTACATATGGATCGTGTTTTTAGTTTTGAGAACAATGGAGTAAATTTTCTTACTCAGCTGAAATGAAAGACTTCTCGCTGGCTTTCCAATGAATTAGTGCTATGTGCAATTTTTCCAATTGCTGCATGAGGTTCAAACAGATGTTTGCCCTTTTTATCACTCATTATTATTTCGATCTGCAGTGGAACATTATTTAATGCAGACAGATACGCATTCTAGGACCATACTTATGATTCTCAGCCCGGTAACTTAAATTTATCAAGAGATTATTTTTGTTTTAGGCCCCTTGTTGCAGTAATTCACCCAGGAAACTGTATTGCTGAACTGTACCTGAAGACATTTGCCTTTTAAATAAATTCAGGTCTCATTTTTTAAAAAGGGTGTTCCATCCAGTGATATTCCTTTCTGAAGGCGTCAACAAGTATAGCGCGTGACAGTTCACCTGAAGACACTGGGACATCGAAACGATATAGCTATATAAATCGTTATTCAAATATATTTAAGTTTAAAGAATAAAACTCTTCGCAAATTCCTTTTTCTCTTTCAGAAAGAATCATTTAATACAATTTATGATTTATTTCAGACGTATTATCCATCATGCTCAACGTTATTGGTATGCACCGTCTTCGGACTTGTTTGCCAACACAGTGTAACGAAAATTTACATAAGCCTGATCCGGACACAGAAATTATATTTAAACACAAAAATTTTATTCTCATGACTTCTGAAAGAAATCTAGGCTCCATCTACATGTTACGTCATGTAAATACTTTAATATCCTTATCTAATACCAAATTATTATTTATTAGAAACTGGTGATCAGTTTTTTTGTCGTTAGTCTTCAGTTTACTGCACTCGAAATAGATTTCTGTCTATTGAATATCTCTTACCTTCATTCTGTATACAATGTGTATTTCAGTGTTTAAGCAAGACTAGATCGTTACCATGACGATGGAAGTGGCCACGCATACGCCTCCATTTGGGGAAGGAATGTTACACATGCAGTTAATAGTGCTTTAAGTAACGTACGAGACAAAGAGGGGACCTAGTACACCTGTTAGCACTCTGGCGTTTCACTCAATTTTCTCCCCGTTCCTCTTTAGGAAACACCCACGTGTCTCCTTCTTTATTCTTTCACCTGTCATTTTAATCGTTCCTCGGTGTTACAGCGATTTAAATAACCTTGCTTTTATTTTTTCCCCATTATACAGTTTGTGTGGTGCAGTGTTTTGCAAACGTCACTGCATATGCGTTTGAAATAAATTAATGAATATCGATTTCTAGAGATACATTCTTGGCTCATTCCTTTGAACTAAAGGACAGCATTGCACTGATCTTCCGGTGCAATCGTCACTTCTACTTGCTATAGCGCAGGACTCCGCTATTTTTCAAATTACGTTGAAATCTGTTACTTTATGAGTACCAGATATCCTAGTATCAGCAAAAATGGCCACAGAGTGACGGCAAGATTTTTCTATACAACATATTGGCAGTCCATAAATTCCAAATACGTCGTCATATAGGGAAAGGACTTCAATTCCTTCTTTGTGCTTGCTGCTTTTCAGTATAACAAAGACAAAGCGGGTTTATTCCCTTGTTCCCGGCTGCATATCTTAGCTGGCGTTTTAATAGGCCGGGCTCGCGCAGCGAGTATTTACTGGCGGCGCGGCGCCACGCGGAGGTCACTGGGTCAGACGGTGACCTCTCTGCGCGCCTGTGGCTGCCCTGCCCGTCCCTACTGTGCTCTGTAAGGGGGTTGGAGGGGGGGTAAGGGGAACGACTGCTGATGTCGCAGCTCCACCTGTTGGTGTCTTAAAGCAGTAGTAATGCTCTGGGTGATGCATCCAATCCCAACAGTTCACCAGTGAAAGAACGGAAGATTCAGGCATCCTGGCAGTTTTAAGCCGTATGTCGGACCGAGATTCAAACTCCTGATCTTTGTATTTCGTGCACAAGTGATCCATATACTGAGCTATCCAACCTCTGCTCACAACTTGCCCTCGTAGCTTTCCTTACCTTTCATTCTGCATCTGAGCTTTCTGGAACAATCTCTTACGCTATGGCTTAGCCATTTTTGGCAATACACCCTCTTCCAGAACTGCTACTCTCGCAAGATACATGGAGAACTGTGAATTTTGGAATGTAGGAAATGACGTAATGACAGAATTAAGTTGAGGGTGTAGTGCCCATAGTGTGTGGGTAACTCACAACTCGTCATCACTGGTTTCATCCAAACTTACGGTGTGCGCAGGACATAGTCAGAAATGAAAATGACAGAAGTGAGAAGAACTGCAGATGGCCAATCGTTTAGACATAGAGAAAAAAGAAAAAAAGCATCATTTTGGTGTAGGTTAGTAGAGGCATTAGCCACTGACGTTAGTGTAGTTTGTAAGGCAGTGCTTGGCACAGCAGGTGGAGAACGAAACGAAAATCCGAGAGTGTTGGAGGCGAGTCCGTCTGGGCCTACCTTTTTCTATTTTTCATTTTCAGCTTTTACGTTGCTTTGAGAGGAGGCATGCCACTCTCACACTTTATAACATTGTCATTCAGATTAATATTCATATTTTATATCATGATCTCTTTGTTCCCCAGTACTACGTTTGCTATGTGTGGTTTATGACTTTCTTACATGGGGAAAGTGTGGTCAGAATATTTTTATAACTGCTTGTGTAACCTGAAGAGAAATTCCACCCATGAAGCTGTAGTGCACGAGAGGGAGACCAGGGAGAGAGATGAATTTGGGGCCATAAATGCTAAGTGCAGCGAGCTGGCTCTGTGAGTGATTCCGGGAAGCAGCGCTCAGCGGATCTTATCTACAGAGGGAATTCTGTCCAAAGCTCTCTCCTCCTTCCGCTTAGGGACAGGCAGAAGGACACCAGTTCGCAAAACATTTTACATTGGTCAGGCGGCAGACAGTCCGGAAGGCAGTTGGATAGCTGAAAGCTGTTCTAGGAAGACATTTAAGAGGGACTTCTGTAACCTGAGCTTTTGTGAAAACGGTGGGAATGTCACAAAACTCCATGCATCTTCAGAGCGGCTGGCGTACGTGTTTAGTCACCAGGTTCTTTCAGCGAGCGGCGAAAACAAATATTTCAAGGGTATGACTGTCCGAAAAGCTTAACAGGCTTCTTTCATAAATTCGAAATCGTCGGACTGGAAAGATTAGACCACTCTGTAAATGAGGGATTGCGGTAATGTATAGGTATATGTTTTTACCAAAACATGGTCATGCTTACTGTGAGAACACCTACATCGACATGGATACTCTCCAAATCACATTTAAGTGCCTGGCATAGCGTTCATCGAACCACCTTCACAATTCCCTATTATTCCAATCTGGTATAGCGCGTGGAAAGAATGAACACGTATATCTTTCCGTAGGAGCTCTGATTTCCCTTATTTTATCGTGCTGATCGTTCCTCCCCATGTAGGTCGGTTCGCATTTGGAGGAGAAAGTTGGTGATTGAAGTTTCGTGAGAAGATTCCGTCGCAACGAAAAACGCCTTTCTTTTAATGATGTCCAACCCAAATCCTGTATCATTTCTGTGACACTCTCTCCCGTATTTCACGATAGTACAAAACGTGCAGCCTTTCTTTGAACTTTTTGATGTACTCAGTCAGTCTTGTCTGGTAAGGATCCCACACCACGCAGCAGTATTCTAAAAGAGGACGGACAAGCGTAGTGTAGGCAATCTATTTAGTAGGTCTGTTACATTTTCTAAGTGTCCTGCCACGTCCCCACAACATTTTCTATGTGTTCCTTCCAATTTAAGTTGTTCGTAATTATAATACCTAGGCATTCAGTTGAATTTTCGGCTTTTAGATTAGACTGATTTATCGTGTAAGCGAAGTCTAACTAGTTCCTTCTAGCACTCACGTGCTGCTTCTCTCAGACGAGAGAGATTTCGAGTCGGTGATCTGCTCCTGTCAGGATATGCAAAGTAGACACTCTATCCCCCCCGCTTGGGAGGGACGGTCGTGTGTCTGGATTGGCTAACAGGGCAAGAGAACTGTCAAGAGTGGAGAGATTCAACGAGTATAGGGTAGTTTCATTGGTTTGTGCAATGTGAGGGCGGATTCGGTTTTGCCAATTCGGCTCTTGTACTAAGGCTTTGTGGAAAAGTGCGTGTGATTCACTGGCTTCGCACCCTGGTCCACCCCTCGTGGAGAACTTCAGGGCTTTACCTAGGTGGTTACACTTGTGGACTGTATCTCGTGCTGGACTAAGACCCATTGGCAGTTTCCAACTGTACTGACAGTGGAAGTGCGTATCATCTCAGACATATCGTGTGAACTTATTGGTTCCGTTCCAGCCATCTGACGTTCGACAGTTCCAGCTCCGTCGCGCCTATGAGTCAAACTGGTTTGGCCAGACCAGAGGACGGGTGCAGCTCACACTGAAATCTGCCGGGATTTCAGGGCTCTGATAGGGAAGTTTCCCTCGCTGTGACAACCAGAACGCCAAACCACTTAGTTTGCAAATTCTCGTGGACGCGTCAGAGCATTACCGCTGCCGTAGCGCACCATTCCTCGCCCACAGCGCGCCGTTTTCTGCTGCCACCTGAATCGAGGTGAAAGAGTAAAGTACTGCTGTGCCGAAGTAAGGTTGTTAAATGATATTCAAAGCTCCCTGTTCTCAGGTGAACAAAATTTCTGGGATAGTTGATCGTAGTTCATTCTATTTCAACAGAATTAGGCTTCACACTGGATTCATGTAATCAAAGTCAGATTGCGTTGTAAAAAGGTTTAATTCAGGGGAGAATTAGTACAGCTTCCACCACAATGTACTCTTTGCCTATCAAACACCATTCCTTAACTGATTTGTGTTTGTAATTTTTGTGTAACATTTATCAGCTGGTTCTCTAGAAAGCCGTACTTACTAAAGACTTGATAAAACTTGTCTTTGTTTTGTGAACTTAAATACGCGACTGCTCTCATTCATACTCCCTCTACCATTCATCGTTTTTTTATTTTATTGTGATGGTAAATGGGTACACCAGCAATTTAACGTTCAGTCCTATTAAATTAGTTAATTTGAGTTCTGAAAGAGAAGACAGGCAAAGGTAACAAAAATGCCATGAATAAATTCACTAATTCAGGTATAAAAATTAAGGGAGTAGCACACGATTTGAAGGTTATTGCCAAGAAAATATTCTTTTGTATGTAAAGATAATAACATTTAAAATGACTCTGACTTATATTTATGATTAAGGCAAGTCACGGCTTGCAATCGTTATCCCTTGGCCAGGATCTCGAATCACGGAACTTTTGTGAGATAGTGCGTTATCTTACGGAACACGCGCGTGTTGGTCTTTTTTTTTTTCCAAAGTGAGACAATGGTGCACTGAGAACATTTAGAGTCGGGTTTGGCGCTAAGCGCTGTATCTCAACAATTTGTGATATTCAATAAACTTTTTCTTGATTTGTGACAGCATTGTCAGTATATACAAAACTACCAACGTTTCGGTCCCTGTTGCAAGGTACCTTCTTCAAGATGTTTTTGTTTACTGCTGAAAAAGAAAACTTTGTTTCTCATATACCCGTAGACATTGCTGTTATATAATTCTGATAGCCTACGTTGGATGAAGGGGAGGGAAGTCAGAAGTCTTTATTGGACTAAACAGCCTATCAGAATTAGACAACAGCTGTGTATATAAGAAAAAAGGTTTTCTCATTATCAGTAAACAAAAGCACCCTGAAGAAGTTACCTTGCAACAGGGACCGGAACGTCAGTAGTTTCATATATATTGACAATACGGCCACAATCCCAGAAAAATTTTATTGAATGTCACAATGGCCGCGGAAGCCTACGTTTAAATTTGTTTTATATTGCACTAATTTTGTTTCAGTGTATGTACTGTTTGTGTATCTTTTTTATCTTGTCAGTGATTTCTGGGTCATTTCTTGTCTGATGTTGCACCGTTGCTGACAGCGGTTTTGCGGAACAAAACTGATTATGTGGATTTGTTCGACATTTTAGATTAGATTTGGTTTCATGGGCTTAGGCAGAAATGAATGCATTGTTTAAAAGAAGATCAGAGTAGAGTTGTGGTGCGTGATGGGAGAGATTTAGTAACTTGCGGAAATAGCAATCGATTTGTGTGCAGTATGAAAGACTGCACACTAACGTTGTCCAACATGGAACACGAGCCAGTCATTGATGCAAAATAAGGCAGAACGGCAGAAGAAGTTAATTGGAATCAATCTTCTAATATGGCGCAAATGTCAAATGCAGAATACTCAGATGATGAGGGATCAGTTCACTTAGGAAATTAAAGCGAAAACGATGTCGAGGTGGCAGGTTACGTGGGTTCTGCAAACACGGAAAGAGGTACAGTCAGGGAAGGTAAAAGTCCAATTTCGCGGACAAGACGTCATAGAGCAGTTGAATCGCCTACGTCTAGTCCTGGGTATGTTATTGGAAGTGCGCAATTAGAAATGATCATTCACATTATGCAAAAGGCAGAGAAGAGATGACAGGAAAAGAAAGAAAAGAGACGGGAGAAATAAGGCAAAAGACATGAGATCCCCAGTAATGAAATTTCAGGAACGGCAAGACAAGAGGGAAAAGAGATAGGACAAAGTCATGAAAGAAATTAAGGAAATTCAAAGGTGGGCTGATAAGTTTGTCGAAAACGTAAATCAGGTCAGAAAAGAAGATAAGGGTGTAAAATTAGAGGATGAAGAAGTTCGAAAAACATCAGATGAGAGGTGGGAGGTAGCGGTAGAGTCCAAGCGTGAGGCTAGGACAGCCAGATTAAGAGAACGAGATGCGCGAAAAATATGTCCAAATTGCGCAAGATCAGGCAGCGCTCGCAAAGGTCCAAATGAGAGCAGCCGGGAAGGCTACTCTTAAAAGAAACAGGGATACAAAGTAGCTGAAAAGACACACTAAGAAATGTTAGAAAGTTAGAAATCTAGGCAGAGAAAACACGTCTCAACAGCCAGCAGAAAGAGATGGCAGATGAGACGAAGCACGTGTGCAAATGGGTCTCTTGTGTAGAAATTCAACCAGAAACCAGAGCATGTCGCTGTGAGTTAGTCGGTCATCAGAAATGTCAAGGACAACATTTTTCAACTCAACCTGTAGCCACATCCCCGACATAGGTTGATAAGGTGCAGGAGTGCCCCCTTTAACGGGGTACGGGGGTCGACCGACAGCGCTCAGTTAGTGGCGTGTTGTACACAAAGTACCGAGCAGGACCACAACTGCGCGCGACTTAGATGTACGGAAACATTATTACATGAATCTGATGACACGAGACGAGGGTACTACAGCATTCAGGGATCCGTCGGCCATGAAATCTAAGGCGCACTTCACGCCAGAAGATAGAGAAAGTCCAGGGGCGCAAGATTATGAATATTTCAACTTAAACATTTTTTTCTTGACTCAAAATTTTCATGTTTACAAAGGAAACCACAATTTGTTACAACCGAAGATATGGATTGCTCATATGATAGGGTACCATCAGAGTCATTGCCACTGGTATTCACATGGGAATTTGTATGTGGATAACAGAAAGATTCTATAGTAGAGCACATGCGTAGTTTTGCAGAAAACTGTTGCAGCTACGGTGAATTCAGTGAGGCCTACTAGTTACAGGACACCCTAGAAAGGATTAAACAAGAGATTTTGTTAGGTAAGGAATCCGGAGCATCGGGTTGGCGGAGTCCGGTAGTTTTTCGAGACACTTGTCAACAAGAACCGTTCCAGAATTAGAGTGTGCGCTGATATGAAACTTCCTCGAAGATTAAAAGTGGGTGCCGGACCGAGACTCGAATTCTGGACCTTTGCCTTTTGCGGGCAAGTGCTCTACTAACTGAGTTATCCAATCACGACCCACGCACCGTCCTCACAGCTTTACTTCTGCTAGTACCTCGTCTCCTACCTGCAGAGTAAAAATATCATTCTGGAAACATCCCCTAGGCTGTGGCTAACACATGACTCCGCAATATCCTTTCTTTCAGGAGTCCTAGTTTTTCTAGTTTCGCAGGAGAGCTTGTGAAAAGTTTGGAAGGTAGACGGCGAGGTAGTGGCAGAAGTAAAGCTGTGACGACGGGGCGTGAGTCGTGCTTAGGTAGCACAGTTAGTAGAGCACTTGACCACGAAAGGCAAAGGTCCCGAGTTCGAGTCTCATTTCGGCACATAGTTTTAATCTGCGAGGAAGTTTCAACAAGAACCGTTACCTGGACCAAGGGTACAGTGATAAGGAGATAACGCGACACTGCTGCATGAAACAGCGATTATGTTCCAAGAACTACTCACTGGCAAATGTAATGGCACAATAGCTTCGTTCGAAAGCGCTCTACGAAAATTGGACTTTGTCAGGGAAGCACAAAACGCTAGGGACCGAATGAAACATAATGAACGAATTTCGCAAGGTGAATCTGGTGGAAATAATGAGGGGCAAAATACAAAAAGAAACAAAGCAACAAGACACCAATAACAAGATCTATGATTTAATAATGAGCCCAGGAAAATGACAGAAGCGGACAGGGAATGTATGGCGGTTACTTGCAAGAAAACAGAAAGAGAAACAGGAGCGAAGTACAAAATTCTAACCACTTCATGCAGCCGATGTGGAACTCAGGACAAACGTGAATAGTGGAGGGTTTGGTAGACGGAGTCCGCAGCGTAATTATCCGCAACGGGATTACCAGAATGACACAGTGGAAATCCAGCCACCTGTCCCCTCAAACAGAAACCGCAGCAGAAGCCAGGATAGAATTTGACAGCGGGCAGCTGTGGCCTCAGCATAAAACAAAGCCGCAAATAATATCGCTACAGGCAACATTAACCAAATGGAACATGAGGACATCGGAGGAATTCTGCCTAAAAAAAGAAGTGATTAGTGGACAGGATTTACACCCCATCTGTCACGTAAGCGCAGGTGAGTTCGATCGACGGGAATTATCGGCAGTGGCAGTCGCATTACCACCGTATCAGAGAGTGCATACAGTAGATGCATTGAAAAGCTCCCACCATGGCCAACTTTCAAAATCACTGAAACAAGAATGAAAGGTGCCTTGTCGGAGAAGCACACTGAACTGCAGCTTCAACCTGGACAAGTGGTTCACTGTCAAGGGAATACGCTAGAGGCTAACTTCCTGCTCGTTCCCGGTCTGTCTATCGACATAGTGTTTGGAATGGTCTTCTTAGTGAACAGCAGGCCTTTCTGGATGTAGGACGAGGTGAACTTACTCCACAAAGAGGCAGTGATCAGATTGTCATTTGCAGATGGCGCAATATGACTACAAATCCCGGTAGAGTGTTTAAACCTGAGCTACACCACCGATAGGGATAGAGACGTATAGCCACTGCGGCGTTACAGAAGTAAACTGACAGCACAAGAGACGAAACAAATTCAGCAACAGGTGCACGGTGCAATAGATAGCATGCTGAGCAACCTAGACAATATCCCACCACTCGACAAGGTGGATGGTTCAAATGGCTCTGAGCACTATGAGACTTAACATCTATGGTGATCAGTCCCCTAGAACTTAGAACTACTTTAACCTAACTAACCTAAGAATATCACACAACACCCAGTCATCACGAGGCAGAGAAAATCCCTGACCCCGCCGGGAATCGAACCCGGGAACCTGGGCGTGGGAAGCGAAAACGCTACCGCACGACCAAGAGCTGCGGACTGACAAGTTGGATCGGGAGAGTCTGCTAGGAGAGAACACAAATGTATTTTTGCCTAAGACAGGTGCAATTACAAATTTCGAATATGCTTTCCGAGTACGGGAACACAACAAAATGTTTTGAACCTATCTACTAGATACCACAAGCATACCTGCAGAAAGTCTACTTGGAGATTTAAAAAATGCTGGACGATGGTATTGTCGCACCACTGGCCCCCACGTACAATAATCCTATCACTTTTTTTGAAAAATAAAAAGACGTTCAATTCCCTTGGTACTAGATTCACGCTACGTCAACACGATAATTGAACCGGAAGAGGATCTGCCATAAAAGCTAGAAGAGCTGCTCTAAAATTTCCATGGAGTAACTGTTTTCTCCACGATATATTTAACATAAATATTCTGGCGAATAACCCTTCGACCTGGCTGCCGGAAATACATGGTATTTCTTGCATTCGGTAAGTGCTATCAGTTCAAACAGTTACCATTTGGTTTGAATGTCTCTTCGGCTGCCTTCATTAGGGGCCTATACAAAACCCTTAGTGACTCTATTAAGCAAAAGATCACCAGCTTTGTGAACGACCTACTGATTGCAGAGCCTTTGTGGGAAAATCCTCCGTGTCTTCAGACACCGTGGTATGACAGCGAATATTACTAAATAATGTACCGGGACGTCGACAGCTGAATTCCTAGGCCACATCATTACGGCAAAGGGAATCTCGGTGTAACCAGAAAAAAACAGAAGCAATACCGAGTCTTCTTATCCTAACAACAAAAAAGGAACTCCGTGATTTTCTAGGTGTTGTCAATTTCCACAAGAGGTTCATAAACATAAAACCGATGGCAACACGACGCCCTTGCCAACTGACTGGAAAGAAGTGCACATTGGTAGTGGACGGTGGGGTTGAGGATGAGTTTCAATCACTCAAAACCGCGCTCGTTAACGCACCAGTCTTGTTCTCACCCCTGTCTAGCAGAGAAATTTTGTATCGTAACGTGTAGCTCCTATTCCCGTCAGGGGCTTATGAGCTTCCAGAAGTACCAAGAACGTGGTAATATGGTACACAAAGCCATAGCTTTCGGAAGCCATGCCCTCAGCAAATGCGAAAAAAAATTATTCAGTCACCGAGTTGAAAGCGCTGGCGGTCGATGGGGCTTCGAGAAATTCAGATTCTTCTTGTAGGGTCGAAAATGGAGACCAGGAACCGACCACGAGGCGTCAGAGTTTCTTCTCACACCAGGAGTCCGCAATAGAAGGCTGACAATATGAGCTCCCGCATTGCAGGAATTTGATTTTACGCTTACACACATACCGGGGGAAGAGAATACCATTGATGCGTTGTCACTACTACCTATAGGATTGGAGCAAAATAGAGTGAATCCATTATACGAGGAGCAATTCAGTCTGTTTTATATAAAAAAAATCAAGCATTTGAAAATTATGTGCCCGCTATCTTGATAGACATCGGTAGAGAAGTGGAGAAAGACCTAGGTCTGCCAATCTTGAAAGAGAGAGTCAAGGACCACGCAAAAATAAATATTACGCAGTTCGATTTATTACGCAAAAGGTGCTTTTCTACAGTGCTGAAAGGTGAGATGCATTCTGGCGCGTCTGCATCACCTATATACACTCCTGGAAATTGAAATAAGAATAACGTGAATTCATTGTCCCAGGAAGGGGAAACTTTATTGACACATTCCTGGGGTCAGATACATCACATGATCACACTGACAGAACCACAGGCACATAGACACAGGCAACAGAGCATGCACAATGTCAGCTCTAGATGCTGGATGTAGCCCTGTGGAACGGCTTGCCATGCCATTTCCACATGGCGCCTCAATTGGACCAGCGTTCGTGCTGGACGTGCAGACCGCGTGAGACGACGCTTCATCCAGTCCCAAACATGCTCAATGGGGGATAGATCTGGAGATCTTGCTGGCCAGAGTAGTTGACCTACACCTTTTAGAGCACGTTGGGTGGCACGGCATACATGCGGACGTGCATTGTCCTGTTGGAACAGCAAGTTCCCTTGCCGGTCTAGGAATGGTAGAACGATGGGTTCGATTACGGTTTGGATGTACCGTGCACTATTCAGTGTCCCCTCGACGATCACCAGAGGTGTACGGCCAGTGTAGGAGATCGCTCCCCACACCATGATGCCGGGTGTTGGCCCTGTGTGCCTCGGTCGTATGCAGTCCTGATTGTGGGGCTCACCTGCACGGCGCCAAACACGCATACGACCATCATTGGCACCAAGGCAGAAGCGACTCTCATCGCTGAAGACGACACGTCTCCATTCGTCCCTCCATTCACGCCTGTCGCGACACCACTGGAGGATGGCTGCACGATGTTGGGGCGTGAGCGGAAGACGGCCTAACGGTGTGCGGGACCGTAGCCCAGCTTCATGGAGACGGTTGCGAATGGTCCTCGCCGATACCCCAGGAGCAACAGTGTCCCTAATGTGCTGGGAGGTGGCGGTGCGGTCCCCAATGGCACTGCGTAAGATCCTACGGTCTCGGCGTGCATCCGTGCGTCGCTGCGGTCCGGTTCCAGGTCGACGGGCACGTGCACCTTCCGCCGACCACTGACGACAATATCGATGTACTGTGGAGACCCCACGCCCCACGTGTTGAGCAATTCGGCGGTACGTCCACCCGGCCACCCACATGCCCACTATACGCCCTCGCTCAAAGTCCGTCAACTGCACATACGGTTCACGTCCACGCTGTCGCGGCATGCTACCAGTGTTAAAGACTGCGATGGAGCTCCGTATGCCACGGCAAACTGGCTGACACTGACGGCGGCGGTGCATAAATGCTGCGCAGCTAGCGCCATTCGACGGCCAACACCGCGGTTCCTGGAGTGTCCGCTGTACCGTGCGTGTGATCATTGCTTGCACAGTCCTCTCGCAGTGTCCGTAGCAAGTATGGTGGGTCTGACACACCGGTGTTAATGTGTTCTTTTTTCCATTTCCAGGAGTGTATATATGCTTCCATTGTATATGCTACAATAAAAAGCGAGTCTGTTTCAATATTACAAACTACTCTTTTAATATGGTACACAAACTTGAGTTACGCACTCTTTGGTGCCAGAAAGTGTTGTTTGAAGCTACGCACACTGTGCTGTTTTAGAGGTATGGAAAGGTGGATAAGGAGGGTACTGGCGGTGTGTAAGGCATATCAGAAATCTAAACACACAACATTCACGACGCAGGTGCCACAGCACCGCATCATGCCGTCGAAGTTAAAGCATACGGCCGCCACGGCTCTCATGGGACCAGTCCCACGCACGAGTATAGGGTCAGCTACATTACAGTTGTCGAGTAGCTACCGTCTAAATACGCCACTCTGACGCCACTGAAGGAGGCGACTGCACAAACGGTGAGCAAAGCGTCGTAAGTAGGACTTGTGGACAGAATAACCTCTGACAGTGGACTCCAGTTTAGGTCAAACAAACGGAAGGCCACGTTGAGACGGCACTTGATAAAACCGATTGATGCATCTGTAAGGTCGTCGCCGGCAGAGATATTAATGAAAACCCTGGGGAATCTCAGCCGCATCCCCTGCGCTTAAAAGAAGACCACCTGGGACACCTTCGTAAATGATTTCCAGGCTGTAATGAATGAGTTTCCACTCGGAGTCACAGGAATGGTGCCAATGAATAGGTAACCAAAAGACCTGATTCGCGAAGTGTTTGACTTTCCACGGCGAACTCAGGAACAACACAAATTTATTGTGGAACTGGCTCTCAGATGGCTGCAAGTGGCGTGTGCGAAGAGAAAGTATGTATGAGACATGAAAGCTTGGAAATGAGAGTTTCAGATCAGACAAAACGACCTCGTCAAAGCTCCGACTATCAAATAAACAAAAGAACATGTACCACAAAATTTACCCATGCTACAACATCGGATCCATTCGAGTTTGTAGCTTAGCCCATCCGAACAAATGGTTCAAATGGCTCTGAGCACTATGGGACTTAACATGTTAGGTCATCAGTCCCCTAGAACTTAGAACTACTTAAACCTAACTAACCTAAGAACATCACACACATCCATACCTGAGGCAGGATTCGAACCTGCGACCGTAGCAGTCCCGCGGTTCCGGACTGCAGCGCCTAGAACAGCATGGAAACCGCGGCCGACCCCATCCAAACACGTTGGAAATCTAAACATTGAACCTGCCACGAAGGGGCAGGGCATGCACAGAGTTCTGCTCGTCCCTTTAACCCATGGCGACGGGGAGTGAAAGGAATTCAGGCGGTACCGCTGAAAGCATCAGTAGGCGTGCCTCGCCTGCAGCCTGAATGTAACGGAGACTCGCTTCTGACATCACGTGACCACCTGAGACCACCACCGTTAGACACAACAGTCTGGAGAAACTGGATCTGAATGTGATGCCACTGCCGATACGAAAGGAGGGACTAGTGAGCACTGGACCAAGGGTCTGACATCTCTGGACACTGGCGACAACATTGATAAGAGCTGCTGGAGGACTCTTTAACGAGAGCGACGGTTTGTCCACTGCTTGGTCAGTTCTGGCCTGTCAATAGTCCAGATACTTACCTGTTGCTGCCATACACTGTAGAAAGGTTCTGCCACAGACGCCGCTGCTACCACTGAAGATGTTAAGTAAAGAGGTAACTCTTTTCTTAGCACCAACTGAGCGTCTACAGCTGCCATGTCCAACCTGTGTAGAGCCGTGTTTATTTGTGTGACTAATGTAAATTTTGGACTAGCTAAAGACCCTTGAGAAGAGTTCATTAGGAGACTTGAAATATGTTTTTTTTTTTTAATTCTAATTTTTGTATACCTTGCAGTATTCATTTTACTAGGTTAAATGGAATCTTTCACTTCCCTTTCCTACTATGTCATGAGGGACAATACCATTTTCAGATAGGTACAGTGGTACCAGAACACTCTTTCCAAAATTTAAGATTCACAGAAGATCACACACAACACATATACTAACATTCAACTGCCTCATGTTTTTATTTTGTCTTTCTAATCTGTGTAAAGCCTCACTAAGTTTCACTTGTCATTTAA
Source organism: Schistocerca gregaria (assembly GCF_023897955.1). NCBI lineage: Eukaryota > Metazoa > Arthropoda > Insecta > Orthoptera > Acrididae > Schistocerca > Schistocerca gregaria. Next base: position 96,528,801 of record NC_064923.1, on the reverse strand, counting down.
ATGTTGTTTATTTTTTGTTAACACCATTTAAACCATTGCACTGAAAGAACAGAAAGATGTCTTACTATGAGACAAAGTTGACAGATGACAAATGTCACAAGAACACACATGTGCCTCGCCTAGATTTGCTGAAAGCTTGTATAGGATTTGTTGTGTTATTTGTCTCTGTCGAAGATTGAATCACTGTGAATGTTTGGGCAGGGGTAACAAATTCTCTGAGGCAGTGTAATCAACGATATAACGATATTGTATTGTGGTTAGGGCAACTAATCATCTAAGACCTCAGCTTTGATGTGTTAGTTAAATGTCTGCATGATTTTTAACCATTCAATCATTGTATTTAGAGTCAAGAGTATATGAAAAAGACCTGAGAGTCCCCAGGAACAATTCTAACATCTAGCAAACATAGGTAGGAATGATCATCAAAATAAAATAAGAGAAATCAGAGCTCGAACAGAAAGGTTTAGGTGTTCGTTTTTCCCGCTCGCTGTTCGGGAGTGGAATAGTAGAGAGATAGTATGATTGTGGTTCGATGAACCCTCTGCCAAGCACTTAAATGTGAATTGCAGAGTAGTTATGTAGATGTAGATGTAGCAAATCACAACAGTTTCGAAGGCATGCAGCAATGAATGTGTGTATGACCACTGGTTTAACGAGGTCAGCACAGGGTGTGGTATTATTTTTGCGTGTAAAGCTGCCATGGAACGGCATTTCATACTTGAAGACCCAGTTAATTCTTCTGCTCTGTCACACTAACTTGCTAATTGAAGTGTGACACTCGCCATGCAGAAATTATTGGGTAACGAGATAGGTAGCACACCACTCCTTCGCTTGAATAAACTTATCAGTCACATTAACGTTTATATTTTAGGTCGTCATCTCGGTGTTCCCCACTGGTAGATTTTCTATGTATGGTTTATAACTGTTTTACATAGGGAAATTGTGGGCAGAATGTTCTTATAACAGCATGTGTAACATGTAGAGAAATTTTACACAAGGGGCTGTAGTCGAAGTGACAGAGAAAAGAGAGAGAGATGAATTGGGGACCATAAATGCTGAGTGCAGCAACCCGGAAGTGTGACTGATTCCGGGAAGCACTGCTGAATGGATCTTACCTGCAGAGAGACTTCTGGATGGGGCGCTCTCCTCCTTCCACTCAACGCTGGACAGAAAGGCGCCGGTTCAGGAAACATTTTACCTGGGCCGGGCAGAAGTCCGTCACGATAGCAGATGCTTGGCTGCAAGTGGTAGGGGGGAAATATTTAAGAGAGAGTGCTATAAACTGAGCTTTTGTTCACAAAGCTGCATGCATTCTCATGTTAGAAGCTCGGACGATACAGACAGAGCGGTAAAAATACATGTTTCATGGGCACGACAGTCTGGGAAGCTTAACAGCCTTCTCTGAGAAACTGGAAGTAGTTAGCCTGGAATGATTAAATCACACTGTAAATGAGAGACTGCGGTCCTGCCTAGGTAGATATTTTTCGCCAAAACATGGCCATTCGTACCGTGAGAACGATGCCTCCCTCGTCTAAATTCTTCTTCTTCCTAACAAGAGAGATTTGGAGTCACTGATCGGCTTCTCTTGGGATATGCAATGTAGATTCTTGCTCCCCAGCGTGGGAGCCCTGGTACTGCGTCTGGATTGACAACCAGGCAAACAGAATAGTCAGGAGATGAGATTCAATGAGAAGACGATAGTTCGATTAGTTTGTGCAGTTTGGGGACAGTTTTGTTTTTGTGAATTCGGCCCCGTACCGAGGCTTGGCGGAAAGTTGTTTCGATTCTTTTACTTCTTTGTCTTCTGGTTCTCCGCTGGTGGAGAACTTCAGGGCAGTGGCTGTTTCCAAATGTGCAACTGTATCACGAGGGTGACCTTATACATTCGGAATCGGTCGTCTGACGTTTGACAATTCCAGCACAGACGATTGTGCCTGTGAGTCAATTTGTTTTGGCCAGACCAGTAAACGCGTGCACCTCATATTGATATCTGCCGGAGTTCAGGGCTATGATAGGGAAGATTCCTGCGTTCTGATAATCACAACGCCAGGTCGCGAAGTTAGCAAATTTTCGTGGATGCGTCTGAACACTGCCACAATGCACCGCTCCTCACCCACAGCCCGCCGTTTCTGCTGCCACCTGACTTAAGGTGGATGGATAAAGTATTGCTGCACCGGCGTGGGGTTGTTAAATGATATTCACACCTCTCTGTTCTCAGGTGAACAATGTCAGAATGCGTTGTAAAAGGGATTAATTTAGGTGAGAAATAGTATAGCTTCCACCCCGATGTATGCTTTGCCTATCAAACACTATTTCTCAACTGATTTGTGTTAGTCATTTCTGTGTAAGATTTATCGACTGGTTCTCCAGAAATCCGTAACTACTAAAGATTTCAGTATTTTATACATAGCAGCACAACAGCAACGGTTCCACGTAATAAAATTATAAACAGCCGACCAGTTGCAATGGATAATGTAAAATTTATATTTGTCGAAACCTAGGTAAAGAATTCTTTATCCATTGCAACTGGTCGGCTGTTTATAATTATATTACCAAATATTTAATAATACTTCTCATTACTTTGTAAACTGAAGTGCGCCACTGTTCTCACTCACATTCTGTCTACTATTCACTGTTTTAATTTTATTGTGTTGGCACATGGGTACACCAGCAATTTAAGGTTCAGTCTCATTAAATTAGTTAATTTGATCATTAATTTGAGTTCTGAAAGTGATTACAAATATAGGGCACCAAAAGTGCCATGTGTTACTGCACTATTCACGTATAAAAACAAAAGTGCAGACACAATTTGAAGGTTATTGCCAAGTTAATATTTTTCGTAGTTTAAAGATAATAACATATATTTACTATTAAAACAAGTGATGACTTACAACTTACTCTGCAAGTGAACCGAAATAATGTTCAATATATTGAACATATTAATCGATACATACAATTAACATTGATGTATGTATTTGTGTATATGTATGTTTCACATTGTCTCCTAAACCACTTGACCGGTGTCAACCAAACTTGGTACACATATATCTTACTGACAGGTTGTCGAGGTAAGAACACCTACCTGTCAAAGGGGTGATGGTGGAGAAGACATGTAGTCTATGACGCGTATATTCCGGGATTTTATTCACCCAATATTTGAGAATTAGAGCACTTAGAAAATTGAGAGAAACTTAACTCATAATTTCAAATAATTGTGAAATATTTTCTCGCTGACAACCCCTACAAAATGATGAACGGAACAAAGTTTATCACTTACTACTTTTCAGCTATACATGCAGTAAAAGTATTGCATTGAGACACGGCGTTATAATTTATTATTTACTTACTACTTACTGTATTCAAGACACGTTTTGCAGGAAGTATTGGCATATAGCCTTGGATGGATTTAAAAATTATGTCGTTGTACGCCATATAGTTCAAGAGAAATGACGTCAAAAGCAATGAGATATGTGACAAACTGCCGCATCATGCATGGCTTTTAAATTGTCACTTCTTTGCTATTCTGTGTATCCGCAATTAATTTCCCAGGCACCATCCAAATATGTCACTGAATCTGCTTACAATATTATATCATTGTACGACAAACAATTCAGGAGATATGGCGTCATAAACAGCTATATTCGTGATAAACTGTCGCCAGGTGCATGAATTTTAAATTTATTACTATTAATTCTATTTGCAAGACGTTTTGCTGACAATAGTCATATATACCGCTGAATGTATCTACAAAATTCTATCATTTAGACGACTAGTAGCTCACGAGATATAACGTCATATACATTAAGCACAAGGCCAAACGCTGAGCGGTTTGGGCGTGGATGCACAGCTGTAAATAAATACCTGGGCTTCGCAGGCCTCCTCTTCTGGTATTGTTATAAAAGGAACGAAAATGAAAGTCAAAGGAAAATTCTAGATCGTAAATAAATCGCAGGAAGTGATAGTAAAGCATACACGAGAATTTCGTAAACAGAATTAGATTCTTTTATTCTTTTTACAGTTTATGACTTAGTCGTGTTGATGTGATTTTCGTCGAAAAATCAGGGAAAGCAGAAATTTTCTCCCGATCTTGCACACGTTACAAATACCACACTTAACCATTTACATGGTTGTTGTAAGGTTTCTGTAAAAGAAATATTCATGAAAGACTGTCTCTCATCTCACACTTGCCATTAAACCATGCTTAAGCAATCCTTGCGCCAAATATTTGCAAGGATAGCTGATTATGTACACTGGAACTTACTTTGTTACACTCTTCTCGGAATGCGGTTTCTTTTTCTTTTCCAACGATATAAGAGCAGGTTCTAAGCTTCTTGATCAGAATCTTTATCTGACCGTAGAAACAGACATCGTACGGTAGCAATAGAGGAGTTCGTTTAGGGGAAAATCATTTTAATACTCCACAAAGGCAATCCCACGTCAACCTGAAATATCTCGTATTATTTTCTGTGCAGTTTTGTGTGCTTCCCACGAGTCAGTTATTCGACTAAATTTTTTCTTCTTCATAACATTATTCAGATACGTTTTATATAATACAGTTTTAAGTTGCCTACATGTACATGGATTTCCTGCAAAGCACATCTAAGTGCCTGGTAGAGGTTTTATCGAACCACCTTCACAATTCTCTATTATTCCAATCTCGTAGACCGCACGGAAAGAACAAACAACACTATATTTCCGTTCGAGCTCTGATCTCCCTCCTCTTATCACGGTGATTGTTTCTCATTCTATAGGTCGGCGTCAACAAAATATTTTCGCATTCGGAGGAGAAAGTTGGTGATTGGAATTTTTTGAGAACTTTCCTCCGCAACGAAAAACGCCTTTGTTTTAATGATGTCCATCGCAATTTGTGTATCATTTCATTGACACTCTGTCCCGTATTTCACGATAATACAAAAAGCGCTGACCTTCTTTGAACTTTTGCGATGTACTCCGTCAATCATATCTGGTAACGATTTCCACGCCGCGCAGCAGTACTCTAAAGAAGGATGGACAAGCGTAGGTGGGCTGACTCGTTAATACCGTCGTTTGTTAATTTATTTCGAATAAATCTCTCAATTGTTGCCGATACTATTTCTTTGTGTTCATCCCACATCTGGTTTACACTTACACTTTTAATTTGAAAGGAGTGGTGACTGTCACTCAGGAAGGCGTCGAGCGAAATTTTATCTGCTTTTTTGAATATGATTTTTTTTTTGAGGATTTGGGTGTTACAATACTCAATCTCGCTATGACAACCCTGTTTCGCTATTCCCTATATCCGTTTTGATGCTGGTTGTTAACTCAGGATTACTTGTTGCTAAGAGGTCAAGTGTGTTCTCACAACCGTCTGCTATTCGCGCGGGCTCATGAACTACCTGTTCAATATAATTTTCAAAAAATGCGTTTAGGACAATTTCGGATAATATTTTATGCGTACCTTCGGAATTAAACATGTATTTTCGCCAACTTATCGAGGGCAAATTAAATTCACCACCAACTATAACTGTGTAAGTCGTGAGTCGGGTACGTGTGTGAAATCAAACTCAAGTTTCCTTTGAACCTTTCAGCAATTGTATCATCTGAATTGGGAGGTCGGTAAAAGGATCGAATTATTATTTTATTCCAGTTGCCAGGAATGATCTCTGCCCTTAATAACCCACAGGAACTATCTACTTCAATTTCGCTACCAGATAAACTACTTCTAACAGCAACAAACACGCCACCGCCAACCGTGTTTATCCTACCGTTGGGTTCATCACAAAAATATCGGCTGAACTTATCTCTGGCTTTAGCCAGCTTTCAGTGCCCTAAATTTTGATGAAGTAATGACTACACTCCTATATTTTGCTGCATACTCATCCACCATGTTAGCCGGCAGTTGTGGCAGAGTGGTTTTAGGCGCTTCAGTCTGGAACCGTGCTACTGCTACGGTTGTAGATTCGAATCCAGCCTCGGGCATGAATGTGTGTGATATCCTTAGGTTAGTTAGGTTTAAGTAGTTCTAAGTCTAGGGGACTGATGACCTCAGATGTTAACTCCCGTAGTGCTCACGGCCATTTGAATCATCCACCATGTTTTTAATTCTCGCTCCAAAGTACTGTTTTGTAGGCTTGAGTAGACTGTTGGCAAAAATTTTCCAGATATGGTTATAATATACTGCACTATTTACGTATGGGGTACTTTGTTCATATCCTGTGATTTCAGGATAACTAGTTTTGCCCCTCGATGGAACAGTGTTCGATTATAAATCGACTAGTACTGGCAAGTGGGAAAGAAAATCTATAGATGTAAATATTTTATTATAAGTGCCGCAAAAAGCGTATTTTGATTGACGTCGACTTAAATTCTTGTAGGTAAAGTCTTTCTAGGAAATTTATTCGTAATCCCAAATTATCCTTCGCCTTTCCTTTTAATCCCTGTGTACTGAGAATTATTTCGGTTTATTTAGAGTGTTTTTGATGCAGAAATTGAAAATTAGAAAAACTTAAAAAGCTTTTCCGCACATGCACTCGAGCTCACGCCCCTTACCCTTCAGTACTTTTTCCGTTGTTCCACAAGCTGCTTGGAATCTACATTGCCACAAATGGTGTTTTATAAACGTTTCGATATCTGGGGTTCCCAATTCGTTTCTAGGCACGCCCTGCACATACTACAAGTTGGGACGGACTAACAACCAGCTACAGAGAGCTTCAAATCAGCTCACACTCCCCTGAAGAATGAAAATTCATTGTTTGTGTTCCTTGCTTCCGTCATGTTATTCATACGCAGAGTATTGTCTGCTCAGTCTGTAAGCAGACTCACTGAACTACTAAATTTTCGATCGACATGTACTCCAAGTGGACATTTTTTTGTTGTTTTGGTCCATACTACTACCTCTCAAAATATGAAATGCTTTTTTTAGTACAACATGGTGAGGAAGTCAGCTGCACGAATCCGTTCAGCTGCTGCAGGACATGATAATATTAAAGTTCAAATGATCAGATTTCTGGTGGAACCACTAATGTCCACAATAACGGCCATTTTATGAAGATTCTCTGACCTCCAGCACCTGCGCAATAGCCTTCTGACTACAGGCCCATTTACACATTCTGCCAGCATTGTCCAAGACTGTAGGAGACGTATTTCTCGAACAGCACACTAATTATTTAACATCAGTTAAGCTTTGAGACGAATACCATTCTCGTTTCCAGCAAAACTGTTCACAGACATCCAGTGCGTAAATGCTGATTTACTTGCCCTATCAGAGTAGGCACAGAACATCGGTTTGAAACATAACCAAAACACAAGAAGACCTAGACGATTACATAAGACTTACTACCACGCTGTTCAGTGAGTCTGTTCCACCCTTCAGCCTAAAAGGTGCCAAGAAACCTTTTCTTCTTCCACTAAGAACTTGGGGATAATTCTGGACAATCACTCACGATGGACAGAATGCACAACTGCAGTATGTGAGAAGGTGTCTGCCCCATTTCAGCCACTGCAGACATGTAAAAATTAATTTCCTTTTGCGCTTTAAAGGAAGCTCGTAGGGACAATAACATTTCCCATACGTGATGCCTTTCTCCAAAGACGTTTGTACGAAATGTCACGCGGGTTGGAGCGGTGAGGAATGCGTGTATAGGATACATTCGTGAAGTATGCCTTTTCGTCCACATCCCACCGACCTACGAAAAATCATCAAGGCTTGGTGCCAATAACCGCACAGACCGCCATATTCCCACTGCACCCACTTTTATTCCAACTCTTTCACTATTATCTGAACAGCACAACAGAAATACTTGTACTCAAATAAGTAAAATTCTCTCTGTACTGTCACATAACATTGGCATGGACTCTAAATCATTATCTCCGTCAGGAATCAGATTTCGGAACAATCGTTTCGAAATATCAGATAACTTAAATTCCTTCCAAACTTCAAAAAACAGCTAATGATTCTCCTTACTTCACAATAGCCGTCTCTCCCACATTGTGTGCAGCTCACTCTTCTCAGTACCACTCTCTGACAACTTTTCCCTACCCCTTGCCGGAAGAGTTCTCTATTTATATTCCACTCTCTCCTAAGACACACTGTTAATTTTATTTCAGATTTGTTCTCTTTCTTTATCCATTCCACTTCTGATTATTCTAAACATGTCTTCAAAAGTGCGAAATCGAAACTAAACGCTATCATTCTCAATACCCTTTACAGTTATTACTGTTTCTGATATTATTATCTTTATTATTAGTATTTGGGTTATTTATTATAACTTTTATTATTATTATTGCAGATGTTTTGTAGTATCTTTAGCATCTGCTGTTGCTGGTCAAATGTAAGATAATGCATTAAGGGCCTAAAATGCCCAAACTGTTGTTGTTGTTGTTGTCTTCAGTCCTGAGACTGGTTTGATTCAGCTCTCCATGCTACTCTATCCTGTGCAAGCTGCTTCATCTCCCAGTACCTACTGCAACCTACATCCTTCTGAATCTGCTTAGTGTACTCATCTCTCGGTCTCCCTCTACGATTTTTACCCTCCACGCTGCCCTCCAATGCTAAATTTGTGATCCCTTGATGCCTCAAAACATGTCCTACCAACCGATCCCTTCTTCTAGTCAAGTTGTGCCACAAACTTCCCTTCTCCCCAATCCTATTCAATACCTCCTCATTAGTTACGTGATCTATCCACCTTATCTTCAGTATTCTTCTGTAGCACCACATTTCGAAAGCTTCTATTCTCTTCTTGTCCAAACTAGTTATCGTCCATGTTTCACTTCCATACATGGCTACACTCCAAACAAATACTTTCAGAAACGACTTCCTGATACATAAATCTATATTCGATGTTAACAAATCTCTCTTCTTCAGAAACGCTTTCCTTGCCATTGCCAGTCTACATTTTATATCCTCTCTACTTCGACCATCATCAGTTATTTTACTTCCTAAATAGCAAAACTCCTTTACTACTTTCAGTGTCTCATTTCCTAATCTAATTCCCTCAGCATCACCCGATTTAATTTGACTACATTCCATTATCCTCGTTTTGCTTTTGTTAATGTTCATCTTATATCCTCCTTTCAAGACACTGTCCATTCCGTTCAACTGCTCTTCCAAGTCCTTTGCCGTCTCTGACAGAATTACAATGTCATCGGCGAACCTCAAAGTTTTTACTTCGTCTCCATGAATTTTAATACCTACTCCAAATTTTTCTTTTGTTTCCTTTACTGCTTGCTCAATATACAGATTGAATAACATCGGGGAGAGGCTACAGCCCTGTCTCACTCCTTTCCCAACCACTGCTTCCCTTTCATGCCCCTCGACTCTTATTACTGCCATCTGGTTTCTGTACAAATTATAAATAGCCTTTCGCTCCCTGTATTTTACCCCTGCCACCTTTAGAATTTGAAAAAGAGTATTCCAGTCAACATTGTCAAAAGCTTTCTCTAAGTCTACAAATGCTAGAAACGTAGGTTTACCTTTTCTTAATCTTTCTTCTAAGATAAGTCGTAAGGTCAGTATTGCCTCACGTGTTCCAACATTTCGACGGAATCCAAACTGATCTTCCCCGAGGTCTGCATCTACCAGTTTTTCCATTCGTCTGTAAACTAAATAAGCAATAAATGAATAACTGTATAGCCTATTTCCTGTGATTTTGCTTGCATTTGCGTCTGGCACACACATTTAAATGTCACTCTAGCTACTGATTTTCCTCTCCACTCTCTCTCTCTGTCCATCCATTCTTCCTTCAGTCCCTCTTTGTTCATATCTTCCAACCCCTATACCTGATCCTAACTTCCTCCAACACCCTCTGTCCGTATCCTCATCACCCTCTCCCCTGTTTCTATGTATCTTCTACTCCTCCTTCTCCTTCCCCTCTGCCATTTCCTCCCCTGTCTCACTGTCCATCTCCTCCTACCCCTGTCCCACGTTCAATCTCCCTCTTCCCTCATCTCTACATCCATCTCCCTCCCCTCTCTCGGTCCATCACCTCCTGCCCCTTGTCCCTATCAGATTAATCCACCCTATCATTTCCCTATACATCTGCTCCTCTGACTAACCCCCTTCACTCCTCTCTCCCTATCCATTGCCTCCTGAACCTCTATGCCTCTGTTTATCCCTTCCTCTACCCATTTTACATTTTCCAGGCTACACACATCTCAATGTGATGCCCTGCAAATCAGAAAGAAACAGCAGGCGAATACTACTCTCACAATACACCTCACACAGGTTGTACTTGACAGGCTTTCAGCGGCTTAAAAATTATTTTTTCCCTTTGACATGTAGGCTGCCCTGCAAAGCAGGTCATTAAACATGCCTGACATGCCAGGTGGAGTACACGCCAGGGGTTGGAGACTTGTTTCTTCCCCTTAACATGTAAACAGCTCTGCAAAGCAGACTGATATGAAAGGCCAATACTATCCCCACACAACATGTATGTCATGCAAGATAGCCTACACAGCAGGGGCTGAAAAAATGTTTCTGTCTATATCTCTACTCCTATGAGAGACAGGAGTTTATAAAATCCACAGCACTGGTACTGCCAAAATAATAAAAATTAAAATATGGTTGTTTGTGTGCCAAATCTGGTTGAAATAAGCACATCCAGAATCTCCAGGCAAACCACAGGACAGTTTCAAGCAAATCTGGCCCACGAACAGCAACCTTTACCAATATCAACACAGTGGAGTTTATAAACTCCTATATCCAACAGAACCATATATATAAATTGACTTTCCTGTACCATTGCCCAGGAGTAGAACATTCAAAGGTGCTCAAACTGATAACCCTGGACACTGATACACTGGTACAATCGTTGAATGGAAGAATTATTTACTGCTTCCAGTGTTGGCTACTGCAGAGAATTACAAGCAATCACGATACATTCCTGCATGTCCTCTGGAGTTGTTGGTATATCGGGATAGACAACATCTTTACTGCATCCCCAAAGAAAAAATGTCAGAGAATTTAAATCAGGTGACCTAGCAGGCCAAGCAACTGTTCCTCCTCGACCAGTCCATTTGGCAGGATACCTTCGGTTCAGAACACGACGTGCACACAAGGCATTACGTGCTGGACATCCATCGTGTTGATACCACATAAGCATTCTGGTTCTTAGTGGCCCTTCAACCAGAAAGGGGAGGAAGAATTCGTCTGAGGAAGCTGACATACGCTGTGCCTTTTAGACTACCATTGATGAAATAAGGGCCAATAATTGTAGTGCCAAGCCTGCCATTAACGCTGATGTTCCACCTGTATAAGGGATTGTGGGTTGTCGCTGGGCCAATAATGCATGTTGCTTGTATTTACCTGTCTTTGTTTGAGAAGGAACATTCGTCAGTAAATAGAACATTGAAGAAGAAGTTCGGAATGGCGAGGATTTGCTGCTGTGCTCACTGACAGAACTGTACACGATTCTGGAAATAATTCCCATGCAGTTCTTGATGTAGGTGTACATGGTAAGGATGGAACTGGTGACGCGCAGGAATATGATGTACACTGGTTTTAGGAATACCAATCTCGTGTTCTAGCTGTCGTGTGCTCACATGTGGATTCACAGCAACGGAAGCGAGAACAGTACCTTCGACAGCTTCGTCTGAGCAAGTGCTACGACAATTGCCTTGTCGTGGGTTGAAACTTCTCGTTTCCTGAAGCGTCGCAACAAGACGAGAAAATTTCCATTGGGAATGTAAGTTCTTATCAAGACATCCCTCTCTGTACAGTTCCGCGGCCTGCGTAGCATTTCGCCTACCTTCAACAACAACAACAAAAGAAACGTTATGGTTCAAATGGCTCTGAGCACTATGGGACTTAACATCTGTGGTCATCAGTCCCCTAGAACTTCGAACTACTTAAACCTAACTAACCTAAGGACATCACAAACATCCATACCCGAGGCAGGATTCGGACCTGCGACCGAAGCGGTCGCGGGGCTCCAGACTGTAGCGGCTAGAACCGCTCGGACACTCCGTCCGGCTGAAACGTTATGTCGTTGCAGTTTGTAGGAAGGATAGCCTTTACCGTATGGCTACTCTACACAACACTATTTAAAAGGATTAAACTTCTGTACTAAATGTTCCCATAAATAAGAAAACAGTATTGCAATTACTGTACTGCTAATTTACATTCCCCAAGATGAGTAGCATTTCTACCTTCTCTTCGTGGGTGTACATTCTGCTCACACAACTCTTCAACTGGCGATGGTTGACGGAATGATGGGTGTACATTCTACTTATGTCTACATTTGTCCTCTGTTAACGTCAACACGTAGATGTGTTCATTACCCCGAGTTCCTGTACTAAGCGCTGGGAGCGTCAACGTCAATGTTGTGTTATGTAATTAATAACGTTGTGTTTCAGTGAATTGTACAGTGTGATACATTTTTGAATAGGTCTTTAGGAGAGGAAATAAATTACCGAATAAAATATACAGAGTCTCATTTGAAAAAGTAATACCGCTGTTCATTTCTTTGTAAGAAACGAAGCTACGACGAAAGCAATCATGCAGATTGATGTGCCCCTGATGGCTGAAGAACATTTGCTTGTAACGTTTCGCAATTTTTCTGAACAAACAGTTATTTAGGGTGGTCAAGATAAAGGGGACACCATATAATGTTACTGATACAGATTTAAATTAGAACAGTATTCTTACTTAACTGAATCTTAAGAATTTTCATTGCAATGAATTGTATGTGCTGTTGCTTTTGTGGTTTTCATTCTGAAGACTGGTTTGCCAAATAGCTTTCCTCTTTACTCTAGTCTCTGCAACGCTGCAACGTTCTCCAGCCCTGAATTACTGCAACCTATATCTATTTGAATCTGCCGCCTGTTGACAGTCATTGGTCTCGTCCAACAATTTTTACCTTCCATCAATTTCAATTAGTATTAAAGTAACTATTCTTCAAGATCTTTAAGTGAGACCGATCGAGAGATCCCTTCCTTTAGTCGAATTCTGGAGTTCTGGAATAGATTTCCTCCTCGTTGATTCTACTGAATATATTCAAAATTTATCTAATCTTCAGCATTGTTCTGTACATCGAAATTTAAAAAGATTCGATTGTCTTCTTGTAGATACTGTTTACCATCCACATTCCACTTCTGTAGGAGGATACTTTGCAAACAAATAATTTCAGATAAAAACTTGCTTACATTTAAACTTATAACAGATGATAGAATTTTTTCCCTGAAACGATCTTCACGCTATAGCTAGACTTTATTTTATAGCTTCTCTACTTCGGCCATTCTCGGCTAATTTTGCTGCGCAAATACCAAACGTAATCTACTGCACTTAGTATCTCAGTCATGATCTAATTCCTGGAGTTTTGTCTGATTAAATTCGATTACATTCCGTTATCCTAACTCTACTTATGTTAATATCCATCGAATAATCTTGTTTAAAGACACTTTATGTTCTGGTCAACAGATCTTCCAGGTCCTCTACCTTCTTTGAAAAAATTACATCATTTTTTTATAGCTTCTTGTTGGCCACGGTCGCCATTACACGTTTTGTGGCTGTGCTTAACTGAGAAGTCAGAATTAGCATTTGACTTACGACGTCCATTCTGTGCGAGAGACCCAAATTATCATGAGAGATTCATAAGTTTGAAGACGTTTTATGAAGCTGTGAGCAATGATATAAGCTGTGACATCCAGATGAGTGAATGGGGAAACCTATAGAATGACTGGTAAGCTTTATTTTCATTAGTGTTTCGTCACTGCAATGAAACGTCATGCGGATGATGTGACGATCAGGGTTGTTTCTTCTGCTTTCGGCTCGTTATTCTGTTGTTGGGAAATGCCAAATGAAGGCATGCATCTACAACAAAGGTTTGCACACTAATTAGCATCTCTCCTGGATTATCTTGTAACTGACTTTTCTTTGTTCAAATGACGATCATAGTGTACTTGGAAGGAAGCATGTATGCGGTAGTATGATATCCTCCAATGCCAACCTAAACACCATCGGAAGAGTAGGGGATGAAGTATCACTGTGCAGATTTCTCTCCTCACAAACCTTACAACTTTTATCTGCCACCAGTCAGTAGTGATGGCAACAAAGTAAATCAGAAGGATAGTTCAACTTCTTCCAACCACAGTCGCTTAGTAGTAAAAAGCGATGTTTACATGTAATAATTTAAGCAACTGTTAAGTTTGAAAGTAGAAAACCGGCATCTCAGGAGTTTTTAGATATGTTGCATATTTCCTGAGATGAGCTTACTGTTCCCTTATGGGGGTACTCGTCTCCAAAACAGACGTAACTACCCATCAATCGCCACAAGACTACACGTACAGGTACTCTGCAAATTTTGAAAAATTTGTAACGATTAAAATTTATACAGTAACTCGCGTATTACATGTACCCGATAGATCATTTATAAACGGTCGTGCCAAGTCAACATTTTGTAGCTCTAACACCACTGCAAAGAGTTACGGATGTTTCGAAGGTGAAGTTTCTCTTCAGCGTAAGGCGCATTTGCTTCGAATCGTTGGTTGATGGAAATGTTAGTAAAATAAATTCCCTCATCGAAGAATAGCTATGACATTATTTAAGTATTACGACATAGCTTTCTATTATTCTAACGGTATAATGACTTCATGTTTTTTGTGTATCACTATGTTGCCGACCCCTATTTTGTTTCAGAATGGAAGCTGTATGCATACTTGGAAACATACTTACATCAGTCACATTAAGGTAAACCGAGAAAATCGTAGTGGTATTTTCATCATAAAGGTACTAGTGTATAGAAACTGTTGGGTGGACGTCACACAACAGTTGGAAGTAAACTGACAATGTGTAAAAGTAAGACAATTTTAGGATCGATATCTTTGTAACAAATGTTCCATTCTGTTACACTCCCAAAATAGGAAACTCTCTTTAACTTCTTGCAGATGACAGAAGGGTATGGTTGAGAAAAGAACAAGCGTTCTTACTGAGAAGAAAATTAATGAATTATTTCACCCTGCCAACAAATCAACGAAGCCAAAATGTTTGTCATTATATCTACACAATTTCAGTTGCATAAAGAAGAACTAGCAAGATGTGTATATCATTTCTTTAGAGTATGAAACATAAGAAGTAGATAGTATTTAGTATCTACAGCACAAATAAATCATTACATAAACCAGATTAGCCACACCCTAGATGGTGCAATACTTCAGCTACATTCGCAGAGAGAATGGTTAAAAGTAAGTGATTTAAAAAAGACAAAGTTATTTTCGGGCTATTTCTAATCACTAATGAGCTTCCTCTTGAAAAATCGTATTTAAAGGTGTAACATTTTCAGAATGTAGAAGTGTGGTAAAGACTGATGTACGGCGTTAGTTCTAGAACATATAAGTATACACTTCGATAACAGTTTGACCTAAGACGTTGCAATTACATTCCTTTGTAAATAAGAGAGGCGCGCATCGCTTTTTGTCCTTTGTCCCTTTTTTTGTGCTTTCTCTAGCAGCAGCTTGGCATGTAATCATCCTTGTAATTACATTATGAACGTTGGCAACAATAATAGTAATCTCAACTTTTGCCCCTGTTTCGTTTGTAGATCACCTTTTGTCACAAACTATATAAAACGTTCCTCTATTTCATTGTAACTGGTATCGGAAGGAGATAACTTTGGTGATGTGTCGACCTCCGTGCCAACCTCAAACAATTACGTATAAATTTGCACACAACGGAAAAGTCGATCCTTTGCAATCTAAGTCTGGTATGCGATGTCCTATTCATGTTATTAAACGTAATCAAAAATTATTTGTTGCACTGCAATTAATGCAAACATGGTACGCCAAAACCAAACTTATCACTTCACCAACCACGATTCGGTACCTGACTACGAGAAAAGTAGGTAACCGTATTAAGGGTAGGTAACCGTATTAATTATAACAGACTATTTTCATTAGACGTTGTAATACATCGATATTATTGTTCAGTTACCGAGTGGGATGGCATGGTGGTTAGCATACTGGACTCACATTCGAGAGGGCGACGGTTGAAATCCGCGTCTGGCCATCCAGAATTGGGTTTTTCATGATTTCCCTATATTATTTCACGAAAAGGCGAGGGTGTTTCCTTCGAAAGGGCAAGGCCACTTTCTTTATCCATCCTTCTCTATTCCGAGTTTGTGCTCCGTCCGCAATGACCTCATTGTCAACGGGACGTTAAACACTAATCTCCTTCTCCTTCCTTCTGCTTCTTTCAGTAGTGTTTACTGTACTTAATTTCTGCGATTGCCTCCTTGACTCATCCTGACTTCTGGACAATTAAGGTACGGAGGAATGCTACATCAGTAATTTTCTCAGTTTTTAAAGAAAATTGTAAAACATTTTAATCTCGACATCTCTTTTCTTTTTATTGCGTGTTACAAATGTTGCGCAGAACGCTCTCTTAAAAGCTGCACATTCAGAATGAGTTGCACAACGTATACACTCATTATTCTCCTTTATCTTCAGAATGTCTTACTGCGTATTATGAATTCTGTTCCACAACACTATAACTTACTACTGTCACCCCTGGTCACCAAAATTTTCTTTCCTAAAGCCTAGTACAATACATAGCTATTACACCTGGATCAATAAACAGTCTCTCCAGAGACATCAAATGTTTAAAGTAGTAGTGAAAGAAGTTAGGAGTGCTACCATGGTCAAGCATTGTCACAACTTATTTATATGATCGTATGGCTAGGGCCCCCTTTCGGGCAGGCCGGTGGCCGAGAGCCGTTCTATCAATGTGACGCCATTTCTGCGACCTGCACTCGATGAGGTTGATAGGATGATGATGATGACAGCACAACACCCAGTTCCTGAGCGGGAATCGAATCCAGGCCCAGAGGATTGACAATCCGTCACGCTGACCATTCAGCTACCCGGGGAGGACATACACAACTTATTAAATGTTCTCAAAGTCATATGATCTGGATTAAGTGGGAGTTACGAAACATACTGATCGCCATATCCTCTTATTTCACTGTATCACCTCCCAGGAATACCAGAAAATAGATATTTAGAAACAACATAATACACATAAGCATTGAGATATGGTATTTTAAAGTTCTTATTAATTGCATTATTTTGTCCTTAAACATAACCCCCATAAATTTCTACTATCCTTCCAGTACCGTCCGAAGGAATCACGGGATATCATTCAAGTAATGCAATATCAAACTGCTGTGCGCTAGTGTCTTAGAATTAGATACATTTTCTACTTAACCATTTTAAAAAGAATTTTTTGAAATGACTCTATATCTCGTCCTCAGGAACTATGTGACTATCGTTACGTACAGGAAATATCCCAGGAGGAGTGGTAAATATTTCAGGGGTGTTAGTATAGACTAATTCGAATAAAACATTATAAATAACTTGTGTCCATTCTTTATTTGACACTCAGATGTAGTTGGTTATAAAGGCAAGTTTTCATATTGCATTTTTGTACTACTGTTCGTATGGGTTTATTTACTGTGTTTCACTGTTGTTCAATGGTTCAAATTATGAAGCTGTATTGCAACTTACACAATTTAATTTTTCGACTATGTATCTGTCCCCAGCGGTGAGATCTACTTTTTGAAACCATTTATACGCTGATATATATTAAGATCCCAGCTCTCACTCATTGCAGCTATTCATTCTGGTGTGCTCTCGTCTGTGAGTTCTTGAGAAAACAAAATTTCGGAATTTTGCGAGACGCTCAATAACATTAAAATGCAATATCATATTGAGTGGTTCCGTTTCATCGGTTACTCGTGAACGAGATCCTATCAAAGGTGAATAGCAGTGGGATATGATACTTGGAATCATAGCTCAATCACTATATAGATGGTTTCAGAAAGTCAATACCACCGCTAGAAATCTCTCCTTGTGAAATTCGGTGATCAACTCCACCTCTTTGTTTAAACCTGGCACATACATAGCAATTACAAATGCTAGTTTGACGGTTGTTTCGTGCCGTTCTTATTGTGTTGTAACTTTAATGTCCCCCTGCGTAAGAGGAGTGCTAGAATACGGTGATTTGTTAAGAGTAGAAGGTCAAACGCGCTGTTCTGAGTAACTGATGAATACGAAGGGAGCGCCTACCATTTCCTACGAATTCCTCTACCTTTAGACAGAGTCGAGCTCCTGACGCCACAATGGCACCTGCCACTCTTTGGACTTAGGAGCCACGTGCGGCTGCGGCTGCAGAGACGCTTCCAGCTCCAGTTCCAGGTAGAGGTGGTGGCGGCGGCGGCGGCGGCGGCGGCTTCGGAGCGCGACACGGCGACCTTTAGCTCCGGCTGCTCGCCGCAGCCTCCTGCCCACACGAAGCCCTCGCCAGACGCTCGGCAGGTAATCCTCTTTGCTTTGTGCTACTCTGCCTTCCAGATTGCCTGTCAGCCTTTCTGTCCCAGAGATAAGCTCCTCCACCGGTCTCTTACCTTCCTGGAAAATTCATTTCTGTCTCTTTAGTAGCTTTAAGCGCCTGTTCTCTGCCATGACGTCTGCGCAGCTCGCTGCTTTTGCTAATCGATGAAGTTTGCAGAAACTGTGTCTACATTTCGGAGGTGAAGGTAAATATTTATGACTGACATAGCAGGTCCAACTACAGAGAGAACCACATTTATTTTAGATTTCCTCATGTTAGGAACTCAACTGGAACTAAATCTATTTACCAGATTTCGACAGGCAGTTGTTCAGTTATGACCATGCAAAAGAAATCAGGTAGTGATGATGATGTGTGTGAAATCTTATGGGATTAACTGCTAAGGTCATCAGTCCCTAAGCTTACCCACTACTTAACCTATAAGGACAAACACACACACCCGTGCCCGAGGGAGGACTCGAACCTCCGCCGGGACCAGCCGCACAGTCCATGACTGCAGCGCCCAAGACCGCTTGGCTAATCCCGCACGGCTCAGGTTGTGAATTATGTGACATGTTCGCGGGAAGAATATTCGACGCAGAGAAGAAAAACAGCACACTGACGTATGTACATATTAAGATACCACATATAAAACTATCTGCACTTGTACGCCTAAGGCCATGTATAGAACCTACATTTACTTCCTTCATCTTAACAGAGATTATGAAGTAATCATGTATTCAAATTTAGTATTTAATCTTGAATTCAGAATTAGTATTCTAGAGGTGCCCAATAATTCTGAAACGGTACTTGTTGTCCCGTTCATATTTTTCTCAATAAATTCCGGTACAGACGAATTATAGTGACAGTGTTTTTACTCTGCAGAAGTAAATCTGTGGGTAACAAGCAGGAGAGCATGGATCCAACGGTGTTCATTTATTTATTCATTCACTTTTTTTATTTCGTGTGTGCCACGTTTCCTTGCATCCTTTCCCTTATGCGACCTGGGACTGTATGAATGAGATATTATGTGAAGTAGCAGAAAGCTTTGGTCAGTGGCCGCAGCATTGCGTGAGTGGAGTGGTTCTGTGACAGGATAGTACCAACCCCCTAAACGCGAACATGTTTGGCAAAGATAGTGTTCAAGTCAGGCCAGAGAGGTCGCGAAGGCACGAATATTGACTCTGTTAGGTTGGCGAACCATTCCCTACACGACCTTTTGAACGGTTAGGCGATGTGTCCGCAAGTTCACTTGTTCCTGGATAGAGGCGCTGGACAGACGTGGAGACGCAGCTCTCGATTTTAGTAATGTTAACATAGCTATTAGAATGTCTCAGATCTGCTCGTTAATATGGTCCAGATGTTGAAATCAGGTGTGATTTTACCACAAAACCCCCATAAGGGAGTTTATTTTCATAATTTAGTCAGTTTTCAGTAGAACTTTGAGATTGTGCATTAGTCAGGCCACACTCCATGGTCTTTAATCTCACGGTCATATTATTGCTCTGTGTTTAACGGAAGTTCACTCATTTAATGTATTTTAATGTGGACTTTCCTTTCCAGTAATATTCTGTGGGATTTTTTTAATTTTTGATATGTTTTCCTTGTGTACATGCTTTCCAACCACGTGGTCTGTTGGAGCAACCACCACATTCGTAATGTCCAGTTTAGGTCTCAAAATTTAAAGTAGACGAGTGAATAACCATACGATAGTGGGTGAGTGTAAGATAGGGAAGGAATAATCTTGTGTGTCCATATTTTTGTATTTTTGTTGGCTACCGCTGCTTAGTTAAGTGTGTGGAATAATACTGATGTGATATTAGTTAATGTTCCTGGTGCCCTCCATAACTATTTTGTTTGCTCACAATGAAGAACGTTACGTGCAATATACATGTTTAACACTTGCATCTCGAATGTCTTAGGTTTTAATGACCATTGATGCAATAAAGACTTGAAAAATGTTTCCCACCATATGATAGAAAATGTTCTTTCCCCCAGCTCAGTAACGTGGTGTTGTTTCTGAACGCAACATTAAATCACAATTTGCAGTTATAGTCAAGTGTACCACTTGCTACCCCCTCTTCAGCTTACGTTTTAATGAAAATTGAAATATTTACCAGATACTATTCGCCCCGACGGAGTTCGCTTATAGTGACTTTGCTCAGCTTCTTCTGTATAACCAATAGCAATTAAATGTAATAATCATGGGTTTATGTATAACAGTTACACCTAAAATTACACGGAAGCTACGTCTGCGCTCCCGTTTCCCTTTCCATAATTACGTGGCGAAAGTGAATCATGCTAACTAGAGAGATCAGTTATGATGATGTACGAGTATAGTCCAACAGATACACCGATACTTGTTGTTGGAATGCCATCGGTATGGAATAAATATCAATTAATCTACAGCCACCGCTGATAATTTCCTCGCCTCATCATAAAGAATACGTGAAAGTCAATGCCACAGTGGAATGCTGGGTCATGAATGTAAATAAAGGCTCTGTGCGGTCTATTAAGCCCAGCATAGGTGCTGTCTATAGTGGTTCTAAAAAATATTGCGTTATCCGATGCGTACAAATTTTTATCGGTTGGTTAAAACCTCCCGCTAGAAATTATTAATACCTGGCAATAACTCGCAGGGGATTGTAATTTCGTGGACCACACGAATTTTTTAAACAGTTACTACAGAGGGTAGCTTGTAGGAGCCGTAGCACATGATAAGCGACGTTAATCTTCCCACCAGGTCGGGTTTTAACCTTAACTATACCACCGCCAGCATTGAAGGTTGCGTTGCAATACGCCTAAGTAACCAATGAAATGGCTGGCAGAAAACGTGATCAGTTAAACGTCCAGCCTTTGCCAGGTCATCTCCCTGATGTCGCTATACTCTTGGTGGCTATTAATGCAGAATCCGTCACTCAGAGTAGGAAAAAGCGCAAAAGCGATAATCCTGAAGATAAACAATTTGCTCGAAGACACCAAAGCAATATGTGACTGGATAAATCAGGTCAATAAAAAAAAACATTGGAACCTCTGGCTCTACATAACGCGGATGTGGACCTCGAATAAAGTAAATTTGTCCTGCAACACCAAATCCCCCTTCCCCCCCCCCCCTCCCGCTCATCAATGGTGCTACGTTCGAACACGCTTTCCATTCTAAGACTTCCACGCATCAAAGAAATGACTAAATCCTTTGTAGTGGCTGCACTTAGTAAAAAGGTATAAGAAACGAGACCACACCTGATGTGCATCCGGTAACTTCCTTGCATCATGAATGCGAAAGCACATATTATAGCCAAAAAAAGCGGTACAACGATCAACAAAATGTCGGGAACGTGTAGCTAACATTGGCCACTGCGCTGCAATGATAAAGAAAAGCGTGTGGGTCACCAAAAATATATATGCACAATACTCCTATCAAATAGAGAAAAACCGAGCGAGGTGGCGCAGTGTTTAGCACACTGGACTCGCATTCGGGAGGACGACGGTTCAAACCCACGTTCAGCCATCCTGATTCAGGTTGGTTCCTTCGAAAGTGTGGGGCCGACATCCTCCCCATCCTTAAATAACCCAATGGGACCGATGACCTCGCTGTTTGACCCTCTCTCCCTGATCAACCAACGAACCAAATAGAGAAAATATAAATCAGGGAAACTGACAGTTATGCTGATGGAAAGAAAATGTTGATAATAGTGGATACAAACGAGAAATGTTTACTGTGCTTTCATAGGCACACAGATAATAGGGCCCAGGAGGTTCTACATCTACACTCAGAAAGCCAACTTGTGGTGTGTGGTACCACTCTTCTTCGAACCCACTCTTCTTCGAACTCACGATTTCACAACTTCAAAACTGTCACTCACCATGATACACAAAGCCTTTGTTTTAGCGACTGCCAATTTTGTTGAGTATATTCATAATGCTCTCCCGCCAGCTAAAAAATTCCGTGGGGAAATGTGGCGCTCTTTATTAGATGCTCTCTATGTCTCTGGTTAAACCTCTTTGGTAAAGGTCACTGTTTAACAGTATTAGAGAATTACACGAATAAGTGTTTTGTAAGCAACTTGTTTCGTGCACGAATCACATTTACGTAAGATTCTCGCAAGAAATCTCATCCTGGCATATGCTTTTCCTACAATTAACTTAACGTGGATGCACACTTTAGGATGCTATGTGCTGTTACTCATAGTCATCCTGCGTTTGCTACTGTTTCTTACCAACAGCATAATCGAACAGTAATGGATGCCTTCGCCTTTTTGTGTCTAATACGTCACATTTCCTTATGTTCAGGGTAATTCCGGACATTACATCAGTCTCGACCCTGCGCTTGTCTTCCTGCAATTCGCTACTGCTTTCTTGCGCTCTAGCTTCCTGTAGAGAACAGAACCATGAAACTCTCCCTCACTAAGCCACTGTCATTGACTAGTGGATTATCGCCTAATAGTTTAGAATAGTTTCACAGTGTGCGACTGATAAAAGCCAATCGGTTAATACACTCCTGGAAATTGAAATAAGAACACCGTGAATTCATTGTCCCAGAAAGGGGAAACTTTATTGACACATTCCTGGGGTCAGATACATCACATGATCACACTGACAGAACCACAGGCACATAGACACACGCAACCGAGCATGCACAATGTCGGCACTAGTACAGTGTATATCCACCTTTCGCAGCAATGCAGGCTGCTATTCTCCCATGGAGACGATCGTAGAGATGCTGGATGTAGTCCTGTGGAACGGCTTGCCATGCCATTTCCACCTGGCGCCTCTGTTGGACCAGCGTTCGTGCTGGACGTGCAAACCGCGTGAGACGACGCTTCATCCAGTCCCAAACATGCTCAATGGGGGACAGATCCGGAGATCTTGCTGGCCAGGGTAGTTGACTTACACCTTTTAGAGCACGTTGGGTGGCACGGGATACATGCGGACGTGCATTGTCCTGTTGGAATAGCAAGTTCCCTTGCCGGTCTAGGAATGGTAGAACGATGGGTTCGATGACGGTTTGGATGTGCCGTGCACTACTCAGTGTCCCCTCGACGATCACCAGAGGTTTACGGCCAGTGTAGGAGATCGCTCCCCACACCATGATGCCGGGTGTTGGCCCTGTGTGCCTCGGTTGTATGCAGTCCTGATTGTGGCGCTCACATGCACGGCGCCAAACACGCATACGACCATCATTGGCACCAAGGCAGAAGCGACTCTCATCGCTGAAGACGACATGTCTCCATTCGTCCCTCCATTCACGCCTGTCGCGACACCACTGGAGGCGGGCTGCACGATGTTGGGGCGTGAGCGGAAGACGGCCTAACGGTGAGCGGGACCGTAGCCCAGCTTCATGGAGACGGTTGCGAATGGTCCTCGCCGATACCCCAGGAGCAACAGTGTCCCTAATTTGCTGGAAAGTGGCGGTGCGGTCCCCTACGGCACTGCGTAGGATCCTATGGTCTTGGCGTGCATCCGTGCGTCGCTGCGGTCCGGTCCCAGGTCGACGGGCACGTGCACCTTCCGCCGACCACTGGCGACAACATCGATGTACTGTGGAGACCTCACGCCCCACGTGTTGAGCAATTCGGCGGTACGTCCACCCGGCCTCCCACTTGCCCACTATACGCCCTCGCTCAAAGTCCGTCAACTGCACATACGGTTCACGTCCACGCTGTCGCGGCATGCTACCAGTGTTAAAGACTGCGATGGAGCTCCGTATGCCACGGCAAACTGGCTGACACTGACGGCGGCGGTGCACAAATGCTGCGCAGGTAGCGCCACTCGACGGCCAACACCGCGGTTCCTGGTGTGTCCGCTGTGCCGTGCGTGTGATCATTGCTTGTACAGCCCTCTCGCAGTGTCCGGAGCAAGTATGGTGGGTCTGACACATCGGTGTCAATGTGTTCTTTTTTCCATTTCCAGGAGTGTATTTGCACGGAAGCTGTTTCATATCAAATCCAACAAAGCTAATTAGGATGACAGGTAGCAATAATCGGCACATAATTTGTTATTATTATTCTATATCTATTGTCTAAACAGCACGAATGTGGCAGTTATACCCTTCGTCCGACGCAGTAGTAACGGTGAACTCATCACAGGTCGCCTATTAATGTCACCACACGCCAATATTCTTCATGTGGCACTGAATGTACAATCCTCACTGCAGTCCAAATCTTGGGTGCCCAGCGCAGTGCACAAATGATCACTTAAATCCATCAACAAATCACTCCATTAATGGCATTTACATAATTGCTCGAGCTCAGGCCCACGGCGTTGGGTGACACACACAGAGTCACTAAACAATTGTAAATGCGGTCGGCCATCCTGCCGAAACCTGCCAACCAATTTAGTTTCTCGGAGTCTCAACAGTGACTACTCTCGCGCACTGAGCGCTCGACTATCGATAGTACCTTCTGCGATCTGTGTGAGGCAAGGTACGAGCCGGTTGACCCCTTACATCCCCCCCCCCCAAAAAAAGTACTTCTTTGAAACAGGAAGTGGAAAAGAATAAATAATACTTAATACAAATGCAGATAGATGACAATAATTTACTGTCTACTCAATAATGTACGTGTGGATCTACCGTCAGTGTAATCGTCACAAAATCAATCTCTAAATAAATGTTTTTCTCATTGATTACAATTGTTTCCTGCTTTTGAGCGTCCATTATTTACAGAGTTCAAAGAATGGTCCATATCTAGGTCATATTAATACACACTGCAATACTCTAAATACTAATACTTCTCACACTACAATGGATAAATATATCTCATTTCTTGTATGCAATTTATCGCTTAAACTTAGTTAAGTCTTTTCTCATCATTAAAACCCGTAATCGTGAATATGTACAAATTTAGTAACTGAAAGACGACTGACACTTGAACACCAGTTCTCATGATTTTTACTCTTCAAATACACATAATAACCAAAAACAAAAACACCCATACACATTTATGTATGTGCCTGCCTAGGCCCTACTTCGTTGTCCTGATTACTTCTCTTCTCTGGGTTGCCCTCATCTTCACGCTGATATTAGCACTTTATATTTTCGACATGTTCCTTGCCATGCACTCGATTGATTTGAGCATATTTCAGCTCCACAGTATTCGAGTGTCCGAAGTTGATAATTATATATGGTCCCTTGTATACATGGTTAAATTTATGTATTTCGGAATCTGTCTTATTCGACTTAGTTTGCACTTTCACCAACACTAGGTCTCCTACCCCGTAGGTTACAGGTTTCAGCAATTTATCATATCTTTCCTGTCTCCTTTTCGCCTTCTTCCTCATATGCATCTCTACTATTTCAAGTTTCCTCTCCCAAGTTAGGTTATCTCCTTGTCGATATTCCACCAACTCACGAAAGGCACTGTCAGGTACCTGATTATGTAAGATTTCGCATGGTGCAAATCCTATTGAATCCTGTGGTAGGTGGTTCCGAATTCATTCGAATTCTTCTAGGTATTCCTTCCAAGTACCATGTTTCCTGTAACAATAGGTCCGAAACAAATGATTTAACTCCATCATGTGTTCATCCGGGTTAGAGGCCGGTCTGTATCTGCAGATGGCGATCTGTTCTATTTTATGCCACTTCAACATTTCCCTCCTTGGATCGGAATTGGGATCCATTATCACTTATGCTTTGTTTCGTTTACATACATTGCTAAAGTAATCGTTTACAAACTTATTAATGATGGCCTGGCTGGTCGCTTCACTGATTCAGATACTAATGCTTCTGCAACTAGAACTTGGAAGTAATTTCCTTTTGCCACATGCAAGGGACCGAACAGGTATACTGCCACAATGTCTCTAATTGATTCTGGTATGACCTTTATGTTGAATAGTGTTAGTTTTAGTTTTCCGACCGGTATCACAAGTGCTCAGCAGCTTGCGTATACACGTCTTCCCATGTTGTTGAAGATGCAGCCCAATTTCAGTTTCTCAAGGCACTTCTTAGGTCCATAATGAACACTCTTATAATGTGTGTACCAGTTTAACTTGTCTATCATCTTCTCTGGTATGCATAATCTCCAGCTCTCTTCATCCTCTCTTCTTCTTTTGTGCAGTATTTCCTGGTGGATATAATAGTATGTCCTATTATTTTATTCATCAGCACATCTATACCTACTCTTGATTAATTTCAGTTTTTAGCCCTATTTCTGCTCTCTCCATATCTTCCTCAAGCACCTCATCGCAAAATCTTGATGCTGCTCTCCTTTCATTAAATTTATCCGAACTTCTCTTCCTTCTGGTCTCCTCACAGCTATCCCTCATGAAACGAGTGGCAGCCTTGATAGCGCACCAGGTATGTTACGTGATTTACCAGGCTTGTTTATCACTTCGAAGTCATAATATTGCAACGCCAATGCCCATCTTATCAAGCCGCTGTGTCTTAGTTTACTTGAGTTAAGAATGTTAGGGCTTTGTATTCCGTGACCACTTTTAATGTAGTCCTGCTAAATTATAACAAAATCGCTTAAAAACCCACATGATAGCCAGTGCCTCTTTCTCTGTAACGCTATATCTCTTTTCCCATGCATTCAAGCAAAAGGCTATGGTCTTTACCTCCTCGGGTATCTCCTTCTTTCTTCATCTGTTGAAAATGTACCATAGTCCATAATCTGAGCTATCCACTCCCAAATACAAATCTCAAGAGATATCAGGATGGCGTAATATATCTGCATTACACATTGCTTTTTTGATCCTTTCAGATTCTACTTGACATTCGTCATTCCAGTGCCATGTCATTTTGGCCTCAGCAGGTGTTCTCAATTTGGGAGCAGTGACTACATGTTCCTTCTGGAATTTTCGATAGAACTCACAGACGCCGAAGAATGCTCTCAGGTGCCTGTTGTTATGAGGAACTGGAAAGTGCCTAATTGTCTCGAGCTTAGTTTGGTCAGGGTAAATACCCTCTTCTGTATTTATGAAGCCGAAGAATTTTATCTGTGATTTACCAAATTCTGACTTATCTAAGTTTGCTGTCACCTCAGCTTCCTCAAACCCCTTCTTAAGTAATTCTTCACCAAAAGTCTTGTCCAATGCTCTAATGAATTCAAAGACCGACACGTTAAGCCAAAATGGCAATATACTTAAATGATAACTTCTGCCAGCATACGTGACGGCAATACATTGACGAGACTCAGGGGCCAGACGTATTAGACACTACTTGTTGGTCAGGTCAATGCTACTAAATATCTTTGCACCCCAAAACCTTTGAATTGATTCTTCCATCGTTTCTGGCTTGTCTCGCTCTGGGTTCAATGATTTTATGTACCATGCATGCAAAACTATTCTCACCTTCCCATCTTTCTTGTCTACCTAAAATAATGGTCTATTATATTTTGCCTCTTGGTTCTCTCAATAACCCCAAGAACAACCATTCTTTGTATTTCCTCTTCTACCGCTTGTCTTTTAGCCTGAGGGATGGAGTATTGTTTAACATTGAAAGGCTTGTCTTCCTTAATTTTCAATCTACTTTTTCCCCTTTTCATGATTCCTGGCCGCTGATTTTGCTGTACTTATGGAAGATCTCTGCTAACCTCTTCTGTATCACTTCCTCCAAATGTATCATATCTTCTAGTTTACGGCTTATAGCATCTTCACTAGGTTAATCCGCTTGTTCCAATTCCTCGAGGGATATCAATACTTCCTCATCACCCAGTTGTTCTTCTGTAGGCTCCTCCTTATGACAAAAATTCTTCCTTTTCTGACTTCTTATTTTCTACGAAGGTCAGTTCTCTCCTTTCTCCCTCACGTCCTTTTACACTCACTGTGCCTTCATCAAAATCCATGGTTGCTTCTACTTCGTTCAGCCAGTCAATTCCCAAAATAACTGCCATGTTAAGACTTGGTAACACCAAAAATGTCGCTTCATATACTCCTCCGTCTACTTCAAATCCAATCAATGCTAGTTCCTTAATGGGCTTACTTTTGGCACCTACAGCATTTACAACTTGGACTCCATTTGTAGGTAAGCTAGTAAGATGGCCGTAGTATTCAGTTTCCGTTCATACAGCTTTCGATATACAAGACACGATTCACTCCTGATGTCAATTAGGACGCCAACATCTAATCCACACATCTATATCCTGAATACAAGTAATCTCTGTTCTTTAGAACTCTGTTCCTTTTCCCTCATGAGGTCATCTCTCAAATCGTCATCATCATGCTTACTCAGATTTATATGGGGCTCCTCTGTCCCACTCCCGACAGGAACTCATCAAGACCGTGTTAGTTTACGGAACTCCTTTCCTCCTGATCTTTAGTGTCCCTTTTTCTTCGCATGCTACCATCTCTCTCATATTCTCTTGTATTTTCATCCCTTCAACAATCGCCTTGAAATCGAATTCCGTTTCCATGGCCCATACTCCCATGACAGTCTCCTCTTCCTCAGTTGAACGATTGATTATTAAACTGATTCAGTTGGCAATTGTTTTCTCTTTGGCCCTGCTCACCTGCTTGATTTTTCTCATACCCAAGTGTAGACTCCAACTGCCTTGGTTACTCCATTAAAGTTTGTCTATCTTTAGTCAGACTTCCGGACAAGGTTTCTTGTATCCTCTGACTTAATCTTCTCTTAATTGCAAAAACCATTATCTCTTCATTTAAGGGTTGCTCTAAAGTTTCATTCAGTTCTCATAAATGTTCAGTAAATGCTCCAATTATTAAGAGATCTGCGATGGAGCAGGTTTTCGAACCCAGAATCAAACCCTCGATCTCCTGCATATAGTACGATACGCTATCTACCACACCATCTGCACATCACTGCTGATCTCTTCTGTTAGAGGTATTACCGTACACGTGATTACAGTGTTGCGAGATTGCCTATCTTTAACGTACATTTACTGCCCGAAATATGTGCAGAACGAAATTGTGTGAGACACAGTTTTGTATAGCTAGTATGCGAGGAATCGCGCTGCGAATTCCGAGTGCGCAAATATTTCTTAATCCTGTATATTGTGAATACTAATGACCCTATAACACTCCCTTCGAACTTTCCATAATTTACCTTTACACCTGTCGACTGTTTCTAATTGAAAACAACGTAGTGAGGCTTCAGACACGAGAACTAGACACGTTATTGGCGAATCGACAGGAGCAGCTCCGTGCATACTACAACAAACACACTGACACAAGTGAGACAGTGGGACCGAGGATAGCGGCGGTGAGGGGCACGTCCTGTTGGTATAACGGGGCATGTCTCAAATCCTCAATGACTGACAAAGAGACACTTAGCATGTTACCCATTGTGGTAAGAGCAATTATACAATCGATCATAACACAGTTTAATAGCAAGCTGCGTTTTATCTAGTCTGCCCTTAAGTCACTTTAAATGTTTACACGTTAGTTCTTGATTTCCTTAGCGACATACAACAAATTTAAACGCAGTTTCCAATCGTGAATGGAAGCAAGTTACGATGATTTTACAAACGTAATCTTCACGGTATAAGGGCAGAGCCGAACGTTACTGAGAACTGACATCAAGGCCACAAGTCTAGACATTATAATCTAGACGGCGTTATTGAGCTGTTAATGTCAGAGCAGAAAGTTATTGGTAGACATTCCAGCAAAGTAGGAGGTACTGTAACCCTCCCATTTCGTCCGGTGTACGATATAATGAACAGTGATTCTGTGTGCGTAATTTGTGGAAACTCATCAACTCTGAAAAAAATTGGAGTCAACGTTTTGGAAAACTGTTCAACTATCAGCAATATGAGAATTAAACACACTGTTCTAATTAAGACGGAGCACATAGTCATGTAATTACAAACACAAATTAATCCAATAAAACTAATATTTTAGCAAAATTTCAATCATTCGATTATATAATTCGATCGCCAATCCTAAGGTGGATAATCTATTTCTGACCCCGGTTAATGTTTAAAGGTCAACTAATCTGATAAGTACGGATACACTAGATGCTAACGAGATCGTACGCTGAACATCTGTTTGAACCAAAGTGCGTCGACACTTGCAGTACTTACAGTGGCATTGTTCCCAAAATAGAAGTTTCTGGATTGTTGTGCGTCCTTGGCATATTCGCCCTAGAAAAGTAAGTTTAGAATGTCAATAAAATGATTAAAACCAGGTGAACTGAAATAGTTCGCCCATTTTACAAAAGCAGTGTTTACACACGCTACATTATTTTCGATGCCCACAGACTGCAGTAGCCGACTATCAAATGCATCAATGATCGGATAATCAGTATGTCTGCGACTAACTTTCGACCATGGGAAAATAGGACACGTGGAACAAAAGCGGTCGTGCAGCCAGAGTGCAGTAGATCCTACTTTCAACATTCGTTTGTTACGTATTGTTATCGATTACAAAATAGTGTTTCAGCATAGTATGCATTAGCATATGAAAATGGTAATCACGATTAAGTATTGGCCAAAATGTTGCGTATTACTACCACTGTACTCTGATACTACGTTTATTTGTACTGGGTAAAAAGAATGTTTAAGAAAAGAATGTATACTAGATAGATTATGTTTAAAATCAAGACATATTTCAAACATGGTTCTGTGGAAGTATTAGTAAGCACCCTTGTTAATGCATCGGATCTTTGCCCCCAAGCCTGTGATGGGCGTGAAAGTCGTATCGTGATATGTTCTACTTCTCACCCAGCGGCAGCCTGTAGTTATCCCTGTGGGTGATTTTCGTCAAAATGGACGGCAAGGTATCGTACGATTGTTTGTCTGGTGACAAAGATGTTTCCCAACTTAGCAGTAACGCTGAACACTTTAATCTACACTGACGGGCAAAAGAAACTGGTACACCTTAACTCTCAATAGCAATTCTGGACGTGTTGGGGGTCGAATTGTCCTACTTGGATTGCCCACGTCTGTCGGAATTCACAAGGGACATGAATGAATGCAGGTGATCAGACAGGATGCTTAAGTGCGTGTCCCCTGTCAGAGTTGTATCTAGACGTATCAGAGGTCGCATATCACTCCAACTGCAAGCGCCCCACAACATTACAAAGCCTCCAACAGCTTGAACATTCCCCGGCTGAGAAGCAGGGTCCATAGATTCAAGAAGTTGTCTTCATGCCCGTACAGGTTCATCCGCTCGATACAATTTTAAACGAGACTCGTCCGTCTGGGAAACATGTTTCCTGTCACCAGCAGTTCAATTTCAGCGTTGACAGGCCCAGGTGAGGCGTAAACCTCTGTGTCGTGCAGTCATCAAGAGTAAAAGAGTGGGCCTTCAGCTCCGAAAGCGCATATCGTTGATGTTTCGTTGAATGGTTCACACGCTGACACTTGTTGATGGCCCAGCATTGACATCTGCAGAAATTTGCGGAAGGATTGCACTTTTGTCACGTTGAACGATTTTCTACAGTCGTCGTTGGTCCTGTTCTTGTAAGAAATTTTTTCGGCCTAGCGATGTCGGAGGTTTGATGTTTTACAGGATTCCTGATATTCACGGTACGCTCATGAAGCGGTCGCACGGGAGAATTCCCCTTTCATCGCTACCTCGGAGGTGCTGTGTCCCTTCGCTCGTGCACCGACTGTACCACCACGTTCAGACTAACATAAATCTTGATAACCTGCCATTGAAGCAGTAGTAACCGATCTAACAACAGCTCCGGACACTTGTTGCCTTATATAGGGGTTGCCGATCGCAGCGGCGTATTCTGTCTGTTTACATACCCCAATATTTGAATAAGCATGCCTATCCCACTTTCGTTGGCGCTTCTGTGTAGTTCCACGGTTACAATAGTCGTTGGGTGTAAAAGTTCTTTCTTAGTTATGCGGCTTCTGCCCAGTTGTTTCGTCGCTATTTCTGCTGTCCATCACGCAACGTCCAGGACAATAATACTTCATAATTTGTCAGTGTCATTCTCAATTAATACTTGACCCACTTTCTACACTTCAGAGTCCTGTTTTTAGGAGTTTAATCTCTTAGCGGTAATGGACAGTGTTGCTACAAGGGTTCAGCTATTTTATACCTATGTATAAAACATTGTGCGTTTCGCTAGTGCTGAAGTTCTGGTTACTCTTCATAATTTTGAAAATAGGAAGTGTCTATGCGGAAATGGCTGACTCAGTAGATTCTCACGGAGTACAGAATAATGCGATCAGGTTAATGTTATCAAATTTTAGCACTAGCAGACTCATGGGTTGGAAAAAGAAATATGTCTACTGTGGGACACGTGTAAGTTCTTCATTAATGTTTCCCTAACCGGGGATTATAAAATATGAATGATTAGCCTTCGATAAGTGATTCTCTAGACACCTACACTTTCAAAATAATAATTTTAATTTCAATTCTGGTTGCGAAGAGGTGTGGAGAGGGGGCTTGTGGGAATGTTAAGACATTTTGAAATAAAGTCAGGAATAAGACAAAGAGACCTTTACTCTTCAACTGCGCATAAGGGAAGGCAGTGCGGGAATGGAAGAAATCCATCAATCGTATGGGAGCTCAGCTATTAAGAAACCGAAATAAAATCATCCAGTAACAAGCAGTCAAAATAGGACTACTGTTCTAACATTCAAAAATACTGTCATAACAATTTTACATCAATTATACTCCCCAAAATCTTAAAACGTAACAACGCGGTATCTAGGAGGGTTTTGAATACTTAGAAGTGTGGATAGCGAGCAATACAACAGAAAATATAGCCGGCCGGTGTGGCCGAGCGGTTCTAGGCGCTTCAGTGTAGAACCGCGCGACCTATACCGTCACAGGTTCGAATCTTGCATCGGGCATGGATGTGTGTGTTGTCCTTAGGTTAGTTAGGTTTAAGTAGTTCTAAGTTCTAGGTGGCCGATGACCTAAGATGTTAAGTCCCATAGTGCTCAGAGCCATTTGAACCATTTTTTGAAAATATAGCAATAGAAAATAGATTACATAAAATACAAAGGAATGCCACATCATCGAAAATAAAAAATACATACAATAAAAATCTTTGTTCTGCAACTCAAATTCTGGAACATAAACTAAGACACTATCAAACAGCGGTAAGGCCTGAAGCACTGTATGAATCAGGAACACTTAAATAACAAGACTTGAGGATCTTTAAAAGCTGGAAAAAGTTGGAAGAAGGATTCCATGTAAAATACTGTGACCTAAAAGTTATGCTGAATAAAAATTAAAATCAAACAGAGAGTTCAATTTGAAAATGGGGAAGCTAACTGATGCACTAAGAAATCGAAGAATACAGTTTTTGTGGACACACATACCGAATGGTTATAACGGAACTACCAAAGCAAAGCTTCAAGTAACTAAAGTTCTACAAATCTAAATCTACTTGATTCACTGAAAATGAAGAAAAGGTACTGGAATTAGGATAGACATAATCGGAATAAGTCTTAGAGCAGCAACACAAAAGACAGGATACCAGGGAAGGAAGACGTCTGCAAATAGACGTGGAGGCAGAGAGAACAGAAACCTGGTCGTGAAGGATGAAAGAAGTGTGGGGGAAACGAAAATTAAGCACAAAGAAGCGCAACTTATCGAACCCTTCAAAATGGTTATGCGATTTCATAAATACACAATTTCAGTAATCTAATGTGGTCAAATCGTAGAATCCACAATTCCAATCAAGATATTTCCAGCAAAAGTTGAAATATTGTCATGTGATACACACTGCAGATTACACTTGTGTGTCTGACCTGGACTTGGAACTGAGACCTTTCACTATCACAGACAAATGCTTTACCGACTGATCCACCCAAGCACGGCTTACGGCGCGCCCTCACAGCTTTACTTCGGTAAGTACCTCACCTCGTACCTTCTAGACTTCTCCTGCATACCGTACGCGACTAGAACGTCTTCGTTCCATGAGTGCTAGTGCTGCAAAGTATCCACAGCAACTTCTACACATATGCTGAGTGTAACGTGTATAGGTTTAAATATTTCTGTTGTTGACTGGGAATGGTGTACTGAACAGTATTACATCAGTATTTACATTCTTTGCAGAGTATCAATAATAGGCATTACAAATTTTATGTGTTTGGTTTGGTTAGTACCCCCATGCATGTGTAGAAAGAGAAAGTGTTTCACGTACATTTTCTCCTGGGTAGTAGGTCAGGTGTTGAGGTGTTGGCACGTCGATGCAAAACGATCAGTCCATACAGACTGGTGTAGTCCACATAATGGTGCAGTTATGACCATCAGATAGTAAGGTTTGCGACGATGTTTCACTCACCAACGAAAAACTTTTAAGTGGTTTGGTTTAAAAAATCATTGCCGTAAGACACACGTGTCCCACGAATCTAAATCCGATTTCATTTGTATCTAAAATTTTGAAAGTTTTTGTGTAGGTGCTTTATCAGGGTGCTAAGTGTGGAGAAGATGTAACAAATCAGTACAAAAACATATTTATTCTCATGGCGACGAAAACCATGAAACACTTCACACTAACTTTAATCTTAGATTCAGGATGGCTTTTCTATATCCCAAAGCAATATTTTCTGTGGGGTTAACTGGACACGTACATCCTACTAACCAAAAATGTGAAAAGTAGTAGAATCACAGACGAGCGTAATAATTTTTCTGCCATTGCATTACGAAATGGTGTGAGCAGGAAGCTGTCAAGGTATTTCACGGCCAGCTGCTGAAAGAGTCAGAGCTGATATGAAGAAAATCTCTGCCTTGGCACTAAAGTGAGTCTGGAGGCACAACTAATTCCGCTGACTGTTGCCCGGGCCGAAACATTTTCGAAGCATTGTAGTACAAAGTGCAGACCATCACAGTGGCCACCTGGAACACGCCATATCCAAGCCTGACACTGCACCACTTCAGTAATGCCCTGCCACAACTTTTGGGGGCGGGGGGGGGGGGGATGGAGGGGGGGTGAATCGGGTTGTTATAAAAACCACCAACTGCTACCACGTAGTATGTGTAATCATCCACAGCAAGCACTCACAAGTACTCCGCTTCGTCGACTTGGTATGTACCATCCAACCCCAACTACCACTACACGCTGCCTCCAGCAACTATAGGTCTATGGCCTCTGCCTAGTCCTGATGTCCTGATGATGCTGGGATCTGATGAGGTTCCTTCCAGCTGGGGAGCAACTGCTGGCTGACTGCAGTCGACTTCAAGGTGCCTAACGAATGGTCCATGGTTCACATCCTGTGCTCAGGTGCCACCCACACCTAACTCACTGCCGAATCGCGGCCAGCCCAACATGTAAACGGCCTGCTACCGCCGAACTGCATCCGTGGGCCACTGATGCTGCACCCTACATTGGGGACCTCGGTTCAAAACTGTAGCTGGGTGCATCCTGCACTGGGCTTACCACAGGCTGCTAGTTGGTCGCGCTTTTGCATCAAATGGCGTGACTGATTTAGATCTGAGTCTGCTGGTGATGGGTGTCTGATACCTGCCCAGACCTGCCGCAGCCCTACATCCGACACGGGGCTGACATCGCTTCTTCACCGTGTAAGACGTCGTGGTCTCCTGACCTTCATTGCTTACATATTCCGCCCTCACAATCACATTCCGCACATTCACTCGAACCCAAACTTGATAAGATAAAGTCAATGTTGTATGAATTCATGTAAACGATATGCAAATAACAAGTAAGTGCACTGGGGTTGAAATACTTGAGGCTGGCATACACACATACATTCCAGACATGACAGTCACAGAAGCTTTTAGTTCGGGAGAGAAGCCGCACAGCGGGACGCCGGTCCCTTCAGAGGACGACCCAGCCTATGTCGGCCGGTGAGCGCCCGTGTAGCGCTCAGCGTTGGCCGGAGTGAAAGGGTGGAACAGTCCTGTGTTCAGCTTAAAAGCAAATTCCGCTACATTGTATGGGAGCGGCCAGCCTACGCATTCTTTACACATAGCACGCAGTTTCAGGGATTTTCACAGGGAGACAGCAAACAACAAACGCCAGTGCTACAGATTTCCAGATTGGTCGCCCTAGACGAAACGTCATTCTTTCGTTTTAGAAGAGCAATGCCGACTGCCAGACGATATTTCTGACGCCTTGAGCTGAAGGTATAATGGAAGAGACCGAAAGATCCTTCACGTCTGGAGTAAAGAGGCACTGTTCCGTTGTCGCTCTTGGAGCGAGGAACAAGTCTCTCCTCAGTACTTCACTGAGAGAGCGAATCGAAGTGCAACTCTATACTGAGTCCTTGCAATTAAGCGTTGTTCACTGTGTTGGTCGACACACTTATTGTGTGCTGTGAACGGACTGAGTTATAGTTAAACGCCTGCGAGCGAATTTTGAGTGGCATCACGGTGGACTGGTTATCTGACCGGTGTACCACTCCAATAGTCAGACTAGGGGCGAATAGGAATCCTTGACTTCATCAAGGCGTAGGGACAATTTGATTGGCGAAGGTCAATCCAGATAGAACGAGAGTTATCTTATTTGTCAGCAGCGAGCGGCGCAGACAGCAGTCATCGCAGCTTACGGTTTTGTGCGCTACAGCTATTGCGAGCCCCATATTTCCTCCACAACAGTTCACTTCACTGCATTTCACACGCGACAGCCTCGACCGTACCTAGCAACATTCTAAAGGATAATTATTCAAGTTGAGTAGGCGAGCATCTCAGCCATTCTGCCAAGTCCACAACCATCTTAAACTTAGCATAGAAATTTCATTAGCGTATCCTATCCTTGAGTGGTAATTTCACATTCCAAAAAGAACCAGCATATATAACTTGTTCAATGCATAACTAAAAGTGCCATTGTGATTTCTCAGAATTTTAGCAAAATAAATAATAACTTTTGTTAGATTCATGTTTTTCTTGCACTGACTAGCACTTCTCCAGTACCCAACTATCCCACTAGTTACGTAAGAAATTTTGTGAATTTTTGTGTCATTTCCTTACAGCGGACGACTCCAGAAGATATTTATTGCTCAAAGTTTTTCAGGCATTTTAGAACGCTAGGCGCGTCTGTCTGACTTCGGTAGTCGTTTTTCAGGAGCCACAGGGTAAAGGGTACATCTCACATTAATCCGTCGCGCAGAACAACAGATCAACCCCACACCTCAGAACCGCCGGCGACTGTGTTACCTCATGGCTGGGTGCCACTGATCACCACCTGCTGCAGAGTGCTGAGCCGAGCACACACTGCCTCCCACGGCCATCCCACGCTGCTGGACACTGACCGCAGCGACACGACGCAGTAGGCTGCTGTATATATTGTGATGATTTTTTTTTCTTATTCTCTCTCCACACCTGTGGTTTCACGACGGCTGATCACGCACTTCAATGTACCTCCTACCCAGTCAGACAACTTGACCTGCTGTTGGGTCAACAAACACTCAAGCCATCCGGAACCTGTTGTCGAAAA
Organism: Schistocerca gregaria; assembly: GCF_023897955.1. Classification (NCBI taxonomy): domain Eukaryota; kingdom Metazoa; phylum Arthropoda; class Insecta; order Orthoptera; family Acrididae; genus Schistocerca; species Schistocerca gregaria. The sequence goes on along the minus strand of NC_064923.1, from coordinate 96,491,248 downwards.
TAGTTTTAAGGAACACAGTTATCACTTCGGACAATCTTGATTACTTGATTTTAGTTTTGTGAAAGAGATGATCTGTCTAAGCTATAAACAGATACGACTCCAGTGATTGTTCACAACCGCCTATACACGGCGCCTTACAAGAAATAGCCAATATGAATAGATATGACAGGAACGATCATTCTAAACAAATAATTCTACGAAGTATGGGTATAAACAGCACACCTTAAGAGCTGTGCACATTTGTTCATTAGAAGAGATTTTTTTCGCATCATTTAAGATGAACAAATGCTCATAGCTCCTAACATTTGCATTCTAGAGCCCATGTATAGTAGACTTCCTTGCTTGGAATGGCATTCCTGTCATATCCCTCAGTATTGACCATTCCTTCTCGGACACCAAGTGTGAGATACAAACGTAGCAACCCTCCACACTGATTATAAGTTTAGCGGCGCATACGTCTGGTATTTGCCATCAAAGCGTTAAGAGACAGTTAATACAATTTAGGATAGTTTAAAGTAGCGGTAAGCAAAATGAAAATTGAAAGGATTACCGATGATGTAAAGTGATCTCACAATTTTCTTCACTGTTACGAATTTTGATAATCAAACTATTCCATATACTTGAACTACATTCTCTACATCACTTCATTTAAATGTTAATCACTACAAAGAGACAGTAAAACAAAGTACCAATGTTGAAATGCGACGGTCAAGTTACCAATACAAATACTTTGGAAAATCACAGGAAATTAACTAATATAGTCAAATATAAAGTACAATTTACCGGTATTTACCATACTTTCAACAGTGTCCTCAAATGTTATTTCTGTTACTGAAATTTTACTGAATCTCTAGTCAATTAGCAACAATATGAATTTTTGTATTTGTTTTATTTAGTACCAGAGTTATCGTCCTCGGTATTAATCAAATTTAGCACTCAGACTAGGAAAATCGGGAAAGGAGGTAATCGAAGAGTTTGTTGTGTGATTATGTAGAACGATGTTGAAAACTGTGTGGACTTAAAACATGGCAAATGAGGTTCTCAGGCTGGAAAAGATATATGTGAAAAACACTGACAAGAAGAGGAGACAGGGTGACTGATAGTATGTGAAGACATCAGAGAATAAATTACATTCTACTAGAAGTGGCTGTACAAGTTAAGAAGTGTGGGGTAAATGAAAGACTTGATTAAATCCAGTAAATATTTGAGGACGTAGGGAACAAGTACTGCTTTGAAATAAAGAGTTTGACACAATGGAGAACATCAAACCATTCAGAGCACTGAAAACCCAAAAGAAAAGACAGGTAATAATACCTTTTATAATCATGATGACGAAATTAAAGTTAAAGTTCACACAAAAACTGTATTGTCCAGTTAACCGAAAATACTAGCATGCCTTTCACAAAGCTAAAAGTGTGAAACGGTTTTTTTTCACAATTTTGGATACTGCAGACTCAAGGATGTGTCAGCGGCCACAGTGACCCACAGTTCTGAATTGTAATACCTTGTTTACAGATTCCATGGCCAAACAGAGCTCTGTATTTTGTTCCTCATGAGGCACCATAAGTAACCAACGTTCTGTAGCCCGTGAAATTTTCAATAAACTACTGAATGTATATTTGCTTTCTCTTGCTTTGCCTTGGTGCCTTACTCGTGGATACATCATGTGGGTTGAACAATAATATGGAAACAATCAATAAAACTCCATGCTTAAACATAAATGCAGATCCTCGGCAAGCCTGCAGTTTGCACTGATGTATTTGACAGGGAACGACACGTGTGCAATATCCTCCACACGTTGCCTAACGTTATTCGTGGTCAGAACAGTGTTATCTGTATTGTGAGTGTATTATGTTGAGCTAAGGGAATTCGAACGCGGTATTCGTATTGCGGTTACTTCCTAATCGAGGGAGCTGAAGATCTGGTGTTCCATCAGGTACCGTATCGAAAATTTACACCGCATACAAGGAAAAGCGGAAAAACACCATCCGCTAAGTCACAACACTGACGGAACTGTATGTTCAGCAATCGTGAATTACGATCATTGAAGATGACTCTGATGAAAAATAAACGTCACTGGAGGACTGAATGCCGCACTCTCGTAAGCTGCCAACACCAAAACAGCACAGAGGGAGCTCCATAAGGGGGAAACTGGAGGGCGAGCCGGAATTACAAAACGACACATCACTGAGGCGAACGCCTGTAACAAGAAAACGTGTCGTCGAAGATTATCGAGCAATGGAAGAGAGTCATTTGGTCAGATGAGTCTGGTTTCACACAGTTTCTAACTTCTAGCCGAGTTAACGACAAGAGTGAAACACGGCGGGTTTCGGTGAGGATTCGGGCAGCCATACCGTGGTATTCAACGGGTCCCCGAGTCACATAATCCGTACTTCTTAGAGGTTCTGTGTGACAGTGTTTGGCGCAGGGTCGGTGTTGCTCCTGACCTCTCGGAAATTACAGCCTCACCTGAACCCCATTCTGTTCTCTAACGCTTTCCTCATCTAATGATAGAAAATAGCAGCCTACTCTAGCTGTAAATGCGAATTTAGTAAGATTTCGCTGTTTGCTTCTCTGTCAGCTGTTGCAGTGGTAATATCTGGTAGTGAATATTGTAAACATTTATGGTCCTAGAACATTTGTTACACCTCGGTTCTCCGAGAAATGGAAAGAACGGGACGAGCACAGTATCAACATTTGTAACGATTGATTGTGGAGTGGATGACGAAGAGAACACTTGTATTAAAATTTTGTTATATTTGTTTATAAATTTGTTTATAAAGAGGTTAATCTCGCAAGAAATGGAAGGTTTAAAATTCGACAACCCATGTCAGTGTGGTCCTGAGAGTCTAAAGAACTATCTTATTCTTTCCTGTTTTGTTATCATCTCACATTGAAGTATTTAAGATGGAGGATGGATGATTTCAGTAGCATAGTCTTTTTGTGGGCACTGAAATGACCATTGTACAGAAAAATCTCCAAGAAAATTTCCGTTAAAAAGAAGTGGACTGTGGTTCCCTAACGTTTCCACGTTCGCTCAGCCTGTCATTTTTTGGTCTACTAACTTCGGAAAGCAGGCTTACCCCAGCTGCCCCTATAGAAAGTTTGGTTACGTCAGTTCTCTAGGAGAGAGGTAATAGTAGAAGGTCGAATATGTTTCGATTCCCTCTCGTTTAACTCTTTTGGCTAACTTGGATCACTTTGTGGATTTCGTTTCAGCCCATGTTAGGTCAGTTATGACCATATGTCTTCTGTCGCGGAGGTTTAACGCCAGCACAGTATTGAACTCTAGACATTGGTGTTCCGAAATGCTGGGATTATCTATAGGTGATGAGAGCATTAAATAGGAATCGTTTCCGACGCAAGGCTTCATCCAACACTTGCAAAGCAGCTCCGACGGAATCTTCACGCGGCCTTATGACTGCCGGTTATCTGCACCGTTTCCCTTATAACCCAGTCACACAAGCTATAATCACACCTTATCCTTTTGGCTAGGCAGTCCTCCGTTTTCAGCGATAGCTTCAAGTGCTCAGAGTACACACTTAATCTGTCGACAATCAGTATTCAGTGTTGCTGCTTACTGGGATGTATATAGCTGTGAAACATTGTTCTTAATTGTTAAAAGTTCTTCCAATCATTTTTGTAAACTAGGCAAATATAAAGCAAACGCAGTATAAGAAGCAAATGCGATAATTTCGTTCTACGCGATCCCGTCACATCTACATTCGTGGACTACAGCCTGTGTTCGACTTATCTGAGACCAGATGAAACTACTCTTGTACGGCCGCAACTGTGGTTACTTAGAGTGTACTGAGAGAACGCTTATTAAACTAGAACACATGAAATATAGGTTCGCCTAATTGCATTAATGAATAAAAAATGTGCTTAACTTTGACACTGGAGTACTGGGTAGTTCACAACTGTCATTGACTATGAAACCATCACTTGATGCACTAAGTAACAAAATGTTCTGCAGATGTACAACGTTCGATATTTACAACTGTTGTGGCTGGCAGGAGAGCCAACACCGTGTTACTAAAGGAGACCGAAATGCACGCTTTTTAGCTCACGCTGGCTGGCGCGAGGTCTGGAACATGGCAAGGGAGTTAGAATTGAGAAAAACGGATGTAGCTTGTGGAATACGTAACTTTAATCCATTAATGATGCACGTCGCTCGTGACAGTAAATGATTCACAATATCAGTGGTAACTGAATATGGCGCCTTGCTAGGTCGTAGCAAATAACGTAGCTGAAGGCTGTACTAACTATCGTCTCGGCAAATGAGAGCGTATTTTGTCTGTGAACCATCGCTAGCAAAGTCGGTTGTACAACTGGGGCGACTGCTAGGAAGTCTCTCTAGACCTGCCGTGTGGCGGCGCTCGGTCTGCAATCACTGATAGTGGCGACACGCTGGTCCGACGTATACTACCGGACCGCGGCCGATTTAAAGGCTACCACCTAGCAAGTGTGGTGTCTGGCGATGACACCACATTCCTCCCCCGCAAATCGGCGTACGGTTGTGGCATAAGGCTTCCGCCCACGTGGGGAGGACCCCATGTTGACGTATGCGACGAGATGGGGAGCCTAACAACAGGCGAGGCTGTGCCACCCGCACCCTGCTATTCCGACCGCGGGGAGCTAGGAAACGCCAGAAAACCTGCTCCAGGGTGCATGCCAACATGCGGTGTATGGGCCCTTAGAGAGACAGGAGGGGCCGAAGGGTCGACCTCCATCGGGCCGTGGCACCCGACGGGCGAAGACGACATATGGTACGGAGCGGGCAAGAGGTCCATGTCGGAGGACAACTGGTCACGGGAAGCGATCGGCGGCGCGTGTTTACAACAAACTATAGTTAAGATTGTTCGTCCAGCGGTAAATGTGCATACGCCTATCTCAGATCTGTCTTTTAAAACATCTGCCCTGTCCCAATATGTTCATCAATTCCTCCTCACGTGGAACAAGAAAAGAATCCAATACAGTTTGTGGGTTTACTGTTGCCTTCAAGTCAGCACACAAACGTAAAGCACCTGAAGGCTACTTCAGGATGACCAAGGGTGATACCCACTGGCAGGCAGAAACGTGTTTGATAACTCCATTGTCGTGCATCTTTGCAATTAAGAGCAGCTATCTCACGTATTACAGGGGGCACAGGCCGTGCGTGAAAAATTAGTGTCTATTTGCTTATCTTGCAGTGGTACAAATTGCTGTAAAGCATAGCAGCACGGCTCACTTTCCTCTTAATAGACAGATAAAAAACGTGCGTGTTAAAAACGCAACTTTAATTTGTAGTAGCCTAAAGTGCTTATACAGTGCGTGGGTTTTCTGGAATTTATGGACAGCGGCCACAGCGCAGAAAGCAATTTGGACTGGCCAGTGAGGGTACTTCCAGTTTGCAATCGTGTTTTGCTGGTGCTGTGGACTCCAAAGAAGAAAGGGACCTGACGACAATCGTCGAGCACTAAAGAAAAATCAATGTTGTTATATGGACTCTGTGCTATGTAATATCGAGCTAACTACGAACTTATGGTTTTGTGAAGCAATGAAACATCATGTACGAACATGATGTCTGAAAAGCTGTGTTAATTATCAGTTGTTGTGGATCGATAACTTATTCGAATAAAAAGAATTACGGAAAAAGTGATTTGTGATTTCGTAGCGAGTTATTTAAATGCAGAAGTTCCCTTATAGTCATGGCCGCCCCTATGCAATCGGAAATGAAGTCAACAATTGAATATGCGGCACTGCATAGCTGGACCACAATATCAAGAGAATGCATGACAGCGACCGGTAAGTTCGGAAAAGAAAGTAACAGTTATTGAATGGGAAATACTTGGTATCTCTCAGTACATCGACCACTTAAAGTCAACCCATGTGGCGTGCTAAGTGAGGGACTCTAACAGGACAGCTAGAACACAAAAACTAAAACTAAAATTTTAGAAAAACGAGAGGATATACGTTGTTGACTAGGGCGACAGAAGTAAACCAGCTATCAAGAAATGTGTAGTGGTGGTGGTAGTAGTAGTAGTAGCATTATTCATCAGTAGATCTCTTTTTACAAGGATATAGGACATCTCAAAAAGTTTCGACCAATTTAAAATAAGCTAATTCGTGTACACAATTATTTACAGAGTTCTAGTTAGACATAATCATTAGATTTACTCCTGGTATACTTCTTTTACAAATAAATTATTAAATAATGTTGTGGTGTCACCGCCAGACACCACACTTGCTAGGTGGTAGCCTTTAAATCGGCCGCGGTCCGGTAGTATACGTCGGACCCGCGTGTCGCCACTATCAGTGATTGCAGACCGAGCGCCGCCACACGGCAGGTCTAGAGAGACTTCCTAGCACTCGCCCCAGTTGTACAGCCGACTTTGCTAGCGATGGTTCACTGACTTCTACGCTCTCATTTGCCGAGACGATAGTTAGCATACCCTTCAGCTACGTTATTTGCTACCTAGCAAGGCGCCAGTATCCGTACTATTGGTATTGTGAATCATGTACCATAAAGAGCGACTTTCTCCATTAATGGATTAAAGTTAAGTATTCCACCAGCTACGTCCGTTTTTCTCAATTCTAATTCCCTTGTCATGTTCCAGACCTCACGCCAGCCTGCGTGAGCTGAGACGCGTGCATTTCGGCCTCCTTTAGAAAAACACGGTTGGCTCTCCTGCCAACCACAACATTGGCGACGAGAGTAACAGTGTTCTTATCTAAATTGCCCTGATTTACTTGTGTAATGGCTTCGCCACAATCTCCAGATGTACTGTACGAATTTTATCGCTTACAGAATCAGCAGACGCAGGCCTTACTGGATGCCCTTGGACAGCTGGTCCAGGGTCAACGTGCGTTGCAAAACGATGCGGCAGCAGCCGCTTCACCGCTAACGCAGCCACGACACGCTGTTGCACCCACTTTTCGACCTTTTGATGCTACACTGGAAAACTGGACGGAGTGGTCACGCCAATTTGGATTCCATCTCGCCGCCTACAGAATTCAAGGTAACGAGCGGCAGCCTTTTCTGTTGTCTTCCGTCGGAGTGTCCACGTACCGTGTGACAGTCAAATTATTTCCCCGGCGTGACGTAGCAACTCTGTCCTGCGAAGAAATTTTGTCTGCATTAGACGCATATTTCAAAGAATCAGCTAATGCAGTTGCCAAATGGTATACCTTCTTTCGTACAAAACGTACCGCAGGACAGCATAATCGAGAGTGGGTTGCAACCTTGCAAGGCCTTACTAGGGATTGTGCTTTTAGTGTCAATGTGGAATCCCTTATTCAGATACTATGGTATATGATGCAATTGCACAGAACGTTTCTGATGTTCGTATAAGGGAACAAATTTTGAAACTAGTATATCCCTCCATTCAACAAGTGATGGACATATTGGAACAGCAGGACACACTTGACTTTGCTCAGGAATCATTTGAAACTTCGCCAGCCACGTGTGCCGCGCACGCAAGCAAATGCAGTGATCAAATCATGCCCGCGGTGTGCTACTAAACATTCGCGTGAGAACTGCCCGTCACGCCAAGCTATTTGCTTTCATTGTAATAAAAAAGGACATGTTCAGAGTGTTTGCCAGAAAAAGCTAAGGTCGGAAGCTCAAAACCGTTCGAGGCCCTTTGCTTCGCGCCGGAATCGGAATCGACCCAAGGATACTCAGGTTCGAGAAACTTCGATATCCCTGTGTTAGGACAGTGCAGCCTTCTTGCAACATACAAAGGACAAACAAAACTTGTGTCATTTAACGTCCTTCGTTCTTCTTCTGCAGTGAACTTGTTTGGTTTCGATTTATTTCAGTTGTTTAACTTATCTATAGTAAATCAGGTCATATCAGTGAACCAGACGGTGCCTCAGACAGTGTTTCTCGTCTATGTGAAGAATTTGCAGACATTTTTCCACCGGGCCTCGGTTGCGCTAAGAACCATGAAACACAGTTGGAACTGAAAGTAAACGCGCAACCGAAATTTTTCAGAGCGCGCAATGTTCCCCACGCATTGCGTGATGAGGTCGCGAAAACATTACACGATTTGGAATCACAAGGTGTAATTGAACGTGTGCAGACTTCTCTCTGGGCATCACCCTTAGTAATTTTGCCAAAACCTTCCGGAAAGTTGAGACTTTGTGTGGACTTCAAGGCAACAGTGAATCCACAACTAGTGATTGCAACTTTTCCTTCACCCCGCCCGGGAGATCTTTTTGACAAACTGTGCCCGGGTCAATATTTTTCGAAGTTGGACCTCGCAGATGCGTACTTGCAATTACCGGTAGACAAAGAATCCCAGCACGTTTTGGTGGTTAACACGCATCTTGGTTTGTATCTATTCAAACGACTGCCATTCGGGTGTGCATCCGCCCCTGCATTGTTTCAGCAATATCTACAAACTGTGCGTCGGTCCCTACTGCAGCAAATTATCTGGACGATTTTGTGATCTCTGGAAATACAGCAGAAGAACATTTGGCCAATCTCAGAACATTATTTCAGGTCTTACGACAAAATGGTCTTCGCTTGCCGAAGTACAAATGTGTGTTTTTTGCTCGGGACTTACCATACTTGGGACATACATCCCAGTCCAACACACCTTCGTGCCATACAAGACTTGCCGTCGCCGCGGAATTTGAAGCAACTACAGAGTGTGCTGGGAAAAATTACGTATTACAATAAATATGTGCCGCATGCCTCTTCCATTTCAGCTCCGCTTCATCGCTTACGCCGTAAAGGTGTTCCGTTCGTCTGGACGACGGAATGCGAACGCGCCTTTCGCCGGTTGAAATCGGCGTTGCTTTCCAATACTTGCCTTACCTCGTTCGATCCCCAGAAGCACCTCTTGTTGATGGTGGATGCATCGGATTTCGGGATCGGAGCTGTGCTTGCGCACAAAGATGGATCGCACGATCGCCCTATTGCCTTTGCGTCCAAATTGCTCTCGTCTGCGCAAATAAATTATTCACAGATCGAGAAAGAAGCATTGGCTCTCGTATTTGGTGTTACAAAGTTTCATGATTTCTTGTATGGTCGTCACTTCACCATCGTCACAGACCACAAACCTTAGACACCGCTTTTTCATCCGACCAAGCCTGTACCTCCCGTACAGCGCAGAAATTCATTCGCTGGTCTATTTTCCTCTCGCAGTGCCGCTACGGTATCTTGTATCGGTCCACTGCTAAGCATAGAAACGCCGATGCGTTGTCCCGCTTGCCTGTTGCTGAGGATAGGGCATTCGATTCCTCCGCACTTGCTTGCATGTTCATTGATGCGGAAACCGAAGACGTGGTCGAATCGTTTCCGACTGATTTTCGTCGTGTAGCTGCAACCACGGCTGCCGACCCTGTCCTTGCTCCCGTTCTGTGTTTTGTTGCTACGCAATGCCCCTTGTCAAAGTCACGGATCGGGGACCCGTTGGTTCGCCGATTTTTTGCTCACAAGGAGAGACTTTTTCTACGACGTGGTGTTTTGCTGTTGCGTCCTGATAATGATCAGTCCAGGGTCGTGGTACCACGTTCGTTACAGTCCTCTGTCTTACAGCTTCTCCACCAAGCACATTGAGGTATAGTGAGAACGAAACAACTTGCTCGTCAGCACTGTACTTAGTTCGGAATCGATGCCGCGACTACGAATATGTGCTCTTCTTGCATGGTGTGTGCCGAACAACAATCAGCACCACCGCGGAAATTCTTTCCATGGCCAAACGCCACTTCCCCTTGGCAACGCTTACACATCGATTTTGCTGGTCCATTCTGGAATGCTCGATGGTTGGTTGTGGTAGATTCGTTCATTAATAGTCCTTTTGTTGTCTGGATGTCTTCCACGACGTCATCTGCCACCATCTAAGGGTTATCCGCAAAGTTTTGCATTGAGGGTCTTCCACAGACTATTGTTTCCGACAATGGCCCACAATTCTTGTCCGCAGAATTTCAGTCATTCTGCAAGGCCAATAGTATTCCACATCTGAAGTCCGCACCGTTTTCGCCACAGTCAAACGGTGCCGCTGAACGATTCGTCAGGACTTTGAAGTCACAGATGTTGAAGTTGATAGAGTCGCATTCTCGGAAGGACGCGTTATTGCTCTTTTTGTCCTCGTGTCGCTCTCAGCCCCGAGATGGTCGCTCGCCGGCTGAGTTGCTCCACGGTTGTCATCATCGAACCTTGATGTTTTTGCTAGATCCGCCACATCAGGTTCCTGTGCCGCGGCAGACACCTGCTTTTGCTCCAGGCGACGTTGTCTACTATCGCCACTATCGAGGTTCACGGCGTTGGCTCGAAGGGCGCATACTTCGCTGCCTAGGACGCGCTATGTATCTGGTTTTGGGGGCCTCTGGTGAGGTGCGTGGGTATCTCAATCAGCTGCGCCTCTGTCGTCGCACGTGATCTACCGCTCGCCGTCTGCTTTCAGAGACGGTGCCGTCCGGTCAGCGCCCCGGGGGCCCATCTACTGGCTCGCCTCTGCCCCAGGTGTTTACCGACGCTGCCTTCCATTTTGCCCCATGGCGACGTGCCGCCGCCGCCGTCGACGCCGCCGTCGACGCCGCCGCCGCCGCCGCCGCCGCCGCCGCCGCCGCCGCCTGTTCTCCCGCCGGCGATGCCCACAGTGGACGCGTCGCTGCAACCGCCCCCTCCGGACCATATGTCGTCTTCGCCCGTCGGGTGCCCCGGCCCGATGGAAGTCGACCCTTCGGCCCCTCCTGTCTTTTTAAGGGCGCATACATCGCACGTTGGCGTGCACCCTGGAGCAGGTTGTAAGGCGTGTCCTATCTCCCCGCGGTCCGAATGACAGGGTGCGGGTGGCACAGCCTCGCCTGTTGTTAGGCTCCCCACCTCGTCGCGTACAACATGCGGTCCTCCCCACGGCGGGCGGAAGCCTTATGCCACAACCGTTCACCGATTTGCGGCGGAGGAATGTGGTGTGACCGCCAGACACCACACTTGCTAGGTGGTAGCCTTTAAATCGGCCGCGGTCCGGTAGTATACGTCGGACCAGCGTGTCGCCACTATCAGTGATTGCAGACCGAGCGCCGCCACACGGCAGGTCTAGAAAGACTTCGTAACACTCGCCCCAGTTGTACAGCCGACTTTGCTAGCGATGGTTCACTGACTTCTACGCTCTCATTTGCCGAGACGATAGTTAGCATAGCCTTCAGCTACGTTATTTGCTACGACCTAGCAAGGCGCCAGTATCCGTACTATTGATATTGTGAATCATGTACCTTAAAGAGCGACGTTCTCCATTAATGGATTAAAGTTAAGTACTCCACCAGCTACGTCCGTTTTTCTCAATTCTAATTCCCTTGTCGGACCTCACGCCAGCCTGCGTGAGCTGAGACGCGTGCATTTTGGCCTCCTTTAGCAAAACACGGTTGGCTCTCCTGCCAACCACAACAAATGTAATGTCACTCCGTTCACTCATATCTCACTATCAGTCACCGCACACACTATGCACACATTGTTTCATAAAACACACACACACACACACACACACACACACTGGTGATCTCTGGGCCATTTTCTGTCCCACTAGTTGCCATTTGCTATCCTAAGAAACTGAGTCAGCATCCCTTCATAATAAGTGAGACGTTGAGCTCAGAAACAGGAAGAAGTGTTTGTATTGTGCTAAGCATAGCTAGGGGGTAAGTATTTCTAGAAAGGAAAAATAAGGAAGAAAGCATAAAGTGATGGTCTCATTTATTTATTTGTACAATTTTTTTTGTCAAACCCCTACGCTGTTTTATATGAGTAATCCTTTAGTGCATAAAATGTATTGCCTAACAAGCACTTTTTAGGTGCCTTTTTAAATAAGTGTATTTTTGCAATTTATTTAATCTCTTTTGGTAATTTATTGTACAGTTTTATTCCTTGGCAGAAAATTCTGTTTTGAGTTTTATATTTATTTTTTTCTTGGTAAATGTGAGTTGAGTCTATCTCTTGTTGCGTGGTCATGGACAGAGCTGTTTGTGCAGTAACTACCAATGTTATTTTTGATATGTATAACTGTTGGTAAATGTATTCACATGGAGCATCTTTACAATGAGCGAGACTAGTATTTTTTTCTGGAGTTTGATAATTGTGTTCATATTTTGGGCGTTTGTTTCCCAAAAAAGGATGACAGTTGAGTGTGCATATGTATAATATGTAAATAAAAGACTCTGCATGTTACACACTGGCGATAGGATTCTGAAGATATAACATGTGGATGACGTTCTGTTTGGAAGTACCTTTGTGTGTTCACACCACTTCAACTGACAATCAATATTCATTCCTAGAAATATTGCATTTGTTACACAGTCTAAAGAGGTGCCATCGACTTTTAACACTGTCACTTTTCCTCTTCAAACTGAAATTCATGGCTTTAGTTTTCTTTATGTTCAATGTCACTTTATTGCTACTTGGCCAACCATAAACTTCCTTGAGAGTTTCATTTGCTTTCTCGGTTAAGAATTCTCTTCTTTTCTCAGTGGCTATAATATTGCTGTCATCAGAGAAGAGAATTTTTTCTCAATGAGTAACGCTAGTCGGAGTCATTGATGTATGTCAGGTATGGTATTGGTCCTAATATGCTACCTTGCGGAACCCCTATATTAATTTGTTTTGGTTCTGGTAAGTGTTTTACTAAATTTTTAGATCTATTTGAAGTATGTGTCATAAGCATATACGTTGTAGCGGTAAAAACGACAGTAATATTATTCAAACTATAGAGACTTGAGTTACACATTTGAGATTCTCACGATCTTTGACAAAAGGAATACCAGTTGGCCATAGCAACCAGAACGAATATTATTCACGTGTTGGGTGGTGTACGTTCTCAGCACATAAATCACTAGGCGATAAGTCGACTACAGAGAAAATTTACGTCCAGCGGTTTCGACGACGACGAGTGCTGTGAAGCTCCATCGCTTCACAGTTAGCGGCAGTTGACTATGGCAGCGGCTCCACAGCAGTTGTCCAAGACTAAGCCACACACACACACACACACACACACACACACACACGCACGCACACGCGCGCGCGCGCGCGCGCGCGCGTCGACATCGGCTGAGCGGTACGGCAGCTGGTGCGGCAAATTAGGTGAGCTGTACATTGTACCGCCTCCAGAATTTGTCTGTAGTTATTTAATATGCGATAATTGACTGTAACGATGTCGATTAGCATTGGGTGGCGATGAAAATACGTTGATAAACAAACAAGGTTTTTGTGTGATAGACGCTTTAAGTTGTACGGTAATTTAGATCACATGTCTACCACAGCTAGATGTATGGTTAGTATGATTTTTCGGAAATTCTAGACAAATTTAAAGCGTTAGAAAAAACTAGAGCAACTATGTCAAAACCAAAAAACTCAAGCAGATAAACTACATTAACTATAGCCAACAGCAAAAGTCAAGTAATTAAAGTACATGAAATATCTTGAAATAAAAAAGTCAGTCATATAAAGTGCATGAACTATCCCAAGATAGTAAAAAATTATACGATTTAGCCATAAAAATCGTTAAAATTTTGAGATTAGAGGAAACTATAGCAAATTTACCTAACGAGTTCGAAACGAAAATAGTCGATCATTGTGATGTACTTAGACAATAAGTAAATTAAGCCGCTGAGAGATTCTTTTTCTTCCGCTTTTGAGAAATGAAATGTGTTAACGTTTCGTTTAATGTAAATTCATGCGTTACAATAATTTGTGATTCATTTGATGAAATGTACAAATGAAATATTATAATTACGTTTACTACAGACATCTTAGTCATTTATACCTTAAATTCCTTTTTACAGTCCCTAAAAATTGGAGTACCACTTCTCCTCTCAAAAATTTTTACTCATAGCAAAAGATAAAGTGTATAAATCAAGAGCAGTACCACTCTTCATATAGACGTTTTTGTATAGTTGAATACCTGAGGAGGAACATGCTGCCTTTTAATCTCCAGAACTGCAATCTATTTATAAAATATAAATGTGAGTCTGCGCTTATTGCTCCCATTATGCACTATCTCTCAAAAATTGTGTTAAAATAATTGCATTATTGTTATAACTACTAGAATGGTACCGACTAAGTCTAATATTTCAGTAAGGTGTTCGTTTACGGATTATAACAACATTTTTGGTTTTATATGTCGGAATTTCTTAAAATGTAATTCTCCTCATGCTGATATTTCAAGAAGCTTCATAGCGGAGCATGTCTGTTTACTCCATTTCACCGTCCACATCATCTTCCTCCGCCAAAGAGTCGACATGTCCAGGTCCAGATTCCTGAGCCGAGCTTGCGGTTGTCATTTGGTTGAAGAAAGCGTGGTGCACCGGAGGGGTGTGCGGAAGAAGAGTTATCATGTCTTTCCTTTCTCTGTCGGTAACAGGTTGCACTGAATTGTTGATAGTATTATGGTTTTTGTATTTAATGTTAGACATCACTCCTTGATTCGCGTAGGCTGGACTACAACATGGAGTGTGAATTTCCCTTATAAAGACAATTTCTGCTATAATAACAACTGGATATTATAAATCTAAAGAGCGAAAACAATTTTAGTACATACTAGCACTGTTACAACGTCTTTTCGATTTTAGAGCGTAAATAAACACAGAACAACAATACTAAAGTCGTCTTATCGCTTGAATTATACCACTATTACTGTGAACGCACTTCACTATGTCGTGAGAGGAAGCATGCACTGGAGCTCTCAAGTGGCTCCGGAGGGATTTACCGTTTATGATTTCTCCACCACAAATTTCCGTGAACTGTGAGTAAATTTAGTAATCTAACTCAAAATCGAAAGTTTTTTTAACTTAGACTACTTCGCTTCTCAGAGGCTCAAATACAGTTTCAAAATGTAAATGATGAGATGACACAGAAAACTCAGCTTCAAGCAGTTACGAAACTAAATGCAATCAGATCTCAGAGATTCAAAATAGGAAAGAAATCTTAGAACTAAATAAAAAAAAATTATTGACATTTTTAGCGATCCAAATATCGTAATTACTTTGGAGAAGCGTCTAGAACAAATAGTAGAGCAAGAAGTACATGAAAAAGTAGATACAAACAGCGCCGTCTCTAATTCTGCGGACGCTACTATTAACAATAAGAGTGAGTCACAGATAATCTGCCCTTTTTGCGTATTAGGTGGGGCGACAACCGCCAGCTTCCGAGTTAATTACTTCATTTTTTCCACTTTAGTTTTCTATGAGGAGATTCCTTCCTCTTTAACTACACAATTGCCTTTCAATTTCCTCCCGCTATTTTTGCCATCATGAAGGGTATCTACATCTACATCTACATCCATACTCCGCAAGCCACCTGACGGTGTGTGGCGGAGGGTACCCTGAGTACCTCTATCGGTTCTCTCTCTCTTAAAAGGGTACGGCTACACCTATATTTTGAATACAAAGTATAAAATAATCTTCGCAATTTGCTGAAGGAAGGTAAAGATTCACTATAAAAATTGAAGAAAATGCTAGAATACAATAAAAGCAGGTGTTTACTTTTACAATCTTTTTAAAAATATCCCAAATACTGCTATATATTTATTATGTTGGATTTTATAATTTATTCCTTCCATATAAATAATACATTGGATTTTATGCATGTGTTATAGGGGCGGTTAGCTACTGAAGTGAATAATAAATTTTTTAATTACGGTAGGACACGTCACATGTTGCGTTTATATAGAATGAACAACTACTCACACGGTTGTTAAGATCCACAAAGCTGATTGACGAATACGTTAGGACAAATGGCAATATAAACGACGAATAACGTAGGACTACTAGATCCCTACAGGCTCTCCATAGGGGTGGCAAACGAATCTGCCTTTGGGCTATGTCATCTTTTTCTTCTCGATCTTAACGCATTTATTTTTATACTTTCTTCCCTTTTTTCCCCATTAGCAGTACCAATTCTATCTTCCCTCTTTCCAAAATGCGTATGTTACTATCGCTGTAACCCTTCTCTCATCCGGACCACACAGTGGTAATGACACCATGTTTCCACAGGTAAAGCCTAATGACTACGACAAAAATGACATAGTGACACAGACTACAATTTTTTTCTTTTAATTAAAACGTTCAGTGTCCTCCAGTAAGTTAAATGGTTGGAGATTAAATTAGTGACGATATCCTCAGTAATACTCTAGATGAGCGAGAGCTACGCTCGTTATGAATTAATTAGACGAGTGATTACAACATATGCCTACAAACTGAATGATCGGAAGGTTTCGTCACTGTACTGGAACTGAACACCTTCACAATGATACAAATAAATTCTTAGTTAGGAGTAAGACAAGCAAGATCTCGTCGATATTATTCAACATTGTATTAGAACAAGTAACGAAAGAATGGGAAATGGAACTGAGGAAACAAAACTTTTGGAAGTCAATCGAACTAGGAAGAGGTCGAGGAAAAATGAACGTTACATGTTTAGCGTTTGCGGATGACTTATCTGACAGTGAAGAAACAGCAGTAAAGCAAATCTAGACCCTAAAGGAATGTGCAGAGATGGTTGGCCTGCAAATTTCCTTTGAGAAGATTGAATTCATGTGTTCCAAGCTAGATATTTCGAATCGTAAAGCAAATTGTGGTGAAATCGGCAGAGTCAAACACTTCAAGTATCTCAGTGAAATTATTGAACCAGTAGGACTTGAAAGAATAGCCAATAAAGACTGAAGAAAATCAAGAAAGAGTCTGGACTTGTTTCAGATTTGTACAACAAAAAATGCCGGTCAGAAGGCACTAAAATGAGACACTACAACATAGTAATCAAACAGACAGTCACGTATGAAAGTGACACACAGAAAGATTCACATTAAGCAGAAAGGAAGGAGGAAGGGGATTTATTGGCATAAGAAACCTACATTATGAACAGGTAGACAATTTAAGAAAATTCTTTCTAGAACGAGCAGAAACTAACAAAATACACAAAACAATCATTCATATAAATACATCGGCTACACCGTTGCAATTTAATAACCACTTCTACCACCCTTTAGATCACATAACATCAACAGATACGAAGAAAGTAAAATGGAAAAAGAAAACACTAAAACACTACATGGCAAGCACCTGTATCATCTAACACAGCCACACATCGATCAAGACGCATCCAACACATGGCTAAGAAAAGGCAATATATACAGTGAGACGGAAGAATTCATGATTGCAAAACAGGATCAAACAATAAATACCAGATATTACAGCAAGCATATTATTAAAGATCCCAATACCACAACAGATAAATGCAGACATTGCAAACAACAAATAGAAACAGTAGATCACATCACAAGCGGATGTACAATACTAGCAAATACAGAATATCCCAGAAGACATGACAATGTAGCAAAAATAATAAATCAACAGCTTGCATTACAACATAAACTTATAAAACAACACGTTCCCACGTACAAGTATGCACCACAAAATGTACTGGAGAATGATGAATACAAATTATACAGGAACAGAACCATTATAACAGATAAAACAACACCACATAACAAACCTGACATCATACTCACCAATAAAAAGAAGAAATTAACACAACTAATCGAAATATCCATACCCAATACAACAAATATACAAAAGGAAACAGGAGAAAAAATTGAAAAATACATGCAACTGGCTGAGGAAGTCAAGGACATGTGGCATCAGGATAAAGTTGATATTATACCAATTATACTATCAACTAAAGGAATCATACCACACAATATCCACCAGTACATCAATGCAATACAGCTACATCCAAACTTATATATACAACTACAGAAATTCGTAATTATTGATACGTGTTCAATTACCCGAAAGCTCCTAAATGCAATATAACATATACCGTACAGCTAAAAGGAAGTCACGCTTGATCAAGGTCCGCGTCACTTTCCATTTCTGACCAGACATAAAGTCTGAGGAAAGAAAGAAAGAATTAATAAATGCAGATAAACTACTGTATTTATTTTGAAAGGGCCGCCAGTTTTAGGACAGTAGCTTGGTTCTGAGATTCAATACAAGTCTGATTTTTATAAGTCATTTATTTACTCTAAGATGTCAATACATGTCACATTAAAATGACAGGAAGTAAGTTTCCAACAAAATGAACATAAAGTCTCGAAAACTCGAATGTGAAATTGCTCGAACAGAACGAGCACAAAGTCATCTGAAAGAGTGAAATACAAAGCTCTCTGGGAGCCCAATGTAATGATGAATTTTCCACTAACACTGAGGGGATGGAATTCATTTACGTGGAAGACTGCCTGGGAAACTGTGCATCTCACAAATGCAAAGCAAACGAGTCCAAGACCTATGAAAGGACACGCTTAATAAGGAAACACAGTTTGCATAGCAAATTGCACTCAGAAAGTGAATAGCACTTAAGTCAAATATGACACTTATTCGAAACCTGGCGAATGAGGGCCGAACTGCACCGATCGCCACCAGAAGTAAGATCGCCCCACTCAGCAGTAGCAGACATGTGCCCTGCTCGGCATCAGGTACAGAAGTCTCCCTGCATTCTAAACCTAACTTCCCAGTCTTTACAAAACTTCGCTTGTAAGGTATAACCAAATGTTAGTGTCAACGAAATGACGGAAACATTGCTTCATTTACGTAAATACAATGGAACCCTGCAGAGATGTTCCCCTCTTGGCTTACAGGGGGCATCTTAACATGCAGGAGGTTGGTACTGCCTGGTAGGCATGTTGCACTCACTGGTCGGTCCCTTCACGGCGAGGTGCGACCGTGAGTAAGATGCCTTTGATTGGATAACAAAATACGGAGTATAAGGCTAGTAAAACTGAGGGTCTGTTAGATGACTGTCTGTTTGGCTTCTGGAAAGGTAAAGGCACAAGAGAGGCAATTCTGGGGTTGGAGTTGAGAATGGAAGTAAGACTATACAAAATTCATGACACGTCCATAGGATTTGTCGACGATCAAGAACGTTCGACAATGTAAAACGGTGCCAAATGTTCGAAATTCTGAGAAAAATAGGGGTAAGCTGTGGGGAGGGACAGGTAGTATGCAATACATATTCAACCAATAACGAAGTGCTCGGATTAAAAAGTGTGGAAGACAGGGATGTAGTCATTCGCCCCTACTGTTCAATCTGTGCATCGATTAAGAACCGATAGAAACGAAAGAAAGGATCAGGAGTAGAATTAAAATTTAAGGCGGAAGTACAGGGTGATTATAATTAATTTTAAAAGCGCTGTATAAGTAACACCATTAGTCAGAACGACGTCAAATTACGACGGAATATGATCGGAGAAGTGGGAAAATGTACGGAAGAACAAAAATAAATAGTTACAAAAAGTAGCAATAGATGTCACTGTAAGCATCATAATTTAATAGCGATCGACTACAAATGACAAATGAATAATACTAAAATGCCTAAGGTGTACATTTGGCGTTAAGCAAACTGTACTCCTCAGTATGCGTGGGTGTACAGATGTGATACTGTTAGTTATCTAAGTCCATCCAACACTGCAAGGTCATATCTCATCGAATGGGAAAAATGGGTTTTTAATTGTCCTGAGGCCTAAAACCGCATAAAAATTATCACTCACAAAGGTTTTTAATTGTCCTGAGGCCAAAAAGCGCATAAAAAGCATAAATCACATAGTCTTTTAAGAGTCCGGAGGCTAAAAACCGTATAAAAAGCATCAATCAAAATCAAATCCGATATTAATTTCCGTGTGACTGGTGCAAAACATGTTCAGTATGCTGTCCACCGGTTTCTGCAACAACTTGAAATGGAGAAACAGCATGTTGCACAACTGATCGAAGTGTTTCCGGAGTCACATTCAGAATGTGCTGCGCAATGTGTGCCTTCAATGCAGCTAAGTTAGCAGTCGGAACACTGAACACGAAATCTTCCAGATAGCCCCACAGCCGGTCGTCACGTGGATAAAGATCACATGATCGGGACGACCGGGCTGTAGGGAAATCGCTGCGGACAATTCTAACATTTCTTAAATGCAGCTTCAGCAGCTGCTTAACTGGATTTACAATGTGCGCAGTTGTGGCATCTTGCGTAAAAATTATCCCATCTACACATCCACGCTGTTGGAGAGCTGGAATTACGTGGTTGGGCAAAAGACACTCATAGCTCTTACCAGTGACGGTACAGCTAAAAATATGGGCCTATGATAAACGATGCCGTAAACCCGAACCATAAGTAATCTTTTCAGGATGAAGTGGAACTACACTCCTGGAAATGGAAAAAAGAACACATTGACACCGGTGTGTCAGACCCACCATACTTGCTCCGGACACTGCGAGAGGGCTGTACAAGCAATGATCACACGCACGGCACAGCGGACACACGAGGAACCGCGGTGTTGGCCGTCGAATGGCGCTAGCTGCGCACCATTTGTGCACCGCCGCCGTCAGTGTCAGCCAGTTTGTCGTGGCATACGGAGCTCCATCGCAGTCTTTAACACTGGTAGCATGCCGCGACAGCGTGGACGTGAACCGTATGTGCAGTTGACGGACTTTGAGCGACGGCGTATAGTGGGCATGCGGGAGGCCGGGTGGACGTACCGCCGAATTCCTCAACACGTGGGGCGTGAGGTCTCCACAGTACATCGATGTTGTCGCCAGTGGTCGGCGGAAGGTGCATGTGCCCGTCGACCTGGGACCGGACCGCAGCGACGCACGGGTGCACGCCAAGACCGTAGGATCCTACGCAGTGCCGTAGGGGACCGCACCGCCACTTCCCAGCAAATTAGGGACACTGTTGCTCCTGGGGTATCGACGAGGACCATTCGCAACCGTCTCCATGAAGTTGGGCTACGATCCCGCACACCGTTAGGCCGTCTTCCGCTCACGCTCCAACATCGTGCAGCCCGCCTCCAGTGGTGTCGCGACAGGCGTGAATGGAGGGACGAATGGAGACATGCCGTCGTCAGCGATGAGAGTCGCTTCTGCCTTGGTGCCAGTGATGGTCGTATGCGTGTTTGGCGCCGTGCAGGTGAGCGCCACAATCAGGACTGCATACGACCGAGGCACACAGGGCCAACACCCGGCATCATGGTGTGGGGAGCGATCTCCTACACTGGCCGTACACCTCTGGTGATCTTTGAGGGGACACTGAATAGTGCACGGTACATCCAAACCGTCATCGAACCCATCATTCTACCATTCCTAGACCGGCAAGGGAACTTGCTCTTCCAACAGGACAATGAACGTGCGCATGTATCCCGTGCCACCCAACGTGCTCTAGAAGGTGTAAGTCAACTACCCTGGCCAGCAAGATCTCCGGATCTGTCCCCCATTGAGCATGTTTGGGACTGGATGAAGCGTCGTCTCACGCGGTCTGCACGTCCAGCACGAACGCTGGTCCAACTGAGGCGCCAGGTGGAAATGGCATGGCAAGCCATTTCACAGGACTACATACAGCATCTCTACGATCGTCTCCATGGGAGAATAGCAGCCTGCATTGCTGCGAAAGGTGGATATACACTGTACTAGAGCCGACATTGTGCATGCTCTGTTGCCTGTGTCTATGTGCCTGTGGTTCTGTCAGTGTGATCATGTGATGTATCTGACCCAAGGAATTTGTCAGTAAAGTTTCCCCTTCCTGGGACAATGAATTCACGGTGTTCTTATTTCAATTTCCAGGAGTGTAGTTGATTTGCGTGTGGATTTCCCGTTGCCCATATTCGACAGTTCTGTGTATTGACATACCCTGACAGATGGAAGTTGGCTTCGTCTGTCCAAAAAATCTTCCACTGCCAATCATAGTCCACTTCCATGTCCAATGTTCAGGCAATTCTCCGTATACTACTTGTTTGCACACCAGCACTGTATTGCTGTGGCCACTGCTTCCACTGACGTCGAATCAGTTCGTTTCCTTCCTCTACCAGGTTGCACCAAAAAGAACCCGTCTTTTCGAATTTCCGAATCATTTTCTCCAGATCCACGGCAGTCATCGGACCAACGCCTTTTATCAAACCCTTCAGTGTCTGGAGTTTCTGTAGACCGACGTGTTCGCAGTCATCAGTCTTGTAATACAGCTTTAGAAGCAGAGCGCGATCCTGCATTGAGACAGTCATGGCGAACGTCGCAGATGCAAAAGGAGGAAAAGTCGTGTACCCGAAGTGTTCACACCGACTTCAATGGGTCGTGCGCATGACAGGTGTTTTCATTTACCTATTCTGACACATACAGTGCCATTAATTGATCAATTTTCATACTATTTTTTTCTTCTGTCATAAATATCCCCCTTCTCCGACAGTACTTCGTTGCAATTTGACGTCATTCTGACCAGTGGTGTTTTCTACAGCATTTTGAAAGTTTAACTTATAATCACCCTGTATATTAACAATACAATTCGCTGATGACATTCCTATCCTGACTGAAAGTGAAGAAGGATTACATGATCTGCGGAATGAAATGAACAGTGTAATGAGTACAGGATATGGAGTAAATGAAGTAAAGACGAAAGTAATGAGAAGTAGTAGAAATGAGAACAGCGAGAAATTTAACATCAGGGCTGATGATCACGAAGTAGCTGAAGTTAAGAAATTCTACTAACTAGGCAGAAAAATAACCAATGACAGGCAGAGCAAGGAGGACATCAAAAGTAGACTAGCAGTGGCGAAAAGGGCATTCTTCAGACATATGCATTAATTGGAGGAAGAAATTTCTGAGAATGTGTGTTTTGAGCATAGCACATGGATAGTGAAACATGGATTGTGAGAAAAGAGGAACAGATGACAATCGAAGAATTTGAGATGTGGTGCTACAGGCCAATTTGGAAAATTAGGTGGACCAGTAAGGTAAGGAGTGTGGAGCTTCAGCGCAGATACGAGAGGAAAGCTGTATGAGGAAAACACTGAAAAGGAGAAGAGACAGGGTGACAGGACAAAGACATCAGGAAATCACTTCCATGGTACTACACGGGGCTGTAGGGGACGAAAACTGTAGAGAAAGACAGAGATTGGAATACATCCATCAAATAATTGAGGACGTAGGTTGCAAGTGCTGCTCTGAGATGGAGAAGTTGGCACAGGAGACGCTGACCGAATCATGATGATACAAAGTAAATAAATGAAAATAGGTAAATAAATAAATAAATAAAATAAAGCTACTAGTTTTCTCACGGTATCTGAGGAGAGACAGGGCGTCCCATCCATAGATCTGTGTACAGGGAAGTGAATGTGCAGACAGAAGCGTGGGGAATTGGCTTGCCGCAACTGACTTCCGATGATTGCAGCACCCTGGAGACCCGTGTCCCCTCTCTAGAGCCTCTGTGACTGACCTCCTGTTGTCAAGTCAGACCGTAGGTCGAACACCTGTGCCCTCAAGTTTCCAACAAGAAAATGTGAATCCTTATACCTGAATTAGCAAGCAATGCTCCTTATTAAAAAAAATAATAAACCGCTGAAAAATGAGATATCCCACAGTGATATGTGACTGTCACACCTTCAATACTTCGAGCGGTGTACACATTACAGCCCACTCTATCAATTATCGTAGTTTGCAACCTTACGCATTTCACCTTTCACAGTCGCAGACGCCTCCCAAGTCTCAATAGTAATGAAATTACTATTAGACCACCCTTAATAGTTCCACTAGAACTTTGTACGGCGACGAGTGAAAAATTTGTGTCGTACCGAGACTCGAACGCGGGTTCTCCCATTTACTAAGCAGTTGCATCCAACACTACACCGTTGGACACAGTTTAAGGTGGTAATGTCATTTTGAGTTTTGTACGTGATCGACGCGCACGTCAGAGGGAGAGAGCAACTTACGCTACTGTTGGTTCTCTTTAGTTTAGTGGCACAGACTTTGCGCTGTCTGATACGTTACTGGTTTAAGTGCGGTAGCTGGTGGACGTAAGTAGTAGTGATGCGTGGGCTTTTTATTGTACGTGTTAGACCAAGAAAGAATGATCGCAAAGGACATCAAGGATGAATAAGGTATATTAGAAAGCGAAAGAAAATAACTTTTGAATAGTGTAATTTTTTTAGAGAAGAAATTTAACGTTAGACTGCAGCACTGAACGCCTAATTTGTAGGAATGATTTCCGGTTAACTTGCTCAGCACCGAGTGAAAGGCCCTCTCTTTTCCCTGAGTCATGAGTTAACATATTAAGTGATTAAGTTGTTTCATTTTTTATAGAAATTCTCTGTTAACATATCACTCTTTTTAAATCATAGGCCAGTTATTAAGCATAGTGTAGTTCAGAGCAATGTTATGTTTGAAGATCAAGCGAAGTTTTACTCTGTCTTTTTGAACATATACTTCATTCTAAATTTGATGTCTTGGAATATAATTTCCTAGGAATTGTTACTCTCCCCATCCCACTATTTATCATTACGCACTACCACATGCAAAGGCTTGAATACGTATTTAGAAACAGAACTCTAGCTATCCGCTGCCTGTTTGCTTTTGTGCTTTCGAGAAATCTGCAACAATGTTGTCAACTCGTGAATCGAAATTAGGATTACTGTCAATTACTGTTTTACTTCCGTTGCGCATTTAATATAACGACAATCTGCATCCAGATCAGTTACAGTTCAGTTCAAATTAGGTTCTGCTTAGTCAAAAGTTAGAATATGACTTTAAGTTCAGTGACAGTTTATGGGTGTAAGGTTTTTGTAAAACGTAGACTTTTATAGAGAGGAAGGTAAAGTGTGGCTAAGTTGCATACAGAAACAAATACACTGAGTGGGTTATGACAGTACTTATCGCAAATGCGCGAACTACACTCCTGGAAATGGATAAAATAACACATTGACACCGGTGTGTCAGACCCACCATACTTGCTCCGGACACTGCGAGAGGGCTGTACAAGCAATGATCACAAGCAAGGGACAGCGGACACACCAGGAACCGCGGTGTTGGCCGTCGAATGGCGCTAGCTGCGCTGCATTTGTGCACCGCCGCCGCCAGTGTCAGCCAGTTTGCCGTGGCATACGGAGCTCCATCGCAGTCTTTAACACTGGTAGCATGCCGCGACAGCGTGGACGTGAACCGTATATGCACTTGACAGACTTTGAGCGAGGGCGTATATTGGGCATGCGGGAGGCCGGGTGGACGTACCGCCGAATTGCTCAACACGTGGGGCGTGAGGTCTCCACAGTACATCGATGTTGTCGCCAGTGGTCGGCGGAAGGTACACGTTCCCGTCGACCTGGGACCGGACCTCAGCGACGCACGGATGCACGCCAAGACCGTAGGATCTTACGCAGTGCCGTAGGGGACCGCACCGCCACTTCCCAGCAAATTAGGGACACTGTTGCTCCTGGGGTATCGGCGAGGACCATTCGCAACCGTCTCCATGAAGCTGGGCTACGGTCCCGCACACCGTTAGGCCGTCTTCCGCTCACGCCCCAACATCGTGCAGCCCGCCTCCAGTGGTGTCGCGGCAGGCGTGAATGGAGGGACGAATGGAGACGTGTCGTCTTCAGCGATGAGAGTCGCTTCTGCCTTGGTGCTAATGATGGTCGTATGCGTGTTTGGCGCCGTGCAGGTGAGCGCCACAATCAGGACTGCATATGACCGAGGCACACAGGGCCAACACCCGGCATCATGGTGTGGGAAGCGATCTCCTACACTGGCCGTACACCTCTGGTGATCGTCGAGGGGACACTGAATAGTGCACGGTACATCCAAACCGTCATCGAACCTATCGTTCTACCATTCCTAGACCGGCAAGGGAACTTGCTGTTCCAACAGACCAATGCACGTCCGCATGTATCCTGTGCCACCCAACGTGCTCTAGAAGGTGTAAGTCAACTACCCTGGCCAGCAAGATCTCCGGATCTATCCCCCATTGAGCATGTCTGGGACTGGATGAAGCGTCGTCTCACGCGGTCTGCACGTCCAGCACGAACGCTGGTCCATCTGAGGCGCCAGGTGGAAATGGCATGGCAAGCCGTTCCACAGGACTACGTTCAGCATCTCTATGATCGTATCCATGGGAGAATAGCAGCCTGCATTGCTGCGAAAGGCGGATATACACTGTACTAGTGCCGACATTGTGCATGCTCTGTTGCCTGTGTCTATGTGCCTGTGGTTCTGTCAGTGTGATCATGTGATGTATCTGACCCCAGGAATGTGTCAATAAAGTTTCCCCTTCCTGGGACAATGAATTCACGGTGTTCTTATTTCAATTTCCAGGAGTGTATCTCGGTATGCTACCCCGTCCACTCACACTCCCACATATCAACTCTATCTACAGCACCCATTCACGTCCTCCATGTCCGATAATTTTAGATTCCCACTTGAGGTCCAACGTGAGCGTGTATCTCCATTGAAGGATGTGGATTCTTTGTCGATCGAGGAGAATCGATTGTATGACATATAGTCGGCCAACAATAAATGCAGCAGCAAAAGCCTACTACATAAGCAGTACTGCCTGGACATGCCGCAGTATTGCTGTGTACAGCATTCATGTCGCAGCAATGTCTATCGCAACACTATCGCGGCCACAAATTGCCGTTAAGTATTGTCCACGTAAACTCACGTCTAAGAGGGAACGACAGGTTGAGGACGAAAATGTAACTCAAACTCAGGATTATTTTTCTCCGTACTGGAATGTAGTAGATAAAATGGCGTTTATGTAAAGAAGAAAGCTTACGTCGAACTTTTTATTGGTATTTTTCACTTGAAAATATTAATATTTTAAATCTGTCATTGCGATTTTCCCGAGGCAACTCTGAAAGGACGTAGATAGACGTTTGTCGCTGTAACTAAGCCTGTTGTTATTTGAAACATGAAATTAACACATCTCTCGGACCTTTATAGATGCAATTTTAATTCATCGTAGGGATTTGCAAATAAAAAATTTTGGCGAAATTATAGATACTTGAAAATGTGGACATTCTGGGACACCTCTTTTTTGGCCGAAAAAGTACTAAACATCAAACGTGTTTAAAGAGACAAAGCTTGAAACTTAGGGGATATCAATGATGCCTGGACCATAATAACTATCACCCCCGGCTACTGAATGGCCGCTTTCTGCAACTTTGACCTGAGAAGCCCTCATTTTCGTCCTCAAAGCCCTTTTCGTCGCTGAGCGCATCGCCAGTGGTGTCTCTGTCTTCACATAATCGGCCCATTTTATCACCGATTTTGATTTGACGGACATTTGCCACGCACATTAATGCAGTAGGTCTGCACTGAATAGGCATACGGACAATTTTGAACAATGCTGACAACTTGACTGGATGTTATTTTTTTGAATGCATCTGCAAATGGGAGAATTGAAACTTTCAGTCACATTTTGTGTATAAATCCACCCAGACAACGCTCCAGTAAATCAAGTTTACTCATATCGGTATAAACAGGTGCGATGGCATCGACAACGTCTTGTGGCAACTTGTTCTCCATCGCCGATGTGAGCCGTGCACGCTGTGCTTCAAACGCTCGCATAATCGTTACTTTTTGGACTTCGCACATAGTATTTTGGGGAATAACTCCTTAATATAAATACAGTTAGTCCCACAAGAAAAGTAAGCCACAGTTTTAAACGTAACGTCCGCAGCGGCATCTCTGAAGGTTGTCTCGGATCTGAAATCAACGTGCTTTTGCACGGTGTGCAAATAAATAGTGTCAGAGTTGAATGCTTTGCTTTGTCGGTTGCAGTTTAAACTGAGTGCAAACTATCCGAAGCGTCACGATGCAGTTTTCCTTGAGGATCATCCAATGAAGACAAAGCTTTCATATGGAGCTGCTGCTAAAATTCTTACAAAGACAAAGACATTCGTTGCGAAGTGGGTCAAACGATATTTAGAAGCTCGAAACGTGGATGATTTACCGAAGAAAGGGCTAACGTGCGCGAAAACAAAGTACCTATCAAAAATGTCTTCCGAGTTCCGTCAAGAAGCTATTTGTTACGAGCAAGGAAAACTGGGTGCTTCAACAGGCTAATGATCCTAAACATCACAGCCGTCTCTGCACAGCGTGGAAATAAGACACGGTGGTTTGGCCTGCAATTTTTCGGATGCAAATCCCACTGCAAATCTTTGCTCGTATATTAAGATGGAGCTTAAAGGAAAGCCAATGTATACTTTGAAGCAGCTGTCATGTACAATCAGGATGATATGGACAGTGTTACAGAGAGAAACATGCAGAAAATGTCGTTAAAAGCATGCCAAAAGGGTGCCAAGCTATAATCGATAATGGCAGCGATTGAATTTACTATTAGCTACTTGTGGAATTACTAATAACATTTGTTTCCATGTACATATATATTTATACACTGAAGCGCAGAAGGAAATGGTGTACGCGATTGTGTTCAGGTATGTAAACAGGTAGATTATAGCGCTGCAGCTGGCTACGGCTATATAAAACAAAAAGTACCTGGCACAGTTGCTAGTAAGGTTATTGCTGCTATAATGGCAGGTTATCAAGATTTAATTGAGTTTGAACTTCGGCGCACGAGCGATGGGACAGTATCTGCGAGGCAGCGATGAAATGGGACTTTTCCCTTCCGACCATTTTACGAATGTCCCGTCAATATCAGGAATCCGATAAAAGTCAAATATCCGACCTCGATACGGCCGGAAAAAGATACTGCATGAACGACAACAACGACGGCTGAATAGAAAGGTTCAACGTGACAGAAGTGCAACCCTTCCCCACATTGCTGCAGATTTCAATGCTAGGGCATCAATAAGCGTCACCGAGCGAAACTATTCAACAAAACACCATGGATAGGGGCTTACGGAGCCGAAGGGCAGATTGTGGACTCTTGATGAATGCACGACACCAAGCTTTACACCTTGCCTGGGCCCATCAACACCGACGTTGGACTATTGATGAATGAAAACATGGTCGTACGAGTCTCGTTTCATATTGTATTGAACGAATTGATTTAACACAGGTATGTAGATAATACCATGCATACATGAACCCTGCATGTAAAGAGGGGATTATTCAAGCTGTTGGAGGCTCTGTAATGCTGTGGGGCGTGTGCTGTTGCAGTGATATGGGACCCCTGATACGTCTAGATAAGACTCTCATGGGTGAGAGGCACTTACGCATCGTGTCCGATCACCTGCATCCATTCGTGTCCATTGTGCGTTCAGACGGACTTGGGCAATTCCAGCAGGACAATGCTACATCCTACACGTCCAGAACTGCTACAGAGTGGCTCCAGGAATAGTCTCCTGCGTTGCAACACTTCCATTGGCCAGTAAACTCCCCAGATATGAACAATACTGAACATATGGGACCCCTTTGTACACTTACGGATATATGGACAACCTTGCAGGGTTCATGGTGGTCAGTTGACTCCAGCACTACTTGAGATATTAGTCTGGTCCACGCCACGTCGTGTTGCGGCACTTGTGTGTGCTCACAGAGGCCCTACACAGTATTAAGCAGGTGCACCGGTTTCTTTGGCTCTTCAGTGTAATAGTTTCTTTTGTCTCGTAATGGGAACTGTCTGCACATTCGAATTCAAGAATATAAATAATTCGGATTTTTTCTACCGTCAGGCTGGCGTTCCCCCTTAATAGCGAGGATCTGTGTCCCTCACGATATTGTAGTGACAATACGCGCCAAACAGTGGCTCGGGCTGTTTGCCTGCTCAGCCTTCGCACGCCTCCCGGGAGCGCCTCGCAGGAGGCGAGAGCGGCGGCAGGGCTGGTATTGGCGGACAGCGGCGCGGCGCAGCGCAGGTGGTCGGCGGCGGCGGCGGTGCGCAACAGGCGGCCGCGGCGCGCCGGGTCAGCGCCGGCACTGGGTCAGCGCAGCCCGCAGCCCGCAGTCTGCCTGGCGACGCCGCGCCGCGCGCACCAGCAACAGGTAGGCCGCCCGCCGCACACCACTCGCCGTGCTGCCGCCGCCTGCCCCTACCCCTGCTACCTGCCGTCTGCTACCCGCTACACTGCCCGGCTCTCCCTGCTGCGCTCTAGCAGGGGACACCTAGCTCTTAAATCGCTCAGCTTCACTATCATCTCGAGCCGAGTTTACTCTCTGGTCACCAGCCAAAAAGTAACTCCAGCACCCTTCTTCCCAGCTGCATTCCAGTACTGCATCAAGAAAACAAGGAAGAACTTGGGTCTAGAAATGGATGAGCACCTTAACTGTACAGGGAATTGGTCACCACATGGAGAATACCTTCCACAAAAACTTAAAAAGATTAGTAATGTATATCCATGGGATGTGATGAGTAATCTTGGATAATCACTCATTCTACTTAGCCTTCAATAGTGCCAAGTAATCCGGTGTAGAACGAGTAATGAGAACTCCAGGCGATTAAAATTTATAACGGGAGGCCACGACGATAGGATCGCGGATTTATTTCAAATTTATCACAGCTTTCGTAGGCCAATAAAAAAAAATAATGTGCATGTAGTATGGTGTACTACTTTGACAGTTCCAAGAGAATTGCATGAGAAATTTTGAAATACCTGTTATGTATCAGATGTATCTCCGTGTACGTACCGGATGTTAGAGTTCCTGTGGTCAAGTGGTTAACGTTTGAGCTACTTAATACGAATGTATATGAGACGATTGTTTGATTCCCACTCGTAATTTCATTTTGTAGTTCAAATGTCAATTCTGGGATATTCAAAATATTTTCATCTGCACTATTCGTTCTTGCTACATTAACAACGTCTCATGACTATGCAAGTTAGCTGCCAAATGAGGCCTGCCTCCGAGCATTGAAGTGCAAAGTAGTTCGCGGTTCCTCACCAGATTGCATGAATAACGGATACTGCAAATCACGGCACACATATATTTTCAGTAAAACTCTACATGTCTCTTCATTTAATTGTCGATAGTTAAAAATAAGTTCGTTCTAATAACCAAATTTGATTAAAAATAGTAAGTAGCCAAATAACACCAAATTCACTAAAGCTTCATGCAAATGCACGTGGTGTTTTAAATAATATTACCTTTCAAATGTCATACAAATAGAATAAAATAACCAGTGACGCCAAAAAAAATATAGATTAAAATTAAGACTGAATGGGAGTCAAACCGTTGATTCATACACTTTCATACTGCATTCCTCCAACGCTAACCACTTGCCCACAATGAGCTATAATGTCCGGTACCTAAGCTGTTGCATGTAACATTTCTCTTGTGAGTTTCTCGGAATGGTCAGAGTAGTGCACTTTAGTACTGGCACATTATGTTGTTTTAATGGCCTACTAAAGGTGCGCAAGGTTTCAAGTAAATCTGTGATCCCAACTTCGTGGCCTGCCCTTCTTAGTGAATATGTATGTGAGCTATGTCTGCAACATCTTACAGTATGAGCGTGTCAGTGCTTCGTAGGCCCAGTTTGGTTGCTTGCGACAAGATGAGTTACCTGAATGGCACACGCTGTGTCTCCTTCATCGGCTCCTCAGTGCACATTCATCGCAGTACCACGTATCAACCGTTAAGTATCCGTCATCACGTCATAATCGAGACACAGTCACACTTATCTACTGTTCTGGCTGTGCCCATAACATTGTCAAACTCCTCGCCAACTGCTGCCCACCGCCTCTGTGACCAGGTACCCTCCACTTTGCCACAATTTGACACCCTCTTGCTTTCAAGAAGGAAAAGCGTTTCCTTCTGTCTGCCTCATAATGTTTCCCCAAAAACTGACATACATTGTCAGTTTTTCCGCCTGTAAAACAGTAAAGCAAATGCTCCCATTTTCTACCAGTCTTCGTTTCTCGATTATTCACGCAACCTTCTTTTCTCCTATTTTCACTGAGATTCTCTACACTCTTACATCGCCTCTTCCACCCATTCTGCAATGTCCATTACTGCTAGAGTTTATAGTTTAAATGTATGTGCACGCAATTCGTCATTATTGTCACTTTTCTCAGGAACGATTGTATTTTTATCTGCACTACAGTAATCCCTAAATACTCTGTGCTTTATGCATGCAACTTATAACAAATATTATCTCCATTAAAATACAATATATGTAGAATACCTCTTCTATCCAAGTAAAGGGACCATTACTTTACTCTAATATTAAATCAGTCATTAAATACAAATTCTCTAAGCAGAGGCCTAGTCAAATTATGTGTATGTAGTTTACTTTGGTTTCGTCTTCAACATTCACAGAGTGCAGATTACATTTATTTCCAAGCGTTTCATATCGACTGTCTGCATATGAAAGGTGGCTCTCAATTGACTGGTCACGATTTGCAATTGCGACCCGATTGGTATGGACTGTACCCGTTACTGGAATTTCGAACAAATACACAATTACGTATATTGTTTATCTTTACCACACACTTAACTCATTTCCGACCAACTAAAGCACATAACTATTGTATATACTCTATCTTGATTTCGTATCACAAATTTCGGAAACGTATGACGTTTCATAATAAAATGTCAAGTGCTCTTCCAGTTTGTTTCGGCCTTTCAAACCTGATCGATAATTTTTGTCTTTCTATTACAAACATCTACCGACATTGGTTTTTCAATAACTTCTCTGAAGTTACGCAACATTACCATTTCTTTCCTCTTGCATCCATTTATAACACCCGTTTAATTCCTCTATCTAAATTCCAGTCGTTAAACTGGCTCACTCATACAACAGATTTTGTTAAACAGAATTTTCATCGATTTCAGAGCAATATTTCATTCTAGCTTCTAATGGGAATGCATTAAACTGTATCTGATTTTCTTTGCTTTACAACTAAACGTAGTGAAAATTTTCAAAGACAACTCGACTTCGTACTGTTAGAAATAATAACAATCGTGGATATTTGTCTTTCAAAAACCGATTATGAACGCTTTCCTTTCCATCTTATATATTTTATGATAAATAGTCTCATTCCACAGCTGATAATTTCTTACGAATATTACTTACTGCAAATAACAGTACACTCACTATTGCACGAACTGTATAATTATCATATTGTTTAAATTCTAATGTGCCAACTATCGCACCTCTTGTATGTAGTCTCAGTATATAATGGCAGCAGCATCAAATGGTATTTAAAAGTTGAGGTTTGTATAGTTATTCAGGGTAGAAAATGACACAAAGGTGACAGTATTTCATTCTCCAAACGTATAAAGCACTTTCTAACAAAATTAGTTTTTGTCGTTCCACTATAACGCGCACGTTCAATGTTCTTGTCAAAATTCTGAACTGCGGGTCACTTTTAATTTACGTTCTGTCTCAACTTGAAAGCAATGGGAAAAACATTTTTAAAACAATTCATGCGTAAAAACTTGCTATTCAGTGGTGGGCTATTGCTGGACATTATGAACACTGCAAGTGCTTATGTCGTCATATTGCGTAGATGCAATAGAACAAGTCTCGCCTGCATCTCAATAGAAGTTTAGCCGCTGAAGTGCAACTGGAAGAATTAAAAATATTTTTGCCTCCCAGATTCTTCTGGCTCCTTGCTTTCCGTATGTTGTTGTAACTTCACTTAAGGACTTGATGGTTTAGTTTTAAGTACCTTGGCTGTGTCACAAGACATTCTTATGCCCGTGTGCTGTAGTAGTGAATAGTTGCATATTTCTGATTCTTCCAACAAAAAAAAATTGTCCTGACACTCCCATTTGGTCTCGGGACGTGTAGAGACGGTAGAAAAATTGTTAGTAGCTGGTCTCATTTCACATTACCGTTACTATAAAACTCGAATATTTGTAGCCAGGTATCATACATCACAGTTCGCTTTCATTTTGAATATCGTTTCAAAGACCTTTATTATAGAATCTGTACCAGATCACCCACGTCCTAAGCTTTGTTTCAGGTCGGAATCAAAGACATTAGTTTCTCTTCTTTAGTACTGCATGTAAAATCTACGCTACTCATTTCATTACATCTCTTTATGACGATGGTCACTACAGTTTTTCGCCGGCCGCGGTGACCGTGCGGTTCTAGGCGCTGTAGTCTGGAACCGTGGGACTGCTACGGCCAAAGGTTCGAATCCTGCCTCGGGCATGGATGTGTGTAATGTACCTAGGTTAGTTAGGTTTAAGTAGTTCTAAGTTCTAGGGGACTGATGACCTAAGATGTTAAGTCCCATAGTGCTCAGAGCCATTTGAACCATTTGAACTAAAGATTTTCAATAATGGCGTCAGTGTCTCTCGCTGGTCCATACTCCAAAGTAGTTATGCACAGCTGAAGATTCGACTTCTGTATCCTGGTTTATACTCACACTTAATCGCAAAAATATGCAAAAACAACTTCAGATCTATATTAGAAGACATACCAAGACACTAGCTATCCATGTCTAACATCAAACAGCATCAACGCCCTCAAAGACGAATTTATTTCCTATAGAGTAGTTTGTCAGAAGAAAACGTGACCTGTATCCTGTCACAGCGTAACACGTTTTCCACCTGTTGGTAATGTTGGCAAAGTTCTTTTTGTAGAAGGATATTAAATTATTTAGTACAACAATACAGTCTTTGCAAACGGTACTAAACAGAAACTTACAGAGAAAGCAAACAAAGAGCTGGTTGTTGAAATCTGTGAGATCTAAAACTGTATGCCCACATAAATTCAGTAAAGGCAGAGAAAAATCCCATTCACCCCCTAATGACAAAATTATGTTCATACAGAACGAAGAGTTTATCGTGAAGCAACTGACACACAGCGCATGAAATACAAAACGTTAATTGGATGTGTCGTATTTATAACGCACTGGATTAACCTAGAGGATAGGTGCTTTTTCCAGGAACAGTTCGGAAAGGTCACTTATAGAGCAGACGTTCTCCGAACCCGGGAACTCGAACAACAATAATAATTAGTTCGCGGAACATCTACCAATACAGCTGCAGAAACTAAGACCATCATGCTGACCTATTAGTACCGCTCGATATCGACCGAGGAGATAAAACGCAAGATAAGATTAGTCTACCATTAGGTCGCACAGAAACATTAAGCTGACACACTTCCCAATCTGCATCCGCACTTGAAATGGGAGTAATAGTATACGACACGGTAAGGAAACACATATTATAAAATGAAAACATCATTTATCTGTACTGTTAAGCCATAACTTCTAAGTTCTCCTTTTCTTTCGTAGTGTGTCAGTTAGTATAGACCATTTTTATTTCTGTTGTAAATTTTTAATCCTTTTCACTTCGTAATCCCAGTAGTTTTCTTGTATTTCGCTGGTATCAGGGTAACATTTCGGGAAACGAATGCCATTCTAGCGATCTTGTGAAAGGCCTGACCGTTTGGTTCGGTAGACCTTCAAGGATGCTCTTTACCTGTAGTTGTCGATCTGTCTACAATTTTTCGTAATTCTCCTTTTATTCCGCTTATTTCTTCTCAAAAGAAAAATATTGGTTTCTCTAATCGTCTTTCTTTTCTCTTGTCGCCTTCATGATGGAATATTTAAAATTACTCTAGTTTCTGTTTTATTTTAGCAAAAGTAAGTGAATCTTCCAATTTTATTTCCAGTGTTCGCTTAGTCTCATGATTATAACGTACATCAGAGGAAGTAAGTCAAATGTTGTTCAGCGTTAAGGATTTTTCGCAGTCTATCTACACATCATTAAACTTAATCTGATATGGTCACATGCTATACGGTCACAAGGTGAACGGGGATGAAATCTACCGCGGCTGTTAATGGATACCTTCTGAATATTTCTGAATATTTTAGTACAGGAACCCACGTTCTTCGGTGGCTCGTTACACAGTCATTGCGGTTCGCTTGGTTTCTTTTCCCAGTTAACTTTGTACTGGTGCACAGTTCACAGAAGATGTGCCGCTGAGAATTCGTCAGCGTAAGGTGCTTCACCTGCCTTATTGAAACTTATCGAGTTATATTGCAATAATTTTTGACAAAGAATTTCACTTGCAAGGAATCTATGCAATATGGAAAGAAGTCAAACATGTATATTCTATTTAAGTATACAGTAATAGAGGAAGCGACTAAATGTTACGAAATGTCTAATCTGAATTGTAAGGAATCTATGCAATATGGAAAGAAGTCAAACATGTATATTCTATTTAAGTATACAGTAATACAGGAAGCGACTAAATGTTACGAAATGTCTAATCTGAATTGTAACAACTTGTAGTTGTGTTAAGAATCTTGGGAAAGTACTCTTTAAACAAGGAGAAGTTGCTCGACAGCATGTTTTATCATTTAGTCTCAAACTCCATTACATTGACGATATTTTTCATATTCTCTCACAAATTGTTGAGCACGTATGTCTTTATGTACCTGATTCTTTTGTTTTGAGTGTTAAATTCCGGAAATCTATGTAGAGAATGGTTCTCAAGATTTACAGTAAAGACATTTATTAGAGAAATACTGGAAACTACTAGGGTCTTTAGCAGATGGGTGAGTTTCGAATATTGTCAGAATAGGAAACATTTCCAAAAGCTTTTCAGAATGCTTTCGGTCGAAGAAGAAAGGACATTTTCATAACACCTTCTATAAACTGGAAATATTCCCTTCGTATTCAAAGTTAAGGAAACAGATAAACACTGTAACTCTTCAGTGCGTCCAAACGTGCCTGAAGAAGTTGCAAGTTTAATTATATGCAAGGCAACTGAAGCAAAAATAAGGATCCTTGGTAAGTTTAAAGTGCTCGTATTAGAGCTGGGGTTACTATCGATCTATAATTTGTAAACTAAACCCTAGCCTTCTCTTATAGGCAATCGTTTGTAGGGTTATGTCGTTCTGTGGGATGTAATGACCTCTACACATTGAGCTTTGTCGAGAATGAGCAACAGTTCAATTAGCTAGAAGGATATATTTTCAAATGTTTCATTATCTGTTCTTTCAGTAAGGGCAGCGGCGATATTCGTATATACTTAACTTGTAATAATTCTGCTGAATCAGTGAATTATGCTTCTGTCTTTTGTTTATGATGTATATATACCGAATATTTATCATTTATCGAAAATGAGATTAGTTCTATTTATGTTAAAAGTAAATAGATAGATTAAAATGACGAAGTGTCTTACGTTCTTGCGTAGCTGCAAAGCATATATGTAATTTTTACTCTTCCAACAAATCAAACAATAAATGCGTTGTTTTGTCACTTTATTCTCTGAGAAAAATCTTCTGATCATTGTTGTAACTGTAACAGTAAGCCATACATTGTTGTTGAACTGTGAGTTTTACATATAGTAAAATGAAGAGGAAAACAGTGTTGAAAACAACATCTCCTGTACTGAAACTTGCTGATTGGTCATCGAATAAAAGGACTAAGGCAGTAACACTCCGTGAAGAAGGTTATGCTTGTACTGAAACAGCAAAACGTTTGGA
This sequence comes from Schistocerca gregaria, assembly GCF_023897955.1. NCBI lineage: Eukaryota > Metazoa > Arthropoda > Insecta > Orthoptera > Acrididae > Schistocerca > Schistocerca gregaria. Next base: position 96,454,124 of record NC_064923.1, on the reverse strand, counting down.
TGGGTGCGCTAAAGAGTAGGGTGTGAGGGAAGTCTGCAAGCGTCGTAAGTGGCTCAACAAAAACTGCTCCAACAACAAGCAGGAAACTAAAATTAACTGACCAGGACTGTCGTAGAATGTGCTGTCTTCCTCTGCAACATTGTCCGCGTACCGCAAAAGAGGTAAATACCATCTTCAGGACATCAGGGGTTGAAGTTTCGGAACGACCGGTCACACAGAAAAGTTGTGAAAGTGGTTTGCGAGCTAGGATTTTAGGAAAGAAACTTTCTCCTAACAGAAACGTATGTAATTGGCTTCAGCACACAGGTCGTGGACGCCAGAAGACGCGAGTGAAGTGACGAGGCTAAGATAAGCATCTATGGAAGCAAAGGAATTATGTTCATTAATCGTTGACCAGGTGTACACTGGTTGTCTCAATGCAATACTGCCACTTTTGAGCATCATATGAGCGTTATAGTGTGTCACTGTAAAGTAAAACATGGTACAGGACGTATGCAAGTGTTAAGAGCAACATTAACGCCATAAAGCACCAAGTAGAATATTCCTATTGTTGAAATTGCTTCCCTCTATCCGTGACGTATTTCAACTATCAGCAAGATAGAGAGCCATATTCAAGCGGTAGAATGAGTGAGAAATAATTCACTGGCAATGGTGGTGACGTGCTTACTAGGCCTAGCAATAGTCCCGACCTCAGTCTGATCAAGAAGTGATCAATACCGAAAATTATGGCCTGACGACGGAATCCTCGAGCTGTTCGTGGTTCAGAGTGACAGAACCAGAAAATGTCGACATTTGGTAAACTCGATGCCACGCAGAATCGAGACAGCGATTAGGTTAATAGTGTATCCCAGGAAATACTGAGGAATATTGCAGTGACTTTTGCGCCAAATATGTTAAAACTAAAATAAACTCCTGAATGCACTATTCAGCGAATCTCTAGAGCGTTACCAGAAGTAATGCCCTCTATTATATATCATGTTAAAAAAGACAGTACGTTACTGTCGTGACGGAAGAACTAACGTGGAATACACGTCAGTTCATTCCGATAAATCGCGCCTGATTATTGCAAACTCGTAATGCCTCATGCTGTGGGCCGGATGATATCTAAGGACGGAAATGAAGCGGCCTCGCAGCTTTGTCGATGCTGTTGCGCAATAGTTGCTTGCTGGGGAAGACGACATCACTTTCAGCAGTGGGAACTACGTTCTCAGCTCCTCACAGTCAGCTTGGACACAAACTGCGCCCGTTACGTAGACTAAATATTCTGAAAAGCATTTGCACAGCCAGCCGGAGTGGCCGAGCCGTTCTAGGCGCTACAGTCTGCGACTTCTACGGTCGCAATTTCGAATCCTGCTTAGGGCATCGATTAGGAGATGTCCTTAGTTTAGTTAGGTTCTACGTTCTACGTTCTAGGGGACTAATAACCTCAGAAGTTACGTCCAGTAGTACTCAGAGCCATTTGAACCATTTTTGTATTTGCACATGCGTCATATGACCTAAGTCTTGTCAGTCATAGTACGAGTCAATACATATGTGAGAACCAGAAATGTAGTAAGAAAAGGCATTGAAGAAGACATTTGCTACCGCAGATACATTTAAGTAACTCAATTCCGAGAAAGACGCCAAAATGCACTGTAGAGCTGTTGCACACAGCAAAAGAGATGTGCCACAAGCAAGCGTTTCAGCTTCTCAAAACGTCCATTCCTTTATTCTGATTTTTCGATTCTTTCGGAAGACTCGAAATACACTCATGGCTTTCAGTGGCGGTAGTTTTTTGAGATTTGGTTCTAGAATCATACGAAATTGCTGGAGAATGGTCCTACAGGTGTTGTGTTCTCTGAAAATATGCAGTCTCAGCGTAAATTAAGTTGCCCTTTTATCTTTACACAGAAGACGTAAACGTTTACTAAAGTGCAAATTTTGTACCTTTTTACTCATTACTTGATGTTACGACAAATGCCAGTAGAGAAACTGTTCATAGCGATAATAAAATTTCTAGCTTTTTTATCCCAAAAGCAATTTTGTTAGCTACAACAGAGAAAATAAAAAAAGTCGAAGGCAGTTAACTGGTTTAAAATATCTTGCAATAAGACATAAAAACGTGATAATAAGCTTTCATTTTTCATTGTCAGTGTCAGTTCAAATGATTGTTGTAGTGAAGACTGTAGCATTCAGTTTCTTCATGTTAAATGTGACACTTCCAAAGAGGTTTTTAATTTGTCATCAGTATGAGTTTAAAATATTCGACTTCACTGAATATTCAAAAATATTTTTCTTCTTTCATTTCTCCTCAAAGTTAAGTTTTCATGACATTATTTACCAACAGTCCAAAATTTTGACAGCAATACGTCTGTTAAGAGAAAAAAGACGAACAAACGTCGTCAGCACAGGCCTTCAGGGCCCAGCGGCACCGACCGGCCGCCATGTCATCCTCAATCCTGAGGCATCTCCCTCCCGGCGAGACCGGAGCGACTATTTCTCAATCAAGTAGCTCTTTAGTTTGCCTCACAAGGGCTGAGTGCACCCTGGTTGCCAGCAGCGCTCGGCAGACCGGATGGTCATTCATCCAAGTGCTAGAGAAGCCGGCCAGCCTGGATGTGGTTTTTAGGCGGTTTTCCACATCTCGCTAGGTGAATACCGGGCTGGTCCCCACGTTCCGCCTCAGTTACACAGCTCGCAGACATCTGAACACATTCACACTATTTCCTGGATTCCATTAGACATACAAAGCTAGGGTACACTAATTCCGTCCTGGGGGGGGGGGGGGGGGGGGTGGCGACAGGAAGGGCATCCGGCCACCCCTTAAAATTAACATGCCAAATCCGATTGACCATGGCCGACCCTGCGTAACTGCGGGACAAGGCGCGCAAGCGACGGATAGAATAAAATATTAAAAAGTGAGTATGGGCATTACGAAACAGTGTTTTTAAATTACTTAGAAACCTAAGTCGTCGTGTAAAAACAAGAAGAGAACCCAGATTCAACACGAGTCCATAAACACTAAGTTTTGGAATTGTGAAGGAGTCACTTGTAGTACGTTAATTAAAGTAACTGCACGTTACATTTTTTTCGTGTTGAACTGAAGTTACTGTTCAAGGAAGCCAAGAATCTTAGCACTGTAAAAATTGTGAAAATAATTAATTAAAATTTTGAATGGAAGAAATAAATTTGTTTCACTACAGCATTTACTTTACGTAAACAAGTCAATTCGCCTACAAAAATTGTTTGTCTGTCCTTTGTTCAACAGATCATCGACAGAAAAAATTCGTTAATCACATACTCAGAGTGGTACAAAACATCTGAGCCCTTTGCAGGTCGAAACAACTCGTTTGCTTTGCTCTACTCAATTAAACGAATTTTGCACCAACTCATTTATAGTTATTAGGGTTTCTACCGGGTCATCAAAAAGTCATTATAAATTTAAAAACTTAATAAACCACGGAATAATGCAGATAGAGAGGTAAATTTTGACACACATGCTTGGAATAACATGGGGTTTTATTAGAACCTAGAAAAAAATAAAGTTCACAAAATGTCCGACAGATCTCTAGCGCTCGTCGTTTGTTGATGATCGTGTGCTCAGCCGCCACTTTCGTCATTCTTGGTCTCCCAGGTCCCCAGACCTCCGTCCGTGCGATTATTGGCGTTACCTGAAGTCGCAAGTGTATCGTGATCGACCGACATCTCTAGGGATGCAGAAAGGCAACATCCGACGCCAATGCCTCACCATAACTCCGGACGTGCTTTACAGTGCTGTTCACAACATTATTCCTCGACTACAGCTATTGTTGAGGGATAATGGTGGACATATTGAACTTTTCCTGTAAAGAACATCATCTTTGCTTTGTCTTACTTTGTTATGCTAATTATTGCTATTCTGATCAGATGAAGCGCCATCTGTCAATTTGTACCTCTTTATCTACATTATTCGGTGATTTATTCAGTTTTCAAATTTATACTGACTTTTTGATCACCCGGTACATTCCAATGTTTCCAGTAGTTTGTAGGTAGTATGGTATAGGCTATCCCGTTCGCCATTAATGTAATCAGGACTAATTACACTCGAAGTAGCTCGGGAACAATGTTTTCAAGAGAAACAGGTTCTACACGGTGTGTACGACATGACGCTGCATAACAGATCACTTATTGATCAAGATTCGCACGCAGCAAGCACTGCAAAAAGGAATACAACTGAAAGGAGCTTATATTAATTTTCAATGACATCGCATCTTCCCACAGTAAACGACTGTGCCTTTGCGTCAGTCCTTTGAACACAGATTAGTCCGTTCCGAAAGTGCCGGAGCAGTGCGGAAGCCAGCTCATATATTTCCTCGCCAAGGTGTGCGGCCGGCCACTAAATGTGAGCCTTTATCAGCCTAGGCGTATCTCCCCGCACCCTAGCGGCAGATAGCGCCTCGCTAATGCCTCGCCTCAGCTCCCAGCTCGTCACATGACGCGACCGGGTGATCACGGAACGCCTCGCTAATGCCGGCAATTACCCGCTGAGCACAGCCGAAGTAGCTGCTAGGCGGGGGCGCTGCAGTAGCAGGAGGCCGTCTCATCTCGCCCAACAGGCAAACACTGAGGGCAATCATTTGGCGCGTACCGTTTCCACACAGCTCGTTCATAGTTTAAAAATTTCAGGCTAAGACCACTTCCTACACATCTTATGCGATGTAGAACCAAAGAAACTGGTATAGGCATGCATATTCAAATACAGAGATACGTTAAAGAGACAGAATACAGCACTGCGGTCAGCATCGGCTGTGTAAGACAAGTGTTCTGTCGGAATTGTTAGATCGGTTACTGCTGCTACAATGGCAAGTTATCAAGATTTAAGTGAGTTTGAACGTGGTGTTATAATCGGCGCACGAGCGGTGGGGACACCATCTCCGTGGCAGCGATGAAATGGTGATTTTCTAATGCGACCGTTCCACGAGTTTGCCGTGAATATCAGGAATCCGGTAAAACATCAAATCTCCGACATCGCTGCAGCCGGAAAAAAATTCGGCAAGAATGGGTCCAACGACGACTGAAGAGAACATGAACATTATTGAGCATATTTCGGATGCGTAGCAACGTACTGTTCAGAAGAGATCTGCACCTCCTCGTACTCTAATGGATTTATGGACCTCCGGCCGGATTCATTGTGTCAGTTCCGTCCACCACTACTTCAGACATTACTCGAGTCGGAGAATGAGATTTTCACTCTGCAGCAGAGTGTTCAAATGGTTCAAATGGCTCTGAGCACTATGGGACTTAACTTCTATGGTCATCAGTCCCCTAGAACTTAGAAATACTTAAACCTAACTAACCTAAGGTTATCACACAACACCCAGCCATCACGAGGCAGAGAAAATCCCTGACCCCGCCGGGAATCGAACCCGGGAACCCGGGCGTGGGAAGCGAGAACGCTACCGCACGACCACTAGATGCGGGCACAGCAGCGGAGTGTGCGCTGATTTGAAACTTCCTGGTAGATTAAAACTGTGTGCCGGACCGAGACTCGAACTCGGGACCTTCGCCTTTCTCGGGCAAGTGCTCTAAAATCTGAGCTACCCAAGCACGACTCACGACCCGTCTTCACAGCTTCAATTCTTCCAATACGTCGTCTCCTACCTTCCAAACTTCACAGAAGCTCTTCTTCGAACCTCGCAGAACTAGCACTCCTGGAAGAAAGGATACCGCGGAGACATGGCTTAGCCACAGCCTGGGTGGTGTTTCTACTAGACACTAAAACTGAACCTATAGAAGACTGCGTTCAGGACGACCTCTATTTTTTGCTGAATTGGCCCCAGAGTTTCAGCAGCGTTCTACGTGGCGCGTCTTGGGATAAGTCAGTGGGTCCAAAAGATGTTCAAACTCGATTCCCCTTCTTTCGAAACTGACCGAGTCAGGATTTATAACCGCACTGCCACATAACGGAAATAAAAACTGAGCAACTAAGGGAGCCATTTCATATGAAGAACGTAGCTGAAGACAAATCACAAATGAATTGTTCAAATGTAGTATAATCCAAAGTAGCCAGCTAGATATAACAAAAGGCTACCTACCAGTGTAACAGCTCTGAGAAGATAAGACTTATTCAATCACCCCATTCTGGACGGTAATTAGCAGCGTCCTCAATGCTTACAAGGGAACCTCCCCATCGCACCCCCTCAGATTTAGTTATACGTTGGCACAGTGGATAGGCCTTGAAAAACTGAACACAGGTCAACCGAGAAAACAGGAAGAAGTTGTGTGGAACAATGAAAAAAATAAGCAAAGTATACAAACTGAGTAGTCCATACGCAAGATATGCAACGTCAAGAATAATCTGAGCTCAGGAGCGCCGTGGTCCCGTGGTTAGCGTGAGCAGCTGCGGTATGAGAGGTCCTTGGTTCAAGTATTCCCTCGAGTGAAGTGTTTAATTTTCTATTTCCAGTTTATGTGACAAACTCTTATGTTTTTTGGGAGTGATTATCACATCCACAAGAAAACCTGAATCGGGCAAGGTAGAAGGATATTTTTACCCATTCGCTAAGTGCACAAGTTAGGTGGGTCGACAACATATTCCTGTCATGTGACGCACATGCCGTCACCAGTGTCGTATAGAATATATCAGACCTGTATTCCTGTGGATCAAATGTTTTCGGTTCCCATTGGAGAGGCACGTCCTTTCGTCTACTAACCCCACGGTTTTGCGGTGCGGTCGCAAAACACAGACACTAAACTTATTACAAGGAACAGAGACGTCAATGAACGAACGGATAGATCATAACTTTGCGAAAATAAATAAAGTAAATTTTTCACTAGAGGAAAGACTTGAACCAAAGACCTCTCGTTCCGCAGATGCTCACGCTAACCACGGGACCACGGCGCTCCTGAGCTCAGATGATCCTTGATGTTGCTTATATTTCGCATTGACTACTCAGTTTGTATATTTTGCTTTTTTTTATAGTTCCACACAACTTCTTCCTGTTTTCTCGACTGATCTGTGTCCAGTTTTTCAAGGCCTATCCACTGTGACAACGTATAACTAAATCTGAGGGGGGTACGATGGGGAGGTTCCCTTGTGTAGAAGAGAACATAGTCGTATAAAAAAAAACTTAGTTAGAGTTGGTGTATTAATAACATAAAATACGACAATCATGCGGTTTATTATTTATTACCAGATACACAACAAAGTATATGCTTCGCTAGTAGCTGCACATTAAAGGATGTTTTCTAATTTGATCAACATAATTTATTAGTGCAGTCTGTAAACATGGTATTCTGCCTCGTCTTTGCTGTACTTGTGCGTGTTGCTAGCAGTCGGAGGGCACACTTCGTGGCTCGGGTGGTTATTACGATAATCAAGAAATCTGAAATTTTAAATTATCACTACGTATTTATTCATAAATTTCCCAAAAATTCAATCATAAGTAGGCCATTGTTTCTTTTCTAAACCATTTTAATTGAGTTGCAAGAATTTTATTTAATTCGTTTTGCAGATTGCATGCTTAGTAAAATGAATTCTTGTAGGCATACACTAATACAAAAAATTCTGAATACTACTTTTTAACGCTCGACTGAATTCTGTGTATATTACTCGGTATTTAATAAAAGGCATAAAGTATTATGTTCTACATGTCACACCTTAGACAAAGAGTGTTAAATTTAGCACACGACAAGAGTTATTAATTCCAGAAACCGCTTTTACGCTCATTTGAACTGCTTGCGTTTGCCACATCGTAGCCCATCTTCCAGCGAAATTATCTCTTGAACGCTTTGCTAATTTCCACTTCCTATTGTTCTTAGGAATAACATCCTAGATCAATCCATCCTTAAGAAGATAAATGTTCAAATGAACAGTAATTTTCATCTTTCGGGAAGAATTCTGGTTTTACTCCTATGTTACTCCCTTATATACAGTACCTGTCAAACATTATCCACATATGCTAGCGCTTTTTTGAACCCAGTTACACTTCTGGAACTTGATATTCAAGACAGCTTTTAGCTCTCCCAGCTATATGTTTTTAATCTCACCTAAGCTTTTGAAACGACGGCCCTTCAAAGTTTTCTTTATTTTAGGAAACAGACAAAAATTTTCTAGCGGGCATGTCTTATGAATGTATAGGCTGGGACGTTATTACAGTGTTGTTTTTGACCCAAAATTTATGAACAAAAGAGAAGTGTGAGCAAGTGCTTTATCACAGTCCTTACTAATCGAACTTGGGGTGACAACTCATTGTCTACTACTTCATTAAAGTATAAAACTACAGTGAGCGTAACATTCACATTTGAATTCAATTGTCGTGGATTTTTTTTTTTTGCAAATTGGGCTTTACAGACTGTTTTGACTGGAGTGACTGAGTCTTACTTTCGACGTAGACCAATCTTTCACTGCCTGTTGTGACAGGTTTCAGCAGCTCTGTGTCTTTGTTGACTTCATTTAGCAGTTTCAAAGAAACTTGACTTATTCGCTGTTTTTGATCTAAATCTAATAAATTTGGAATAAACTTTAGTGTCACACGATTTGCACCCAAAACAGCCTAAAAAAATTAAGCTATGAGCTAATGGATACCCCAAGATCATCAGCGGCGTTTTTCTCTGTGACTCGGCAGTTGTTCGTAATCATTCTTTCACGTTTTCCCCGAGTTCATCAGTTGGTGATTTGCTGGAGAGTGCTGGGTGCTCCTCTTCCTGGAAGCTCCTTCACGTCCTCCTTCAGAATGCTTGTAACATACGTAGAACCTTCTTTTAATAATAGTTGACTCACCAAAAGCAAAATTTAATATTCTGAAAACTGCACTGACCACTACTCCGTTATCATACCAATATTTAATAGAAATTTCATGAACCGACTTTATACAAAATAAATACGCTACCAAAACACATGGAGGAAACCAAACGTAGAGCTATGTAGAACATCCACATTATCTTACTTCAGTTGCTAAGATATTAGTATTCGGCAGTTTCAGATTTATTCGAGTAAAAAGAACTAAAACATTTTCAATATGTAACTTATCAATACAAAAGCTCAGCTGCAGGCTAACGTAGTGCGTAGTTAGGAACGTTAAAGTTTCTGTTTTTCACCTCAAAGTCCTTAGTAAAAATAATTTTATTTTGATCACATCCCTGTTAGTGCTGCTACACATATAAAAATAATCGATCTCATTATCATTGATTTGCATTGTAGAGGAGTAACTCATTCCTTCTGTAATTCTTACTTTTTTGTATCTTTTCCATCCAGTTCTTTTGAAGACAATATCCATTCCATACAACTGATCTTCCAAAACCTTTGATAGACTTATAGTTCCATCGGGGAACTTTAAGTATTATTTCTGTCTAGCTTGAACTTAAATTACCTTTCTAAATTTCATCTTGCTTTCCGTCGACGTTAGCTCAATTTACAGACTGAGTTGCATATTAGAGAGAATAGTACCCTGTCCCTTTCCTTTCTCAACTACTTTTATAATTGCAATCTGGTTTCTGTACAACCTGTACATAACCTTCCAGCCCCTGATACCTTTGTAACTTAAAAGAGTGTAATCCACACAACGTTGCCAAAAGCATACTCTAACTCCAGAAAAGCCGTAAATAGAGATTAATCTTTTGCAATCCGTGTCCTAAGGTAACTAGTTGTGTCAATATTAGTTCGTGAATTGGTACACTTCTCCGGAACCCAAAATGGTCTTCGGCGAGTTCAGATTCTACCAGTCTTCCCATTATTCTGTAAGTAATTTGTGTCAGTATAATGCAAGGAAGTACTATTAAAACGGTGATTTGCTGATATTGACATCTGTCAACATACCTCCGTTGAAATTGTTAATATTATAGTCTTCTTGAAGACTGAGGGTGTTTCACTTGTCTTTCGTATCGCACATGCCAGGTAGAAGGTTTTATTACAATTAATTCTCCTCACAATGTCCGTAAATATAAGGTAGCATCACCTCTGCTAGGTAGCTTGTTTCGATTTAGGTCTTGCAGTGTTCTCTAATAATCGTTGCAGCTTATACGTGATTTATTGATCTCGAAGGCAGAGTTATAAGATGCGTATAGATACAAGCATCGACTCTCTTCTTTCCTCCCATCATCTCGTAAAGGAAAAACGTAGAGGAAATGGTTCCTGCGAGAGAATGCGCCCTTCTGCGTGAGTGGTGGGTTACGGAATACCTACATACGCCTGGAAGTAAATGTAGGAGGTACGGTATCGCGTAAACAGCTAAGGAGTAAGATTATTAAAGACATGAGATTGTGCGTAGCTTTGAATTTAGTATTAAGGGTGAGTAGCGAATTATTTAAATTTGTTGCAAGTATTCGGGGAAAGTACGGCTTGTTTCTCACCGAAAGTACGTAGAGAAATGTATTGCAATCTACGTCACAGTAATGACTGCACATAAGAATTTTTATTTTGCTTCTTCTGAGACCGGAAAAGGACAGAAAATCGGACACGTCACGAATCACGAAGACAGACAGATGACGTCAAGTATATGATGGTTGAGGTTCGAACCGCGAGAGACGACTACTGGATGACATCACGAACAACAAAAAAAACATTGACGAAAAAAACGAAAGAAACGAGAACGTCTTTGAGGGTAAGATGTTTGGACGACAATATAAGCGAGACCTGAAGGAATTTTTAACTTGCATCGGAGTGTGGGTCGATTTGATCTTCCTGGCAAGTTTAAACTTTGTGCGGGACAGCGACTCGAAACTAGAACCTTTACCTTTCGTGGGCAATTGCTCTACCGACCGAGCTATCCAAGCAAAACTTACGACTCGCCCTCATTTTTACCAGTGCTCTTTCTTAAATACCTTCCAAACTTCACATAAGTTCCCCTGCATAATATACGTGTTATTACCTTCTTGGAAGTGCCAGATCACAATAGGGTAGGTAACCATGGTACGAAAAAAATAATGTAATGATTGATTACAACAACATACAGACTAAACCTTATAACAATCGTAGTTCTCAAGTTATCCTGTAGTTCAGTCTCGCAGTACAGACTTAATTTATATAGATTATTTCCGTGGTGCATTCTTTCTCTTCGCCTATTTCCAACTGAAGTTTGAAATCACTACCTAATTCACACGTCAGCCTGTGCTACACATCAGTTAATGACCACAGCCCCACATTGAAATAATTAATAAAAGAAAGAGAATGATACTGCTAGTCAAAGCAGAACTACATTATCGCGATCTTCAATCAGTCTAATATTTCCGCTAGACATAGATGTATGACACACTCTAGAACAGAATGAGGTCTTCCGGCTTCTCGGATTGCCATTTACATTTGACAAATACAGGTACCGTGAAAAGCACAGACAAAGCTGAAATTCACAGGAACCAAACGACATGTTGTATACAAAACATATGATCGACATCTACAACTGAATCATACAAAATCGCAAACCCCACTCTGATGAAGTGTTGCGTTGTTTACCAGACCCGACAATCGCTAATGTTGGTACTGAGTGTTTTCAAACTTGGTTGGTTGGTTGGTTTGTGGGAGGGCACTAAACAGCGAGGCCATCAGTCTCTCAAACATAGTGACACATCGGTAGTAGTAATGTAAGCATATTTACAGATTTCTTATCTTGTTTAATATCACACTATCAGTTCTCGGACGAAAACAGGCAGTGGACCGAGAAAGGAGTAATATATATAATAGACCAGTTCCTACAAACTCCCCAATCAAAAAAATACTTTCTCACCTATCATATTCGAGATTTCCGTCTAGAACGTCAGTATGCGATCTCAACAGCATCCACCGACCTGCTTCTTGCCATTTACAACAGTGCTGAAGATCTAATAGCGCATGGTTTGCTGGAAATTGTCTGCATAGATGAATTAGTCTCCAAACCCAGCTGACATAATCAGCCTCTCTGAACAATATGTGACCACTGGTATAGAACTTTTAAGTGTTAAGGGTTTAGGTTAGCACCTCACCTTTGTAGATCAGAAATCGAGAAAGGAGGAGTTACCACTTTCATCAGGAACTGTCATAAATTTAAGAACATAGACATTCATAAATTTTGACTAGAACAGCATATGGAAGCATGAGCAATAGAAGTAGAATTTCACAAAAAATCCTTCACAATATTAAGTGTATAAGCATCTGCAAGTAACTTTAATCGGTTTATAAACCACCTTTAAGATGTACTGGCCCATTTAACAACCAAAAACAAAGAAATAGTGGTTGCTGGTGATTTCAGTGTAGATTTTCTTGAAGAATCTCCCAATAAGAACTTATTTGAGTTAGTAACACTGTAATTTAACTTAATTCCGACTGTAATGTTCCCCACTAGGGTAGCCAATTGCTCACAAACAACTACTGATAAATTTTTTTATAGAAAAGTCCAATGAAGAAAATTATATTACAAAACCAATAGTCAATGGCCTTTCAGACCATGACATGCAGTTCCTTGTGTTAAATGTTAATACTAAACACGATATAAAATCTATTAAATTTGAGCTCAAGAGAGTAATCAATAGGCCAAAAATTGATTATTTTAGTACACTCCTCAGAGACATTCACTAAACTGAGGTTTACAGTGCTCATGGCATAAATGAAAAATATAACACTTTTGCTAATGAAGTGCTTACCTTATTCGAACACTGCTTTCCCCCAAAACTTACCAAGATTAGAGCAAAGTCTACAAAGAAGCCATGGATTACTCAAGGAATAGGGGTATCTTGTGAATCAAAAAGAAAACTGTATCTTTCAGTCCGAAACAGTTCCGATGTAGATGCTATAGCACATTACAAGAAATACTGCAAAATATTAAAGACTGTAATACGAACATCAAAGCAAATACATTACAAGGAAAGGATAGTCATATCAGATAACAAAATAGAGACTGTATGGAATATAGTGAAGGAGGAGACCGGTAGGACCAGACATGGAGAGGGACAAAAAGCATTAAGAGAAAATGATACATTGGTGACAGACATGTATAGTGTTGCAGACCTTTTTAACAAACATTGTATAACTGTTACTGATAAGATGGGGTTGTCAGGTTCTGTAGATTATGCTATCGAATACCTCAGACCAGCCATTTCAAGTAACTTCCATAATATGAATTTGACTCTCACTAACCCAGCAAAAATATTATCCATCATAAAATCTTTAAAATCAAAAACATCTAGTGGGTATGATGAAATATCAACAAAGTAAATTAAAGAATGTGATTCTGAGTTAAGTAACATATTAAGCTATCTGTTTAACCAGCCATCTATCAGTAGAATATTTCCTGAATGGTTAAAATATGTTGAAGTTAAGCCATTGTTTAAGAAGGGAGATAAAGAAATAGAATCAAATTTCCATCCAATTTCAGTTTTGCCAGCATTCTCAAAAATTTTAGAAAAAGTAATGTACAATCGGCTTTATAACCATCTTATCTCAAATAACATACTGGAAAGTCACAGTTCGTATTTCTAAAGGGCTCTGATATTGAGAAGGCTATCTACACTTACAGTGAAAATGTGCTTAATTCATTAGATAAAATATTGCAGTCAACTTGTATATTTTGTGATCTGTCAAAGTCATTTGACTGTGTAAAGCACAATATCCTTTTAAGTCATTTACAACATTATAGTGGAACAGGAAATTCTGCAAAATGGTTCGTATCTTATGTCTCTGGCAGGAAACAAATGGTGTTATTAGGAAAGAGACGTGCATCAAGCTATCAGGTATCATCCAACTGGGAACTAATTACATGTGGGGTCCCACAAGGTTCCACTTTAGGGCCATTAATTTTTGTTCTGTATATCAATGACCTTTCATCAGTAACATTACCAGATGCCAAATTCGTTTTATTTGCCGATGATATAAACGTTGCAATAAATAGCAAATCAAGTGTAGTCTTCGAAAGGTCAGCTAATAAAATATTTGTGGACATTAATCACTGGTTCCTAGCTAATTCTTTGTCACTAAACGTTGGAAAAACACACTACATGCAGTTCTGAACTTGTAAGGGGTGTCCCAAGAGTATATCCCTAACATATGATGACAAGCAGATAGAAGAAGTGGACAGTGTTAAATTCTTGGGATTACAGTTTGATAATAAATTCAACTTGGAGGAGCACATCACAGAACTGCTGAAGTGTCTTTACAAATCTTTATTTGCAATGCGAATTCGTCAGATATAGGGGATATAAAATTGAAAAAGCTGGCATAGTGTGCTTACTTTCATTCCATAATGTCAAATGGGATTATTTATTGGGGTAATTCATCAAGCCAAGCTAAACTTTTCTGGACACAAATACGTGCAGTAAGAGCTATATGTAGAGTGAACTCAAGAACATCCTGCAGAAGCCTGTTTAGGGAACTAGGGATACTAACTACTGCCGCCCTTATATACTGGTACATTAGCTTATTTGTTTGAATAGTAAATATTTGTCATGTATTGTTGTTTTTCTGATATGTTCTACATCCTGGAGGACCTCCTCACTACGGATCAATTGGAATGAAAGCAAATCTAATCTAATCTAAACTTTAATGCCTATGGCATGCAACCAACTTGAAGAAGCCTGGAGCTACGTCAATCGCATCAGGACTGAGAATGTAAGATGCAAAGCCTTCTTTTATGAATGGGAGATGGCACACAGCCCTGAATACGGCATTATGTTTGAATGGCTAATAAAAAGAGTTCATGGGCACTGGAGGGACATCATGAACTGCTGTCAAAAGGCTATTCCCTGGTTAAGCTACCTGGACGTAGAACTTTGAAATTAATCTCTGTAAATGCACATGCTATAATTTCCTATAATTTTGCCATACTTTTCCACTGAATTGATAATATTTTCGTTTGTTTGCTTTATATCTTGTTTCCTTCTTATTTTTTCTATATTTTGATATACATTATATAAATAAGTACCGGCCATGTGTAAAATGTACTACGCGCATGCACGTAGATATTATTACTTTTGGGCAGCCTGTGAAACAGTCGACATCGGAGGAATGTTTAAATGTCTTTCTAATGACTTTCTCAACTACGTCCCTTGAGTCTCCGTTACAAATAGCTCCTCCGTGGCTATTCGGTGAATGTTTTTGTGCCTACCAGCTGTAGAAGTCTGACTCACCACAGATGCGTCTACCGTAAGCATTGGCCGCCATTTCCGAATCTTCATTCACTGATATGTTCGTTGGTTATGAAATCCCAAGCTTTCGAAAATCTGTGCTTGCAAGCCTTGAGCAGAGATTATTCCTTTTACCCTTGTGGCTAGTCAGTGCCCCGACCCCCCCCCCCCCCCCCATTCCATCCTCGCAAATCATCAAATCATCCAGTTGTTCGGCGCACGTACTTATTCTCCTACAGTGAACAACTATCTATTACTGATGTCTGTTCCAATTTGAACAACTGCAAAATCTTCATCTTAGTTTCTAGATACCTTGAAAGAATCCCGTAGTGTGTGAGCTCTTATCTTAGATGGAAAACTAATCTCCTGAACACGGCCGTGCATCCCTGCTGTAGGCAGACCTATCTCACGCGTGCGCTCTTTAGTCGCCTGTGTGGCAATGAACAAGACAAGGCTGCAATACTTTGAATGAGTAAGTCAAGATGACTGAACAGAAAGTCTGTGGCGCGACGGATAACGATTTTAACGAATTGACTGAGCACATGATTTACACAAATGCCCAGCTGAGAGATAACGTCATGAACAGTGTGTACAAGGGGATTCTGGTAGGTTCTTCACTTTATGAAGAAAAAAATTCAGTTATATGTTTGAAAAAAAGTATTTGCTCGTATTATCCCTTGAGATCAACAGATTTGTAGTGACTATGATCGAGCTTCGATTACCCCTATAAACGAATTAGATTGCTCAGCAAACCACATTACCATCGTCTTTCTAGCTTCCTTAGTATTGTGAAATGTATTTCCTGAGGTTCGGGACCAGATAATAGTCTTGAGGTGGCATAATCTGGTGAATAGGGTGGATGTTTGAGGATCTCAAAGTGAAGATCTGCCAATTTTTGGTGTTTGACGCCCATCTTGCGAGGAGGAGCATAGTGTTGCAGAAACAAGATTACTTTTCTCAGCTATGTTCGACGTTTGGAGAGCAATTTTTGCTTCATTTGTTACATAAGGTAACACCGTTTTTACCGTGATGGTTTTACCATGTTGTCAGTAGTCAACAAATAGGATTCCATCCTTATCCCGGAAGACGGAAGCAAGCAGTTAGTCTGCTGATCTTTGTGTTTTGTATAACTCTAACGTGGAGAACCCCTCTGTCTCCCATCTTTGGAGTGTTCTTTGGTCTCTGGATCATAAGTGTGTATCCATGTTCCATCCATGGTGACGAGACGATGTAAACATCCCGCAGGATCCCAGCGTAATTGCACCAAAATGGACTGCGAAGCAACCATCCATTCACTCATTTTTTCTGCATTGAACCATTGGAGGACATATTTGGCTGCGAGCTTTCTCACGTCCAAAATTACATGAATTACATGACCTACACTTTCTCGGGATTCGCGCATGGTCTCTCCTTGCTTTTTAGTGGGTGGCTATCCTCCGATCATCCATTATCGTGGAATGAACAGCACCCACGATTTCCGGAACTATGAGTTGGCCTTTCGGGACTCTCTACAGCTTATTTTAAATGCAGCAACCCAGTTCTTGAAATCAGACTGGCAAGGGCAATTACCACCTAATGTACGAGACGTATCATCATAAATTTGTTTGACACTTTTGCCTTTTCAATAAAACTACTTAATCACCACACGACTCTATTTCGTTGTGAATTCTTTATTTTCTTGCTCCATGTTCATTTCGAACCTGCACAGAAAAATAATAACGAATGTTAATGCTACGCAATTACTATGACATATAATGTACAGAAGAAAGGTTAATCCCAACATATCACAATTAATCTACGTCAGTCTTGTCTAGGAAAAGCCAAGGACTTACCAGCTCCCCTTGTGTACCGAGATAAAAGGCATTTTTTTCTTATCAGTTTCTACAAAGCTCAAGATCATTACTATTCGCTATCATGAGTCGATTAAATGTCGGGGACGTAGAAGTGGCTAAATGGTGTGGGTGTCGCTAACTCATAGCAAGCTGCCTGATTACGGCACGGGCCACGCGGAGTGGCCGCCCGGTTTGAGGCGCCATGTCACGGACAGCGCGGTCCCTGCCGTCGGAGGTTCGAGTCCTCCCTCGGGCATGGGTGTGTGTGTTGTTCTTAGAATAAGTTAATTTAAGTTAGTTTAAGTAGTGTGTAAGTCTAGGGACAGATGACCTAAGCAGTAGTGATTCACACACATTTGAACATTTGATTACGGCATTGATCTACCATATATCATGATCCTCCCACTACTTCACAAACATCTTTTACAGTAGGCATAGGGGTTTATTTATCACTTACCTTTCATAACGTATGCATGTGTAATAGACCAGAAACGATATCATTCAATCATATGAGGTCCGGTTTATCGGAGAATGTAGGACTAAATGGGAAATAAAATCGGATTCACACGCATTACTTACACCAGAGATGCCTGCAACTGCTAACCTATAGCGTTCTGGCTCAAAAGGGATGGAACATATTGAAGACTGCTTTGCTGAACAATAGCGAGAAATTCATTAGTGGGCCTCTTGAACTCTTCGCTACTACATACAAAGGCACAAAAATGTAGAAACTATTCATAACCCAGAAAATGTCCACGTATGCACGTAATCCTCTCGCTGATTAATTCTTATTTCGTTTGTTAGTTAGTTAGTATCATAGCATCTAGTACGCAGGCAATAGGTCTCGGTGTTAGGTCAGAAAAAATGAGCAACACATAATTAATACACTGAAGCGCACGAAGAAACTGGTATGCGTATTCAAGTACAGAGGTATGTAAACGGGCAGAATACGGCGCTGCGATCGACAAAGCCTACGTAAGACAAAAAGTGCTTGGCGCAGTTGTTAGATCGGTCACTAAAGATACAATGACAGGCTATCAAGATTTAAGTGAATCTGAACGTGACGTGCCGCACGAGTGATTGGACACAGAAGAAGTGCACATATCCCCGTCCGACTATTTCACGAGAGTACTGTTAATATCAGGAATCCGGGAAAACATCAAATCTTCGACATCGCTGCGGCCGAAGAAAGACCCTATATGAACAGGGCAAACGACGACTGACAAGAATCGTCGAACGTGACAGAAGTGCAACCCTTCAGCAAATTTCTGCAGATTTCAATGCTGGGACATCCACAAGTGTCAGCGTGCGAACCATTCGACGAAACATCATCGATAAGGACTTTCGGAGCCAAGGGTCCACTCCTGTACCCTTGATGATTGCACGACACGAAGCTTCTGGTCTCTCCTGGGCCTGTCAACACCGACATTGCACTGTTGATGGCTGGAAACAAGTTGCCTCGTCTGCCTAGTCTCATTTCAAATTGTATCGAGCGCATGAACGTGTACGGATATGGAGATAACCTCATGAATCCATAGAACCTGCATGTCAGCAGGGGACTGTTTAAATTGTTGGAGTCTCTGTAATGGTGTGGGGTGATATCATTTGCAGTGATATGGGACCCTTGATACGTCTAGAAACGACTCTGGCAGGTGGCACGTACATAAAGATCCTGTCTGATCAACTACATCCTTTCATGCCCATTGTGCATTCCGACAGACTTCAATCCATATGGACAATTCATCATCCCACATATCCAGAATTGCTACAGAGTGCCTCCAGGAACACTCTTCTGAGTTTAAAATCTTCCGCTGGCCACCACACTGAGCAGACATCACCATTATTGAGCATATCTGTGCTGCCTTGCAACGTCATGTTCATAAGAGGTCTTCACCCCGTCATACTCTTATGGATTATTGATAGCCCTGCTGGATTCATGGAGTCATTTTCCTCCAGCACTACTTCAGACATTAGTGGAATGTGTGCCACGTCTTGTTGCGGCACTTCTGCGTGGTCTCTGGGGCCCTACACAATATTTGGCAAGTGTACCAGTTTCTTTGGCTCTTCAGTGTATAACATCCTCACAATTCATTTCAGTCAGACGTACGAGCGTCCACGCAATTCAGGGAGATAATATCTGAGTAATCATCATAGTTAAAATGAAATACAATTACTTCGAGAGAACGTGGTCGGGGTGGCAAAAAACTATCAATCATAAAAAGAAAACCTCAGCGAAATTAAGACCTAAATATCGAACGAATACTTAACTTACGAATAGGAGGAATGTGGATGCCTTCCACAAAAAACTTCGTTCATTTACTCCACGGAGCCTGATACGGACTCAGGGTCTAACTATCACGACCTACAACAAAACATACTAGATACGGCACCGAAAAGTCACGCAAAATTAGCACTAAAAACTAATAATCATGATTCTGGAATATTACACATCGTTGTGGTGAGCAACAAATGTGAACCAAGTGAAATATCAAATGTAGACGGACTTACAGAATAATTTGTCCTTGATCTTACTGCGTACTAAATAAAACACATCCATTCGTAACACTCCTACACACCAACCAACACACCGACAGAGTGGATGTCTGTGTGGCCGCTTTGGCCATCAGACCGACCAGCTTTCCTTTTCGGGATGTCGGTCGGGTATGATGAACCCTCTCCTTCGTGAATGAGCTACATTTGTTTAAGATTCTTCCTATGAATCTCATTCGCTACTTATCGGTTATACAACCACGTGCTCACATGTGTGGGGAAAGAGGTGGAACTGAAATACATGAAGGGTAAATAACTATATAGACGCACACGCTTTCTTCTTTACTAGAGATTGGGAGAATAAACTTGTCACGAAGAAGGTACATAACGAAAACAATGTGTGAGAAAACTTACTGACAATTTGTGGCACAAGTAGTACACATCTTTAATGAAAGGGGAAACATTGTTATCTTTCAAACTAACAGTGTTCTTGCGAATTTAAGCAAAGTAGAAAGAAATAAAACAACTGCTTTCGTTGGTACCAATGATTAGGCATTATTGCAGAGGTGTGCATTCCCACTTTTGTGTACCGACTCCATATCAAATATGTTTTCTGAGGAAAAAATTTACTTATTAGGCGCTGACAGCATGGCATTTGCTATTGCATCACCTTTGTTATTAACGTTTTGTCCATAGAATCGAGAGCGCTGTAGACATACGCGTTCAAGTTTGCGTTTCTTAACTTTAGGAAGGCATTTAGAACAGTTCCGCATCGTCATTTAGTCAACTAAATACCGAGTATCGGAACAGATGTCTCAATGGTTTCAGGACTTCCTTGCAAATAGAATTCAATGATATCACTCTTAACGGAAGAAATTCAACATATACATTTTAGGAGTAACCGAAGGAAGTGTTTATGATGCACATTAATGATTTTGTGGACAACGTCGGGAGTACCATGAGGTTGTTGGCAGATCATGTGGGTCCCTATAAGGATGTAGCAACCCCAGAATATTGCATTGAACAGCAGAAAGACCTACGGTGCGATGACGGTAGAGGATATTGAATCTGAATCAATGAAACATATTGCATATAAACAAAGTTCACTGCTGTACGATTACGACACTGGTAATGAAGCACTGGAAATATAACTTTTCACAAATATCACGGAGCAGGCTAACCATCCGCAGCGAGCTACAATGACTAAAGCATTCGCCAGGCTAAGATTCATTAGAAGAATTTTAAGGAAGTGCCATCCACAACAGCCGAGCGGTGTGGCCGGGCGTTTCTAGGCTCTTCAGACTGGAACGGCGCGACCGGTACAGTCGCAGGTTCGAATCCTGCGTTGGGCATGGATGTGTGTGATGTCCTTAGATTAGTTAGGTCTAAGTAGTTCTAGGTTCTAGGGGACTGATGACTTCAGATGTTAAGTCCCATAGTGCTCAGAGCCATTTAAAGCATTTGAACCATCCACAACAGAAGAGCCTAACAGAATACTCGATGAACTCATTGGTCGTCATTTATAACATGCGTATTTGACGATCAGCTGCTTTTTTATTTAAAATTCAAATATCGACCATTTTCAGTCACAGACCATCTTCACAGACTGCGGTTAAGACATCACGATTAAAACATCACATCTGTAATTACATGTTGCTCTGCCTGCGCACGTTATTTGTATGGATGCCTTCCAAAGTCCCGGCATGGCCTGCTCTACGTATGAAACTTGGCCATTATCGATGTAATGACAGATATGATGTTGTGTTTTAACTCTAATCCTCTAAGATCGTCTGCGACTGAAACTGGTCGATATTTGGGTTTTAAATAAAAGGGCAGCCTCTGTCAAACATGCATATTATACATTACTTGATGGCTGCTGACAGTAACCTTCCAAAAATGTTCATTGCGAGTCAGCCTGTAACTTCTGCCAGTTCTGATTAACAAAAGAGACAGACAGGTTCAAACGAAGATTGGCGTGTTTCGTCACGGGATCGTTTTCTTGGAGTGAGACCATCACAGAGAAGCTGAACAAGTTCCAGCAACAGACGCAGCAAGAGAGGTGTCGTGCATAACTGATTCAGAGACACTCCGTGCTGTTAAAAGTGGAGCAGTATAATCTTGTCTCCTACATACGTCTACCGGAAAGATCACAGCGAAAAAGCCCCTGAAATTGGAGCTACTACAATAATCATTCTTCCCACATGTCACTTGCTGATGTATCACAGAAAGGGTGAACAGATAGTGTAACCAAAAGTACTCTCTGACACACACTATAAGGTGGCTTATGAATTCTGGTTGTGGGTGTGGATGTGTTAAAAGTCGAGCTAACAAAGAGAATGTAGCAAGCGACAAAGCAAGTGACAAGCAGATATCCGCCCGACGCCGCAGTACTTTTCACGATGTGCGTATGTCACTTCTGGAAAACCTCCCAGTGGAACACGTCAGCTGCGTGGACTGACAGTTGACAGACGCTGGGCGCTCAGACCGCGTGGCCTCCAAGTGGCGACCCGGCCAGGAGCGGCCAGGTTTGCAGGGCCGGGCGTCGGGCGTGCCCGCAATCGATGGCGGCCGTCTGAGCCGTGCTGTGGCGTGGCGTGGCGTGGCGTGCGCACTGCACCACCTGTTCACGGCCGGTCGTCGTCCCCACTCGCTACTCGCCGCTGCCTGCTCGCTACGCTGCCCTCGCTGGGCTCCGCCCGTGTAGGCAACCCAGCGCAACAGGCGCAACGCAATTCTCTCGTGGTTTTCATAACAGATGCTGTTAGCACGTGAACTCAGTCATTACAGACACCTAATCGAGACAAACTCTACACCTCCATCAAAAATCCGTAACTCATACACAGCCCTCTCGCCACCCGATGTTGTTCAAAATGTTCAAATGTGCGTGAATTCCTAAGGGACCAAACAGCTGAGGTCATTGGTCCCTAGACATACACACTACTAAACTAACTTATGCTACGAGCAACACACATACACGCCCATGCCCAAGGGAGAAGTCGAACCTATGACGGGAGGGTCCGCGCAGTCCGTGACATGACGACTGAAACCGCGCGACCACTCAGTGTCGCCCTTGCTATGAGTTAGCGACAGCCGCGCAGCCCTTTATATGTCGCCTCAAACCACGTGGCCACTCCGCGTTGCCCGACGTTGTTGACAAAATAAGCTGCTGGCTATTAAAATTGCTACACCACGAAGATGACGTGCTACTGACGTGAAATTTAACCGACAGGAAGAAGATGCTGTGATATGCAAATGATTAGCTTTTCACACAAGGTTGGCGCCAGTGGCGACACCTACAACATGTTGACACGAGGAACTTTTCCAACCGATTTCTCATACACAAACAGCAGTGGTTAAACGTTGTTGTGATGCGTCGTGTAAGGAGGGGAAATGCGTACCATCACGTTTCCGACTTTGATAAAGGTCGGACTGTAGCCTATCGAGATTGCGATTTAACGTATGGCGACATTGCTGCTCGCGTTGGTCGAGATCCAATGACTGTTAGCAGAATATGGAATCGGTGGGTTCAGGAGGGTAATACGGAACGCCGTGCTGGATCCCAACGGCCTCGTATCACAAGCAGTCGAGATGACAGGCATCTTATCCGCATGGCTGTAACCGATCGTGTAGCCACGTCTCGACACCTGAGTCAACAGATGGGGACGTTTGCAAGACGACAATCATCTGCACGAACAGTTCGACGACATTTGCAGCAGCATGGACTGTCAGCTCGGAGACCGTGGCTGCGGTTACCCTTGACGCCGCATCACAGATAGGAGCGCCTGCGATGGTGTACTCAACGACGAACCTGGGTGCACGAATGGCAAAACGTCATTTTTTCCGATAAATCCAGGTTCTGTTTACAGCATCATGGTGGTCGCATCAGTGTTTGTCGACATATCCGTGAACACACGTGTATTCTTCATCGCCATACTGGCATTTCACCCGGCGTGATGGTATGGGGTGCCATTGGTTAGACGTCTCGGTCACCTCTTGTTCGCATTCACGGCAGTTTGAACAGTGGACGTTACATTTCAGATGTGTTACGACCCGTAACTCTACCCTTTATTCGATCCCTGCGAAACCCTACATTTCAGCAGGACAATGCGCGACCGCATGTTGCAATCCTGTACGGGCTTTTCTGGATACAGAAAATTATCGACTGCTGCCCTGGACAGCACATTCTCCAGATCTCTCACCAACTGCAAACGTCTGGTCAATGATGGCCGAGCAACTTTCTCGTCACAATACGGCAGTCACTACTCTTGATGAACTGCGGTATCGTGTTGAAGCTGCATGGGCAGCTGTACCTGTACACGTCATCCAAGCTCTGTTTGACTCAATACCCAGTAGTATCAAGGCCGTTATTACGGGCAGAGGTGGTTTTTATGGGAACTGATTTCTCAGGATCTATGCACCCAAACTGAGTGAAAAAGTAATCACATGTAGTTCTAGTATAATATATTCGTCCAATGAATAGCCGTTTATCATCTGCATTTCTTCTTGGTGTAGCAATTTTACTGAAAATTATTTTTAAGTACTCATTACTGTGCGGTGGCCGAGCGGTTCTAGGCGCTTCAGTCCGGAACCGTGCGTCTGCTACTGTTGCAGGTTCGAATCCTGCCTCGGGCATGGATGTGTGTGATGTTCTTAGGTTAGGTTTCAGTAGTTGTAAGGGACTGAGTTTATGAGGAGCCCTTATGAGAACATGAAATGGATTGAACACATGAGCTCATTGATACGACGATATCAGGCATGTGGCGCTCAACGCCACCGGACACCATCCAGTCTGCTGGGGGTTTCGTTGTTGCAATGTTATGGATCACCACTATAGGGGAGACACCGTTTCTGTGCAGGATTACCAGATAAACAAGTGCAGGAATCGTTTCTAAAATGTCGAGCCCGACCTTAGGATAAATTTGGGTATAACGAATAATTTTTCCTTATTCTCGTACTGCTTTCCTGGGCTTACCTGTCGACATTTTAAACCTGTTCTTCCTCACTTTCCCCGTGTCATATTTCTCTTCCTACCCCCCCGCCCCACGCGTCTGACGACTGTTGGCGACCGTGCTTCATAAGCCAGTCAGCCGGACGCATACCTACCGCGTGCAGCCGCCCAGGCCTAACAATGAAGCGCCTCGTGCGGCGGCACGCGTCCCTAAGTAACGACGCCATTACGGCTGAGCTGTTGGCCGCGCGGACCGTCGCTGGAATATAATAGCCGTCTCATAATGAGCACGCCAGCTCCCTCCATCCTCTGCAGACTGGGCCACACTGGTACAGGACTACTGTTCCAGGATTTCCTTCACTGTCCAGCATCATAAAAACCTGCTTGCATCAACTACTTTCCGAGGCCCACAGTATCGTCTCACGTATAGTGTCGGAAAAAATTTATACACACTTTTTCTCTCAGGATTTATTGTTGCAAGAGTCCACACGGAGTACATTAAATGATCACAAGAGGTTCTAATGTACCGGGTACCGACCCAAGCGGAAACACCCATATTACACAACTGGCCATTAAAATTGATACCCCAGGAAGAAACGCAGATGATAAACAGGTATTCATTCGACAAATATATATTACTAGAACTGACATGTGATTCCATTTTCACGCAACTTGGGTGCATAGATCCCGAGAAATCGATACTCAGAACAACCACTTTTGGCCGTAATAACGACCTTGATACGCCTGGGCATTGACATAAAGAGATCTTGTATTGCGTGTACAGGTACAGCTGCCCATGCAATTTCAACACGATACCACAGTTCAAGAGTAGTGACGCTTATTGTGATTAGCCAGTTGCCCGGCAACCATTGACCGGACGTTTTCAATTGGTGAGAGATCTGGAAAATGTGCTGCGCGGGGCAGCAGTCGAACATTTTCTGTACCCAGAAAGGCCCATACAGGACCTGCAATGACTGACATTTGGTACTGTCGGCACACTCATGACACTGTGGATAACGAAATATTGAATTTCCTAACGATTTCCGTTACGGATTTTCATATTCGTCTATCTTGAAGTAGCATTTCGTGTTCGAAGTCTGTTAACTGCCGTCGTGAGGCTGTAATCACACCGGCAATCTTTTCACATGAACTGCGTGTATACAAATGTCAGCTCCGCCAATGCACTGCCCTCTTATACCCTGTGTACGCGATACCGCTGCCATCTGTAAATGTCCATATCCCTACCTCAGTGTAGAATTGCCAGTGGTCAAATAAGGCATAAGAGAGAGAAGAATAGACTTGCTAAGACTTCCAACCAGCCTTATTTAACTTTAGACCCACTGAGCCACCTGGTTACACACACAAAGAAAAAAAGCAAATACCATCCGACAATGTGCCGATATATACTACTGGATATTAAAGTTGCTACACCAAGGAGAAATGCAGATGATAAACGGGTATTCATTGGACAAATATATTATACTAGAACTGACATGTGATTCCATTTTCACGCAATTTTGAAATCAGTACCCAGAACAACTACTTCTGGCCGTAATAACGGCCCTGATATGCCTGGGCTAGGAGTCAAACAGAGCTTGGATGGCGTTTACAGGTACAGCTGCCCATGCAGCTTCAACACGATACCACAGTTCATCAGGAGTAGTGACTGGCGTATTGTTACGACCAGTTGTTCGGGCTCAATTAACCAGATATTTTCAATTGGTGAGAGATCTGGATAACGTGCTGGCCAGGGCAACAGTCGAACATTTTGTATGTCGAGAAAGGCCCGTACAGGACCTGCAACATGCGGTCGTGCATTATCCTGCTGAAATGTAGGGTTTCGCAATGATCGAATGAAGGGTAGAGCCACGGGTCGTAACACATCTGAAGTGTAACGTCTACTGTTCAAAGTGTCGTCAATGGGAATAAGAGGTGACCGAGACATGTAACCAATGGCACCCCATACCATCACGCCGGGTGATACGCCAGTATGGCGTGACGAATACACGCTTCCAATGCGCGTTCACCTTGATGTCGCCAAACACGGATGTGACCATCATCCTGTAAACAGAACCTGGATTCATCCGAAAAAATGACGTTTTGCCATTCGTGCATCCAGGTTCTTCGTTGAGTACACCATCGCAGGCGCTCCTGTCCGTGATGGAGCGTCAAGGGTAGCTGCAGCCACGGTCTCCGAGCTGATAGCCGATGCTGCCGCAAACGTGGTCGAACTGTTCGTGCAGATGATTGTTGTCTTGCAAACGTCCCCATCTGTCGACTCAGGGATCGATACGGGGCTGCACGATCCGCTGCCGTTGGGATCCAGCACGGCGTTCCGTATTACCCTCCCGAACCCACCGATTCCATATTCTGCTAATAGTCATTGGATCTCGACCAACGTGAGCAGCAATGTCGCGATACGATAAACCGCAATCGCGATAGGCTACAATCCGACCTTTATCAAAGTCGGAAACGTGATGGTACGCATTTCTCCTCCTTACACGAGGCATCATAACAACGTTTCACCAGGCAACGCTTGTCAACTGCTGTTTGTGTACAACAAATTCGTTGGAAACTTTTTTTCATGTCAGGACGTTGTAGGTCTCGCCACCGGCGCCATCCTTGTGTGAACCATCTGAAAAGCTAATCATTTGCATATCACAGCATCTTCTTCCTGTCGGATAAATTTCGCGTCTGTAGCACGTCATGTTCGTGTTGTAGCAATTTTAATGGCCAGTAGTGTACATAAAGGCCTTATCACACATTACGCAAGTCGTACATACAGTGCACAAACTTTGTAGCAGCTGGATAAAGCTTCAGACCTATGCGACCATACATACATACATATTTACGCATAAGCTTTCATCTGCACGGGTTCTTCACCTCCGATTGTCGACACATATTTTTCCGTTAATTTAATGAGAAAAATCTGAATTTTCAGGAATATATTAATCGTTGAACTACATAACGATTGTTACCTTTTTGTAGTCGTTTCCTTTACTTTAATTGCTTCTGTGAAAAGCATAAGCTATCGTATTCTTCCGTGAATCTACCACATGACAAGTCTGCAATAAACTGACATCAAAAGACAAAAAGCATTTCCTTCAGCGTTCCGTAGGGCGAGTTAATTATGCGAGTACTTAAAGTGGAAGCCTCTTGTGGATCTGACTGAGCCCAAAGCTTAATCTTATCTTCTTCAGCAAGCAATACGAGAATTATACTACACCAGATAATATCACTCCAAAGGTAGCCAAAATTAAGGAAGCAACTTTGTCTTTCGCTTAAATTTCTTTCTCAAATACGTTGAGGGAATGGAAATGGTAGATGAGTTTCAGGAACGAAATGTTGTATTCATGACAGACCAAAGTGGATGAGGTCGGCAACAGATCTGCTAGAAAGGAAGACCCAAGTTTAACGCTACGTTGAATGCGAGGGCGCCAGACACGGCATCTAATCGTCCTGAGAATTAAAGTACCGTTAAAAATATAATGATTACATCTTGCAACTAACATGTTAATAACGCGCTGTAATTAGTAAATCGTTCACACCAACGTAGTCTATTGGTCATTTTTCGTCTAGTAAATTGACGAAATTGCTCATTTGTATTAGATAACAACCACAATCACAGTGTCTAAAAAAGTTATATATACATATTTATAGAGGCAGGACAGGAGACAAATAGAAACACTTCTCTTATATGGCTCAAATGACACAGGTGCACCGCTTACCCACAGTAGCGTCCCGTAAGGTACTGAAGCCGGTCCGCCTCAGGTCAATGTTCACTGTTATTTTGACTGCGTCGAATGGAATTTGATTTACAACAGTCTTACTGCAAGGAAGGGTATGTTTCCATTATGAGACGTCAAGAGACACCTCGGAAGCGCTGGTTGCCCGTTTGGCCAAAACTGCAGCTATTTCCCCCGTGAATCATCATGTTGTTCTGAGAGTCTTAGGCAATCATTAGCACGCAGATGCCTATTTTCCATTAATGTAAACGGACGACACTTTTAAAAGCATCTCTAAAACGGTACATGTCACACGGTACTTTCAACAACGTCTCTGCACATAAACATTGCTTAGAGTGCAGGTGTTTGATCGAACCTTCAACTTCTGCATGTTTTTACCAGATATCATTTGACAACGGACATATACATTTACGATCTGCTTTCCTTCGGAAATTGTTCCCTGTGACTCACAAAAAAAAGGGTTTTCGTAACATAACTACAGTCTGCTTGGACCGTGTTTCCGTTCTCAGAACTCTTCAACCTTTTTACATAGTGTTTTTATTCCAGTCTTTGATCACAATATCAATTTTTTAGACGATGACCGGTTTCAGTCCGTAATGACCATCCTCAGATGTTTTTCACACCATGTCCTAGAGTGATACATAGAACAAAAATCATTAACATTCTACATCTTCATTCTTTATGTTTACTTATTTGCAGACTGATGACCACAGATGTTAAGTCCCATAGTGCTCAGAGCCATTTGAACCATTTGAACTTATTTGCAGTCCTCAGCCGCTAGGTGAATTTGAGATGTATCGTGTAACAGAGCGGTGTGTAACGTAACTATGTCGGTACGTGAAGACGCGGAACCCACAGAGGAACACAATATTACTGATTGTCACATAAAAAAATCGGAGGCATTACATTTGAGCACGCTCCTCGTTTTCCCTCATCACAGCACTTCCCGAAATTCAAGCAGATGGCAGGCGATGCTTACACTAATCAGTATATGCACATATGGACTAGAGTAAGTTATATCTTTGCGTGAAGGGATGCGAAGGAAGTATGTCATGACGCAGATGAGGAAAGTGTGAAGTTATTCATATGCGATGACGACTGAGGAGGAAAGATCTTTAAACCATACTCATAAGAACGCCTCAAGTATAAAAAGTTAGTTTTCCGAAAAAAAAATTTAATATCATATTGAAGATAATATATTGTACAAAATGCTTGGTTGTCGCGCAGTAATGAAGTACCTTCGTCTCACAGTGATAATAAAATCATGATCATTCGAACTTCCAGTACTATTTCTGTAAAATACCACAATACCGCATCTCAGACAGTTATTTTCAGGAAAATATTGCCACAGTACACTGAGGTGATGAAAGTCGTGAGATATGTCCTGATATCGTACCGGACCTCCATTTGGCCAGCGTAGTGCAGCAACTCGGCGCTGCAATGACTCAACAAGTAGCCGGAAGCCCCTACAGATATACCGAGCCATGCTGCCTCTATAGCCGTCCATAACTACGGAAGTTTTTAACGTGCAGTAGTTTGTGCACGACTGACCTCTCGATAATGTCCCATAAATGTTCGATGGCATTCATGTTGGCTGACCTGGATGGCCAAATCATTCGCTCGAACTGTCCAGAATGTTCTTCAAAACAATCGCGAACAAGTGTGGCCACGTGATATAGCGCAGTGTCATTCATAAGAATTCCACTGTTTTTCGGGAACATGACGTCGATGAATTGCTGCAAGCGATCTCCAAGTATCCGAACATAACCATTTCCAATTAATGATCGGTTCAATTGGACCAGAGGACCCAGTCCATTCCATGTAAATACAGCCCACACTATTACGGAGCCATCACCAGTTTACAGAGTGCGTTGTTGACAACTTGAATCCATGGCTCCGTGGTGTCTTCGCCACACTCGAGACCCACCATCAGCTCCCACCACTCGAAATCTAGACTCATGTGAGTAGGACACGGTTTCCATTCGTCTAGCGTCCAACCGACAGGGCCACGATCCCAGGAGAGGCGCTGCAGGCGATGTCGTGCTGTTAGCAAATGCGTTCGTTGTCTGCTGCCATAGCCAGTTAATGGGGAATTTCGCCGCACTTTCGGATACGTTTGTTGTACGTTACCTACGTCCCACACTGATTTCTGTGTAGTGTTTCATGCTTGTCAGCACTGACAATTCTAAGCAAACGCTGCTGCTCTCGGTCGTTAAGTCGAAGCGGTCAGCCACCGGGTTGTCCGTGGTGAGAGGTAATGCCTGAAATGTGGTGTCCTCGGCAAACTTGACACTGTGGATCTGCGAATACTGACTTCCCTAACGATTTCCGAAATGGAATGTCCCAAGCGTCTAGCTCCTTCGACTGTTTCAGGTTCAAAGCCTGTTAATTCCCGTTGTGTGGCCATAATCACGTCCGATACCTTTTCACGTGTGTCACCTAAGTGCATATGACAGCTCTGCTATTGGGCTGCCCTTTTATATCTTGTGTAGCGATACTATCGCCGTCTTTAAATGTGCATCTCGCTATCCGATGACTTCTGTCACCTCAGTCTGTACTGTCTACAGCCATCCAAGACAGTTGAATGACAAACGTCGTGGTGCAGAATTTGCGCCGGCCAGGGTGGAAGAGCAGTTATAGGTGCTGCAGTCTGGAACCGAGCGATCGCTACGGTCGCAGGTTCGAATCCTCCCTCGGGCATGGATGTTTGTGATGTCCTTAGGTTAGTTAGGTTTAAGTAGTTGTAAATCCTAGGGGACTGATGACCTCAGAAGTTAAGTCCCATAGTGCTCAGAGCCATTTGAATCATTTTTTCCAGAATTTGCTCACGTACCGGTACTGGCTAATACAGCTCGAGACTACAGTTTAGGATCCACGTGGAAGTAAGGACAGCGGACGAATTGGAATTCCATTACTGACCGCTGGCCTGCTCCACCCCTCTTGTTCCATTCGGACGCTACTCTCAGCTAACTGTCGCCTTCCGACTTGGAGCACTTCGGGCATTCTCGTTACTACCACTTTACTATATGAAGTGCCACCGCAGTCGATACTCGCTCTATGTGTGCATGGAAAGTCTCTTGTAATTAGGCACGTATGATTATATGTAGCATCTCAAATGTGCAAACTAGGATAAAAAATCTCATTAAAAATGTTCTGGGAAGGTTGCAGGAACTGCTAGCTATTCCAGTTGCAAAATAAAAATGGTGGGGAAGAGGTACCTACACGTACTTCCCAAAACTTCACAACTTCAACAAATACTTTTGTTTGCTCCAGAGCAGCGCTGGGTAGCCGTGCAGTCTGAGACATCCTGTCACATTTCGCGCAGGGGCGTCGGAGGTTCGAGTACTCCCTCGGGCATGTGTGTGTGTGTGTGTGTGTGTGTGTGTGTGTGTGTGTTTGTGTGTGTGTGTGTGTGTGTTGTACTTAGCTAAGATAGTTTTAGTTAGATTAAGTAGCGCGTAAGCATAGGGACCTATGATCTCAGCAGTTTCGTCCCATAGTCCTTACCACAAATTTCCAATTTGCTGCAGAATCCTTGAACATATTCTCAGTTCGAATATAATAAACTTTCTTGAGACTAAGAAGATTATATTCATAACTCAGCATGGTTTTAGAAATCATCGCTCGTGAGAAACTCAGCTTACCCTTTTCTCACATGATACACTGAGAACCATGGATGATGGGCAACAGGTCGATTCCATATTTCTAGATTTCCGGATATCATTTGACGCGTTGCCCCACAGCAGCCTGTTAACGATGGTACGAGCATATGGAATAAGTTGACAGATATATACCTCGAAGACTTTTTAAAGAATAGAATCCAATGCGTTGCCCTCGACGACGAGTGTTCATCTCAGAGACAGAGGTACCGTCATGAGTGACCCAGGGAAGTGTAATGGCACCGCTGTTCTCTATATACACAAATGCTACGGGGGTCAGGGTGGACAGAAATCTATGGTTGTTGCTGATGATGCCGTGGTGTACGGTAAGCTGTCGAAGTTGAGTCAATGTGAGAAGATACAAGACGACTTACAGCAAATTTCCAGTTGATGTGATTCATGGCAGCTAGCTGTAAACGTGGAAAAATGTAAGTTAATGCGGATGAGTAGTAAGTACAAATCTGTAATGTTGGGACAAAGGATTACTAGCGTCCTGCTTGACACAGTTAAATCGTTTAACTGTCCGGGAGAAACGTTGGAATGCGATATGAAGTGGAACATGCATGTGCGAACTGTGGTAGGGAAGGCAAATGGTCAACTTCGATATATTAGGAGAATTTTAGGAAAGTTTGGTTCATCTGTAAAGGAGCCTGGATATAAGACTAGATTGTGACCATTTCTTGAGTACTGCTCGAGGGTTTGGGATCCGTACCAGGTTGGATTGAACGAAGACGTCGCGCCATTTCAGAGGCGGGCTGCTGGATTGGTTATAGGTAGGTTCGAACAACACATAAGTGTTACGGAGGTGCTTAAGGAACTCATACGGGAATCCCTTGAGAGTTGGCCGGAGTGGCCGAGCGGTTGTAGGCGCTACAGTTTGGAACCGCTCGACCGCTACGTCGCAGGTGCGAATCCTGCCTCGGGCATGGATGTGTGTGGTGTACTTAGGTTAGTTAGGTTTAAGTAGTTCTAAGTTCTATGTGACGACCTCAGAGCCATTTGAACCATTTTTGAATCCCTGGAAGGTAGATCTTTTCGAGAATCACTATTGAGAAAATTTAGAGAACGGGCACTTGAAGCTGACTGCCGAACGATTCTTCTGCAGCGAAGGTACGATACGAGAAATTAGAACTCATACGGAGGCATACAGGTAGTCATTTTTCCCTGTCTCCATTTGCGAGTGGAACACGAGGGTAAATGACAAGTAGTGGTACAGGGTACTCTCCTCCACGCAAAGTACGGTGGTTTCTGGAGTATCTACGTAGGTGTAGATGTAAGAGGAGAAGAAAATTTTGTAGTATTAAGAAATAGATTGTCAGGGAACTGACACATTGTTTCTATAAGTCAGATATTCTTTTTTACACATTGTCAGTGACATAGTAGTGATGCTGTCTGTCATGCTGTCATTTTAAACCTGCTTTTCCTTGCGGTAGTACGTGGCAGTACTTCTTTTACTTGGGTTGATCCTTTAGTAGTGCGAATATTCCATTTTCTGTTTATTAGAAACTTTTGGTTTTGCACTTTATATTTCTCGAGTTATTCCGCGTACTAACAAAATCCTTTTTATATTATCGTTTGCAGACTTGTCAGTTATTGCTCACAAGATACGTGAGACATGGTATCTGATCAGAAGATATGTATCCTGGCACCTGTTTGTTAACTTAATATGTGGTGTGTCCTCCCTGCGCCTTTATGACGACTTGAACTCTGCTGCAGACTGTTTCAGTAGGATGTCTGACTATTTGCGGAGGAATGGCATTCCTTCATTCAAGAGGCGGAACCGGAAATGGAAGCGACGTTGGACGCTTGTGTGTGGAGTTAAGTCGACGTACTCAATCATCCCTGTGCTATAGATAGCTACGATGCCACGGCGTAGGTGCAAGTTCTTAGGTTGGCATTACGACACCGACGACTTCGCCTTCTAGCCGGCGCTGTGCACCTCTATGAGCTCCGCTCCAGATTCAGCCCATTTGATTGCGAGTAGACGACCCCACAACATTATTTTTATTTCCTTGTGGGCGAGCCACGACAGATTTTACCAGTGCAACTTGACTGATGTACAGCTTCGCACCTACGTGGCCCTCAGTGCAAAGTTATGTATTCATCTTCTTGCTAAAGTAAAGGTGATTTAAATTCACACAGCAGTACCGAGAGTTCTACCTCACCTGCTCCTCCTAGCTTCCTACATTCGGCCTACCCTTCAGTTTACAGGAGCAGACCCACGCGCCGCCTACCAGCGAGATACAAAAATCCCCAAGTCGTTCCACAGGCAGCTTAAGTTAGGTCACTCAATCTCAGGAACGTTATTGTCCACAAACGAATGCCTCCAGGATGCCGCTTGATGATGGAGGGCCTTAACACTACACAGGACACAGTGCTGTGAAATGTGTTTACAACCTTCTGCAATTAGCATTTTCGTGAGCGTGACGATGGGACCACGCCCTGAACACGAAACCAACCCACATACCTTAACATCACCTCCTTCACACTTCACTGTTGGCCCTACTGTTGGCACTACACGAGACGGTAGGAGATGATGTCCAGGCGATAACCAAACAAAAACTCCTCTGTCAAATCTCCGCTGGTTATAACGTGGTTGACCATCACCACAAACCACTCGTCCTCTGTCCAGTGGCGCCTCCCTTTACACAACCTCACGCGTCGCTTAGTATTAACTACACGAATTCGTGTCTTAGGAGGAATTCCTCAGCCATTGTACCCCACTGCTTTTCACTCACTACACACAGTTATCGTGGCTAGCTATACTACTGGTACCACTCTGGAAGCCAAGACTATCTGCTTCTACTGAGCACCCTTCGCAGTGCTCGTCGGTTCCCATGTGTCAGTGCATGGGGTCAACCCGGTATTGGTTTAACTGTGACTGTTCCAGTTCCCACTTCAGAAACACATCCAAAACAGTCGATTTGGGCATCGTCACAAGTACTGGAAACTCCTAGTCCACAATCGAGGTCACCGATTTCCACTGACTGCCCACTGCGCTATTACTACACCCTTGCTCAAAAGTATTGATCATCCTAGGTAACTTTGCGTGTTGTGAAAAATAATAAAATGAAATAAATACAAGCAATTTGTTCCAATTCATAACGTTTATTAGTAACAAAAAATTAGTACTTTACCTGCCAAAATTTTGCCCTTATTACAGCAGAAATTCTTTTTGGTAGAGAGTACACTTGCCTTTTACAATCTTCACCAATTACGGTGTTCCACTCAAGGCGCCGGCGGCGTTTTAATTCTGATTTCGATTTTCTTGTGTGCTGTCGGACTCTGCGCTTCAATGCACTCCATAAATTCCCTATGGCGTTCAGGTTCTGCGATTGGGCAGGCCACTCCAGAAGCTCGACGTTATTTTTGCGAAGCCAAGCCATTATACGCATATATTTATGAAGATTGCATTATCGTGCTGGAATTTAAAGCCGTCCATGTTTGTATCGTCAAAAAGCGCTGTAAAAGGCAGCATTGCCAAAACCGGTTGTAAAAGAGGGCTGTAAAGCAGATTCTAGGAAGTCTGTGTACTCTGTCGACTCCATGCGGCCTTCACATACGACCATTTATCCCACTCCTGCGGCGATCACGTAGCCTCAGTTCACGACTCTCTCTCCACCGTGTTTTACTCTTGATTATATTCCTTGCCCATTCGGCTATAGGCATAGGCCACACCCAGAGTACCCAAAATCTGAAATGTGAATAAATATTGTAGAGTACTTTCTCGTGAGTTTTAAAACAATACATTTTGTTTTCTACCCAAATTGATGTGTGTTGTTAGAGCATAGAGTTGACAGATGTACCTGAACATTTGCTTAGTCGCACCACGCGATATTTGACCAATCTTGCTCGGTAAACTTTTCATGTTTTGGAGTCAACTTATACCATGCCTTTTTTATCGGGGCCGGCCGAGCGGTTCTAGACGCTACAGTCCGGAACCGCGCGACCGCTACGGTCGCAGCTTCGAATCCTGCCTCGAGCATGAATGTGTGTGATGTCCTTAGGTTAGTTAGGTTTAGGTAGTTCTAAGTTCTAGGGGACTGATGACCCTAGAAGATAAGTTCAATAGTGCTCAGAGCCATTTGAACCATTTTTCTAATCTGGTCAGAGATGCCATGGCTTCTTCCTGGCTGTACAGCCTTTTAACCAGCTTCTTGAAGTCGGCTACGAGTGGTGCGAGAAGATATAGTTTTGTTAACACTTTCAGACTACTCAGCAAAGAGGTCTAAAGAGGTTTTCTTCCTACTTTTTAACGACACTCTTACTATCATTCGTTTCTCATGATCTGTTTTGATCCACTGGCTTCCGGTTCTGGGCGACCCAGTCATGGTGAACTGCTCAATAGCATACTGCACAGATCGGCGTGAACATTTCACAGTTTTCGAAAGCTCCACTTGCGTTTTCCCTTGCTCATGGAAAAGCTTTATCTCTACTCGTTTTTCCAAACTAAGTTCGTTTCTTTTAGGAATAATGCATCACCATCATCGAT
This sequence comes from Schistocerca gregaria, assembly GCF_023897955.1. Classification (NCBI taxonomy): domain Eukaryota; kingdom Metazoa; phylum Arthropoda; class Insecta; order Orthoptera; family Acrididae; genus Schistocerca; species Schistocerca gregaria. Next base: position 96,417,912 of record NC_064923.1, on the reverse strand, counting down.
GTCGCAGATGTAAACAGGCAAAAAGCACTAGATTAGTGATGCGTGTCCAGAAGGAGTGAATGTAGCGAACTGATTGGCACACCGAAAAACATTCAAATGACAAATTTTATTACACCAGAAGTTTGACTGGCTGCTTTGGCCTTTTTCGACGTCAACAAACTAGTTTTTTTAACCAAAGATTTTATTTATGTGTGAAATCTTAACTGCAAAGGTCATCAGTCCCTAAGCTTACACACTACGTAACCTAAATTATCCTAAGGACAAACACACACACACACACACACACACACACACACACACCCATGCCCGAGGGAGGACAGGAACCTCCGCCAGGACCAGGCCGCCCAGTCCACGATTGCAGCGCCCGAGACCGCTCGGCTAATCCCGAGCGGCTTTTATTTATTATGAAGTATATCGCACACGAGCAAAATTTTTAGTGTGCTGAAAACTTTTGGCCTACGATGTACTTTTCTGCTGGTCCGTGTGGCAGAGCGGTTCTACATCTACATCTACATCTACATCTACATGACTACTCTGCAATTCACATTTAAGTGCTTGGCAGAGGGTTCATCGAACCACAATCATACTATCTCTCTACTATTCCACTCCCGAACAGCGAGCGGGAAAAACGAACACCTAAACCTTTCTGTTCGAGCTCTGATTTCTCTTATTTTATTTTGATGATCATTCCTACCTATGTAGGTTGGGCTCAACAAAATATTTTCGCATTCGGAAGAGAAAGTTGGTGACTGAAATTTCGTAAAAAGCTCTCGCCGCGACGAAAAACGTCTATGCTGTAATGACTTCCATCCCAACTCGTGTATCATATCTGCCACACTCTCTCCCCTATAACGCGATAATACAAAACGAGCTGCCCTTCTTTGCACCCTCTCGATGTCCTCCGTCAATCCCACCTGGTAAGGATCCCACACCGCGCAGCAATATTCTAACAGAGGACGAACGAGTGTAGTGTAAGCTGTCTCTTTAGTGGACTTGTTGCATCTTCTAAGTGTCCTGCCAATGAAACGCAACCTTTGGCTCGCCTTCCCGACAATATTATCTATGTGGTCCTTCCAACTGAAGTTGTTCGTAATTTTAACACCCAGGTACTTAGTTGAATTGACAGCCTTGAGAATTGTACTATTTATCGAGTAATCGAATTCCAACGGATTTCTTTTCGAACTCATGTGGATCATCTCACACTTTTCGTTATTTAGCGTCAACTGGCACCTGACACACCATACAGCAATCTTTTCTAAATCGCTTTGCAGCTGATACTGGTCTTCGGATGACCTTACTAGACGGTAAATTACAGCATCATCTGCGAACAGTCTAAGAGAACTGCTCAGATTGTCACCCAGGTCATTTATGTAGATCAGGAACAGTAGAGGTCCCAGGACGCTTCCCTGGGGAACACCTGATATCACTTCAGTTTTACTCGATGATTTGCCGTCTATTACTACGAACTGCGACCTTCCTGACAGGAAATCACGAATCCAGTCGCACAACTGAGACGATACCCCATAGCTCCGCAGCTTGATTAGAAGTCGCTTGTGAGGAACGGTGTCAAAAGCTTTCCGGAAATCTAGAAATACGGAATCAACTTGAGATCCCCTGTCGATAGCGGCCATTACTTCGTGCGAATAAAGAGCTAGCTGCGTTGCACAAGAGCGATGTTTTCTGAAGCCATGCTGATTACGTGTCAATAGATCGTTCCCTTCGAGGTAATTCATAATGTTTGAATACAGTATATGCTCCAAAACCCTACTGCAAACCGACGTCAATGATATAGGTCTGTAGTTAAATGGATTACTCCTACTACCCTTCTTGAACACTGGTGCGACCTGCGCAATTTTCCAATCTGTAGGTACAGATCTATCGGTGAGCGAGCGGTTGTATATGAGTGCTAAGTAGGGAGCTATAGTATCAGCGTAATCTGAAAGGAACCTAATCGGTATACAATCTGGACCTGAAGACTTGCCCGTATCAAGCGATTTGAGTTGCTTCGCAACCCCTAAGGTATCTACTTCTAAGAAACTCATGCTAGCAAGATGTTCGTGTTTCAAATTCTGGAATATTCCATTCGTCTTCCCTGCGTTCAATAACTCCGCTTTAGCGGCACAGTCGTCGATAACAGTACCATCGGCACTGCGCAGCGAAGGTATTGACTGCGTCTTGCCGCTTGTGTACTTTACATACGACCAGAATTTCTTCGGATTTTCTACCAAATTTCGAGACAATGTTTCGTTGTGGAACCTATTAAAGGCATCTCGCATCGAAGTACGTGCCAAATTTCGCGCGTCTGTAAATTTTAGCCCATCTTCAGGATTTCGCGTTCTTCTGAACTTCGCATGCTTTTTCCGTTGCCTCTGCAACAGCGTTCGGACCTTTTTTGTGTACCACGGGGGATCCGTTCCATCTCTTACCAATTTATGAGGTATGAATATCTCAATTGCTGTTGCTACTATATCTTTGAATTTGAGCCACATCTCGTCTACATTCGCATAGTCAGTTCGGAAGGAATGGAAATTGTCTTTTAGGAAGGCTTCTAGTGGCACTTTATCCGCTTTTTTAAATAAAATTATTTTGCGTTTGTTTCTGATGGATTTGGAAGAAATGGTATTGAGCCTAGCTACAATGACCTTGTGATCACTAATCCCTGTATCAGTCATGATGCTCTCTATCAGCTCTGGATTGTTTGTGGCCAAGAGGTGAAGTGTGTTTTCGCAACCATTTACAATTCGCGTGGGTTCGTGGACTAACTGCTCTAAATAATTTTCGGAGAATGCATTTAGGACAATCTCGGAAGACGTTTTCTGCCTACCACCGGTTTTGAACAAGTATTTTTGCCAACGTACCGAGGGTAGGTTGAAGTCCCCACCAACTATAACCGTATGAGTGGGGTATTTATTTGTTACGAGACTCAAACTTTCTCTGAACTGTTCCGCAACTGTATCATCGGAGTCTGGGGGTCGGTAGAAGGAGCCAATTATTAACTTAATTCGGCTGTTAAGTATAACCTCCACCCACACCAATTCGCACGGAGTATCTACTTCGACTTCACTACAAGATAAACCACTACTGACAGACACCAACACTCCACCACCAATTCTACCTAATCTATCTTTCCTGAACACCGTCTGAGACTTCGTAAAAATTTCTGCAGAACTTATTTCAGGCTTTAGCCAGCTTTCTGTTCTAGGCGCTACAGTCTGGAATCGCGCGACCGCTACGGTCGCAGGTTCTAATTCTGCCTCGGGCATGGATGTGTGTGATGTCCTTAGGTTAGTTAGGTTTAAGTATTTCTAGGGGACTGATGACCCCAGAAGCTAAGTCCCACAGTGCTCAGAGCCATTTGAACCATTTTGTACTATTCTACAGACAGCATCATTTTCCCTGCATGCTTTCTATTTGGAAGTCCAGGTCTCGTGAGATCCGGCGGTTAATCCCGAATAACACAAGGGTGCTCGGATACGTGTGATAAGATATTGTACTACGCGTTTAAGCATAGTCTTTGTTCTACGGTCTGTGTTACCAGGCGGTGGCTGTTCTCAGAGGAGCCTCCACAGCTGCGGCTGTTCATTCCTCTAGCGCACCGACTGCGCAAATGCGTGCCAAACTGTTTTGTGCTCACTGTACATGGTGTCGACAGAAACGGAGCTGATCGGGTAGCTGACGACTCGGTGGGAACCCTGACGCGCTGTGCATTTCGCTACCCCTCCGTCCGCCCGCTCTCAAAAGATGCTTCCCAACAGTCAGCCTGGAGGTAACCTCTGGCGTGGTTGCATGCCGAGGGCGCGCCGCAGGCTTTCGTGCGGGGCGGTGCCACACGCGAGCGTCGTGGAACAATGCAGAACCACTTGTGCCGCCGCAACCAACAGTCCACCAGGGCCACGAGCGAGCCTTCGATCCGAGGAACGGAAAGCGCTTGGGGAACGCGAACTGAATGCCAAAAATTCCCTCGAAATACAATCACTATATCGTTACACATTTGCCGAAAATCAGTCAGCGTTCCAATACTAGAGAAGTTCAAACTGTACATTATTCAGGTTGCACATTATAATTCATTTTAGTTGCTTAACTCTGCACCTATACAGCGTGTCTCCGTAAGAGATACGGAACCCGGGGTCGGAGAAGCCAGCTTAAGGACATAGTGATTGTAGGAGGATACAAGATGACTTGGACAGGATTTGTGATTGGTGTCAAGAATGACAGCTAACTCTAAATATAGATAAAAGATAAATGTAAATTAATGCAGATGAATAGGAAAAAGAATCCCGTAATGTATGAATACTCCATTAGTAGTGTAGCGCATGACACAGTCACGTCAATTAAATATTTGGGCGTAACATTGCAGAGCGATATGAAGTGGGACAAACATGTCATGGCAGTTGTAGGGAAGGCGGATAGTCGTCTTCGGTTCATTGGTAGAATTTTGGGAAGTTGTGGTTCATCTGTAAAGGAGACTGCTTATAAAACACTAATACGACCTATTCTTGAGAACCGCTCGAGCGTTTGGGATCCCTATTAGGTCGGATTGAGGGAGGAAGCAATTCAGAGGCGGGCCGCTAGATTTGTTACTAGCAGGTTTGATCATCACGCGAGTGTTACGGAAATGCTTCAGGAACTCGGGTGGGAGTCTCTGGAGGAAAGGAGGCGTTCTTTTCGTGAATCGCTACTGAGGAAATTTAGAGAACCAGCATTTGAGGCTGACTGCAGTACAATTTTACTGCCGCCAACTTATACTTCGCGGAAAGACCACAGAGATAAGATAAGAGAGATCAGGCCTCGTATAGAGGCATATAGGCAGACATTCTTCACTCGTTCTGTTTGGGAGTGGAACAGGGGGAAAAGATGCTAGTTGAGGTACGAGGTACGCTCTGCCACGCACCGTATGGTGAATTGCGGAGTATGCATGTAGATGTAGAAGTAGGCTTGTCTACCGCTTTGTCTAGTATTACTGTTGTCCAGCTTATTTACAACTAACATGCGTAGAAGTTTACGTGTACTGCGCTGATTATTTACAAACGCCTTTTTTATTGCCTGCAAGAAAACAAGGAGGACGAACCTGATTACAAGGAAGTCATGATGCAGAATTTGTTTACCTTACCTGTCCATAATGTGGCTCTGTTGCATCGTATTTACATTGTCCTATCACATAAGGCGCTGTGTGTCAACGACAGACCCACTCATTACTCAGCGCTGAGTAGTACAGTACAATACGATGGAGCAGTATGGGTACGGTATTTCCTGGTCGCTGGATTGAAACGTGAGGTCCTATTGCATGGCCTGCAACGTCAGCTGACCTGAATCTTCTTGACTATTTTCTACGGGAATATCTGAAGTGGCTTGTGTATGAGATCCCAGTGGATACGGGGATGGAATTAGTTGCCAGAATCGTAGCTGCCTGTGATGTGGTTCGAAACACACCAAAGTTATTTGTCAGGATGCGTCAGAATCTTGTTCCTCGATGTCATGCTTGTATTCAGGTTAATGGCCATCACCTTCAGCACTTTTGTAAGATACGGTACGTTCATTTTGTCAACGATGGTTCAAATGGCTCTGGGCACTATGGGGCTTAACTTCAGAGGTCATCAGTCCCCTAGAACTTAGAACTACTTGAACGCAACTAAGGACATCACACACATCCATGCCGAGGCAGGATTCGAACCTGAGTCCGTAGCGGTCGTGCGGTTCCAGACTGTAGCGCCTAGAGCCGCTCGGCGACGTCGGCCGGCTGTCAAAGATGGTATTTGTAGTTAACTAAAGTATAAAAATAAGTACACAGTAACATAATGTTATTCCTATTATCTCCTTAATCTCACTTCTCGGGCCCCACGTTCCCTACCTCAAGTTGTTCAGAGGAGCATCCTCCATGTCCTAGTAAATTTTTGAACGCTCTTACGGAAACACGCTGTAGAGGTATTTAAGTATTTTGTATGCCTTCTTAGCAATTGTGCAAATGGACGTGGAAAGTGGTGTGAGTTGCCACCTTGGGACATTTCTGTCTGTTATTCCAGTTAGCGTTGAATGTTGCCGGTATTGGAGATCGAACCGGACGTCATACTACTCTCAGTGATCGACAGATGAGGTGATCTTGCTGCTTCAGATAAAAGGTAATTCAGGATGAGATTTTCACTCTGCAGCGGAGTGTGCGCTGATATGAAACTTCCTGGCAGATTAAAACTGTGTGCCGGACCGAGACTCGAACTCGGGAACTTTGCTTTTCGCGGACAAGTGCTCTACCAACTGAGCTATCCAAGCACGACTCACGCCACGGCCTCCTTTCTTTCAGGAGTGCTAATCCTGCATCGCAGGAGAGCTTCTGTGAAGTTTGGAATGTAGGAGACGAGGTACTGGCGGAAGTGGCGTGAGTCGTGCTTGGATAGCTCAGTTGGTAGAGCACTTGCCCGCGAAGGGTAATGGTCCCGAGTACAAGTCTCGGTCCGGCACACAGTTTTAATCTGCCAGGAAGTTTCATAGAATGTAATGCAATTTAACTGCGTGAAGTCTTTCCGTTGTCCTGATAAAGCATCTGTCCTGGACTGTCCCGTGTTTGTCCAGCAGGAGACACAGATGAAACGTCATTTCAGTTCATGGCATCCTGTATCATGGCACCACAAACCGTCTGCTAAGTTGATCCTCATAAACTAAAGTAGATTTGAGGGACTCTTTTTAGCGTCGTTAATTAATGTGGATTTTAAGTTGTTTTCTTGAAGTTACCTTCATGAAACAAACGATGTAAAGTATTTAATGTATCAGCAAACTACCGGAGATAAAATTATATTTTATCAAAAAGTAACAATAACCCAAAGAACCTATTACGTAATGTTTATGGCGGTGGCTAGATTGTTTTTAATATAACGGATGTAAGACAATGATTCGTAGTTCGGTACGCTATTCTGATACTCTCTCTCTACTTAATGTCGCACTTTGATGTGAAGGTGACAAAACATTGTCTCAATTTAATCACAGTAAAATACGTCTTGAATTTAATTCAATAGTGGACTATGCTGTTTTTTTTCTAATTGAATTTATTTTTAAAAAGTGATGGTCGACTGAGTAACAGCACTAGCGGACGCTTATGTGGAGGTGGGGACGATCGGAAGTCTTTCACGTCAGATCGAAATTCTGTGTATGCAAACAAGAACCTGCTTATTCATTAGTAATATACGAAGTCCGATATTTCATAAAGGTGATACGGTACCAAATTCGGTCACGTATTTCAACACGGTCTTAATACACCCACACAGACTTGATGATATTTCAGTAACTTTGTCATGAACCTAATTCAAAAGAATAGCAGAGGCTAATGCATATGAAATTCTAATTATCATAATGTACTTCATAAAAGAAAGTTACTTCCACTTCCATTATTCAGCAAGATAAATATCAGACAGAATAACAATTTAAGTATTTTTCCAAGTTAGAGAATATAACTTTTCCTCACGTAGCATTACTGAAGGCTTTTCTAAATATTTGGCATTTCATTTACGTAAGCTACATGACAGTAAGTTACGACGTCTAACACAGTTATACACAATACTATGCACTGGTTGCACTTAAATTGTTTCATTTTTTCTGTTCCATAATACACACGGCTGTCATGATTTTAGATATATATCTAAAACGTTACATGTTATAAAACTATTTTAAAACCCTGACTGAAAATCTGGTGTTTGCACTGGTAGACTGTTCTGGATAGTTCCATTGTGTAATTATGATATGTGACACAAAGTAGACAAATAGGAGAAGCACGTATCTCAGGGGGCTGTTGCCATCCGCGGCAGAGCTTGTATGGTGGAACTGAGGGGAGAAGTCTGAGTGCGTGAGCACCACACAGGGTCAGTACTACGACAGTGACACAAAGTCTTACATGGATAGCCTTAACTAGCCCTAAGGCCTAAAAATCTATTATATTATTAGTAATATAGGAAGTCCAACGTTTTATAAAGACAGAGCAGTGCAAAATTTATATACCTATTTCAATGTGATCTTAATACGCAGATCCGATGCTATTTCTGTAACTGTGTCATGAACCTGATGCGTAGAAGTAGCACAGGCTGATGCATATAAAATTCTAATTATCATAATGTAATATATCTATAATCTATAACTAATAATTGTTACTTTGCTACAGATTAATACCTTACCTTCTTTATTATACCAACAACAAAATAAGAGCGGAAATATTAGCTTCTGAGCGAAGTTACATAAAGACTGAATCATAGTACGAAACATTAACAGGTGAGGGATAAATCAATTAGCCATTCGCCTGATTCATACATCTTGAAGACCAGACTGCGGGGTTTTGTCATGGTTGCTTCTCCCAAGGCTGTCAGAAGCTCTGATGGATCGTCTTTCAGGGCTCTGTCAAACTCTTCTCGCAGCATCATATCTCCCATCTCATCTTCATCTTCCCTCTTCCGTTTCTGTAACATTGCCTTCAAGTTCATCTCCATTGTATAGACCCACTACATTACTCCTTCACCGGCCGGGGTGGCCGAGCGGTTCTAGGGGGCTTCAGTCTAGAACCGCGCGACCGCTACGGACGCAGGTTCGAATCCTGCCTCGGGCATGGATGTATGTGATGTCCTTAGGTTACTTAGGTTTAAGTAGTTTTAAGTTCTAGGGGACTGATGGCCTCAGAAGCTAAGTCACATAGTCGTCAGAGCCATTTGAACCATTCTTTCAGCTTTCCCTTCTTTGCTTTTCCATATGTTCCTTCTATTTAGCGTTCCTTTCGAGCACCTCATTACTGATCAGTCCGCCTGATTTTCAACATCTTCCTATTCCGCCACGTCTCAAACGCTTCGTTTCCCATTATTTCCGGTTTTCTTATAGTTCATGATATACAACCAGACAAACCTGTGCTCCAGACGTACATTCTCAAAAATTTCTTCCTCTGATTGAGGTCGATGTTTGATACCAGTGCAGTTTTTCTTGAACAGGAATGCCTATTTTTCCTGTGCTAATCTCCATTTTGCGTTCTCCTAGCTTCGCCGTTGAGTGTTATTTTGCTTTCAAGTCAACGGAATTCGTTAGCTTCTTCTACTTAACTTCTTCAATAAATTTGGCGGCATTTTTCTCGTGAAATAGTTTTGCGACAATTTAGAAAACTTGTATTTGGGGTAGAATGTGCAACAGATCTGTGAAGTCCATCGGAAATCTTGCATATTTATCGTGATAATGAAATTTAGGAGACTGTATACTAAGGGAGGCAGAGTAATATTGACTCAGTCATTTGTCAATTGGAATGAGAAGTGTGTTTTCTAATACTAATACAAAAGACCTTTAGTAATTGGCGGAGCATTGAAGTACGGAGTATAAGGTATGCATATGTAACTGAAGATGCAGATCTAAATGTTGAGACCTCACAGTAGTCATAGAGGACAACACGGCGACTGCAAAACGCTTCCGTCGAGATGACAGCGTCCGGCTGTGAATACAGTGGATTGCAGGAGGGCTGCTGTATTTTAGCCTTTGTTGTAGCTGCTGCGCTCGCCCCTGTGAAACTTGATACGCTGCTAAACTGGATTGTGTAGTTGCCATTAATAGCGTCCATCGGATTTACTGGAGGATTTATCAATAAAGCGTTCACTAACTCGTTTAGTGTCGCCGTAACTACGTCACGCCGCACCTGCGCTAAAAATTAAAACCTGTGCGCAGGACAAAATCGCTCTCCCGAACTATTTTCCAGATCAAGTGTTTGATATAATCCTCTTGTCACGACCTGAAATGTTCTCATATGGTATCACTGCAGATATTTATCCTTGTTCATTAACCTTTCGATTGGTTGGCGGTTCTCATCTGAAACAATTACAAGCTAATTTCATTTCCTTATAACTACAGACTCATACTTGATTTACAACTTGTTTTCAATATGTCGGTTGTAGCCATTCAGCACTATCTTTCCACGTAATATTCCTCCTAAAATACACTCCTGGAAATGGAAAAAAGAACACATTGACACCGGTGTGTCAGACCCACCATACTTGCTCCGGACACTGTGAGAGGGCTGTACAAGCAATGATCACACCCACGGCACAGCGGACACACCAGGAACCGCGGTGTTGGCCGTCGAATGGCGCTAGCTGCGCAGCATTTGTGCATCGCCGCCGTCAGTGTCAGCCAGTTTGCCGTGGCATACGGAGCTCCATCGCAGTCTTTAACACTGGTAGCATGCCGCGACAGCGTGGACGTGAACCGTATGTGCAGTTGACGGACTTTGAGCGAGAGCGTATAGTGGGCATGCGGGAGGCCTGGTGGACGTACCGCCGAATTGCTCAACACGTGGGGCTTGAGGTCTCCACAGTACATCGATGTTGTCGCCAGTGGTCGGCGGAAGGTGCACGTGCCTGTCGACCTGGGACCGGACCGCAGCGACGCACGGATGCACGCCAAGACCGTAGGATCCTACGCAGTGCCGTAGGGGACCGCACCGCCACTTCCCAGCAAATTAGGGACACTGTTGCTCCTGGGGTATCGGCGAGGACCATTCGCAACCGTCTCCATGAAGCTGGGCTATGGTCCCGCACACCGTTAGGCCGTCTTCCGCTCACGCCCCAACATCGTGCAGCCCGCCTCCAGTGGTGTCGCGACAGGCGTGAATGGAGGGACGAATGGAGACGTGTCGTCTTCAGCGATGAGAGTCGCTTCTGCCTTGGTGCCAATGATGGTCGTAGGCGTGTGTGGCGCCGTGCAGGTGAGCGCCACAATCAGGACTGCATACGTCTGAGGCACACAGGGCCAACACCCTGCATCATGGTGTGGGGAGCGATCTCCTACACTGGCCGTACACCTCTGGTGATCGTCGAGGGGACACTGAATAGTGAAGGCTACATCCAAACCGTCATCGAACCCATCGTTCTACCATTCCTAGACCGGCAAGGGAACTTGCTGTTCCAACTGGACAACGCACGTCCGCACGTATCCCGTGCCACCCAACGTGCTCTAGAAGGTGTAAGTCAATTACCCTGGCCAGCAAGATCTCCGGATCTGTCCCCCATTGAGCATGTTTGGGACTGGATGAAGCGTCGTCTCACGCGGTCTGCACGTCCAGCACGAACGCTGGTCCAACTGAGGCGCCAGGTGGAAATGGAATGGCAAGCCGTTCCACAGGACTACATCCAGCATCTCTACGATCGTCTCCATGGGACAATAGCAGCCTGCATTGCTGCGAAAGGTGGATATACACATTACTAGTGCCGACATTGTGCATGCTCTGTTGCCTGTGTCCATGTGCCTGTGCTTCTGTCAGTGTGTTCATGTGATGTATCTGACCCCAGGAATGTGTCAATAAAGTTTCCCCTTCCTGGGACAATGAATTCACGGTGTTCTTATTTCAAATTCCAGGAGTGTATTTACAAGGATTTGGCTGCGTCGTATTATGTAGCTAATTCACTCTATAGAATTTCGAATCAAACACCTTTCAGCCGTCTAAATTTCCAGATTGTTATTTTACTGGGTTACCAGTTTCGGAGATAAATCACGCTATCTTCAGGCCTCGTGACCGTCCAGCAGGATGATTTCCCACGTCTAGTCGAGTCAGATTCGATGACTGCGATCCGAAGATTTTTGAGACAGCGATCACTTCCAACATCACCTGCCGAAACTCGTAGCCCAATAAAATAACGGGGTTGGAGATATAGATGACTGAAGAGTGTTTGATTTGAAATTCTGTACTGAACAGCAGAGATCCCCCAATCATGTGTGAAAAGATGGACACAGAGAATTCATTCCATTTTTGCCTGAATGAACTCCCTCCACCTATTATTCGCAGATCTTTAGGGCTTGTGGTTTTAACTGTCCTCCTCATTTTTGACAGGCGTCTCCAGCACCATACAGCGTGACAGTTATTGAACTTAATGAAAAAAACGTAAGATAGTTACAGACTACTGCGTGCACACACTTTATTCAACATGTCACTACAGATATTTGGATTTAGGTTATGACATGTTGGATACGCCTGCCCTCATTGCCGATCTCGTGGCGCCGACGAATTTCGAAATTCTGCATGATCATCTGAAGTTTCGGGACATTGATGCTGTCGATGACCTCCTGAATGGCTGTTTTCAGCTCAGCGGTGGTTTTGAGGTTATTGCTGCACACCTTGTCTTTAATACAGCTCCGCAACAAGGAGACTCATGTGTTCAGATTCGGAGAATATAGAGGCCAATCAAGGCCCATTCCAGTGGCCTCTGAGCACCCCACAGGACATCAAACACTCTCCTGCTTCGATGGGGTCAAGCTCCGTCTTGCATGAACCACGTTTTGTCGAAATCAGGATAACTTTCGATAATGGGGATGAAATCATCTCCCAAAACCTTCACGTATGGTTCGGTGGCCACCGTTCCGTCAAGGAATATCGCTGCGATTATTTCGTGACTGAACGTTGCAGACCACACAGTCACCCGTTGAGGGTGAAGTGACGTCTCGATCGTAAAATGCGGATTCTCAGTCCTGAAAATGCGCAATTTTACTTATTGGCGAAGCGATTCAAATTAAAATGGGCTCTGTCGCTAAACTAAACCATGATGCGCATACTAATTCCCACCATTCCCCGTGACCTAACGCAAACCGTTCAGAAGTTATGGCGGTTTTATTTCATATGGTTAAATAATTGCCACCATGTACCTTAAATTATTCCACAGAATTCATTTAATTTTTGACCGTTGTCCAAGTTCCACAGTTGTAAAGTGCTACTCCCCAAATCCAGCTATTGCCCGCCTTTTCCTTTCTTCAGGCCGTCCGGTGTGGCCGAGCTGTTCTAGGCGCGCTTCAGTGTGGAACCGCGCGACCGCTACGGTCGGAAGTACGAATCCTGCCTCGGGCATGGGCGTGTGTGATGTCCATAGGTTACTTAGGTTTAAGTAGTTGTAAGTTCTACGGGACTAATGATCCCAGATGTTAAGTCCCATAGTGCTCAGAGCCATTTGAATCATTTTGAACTTTTCTTCAGTTGTGTGAACAAAGCATTGTTCTTTTACTCATAGCCATTACTTTTAGATCTCTAATGGTTTGTTCCTCTCTTCTTTGCTTCCTCCGCCTTCTGTTACCTTGCTCCTTGATTTTTTTCTTTAATTATAGTTCCTCTAAATTTTAAAGTTTACCTCTTCTGATTCCCTGGAACACACGAGTATTTTTGAGTTAATTTCCATTTTCTACTGATCGCTTAGTACTGCGACCACATCTAAGGTCACTAAGACATTTCTTGCATCTGGATGTGGTGTTAGCAGAACTCATACACAGGCCTAAGCACCTGCATTATTCCTCCTTACAGGCATTTAATTTTTGCTCTGCTCTGTATTTCAGTTTAATTACTATCAGAATTATCATTAGTTTTCTCAAAGTCTAGGAGTGCGGTGTAAACTTTTCTGCAATAGATTCTCATGTTTAATATTGCACAACAATTAAATTCGTTCTTACGACCACCATCATGAAGTAACGTAAAGGAATTAGTAGTTGAGGGCAACGAAAAATACATTTTAAGTAATCCACAGCTCCTCTAAAGCTGCAGGCTCTGTAATTTTGAATGATATACCTGCTAAAGTTCGCCGATTGCCTGTCTGCGTAGCTGTGAAGACTCTTAGTCACACTGAATAAATAAATGGCGCAGGGGTGACACGTGGTGTTCGCGTTTTTACAGGACAAGGATGAAATCCCCAAAGGGCCCGTTTTTCGTGGATTCTCTAGTCTCTAGCTAGGACATGGTTGATTGCCACCACACCTCCACACAGCCCAGGACTGGCCGACGTCGCGGTCCACCTCTGACGACAATATTACGACGGTTTCCCAAGCCCTTGCTTTAGTTCATGGTCTCTCACATCGAATCACAAACCATTCCCATGTAATAATTTATTTTCTCGCGAGAAGGACAGCAAAAGTGCGATTCACTTAGCAGCATGGTTGTAACGTACAAGAAGATAGAGTTAAGAAATATGAAAGAAAATAAGACAAAGATAATGAATAAATGCACTGTTCTCGAAAGCATATTCTGACAACGTACTCGGCTATAATACTGGGTTACAACGCCACCTTAAGTTCTCAGGTGATTTTGCACACGGTCCTCAGAATCCAGATTTCCTTGACCATAAATCATCGGTAATTTTGTCGCACTTTAAGATAATAACGGCAGTAATAATGAATTTGCGGAGTGTTCGCGAATGATCTTGTATGCTATAACTGTAATTACGCAGTTGGAATTTGCTTCCAGAAAAACTGTGTTGGAAAACAATATACACTCCCACCTCTCTTTCTCCATATTGTAAGCAATAACATTTTCCTAAACACATCACCTGAAACTCCGAAAATCTTTCTGTTCCAAACGATCTCTAAGGTAGGTGTGTCAAGATTCCCGGAGAAGACAACGTTTGAAGTAAGAATAATGAAGTAAGACACAGACACTACTCATTCAATACACATTGCTTATTCCGCTAGTGCCAGTCGAATTCTTTCGTGTTCATCTATAATCTTTTTGAACGACTCTCAAGTTATCAAGAACGCTATAATAACATTTGTTTCGAAGAGACGTGTATTATGAGTATATGCAAAATTGCCATTTATGTAAAGACAAATCACGGACTACATGTTTGTTGAAAACAGACAACGGATGTCACTAAAACAAAAAGAAAGCTTTCTCGAGGTAGAGTTGCAAAGTACCAGCTTACTCTAGGTCACCACTGTTTTCCATAAACATTAAAGTTTAAAGAGCAATATGTGATCGTCTTCTCAGTGATTAAGTGGATATGAAACAGGCAACAAATTCAACTATCAGCTCCTTGTGGGCACTAAGATTTTTTCTTTCTTTTTCATTCTGTTAATGTAGAGGATAAAGACATGTTGAAAATTGACTCAGATTTTACGTAGGTCACCCTGTAATTGATTGGGCGCGTCGGTTTATGCATTGCAGGACAGACTACTTCCAACTAAAAATAAACCATGCCTAGTAAAGCACTGGCGTATTCGGGCCAGGCTTCGGCTTTTGAAGATCTTTGCTTTATTTATGTAATAGTGGAAGTCATGTTTTGAATTAACAAATAGCGGAGAACATATAACGTTACAATGATTATAAAATTGTGAAACTGCCTAATGTACATGGAAAGTACGACAAAATAATTTAGGACTATGTGTAAATTGCAGTTGAACATAAGAATGCGTATGCTTATCTCTGTGTGAAGGAGTTGCAAGTGTTCATAGCAAGAACAACTACGAAGAATCAGAGTGATTGCATGGAATTTTTTTGGCCGCAACATAGTTGGTAAAGATACACTAGTGTATGAGAATTGTTTTCCATAACAACTACACTGAAACTAGTAGACGAGTTTCACAAAATAACTATGACAGAAGTATAAATAATATTAAATGCAGACTTGGGAACATAAGAAAAGCTTTTCCGAAAATAAAACCATAAGTACGTTAAGGTACACACTTACTACAATGAAGAGCCAAAGAAATTGGTAGGCCTGTCTAATATAGTGCACAATGGACATGAATGGATGCAGGTGATCTGACAGGATGCTTATGTACGTGTCATCTGCCAGAGTCGTATCTAGACGTATCAAGGGTCCCTGATCAACTGCACGCGCCCCACACCATTAAAGAACCTCCTCCAGCTTTAACAGTCCCCTGCTGACATGCAGGGCTGACACTTATTGATGACCCAGCATTCTAATCTTCAGCAATTTGCGGAAGAGTTGCACTTCTGTGGCGTTGAAGTATTCTCTTCATTGTCATTGATCCCGTTCTTGCACTATCTTTTTCCGGCCTCAGCGATGTCTGAGATTTCATATTTTAGCGGACTGCTGATTTCACAGTACGCTCGTGAAGTGATCATATTGGAAAATCCCCACTTCAACGCTGCCTCGGAGATTCTGTGTCCCATCGTTCGTGCGCCAACTTTAATACCACGTTCAAACTGACTTAAAACTTGATAACCTACCATTGTAACAGCAGTAACCGATCTAATAAGTGCGATAGACACTTCTTGTCTTGTATAGGCGTTGCCGACCGTAGCGGCGTATTCTGCCTGTTTACATGTCTCTGTATTTGAATATGCATGCCTATACCGATTTCTTTGGCGATTCAGTGTATAAATGCAATGTTATGGGATGATTTCTGGAAGTATTTATCTAGTGGGTAGCATTGTGCAGAATCAGCACAAAGAGGATAAAGACTGCAAAGGACAAGGTAAAAGAAGTGATATTGCGGAATGCTGAAGATAAGGTATATTAGATCTATGAAAGAGTACGGAATTGAAGCGGACGGAAAAGAATTTTTTGGCAGAGATTAACTAAAACAAGAGATCGGGAGATAGGAGACACCTTGAGGGGTCAAGTAAGAGTCATACAGGTACTGGAAGGAAGGGTAGAGCGGTAAAACTCAAGAGAAAGACCGTGGCTTAACTGCGGATTTATAATGGCTGTAGGATTAAGTTATGCACAGGTATACCAACGCGGAGTGATGAATCAAACCATAGTTCTGATCGAAGACTACCACTGCAGCAACAAATACAAGAACTGAATTACGTCTTGACCAGTATACCAGGTGATTCAAAATGAAAGACAGATATTAATTTTTATTACTTTAAAACTATGAAAGAAATAAAACACATCATGCCTGTCACTCTATAGAGGAAGGTTCAAAGTTTTGACACAGGTGCGCTGTTGTTTACTTGTACCAACACGACACCATGAGAGGAACCATTTTGTGTGTTGGCATTTGCGCTAAGTAAATCCATTGTTCAAGTGGAACTTGCATTCCGCCGTCGATTCAGCAAGAAACAGCCTCTGTTGAAATAGATTTACTACTGGCATAAAAATTCTGGGAAGTTGGTTGCGTATGCAAAAGGTAGAGCGTTGGTCGGGTATGAACGTCTGATGAAAACGCGCACACGGAACAGTCGAAGTCCACAAGACGGACAGGCCCGGAACTTCAATTTCCTCAAACATCGGTGTGGCGTGTTCTGAAACGAGGCGTGCATATGAATCCTCACAAACTCCATTTCAGTTACTGCAGAAATTGCATCCCAACAACCTTAACAGAAGGTACGAATTTTGCATTTCAGGTCTGCAGCATATGGCAGACGGCAATTTTTCCGAAGGACTTATCTATACAGACGAATCTACGTTTCATCTGACTGGTGAAGTAAACCGCCGTACTGTAAGAATTTGGGGACCACGGAACCCTGTCAACGTTGTTCGACCTGAAAGAGTCTAATCGAAACTGAATGTGTTTTGCCTCGTATCTATTCACAAAGTTTATGCACCTTTCTTTATTTGCGAAGGCAATTGTGACAGTAACGTCATTCCTGGACGTGCTGCAAAAATTGGTTGCTTACTGAAATTCACAAACATTGCACTGACTTTATTTTCATACATGGTGTCCCGCGTGAATTTCACCTTGAAGTGGGGCGTTATCTTAACAATACCATCCCACAACGTTGTATTGGAAGAGACGGGAAACAAGATCTTGTTCACTGATTTTGGCTTCCCAGCTGACCATACCTCACGCCTTACGATTTTTTTTTCTTTCTGTGTGGTTACGTAAAAGAGAGTTTTTGTCTCACCTATGGCTGCTGCTCTACAAGAACTGAAAAATCGAGTTGTTACGGCAATCGATTCAATAAACAGGTAGCACACTGGACTCCCATTTGGAAGGACGACGGTTCAAACCTGCGTCCGACCAGCCTTATTTAGGTTTTCCGTGATTTCCCTAAATCGCTTCAGGCAAATGCCGGGATGGTTCCTTTGAAGGGTGGGGTCGACGTCCTTCTTTCTCCTTCCGACATCCGATGGGACCGATGAATGTGCTGTTTGGTTCCCTTCCCCAAATCAACCGACCAATCAACCAGTAAGTAAACAGCTACCTGTTGATTCGTGTGTGGATTGAAATAGCCTACCGTTTCGATGTTTCTAGATCAATGCATTGTGCTCATGTTGAGAGTATTGTATGGTGTTTGTGAGAACATAAACTTCAAACCTTCTTTCCACAAAGTCTTTCTTTCATACTGTGAAGCGCCAAAGAAGCTGGTATAGGCATGCCTATTCAAATACAGAGATATGTAAACAGCAGAATACAGCGTCGCTTTAGGGAATGACAATACAAGACAACGGGTTACTCGCATAGTTGTTAGGTAGGTTACTGCTACTACAATGGCAGGTTATCAAGATTTAAGTGAATTTGAACATGGTGTTATAGTCAGTACACGAGCAATGGGACACAACATTTCCAAGGTGGCAATGAATTGCAGATTTCCCATACGACTATTACACGAGTATACCGTGAATATCAGGAATCCGGTAAAAATCAAACCTCCGACATCGCTACGACAGCAAAAAGATTCTGCATGAACGGGACCAACGACAACTTTTCACAATCGTTCAATGTGGCAGAAGTGCAATCCTCAGTTATTGTTCTAGATTTCGAAGCCAGTCTATCAACAAGTGTCAGCGTGCGAACCATTCAACGAAACATCATCGATAAGGGGCTTTCGTAGCCGAACGCCTACTCCAGAACCTGAAAGACATAAGGCTTTACACCTCGCCTGGGCCCGTCAACACCGACATTGGACTGTTAATCATTGGAAGAATGTTGCCTGGTCGGACGAGTCTCGTTTCGCATTATATGCAGCGGATGGACGAATAACGGCATGGAGTCAACCTCTTGAATCCATGGACCCTGCATGTCAGCAGCGAACTGTTTAAGCTGCTGGATGGTCTGCAGTGGTGTGGGGCGTGTGCAGTTGGAGTGACATGGGAGTCCTGATAATTCTAGATACGACTCTGACAGGTGACTCGTATATAAGCAGCCTGTCTGATCATCTGCATTCGTGTCCGTTGTGCATTCCGACTGACTTGGGGTAATTCCAGGAGGATAATGCGACATCCCAAATGTCCCGATTTCCTACCGAGTGTCTCGAGGAACACTCTTCTGAGTTTAAACACGTCTACTGGCCACCAAACTTCCCAGACATGATCATTATTGAGTATATCTGGGATGCCTTCCGACGTCCTGTTCAGAAGAGATCTCTACCCCCTAGTACTCCTATGGATTTATGGACAGCCCTAAAGCATTCATGATGTCAGTTCTCTCCAGCACTACTTCATACATTAGCCGAGTTCATGCCACGTCGTGTTGCTGCGCTTCTGCATGCTCGCGATGCCATATACTATATTAGGCAGGTGTAACAGTTTCCTTGGCTCTTCAGTGCAGTCTGTCTGTAATGAACCACTGAAATCTTTTCAGTCACCCTGCATTCTGCTACCAATCATGCTTAGTAAATGTATGGCCCGAAGTAAACGTGTCAATGATTGACGGACTGCAATGCCAGTATTATGAACTCGACCTCATTAGGGAGGAAGATGTGGGAAAGGAGAGCTTGCAAGTAATTAAATTTATTACGTAGTACTTATGTCCTTGGCTTAGACATGGAAGCTATTTACTAACGATTAGTAACGAAACAATAAGGTCTGCAGCTGCCCAGAACCACGACAGGGATTCCGAGTCACACAGTTATGCCCGCGGAGTGCTCAGGAGCATTTGAGCAAAGAGTTGCGCAACAGTGGCGGTGAGCGCAACACGTTGCTTGCTCCCCCACCTATCTTGACTGCCGAGCGGCCGGCTCGTGCCGTTGGAGCTGTACTTCAGTCGCCGTCATCTCCGCTCCGCTCCAGAGGACGCCGCGGGGTGACGTAGTGCCGTCCCTGCCCTCCAGGTAATTCGCCATCACGCCGGGAGGTCGCCAGGCTATTGAGTTTGCGGCACAATCTTTTACGCGGAGGAGCATCGCAATTAGCTCGTGAAAATTACGATGCCGGGAACGGCTACTGGAGTGGGGAGTGGCTGGGGAGAGAGGAGGGGAGAGGGGAGAGGGGAGAGGAGGGGTTGACGCTTCTGCCAGCGCGCTGTCTGGTGGTCGGCCGCTCATACAGACTTCCGGGACGACGACAATTACATCACACTTCTCCTCAACCACCTCGAGCATAACAACATATCTTACAATCTCCGCAAGCTGGACTTCAACCTTCCTATCGTTTTTCCTTTCATTTAGAATCTAGGCACTTTGCCACCCCTATATCGACGTATCGCACCTACCGAACACTTACACACGCTCCATTCTGTCTTATAACGAGACTAGAATCACCTCCGTCTTCGTAACAATGAAATTTGCACCGTAATTTATATCCTATTAAATGCAGCTCTTCCCTTCCTATCCTGTCCAAACACAGGGATCCTTTTCCCCTTATACACACTGAAGAGCCAAAATTGGTATACATGCCTACTATCGTGAAAGCACAAGTGCCGCAACACGATGTGGCATGGACTAGATTAATGTCTGAAGCATTGCTGGAGGGAATTGAAACCATGCATGAATCCTACAGCGCTGCCCATAAATCCGTAAGAGTACGAGAATGTGGAGACCTCTTCTGAACAGCACGTTTCAAGCCACCCAGATAAGCTCAGTAATGTTCACGTCTGGGAAATTTGGTGACCATCGGATGTGTTTAAACTCAGAAGAGTGCTCCTAGGGCCACTCTGCAGTAATTATGTATATTTTGGGTGTCGCAATGTTCTGTTGGAATTTCCCAAGTCCGTCGGAATGCCAAATGTACACGAATGGATGCAGCTGGTAAGTCAGAATGCTTACGTACGTGTCACTTGTCAGACGTATCTGGAGCCCCATATCACTCCAATTGCACACACCACACCAGTATAGAGCCACCACCAGCTTGAACAATCCCCTGCTGATACGCAGGGTCCGAAGATTCATGAGGTTCTCTCCATACCTGTACACGTCCATCTGCTCGATACAATTTTAAACGAGACTCGTCCGACCGGGCGACATGTATCCAGTCATCAACAGTCCGTTGTCGACTTTGACGGGCCCAGGCGAGGAGTAAAGTTTTGTGTGGTGCAGTCATCAAGGGTACACGTGTGGGCCTTCTGCTCCGAAAACCCATATCGATGATGTTTCGTTGGATGGTTCGCACGCTGACACTTGTTGATGGCCCTGTGTTGAAACCCGCAGTAATTTGCGGAAGGGTTACACTTCTGGCACGTTAAACGATTCTCTTCAGTCGTCGTTGGTCCCGTTCTTCCAGGATCTTTTCCCTGCCACAGCGATGTCGCAGATCTAATATTGTACCGGATTCCCGATATTCAAGGTTACTTCGTGAAATGGTTTGTACCGGAAAATCCCCGCTTCTTCGGTACCTGGGAGACGCTGTGCACCGACTATAACACACACAAATTCTGTTAAATCTTAATGACCAGCTATTGTAGCAGCAGTAATCGATCTAACAACTGCGCCAGTCACTTGTTGTCTTATATGGAAGTTATCAGCGTCGTACACTGCTTCTTTATATATCTCTGTATTTGAATAGGCATCTCTACACCAGTTTCTTTGGCGCTTCACTGTATTTTCTTATTTGTTTCCTCTTCATAATATGTGCTGCTCAGAGACAATGTCTAATTCCCTTTCCGTCTGTCTGCCATCCATGCATACATCTACACACTTGAACCCTTAAACCTAACACTCCTACTACTATTTCTTCCCTGTGCAATTTTCTTTATTGTTGTATGAAAGAAGAATATTGGCTATTTAATTTTCATTAATATCTGTTCCATCCATAAAAATATTTTATATAATTTTAGGAACATACAACAGATCAATATGGATGTTATGGTGTGGCTCGTAACAATCTAAGAGCTCACGTAGGAGGTGCAGGTGGACATGTGCACGTCTTCTGAGTTCTTCTTGAAGAAGACCACGCACGATCGTGGGTCCGTTGATGATTTGACTGTGTCAATTTGTTACAGGAATGAGCAAGTGTACTTTCCAGTAATAAATATATAAATTTTGTCTTCTGCCGGATTTATTCCACTTTTCCAAAGCCCAAAGCAAAGTTTGTCAACAGTTACTGACACACCGAGGATTATGCTGGTACACAATTCCTAGCCGCGCGGTCTCAGGCGCTGCTTTCATGGGCTGTGCCGCTGTTCCCGGCGGAGGTTCGAGTCCTCCCTCGGGCAGCAGTGTATGTGTTTGTCTTTAGGATAATTTAGGTTAATATTGTGTAAGCTTAGGGACTGATGGCCTTAGCAGCATAAGATTTCACACAATACCTAGTGTAGCAGAAATGCAATTAAAGTTGAATAAAACTGTATTGTTAATAAGGATCTCTAGCAGTGAACACACTTCAGCTCAGGCCAGGCCTTGCTCTTCTAGTGAGTTCTGACGGCCACTCCCAGCGACCGACTCCACCGAACTCGTTGTCGACCAGACAAAGAATTTTTGTCCCTTATTTCTGGCCTATCATTGGCCATGAAGGCAAAGCCACTATATAAGGCCATGCTAATATCAACCAATGAGAGATGAGAAACTGTTTTCACGTAAACAGCCAAGTCTTGTGATCACGTTGCAGTTGACTGGAATATTGGGATTGAAGCCCTATTGCACAAGATTACATTTGAGACCTGGTCAGTTAGCCATAAATCTTACAAACATCTGTAAATATACTTTTTGGGATACATTGTTTGCTGTGTTTTTAAACTGACAGGCTAACGAGGTGAATTTCTGTACTGCTTGGAGCCCACCCCTTTCTCGACTCAGGGGAGGTTGGTGGAACAACAATCTTCCCCATTTTCTCCTCCTCTGCCTCCTCCTTCTCCTTCTTCTTCGAGGCACGTGCTAGGCACTTGTCCGTTGCGATATCCACCGAATCATCAGTTTTACTATCCTTGAGGTTATGTAACAAAAAGGTAAAAGAAGAACTGTTGTTGTTGTTGTTGTCTTCAGTCCTGAGACTGGTTTGATGCAGCTCTCCATGCTACTCTATCCTGTGCAAGCTGCTTCATCTCCCAGTACCTACTGCAACCTACATCCTTCTGAATCTGCTTAGTGTACTCATCTCTCGGTCTCCCTCTACGATTTTTACCCTCCACGCTGCCCTCCAATGCTAAATTTGTGATCCCTTGATGCCTCAAAACATGTCCTACCAACCGATCCCTTCTTCTAGTCAAGTTGTGCCACAAACTTCTCTTCTCCCCAATCCTATTCAATACCTCCTCATTAGTTACGTGATCTATCCACCTTATCTTCAGTATTCTTCTGTAGCACCACATTTCGAAAGCTTCTATTCTCTTCTTGTCCAAACTAGTTATCGTCCATGTTTCACTTCCATACATGGCTACACTCCAAACAAATACTTTCAGAAACGACTTCCTGATACATAAATCTACACTCCTGGAAATGGAAAAAAGAACACATTGACACCAGTGTGTCAGACCCACCATACTTGCTCCGGACACTGCGAGAGGGCTGTACAAGCAATGATCACACGCACGGCACAGCGGACACTCCAGGAACCGCGGTGTTGGCCGTCGAAAGGCGCTAGCTGCGCAGCATTTGTGCACCGCCGCTGTCAGTGTCAGCCAGTTTGCCGTGGCATACGGAGCTCCATCGCAGTCTTTAACACTGGTAGCATGCCGCGACAGCGTGGACGTGAACCGTATGTGCAGTTGACGGACTTTGAGCGAGGGCGTATAGAGGGCATGCGGGAGGCCGGGTGGAAGTACCGCCGAATTGCTCAACACGTGGGGCGTGAGGTCTCCACAGTACATCGATGTTTTCGCCAGTGGTCGGCGGAGGTGCACGTGCCCGTCCACCTGGGACCGGACCGCAGCGACGCACGGATGCACGCCAAGACCGTAGGATCCTACGCAGTACCGTAGGGGACCGCACCGCCACTTCCCAGCAAATTAGGGACACTGTTGCTCCTGGGGTATCGGCGAGGACCATTCGCAACCGTCTCCATGAAGCTGGGCTACGGTCCCGCACACCGTTAGGCCGTCTTCCGCTCACGTCCCAACATCGTGCAGCCCGCCTCCAGTGGTGTCGCTACAGGCGTGAATGGAGGGACGAATGGAGACGTGTCGTCTTCAGCGATGACAGTCGCTTCTGCCTTGGTGCCAATGATGGTCGTATGCGTGTTTGGCGCCGTGCAGGTGAGCGCCACAATCAGGACTGCATACGAACGAGGCACACAGGGCCAACACCCGGCATCATGGTGTGGGGAGCGATCTCCTACACTGGCCGTACACCTCTGGTGATCGTCGAGGGGACACTGAATAGTGCATGGTACATCCAAACCGTCATCGAACCCATCGTTCTACCATTCCTAGACGGGCAAGGGAACTTGCTGTTCCAACAGGACAATGCACGTCCGCATGTATTCCGTGTCACCCAACGTGCTCTAGAAGGTGTAAGTCAACTACCCTGGCCAGCAAGATCTCCGGATCTGTCCCCCATTGAGCATGTTTGAGACTGGATGAAGCGTCGTCTCACGCGGTCTGCACGTCCAGCACGAACGCTGGTCCAACTGAGGCGCCAGGTGGAAATGGCATGGCAAGCCGTTCCACAGGACTACATCCAGCATCACTACGATCGTCTCTATGGGAGAATAGCAGCCTGCATTGCTGCGAAAGGTGGATATACACTGTACTAGTGCCGACATTGTGCATGCTCTGTTGCCTGTGTCTATGTGCCTGTGGTTCTGTCAGTGTGATCATGTGATGTATCTGACCCTAGGAATGTGTCAATAAGGTTTCCCCTTCCTGGGACAATGAATTCACGGTGTTCTTATTTCAATTTCCAGGAGTGTATATTCGATGTTAACAAATTTCTCTTCTTCAGAAACGCTTTCCTTGCCATTGCCAGTCTACAATTTATATCCTCTCTACTTCGACCATCATCAGTTATTTTACTTCCTAAATAGCAAAACTCCTTTACTACTTTAAGTGTCTCATTTCCTAATCTAATTCCCTCAGCATCACCCGATTTAATTTGACTACATTCCATTATCCTCGTTTTGCTTTTGTTAATGTTCATCTTATATCCTCCTTTCAAGACACTGTCCATTCCGTTCAACTGCTCTTCCAAGTCCTTTGCCGTCTCTGACAGAATTACAATGTCATCGGCGAACCTCAAAGTTTTTACTTCGTCTCCATGAATTTTAATACCTACTCCAAATTTTTCTTTTGTTTCCTTTACTGCTTGCTCAATATACAGATTGAATAACATCGGGGAGAGGTTACAACCCTGTCTCACTCCTTTCCCAACCACTGCTTCCCTTTCATGCCCCTCGACTCTTATTACTGCCATCTGGTTTCTGTACAAATTATAAATAGCCTTTCGCTCCCTGTATTTTACCCCTGCCACCTTTAGAATTTGAAAAAGAGTATTCCAGTCAACATTGTCAAAAGCTTTCTCTAAGTCTACAAATGCTAGAAACGTAGGTTTGCCTTTTCTTAATCTTTCTTCTAAGATAAGTCGTAAGGTCAGTATTGCCTCACGTGTTCCAACATTTCGACGGAATCCAAACTGATCCTCCCCGAGGTCTGCATCTACCAGTTTTTCCATTCGTCTGTAAAGAATTCGCGTTAGTATTTTGCAGCCGTGGCTTATTAAACTGATAGTTCGGTAATTTTCACATCTGTCAGCACCTGCTTTCTTTGGGATTGGAATTATTATATTCTTCTTGAAGTCTGAGGGTATTTCGCCTGTCTCATACATCTTGCTCACCAGCTGGTAGAGTTTTGTCATGAATGGCTCTCCCAAGGCCGTCAGTAGTTCTAATGGAATGTTGTCTACTCCGGGGGCCTTGTTTCGACTCAGGTCTTTCAGTGCTCTGTCAAACTCTTCACGCAGTATCGTATCTCCCATTTCGTCTTCATCTACATCCTCTTCTATTTCCATAATATTGTCCTCAAGTACATCGCCCTTGTATAAACCTTCTATATACTCCTTCCACCTTTCTGCCTTCCCTTCTTTGCTTAGAACTGGGCTGCCATCTGAGCTCTTGATATTCATGCACGTGGTTCTCTTCTCTCCAAAGGTCTCTTTAATTTTCCTGTAGGCAGTATCTATCTTACCCCTAGTGAGATAAGCTTCTACATCCTTACATTTGTCCTCTAGCCATCCCTGTTTAGCCATTTTGCACTTCCTGTCGATCTCATTTTTGAGAGTCTGTATTCCTTTTTGCCTGCTTCATTTACTGCATTTTTATATTTTCTCCTTTCATCAATTAAATTCAATATTTCTTCTGTTACCCAAGGATTTCTAGCAGCCCTCGTCTTTGTGCCTACTTTATCCTCTGCTGCCTTCACTACTACATCCCTCAGAGCTACCCATTCTTCTTCTACTGTATTTCTTTCCCCTATTCTTGTCAATTGTTCCCTTATGCTCTCTCTGAAACTCTGTACAACCTCTGATTCTTTCAGTTTATCCAGGTCCCATCTCCTTAATTTCCCACATTTTTGCAGTTTCTTCAGTTTTAATCTACAGGTCATAACCAATAGATTGTGGTCAGAGTCCACATCTGCCCCTGGAAATGTCTTACAACTTAAAACCTGGTTCCTAAATCTCTGTCTTACCATTATATAATCTATCTGATACCTTTTAGTATCTCCAGGGTTCTTCCACGTATACAACTTTCTTTCATGATTCTTAAACCAAGTGTTAGCTATGATTAAGTTGTGCTCTGTGCAAAATTCTACTAGGCGGCTTCCTCTTTCATTTCTTAGCCCCAATCCATATTCACCTACTATGTTTCCTTCTCTCCCTTTTCCTACACTCGAATTCCAGTCACCCATTACTATTAAATTTTCGTCTCCCTTCACGATCTGAATAATTTCTTTTATTTCATCGTACATTTCTTCAATTTCTTCATCATCTGCAGAGCTAGTTGGCATATAAACTTGTACTACTGTAGTAGGGAAAATAAGGAGATGGGACCTGGATAAACTGAAAGAACCAGAGGTTGTACAGAGTTTCAGAGAGAGCATAAGGGAACAATTGACAGGAATAGGGGAAAGAAATACAGTAGAAGAAGAATGGGTAGCTCTGAGGGATGTAGTAGTGAAGGCAGCAGAGGATAAAGTAGGTACAAAGACGAGGGCTGCTAGAAATCCTTGGGTAACAGAAGAAATATTGAATTTAATTGATGAAAGGAGAAAATATAAAAATGCAGTAAATGAAGCAGGCAAAAAGGAATACAAACGTCTCAAAAATGAGATCGACAGGAAGTGCAAAATGGCTAAACAGGGATGGCTAGAGGACAAATGTAAGGATGTAGAAGCTTATCTCACTAGGGGTAAGATAGATACTGCCTACAGGAAAATTAAAGAGACCTTTGGAGAGAAGAGAACCACGTGTATGAATATCAAGAGCTCAGATGGCAGCCCAGTTCTAAGCAAAGAAGGGAAGGCAGAAAGGTGGAAGGAGTATATAGAAGGTTTATACAAGGGCGATGTACTTGAGGACAATATTATGGAAATAGAAGAGGATGTAGATGAAGACGAAATGGGAGATACGATACTGCGTGAAGAGTTTGACAGAGCACTGAAAGACCTGAGTCGAAACAAGGCCCCCGGAGTAGACAACATTCCATTAGAACTACTGACGGCCTTGGGAGAGCCAGTCATGACAAAACTCTACCAGCTGGTGAGCAAGATGTATGAGACAGGCGAAATACCCTCAGACTTCAAGAAGAATATAATAATTCCAATCCCAAAGAAAGCAGGTGCTGACAGATGTGAAAATTACCGAACTATCAGTTTAATAAGCCACGGCTGCAAAATACTAACGCGAATTCTTTACAGACGAATGGAAAAACTGGTAGATGCAGACCTCGGGGAGGATCAGTTTGGATTCCGTCGAAATGTTGGAACACGTGAGGCAATACTGACCTTACGACTTATCTTAGAAGAAAGATTAAGAAAAGGCAAACCTACGTTTCTAGCATTTGTAGACTTAGAGAAAGCTTTTGACAATGTTGATTGGAATACTCTTTTTCAAATTCTAAAGGTGGCAGGGGTAAAATACAGGGAGCGAAAGGCTATTTATAATTTGTACAGAAACCAGATGGCAGTAATAAGAGTCGAGGGGCATGAAAGGGAAGCAGTGGTTGGGAAAGGAGTGAGACAGGGTTGTAGCCTCTCCCCGATGTTATTCAATCTGTATATTGAGCAAGCAGTAAAGGAAACAAAAGAAAAATTTGGAGTAGGTATTAAAATTCATGGAGACGAAGTAAAAACTTTGAGGTTCGCCGATGACATTGTAATTCTGTCAGAGACGGCAAAGGACTTGGAAGAGCAGTTGAACGGAATGGACAGTGTCTTGAAAGGAGGATATAAGATGAACATTAACAAAAGCAAAACGAGGATAATGGAATGTAGTCAAATTAAATCGGGTGATGCTGAGGGAATTAGATTAGGAAATGAGACACTTAAAGTAGTAAAGGAGTTTTGCTATTTAGGAAGTAAAATAACTGATGATGGTCGAAGTAGAGAGGATATAAAATGTAGACTGGCAATGGCAAGGAAAGCGTTTCTGAAGAAGAGAAATTTGTTAACATCGAATATAGATTTATGTATCAGGAAGTCGTTTCTGAAAGTATTTGTTTGGAGTGTAGCCATGTATGGAAGTGAAACATGGACGATAACTAGTTTGGACAAGAAGAGAATAGAAGCTTTCGAAATGTGGTGCTACAGAAGAATACTGAAGATAAGGTGGATAGATCACGTAACTAATGAGGAGGTATTGAATAGGATTGGGGAGAAGAGAAGTTTGTGGCACAACTTGACTAGAAGAAGGGATCGGTTGGTAGGACATGTTTTGAGGCACCAAGGGATCACAAATTTAGCATTGGAGGGCAGCGTGGAGGGTAAAAATCGTAGAGGGAGACCGAGAGATGAGTACACTAAGCAGATTCAGAAGGATGTAGGTTGCAGTAGGTACTGGGAGATGAAGCAGCTTGCACAGGATAGAGTAGCATGGAGAGCTGCATCAAACCAGTCTCAGGACTGAAGACAACAACAACAACTGTAGTAGGTGTGGGCTTCGTATCTATCTTGGCCACAATAATGCGTTCACTATGCTGTTTGTAGTAGCTTACCCGCATTCCTATTTTCCTATTCATTATTAAACCTACTCCTGCATTACCCCTATTTGATTTTGTGTTTATAACCCTGTAGTCACCTGACCAGAAGTCTTGTTCCTCCTGCCACCGAACTTCACTAATTCCCACTATATCTAACTTTAACCTATCCATTTCCCTTTTTAAATTTTCTAACCTACCTGCCCGATTAAGGGATCTGACATTCCACGCTCCGATCCGTAGAACGCCACTTTTCTTTCTCCTGATAACGACATCCTCCTGAGTAGTCCCCGCCCGGAGATCCGAATGGGGGACTATTTTACCTCCGGAATATTTTACCCAAGAGGATGCCATCATCATTTAATCATACAGTAAAGCTGCATGTCCTCGGGAAAAATTACGGCTGTAGTTTCCCCTTGCTTTCAGCCGTTCGCAGTACCAGCACAGCAAGGCCGTTTTGGTTAATGTTGCAAGGCCAGATCAGTCAATCATCCAGACTGTTGCCCCTGCAACTACTGAAAAGGCTGCTGCCCCTCTTCAGGAACCACACGTTTGTCTGGCCTCTCAACAGATACCCCTCCGTTGTGGTTGCACCTACGGTACGGCCCTCTGTATCGCTGAGGCACGCAAGCCTCCCCACCAACGGCAAGGTCCATGGTTCATGGGGGGGAAAAAGAAGAACTATTGGAAAAGAAGAACTATTGGAAGCAAAACCAGTAGTGTGGGTAAAGCCAAGACTAGGGTGGGTTAGCGATCTCATCTGAAATAGTTCCTTCAGTATACTGTGAAGAAGATGTTAACACAAAGCAGTTATTATACGCAATAGTGAGAGTAATTTTGTCACATGATCGACGATTTGTATAGGGCAATAACTTCAGGCCCCATTTAGGGTAAATGTGATTCTTCAATCTCGCACTGACGATATGGCTGAAACCGAACAGTCGGATATAATTTCGGGATTTATTCCTTCATATTATTTCCTGTTGTTGCCGAATGTGACCAAGATATGCTGCCGGTAATGGAGTGCGAATTAGACGTGGGCCCGTGACACGTCATCGGCGGTTATCCAAAACTGACGAGCCTTCTGCAGAGTGCTTTGTGTGAAGTGATAAGTCTGTGTTAAAGCTACGTTCTGTGGAAGAGAACTCCTCTGTGATGCTATGGAAAGGCAATATAATTGTCTCATGGATATTCTGCTTTCACTGTCGCCTGAACAAACACTAAAAGCACATCACTATTGTCAGGTGCATTACTACAACTTAACACCGCGAGTTGCTCCTGTGTGTAGCTGCCTGACGTATTCCGGTAGCTCTTCTGGTGGAAGCCGCCTTTACAACCTGTCATCGATTCCCCGAAGGCAGAATCTGATCTCGTCGTTACATGCACGTTTGCGCTCGTGGAATCTGGCGTCGTTACATACACCGTGGCTAAAACACTGATACGGATTTCAAAGGAACTGTTTATGTCACTGGGCTGGAGAATTGAATGAGCAAGAAGAGGTTTACTTGGGTACTAAGCAGATAGGAGGGTGTTGAGGATATTAGTGACTTCTCTTTAACTAGCTGCCCGTAAAACGCAAGACTTACGTCGTGCATTGGCTACTCCCCCAAATGCGTCTCACGGGTTGGCCCCGGATAACTTTACGTCACTAAGAATCACAAGAATAAGAGTCAGATTGATATTTCGTGCGCGTTGATTAGTCTTCTCAGCAGAAACCACCGCTGATTTATCTTCGCAGGAGGTACTGTACTGCTACATCATATTCAATAAATATGCTCTCCTGAAGAGGAGAGTTTATCACGAAAGCTATGTGGTGCATTTAAAATTTGATACGTCTCCGAGCGAGAACTGACAACTTTAGGTTCATTACTGTTACCGACGTGAAAAAATAAATAAAATGAAAAAAAAAAAAATAATAAGAAAATAGTTAAATACTTTTATCATCACGGGTGAGTAGCTCAATTAAGACCAATTTCTTGAGTAGTAGATCAGCACATAGAATTTAACAGCTAATACATCCTTTATGTGCTGTTGCACGACACAGTTACTTATTTGTTTTAGAAAGATACGGAATTTGCTATGTAGCACCTAACACATTAATTACAATGATAACGTTCTGTTGTTGTGGTCTTCATTCCGAAAACTCGTACCGTGCAGGTCTCCACACTATCCTGTGTGAGCCTGTTCCTCCAGGAATAACTATTGTAACCCACAGATATTTGAACCCATTTGCTGTGTTAATCCCTTGGTCTCCATGTACAGTTTTCGCCCCCTGCTCCCCAACTTCGCTGCAGTAGCAACTTGACAATTCCTTGACGCCTCAGAGTGTCCCCTTCAACCATCCCTTCTGTTAATCAAGTTTTGCCTCAAATGTCTTTTCGCTCCAATTCTATTCAGTACCTCCTCATCATTTACGCAATATACGCATCTACCCTTCAACGTTCTTCTATTGTACCATGTTTCAAAGTGTTCAGTTCTCTTCTTGTTTGTACTGCTTATCGCCCATCTCCCACTTTCGCATATGGCTGCACTCCAGACAAATACATTCAGAAAAGACTTGCTAACACTTACATTTATTTTAGATGTTAACCAATTTCCCTTCTTTAGAAACGGCTTCGTCGTCATTGCAGCCTACGTTTTCTATCCTCTCACTTCGACCATTTTGAATTACTGTAGTTCCCCTAGGTACTGCATTTAGTATCTCATTTCCTAATCTAATTCTCTGTTCACTTGATTTAACTGGGCAACATTCTATTACTCATATTTTTCTTTTGTTGATGTTCATCTTTGATTCTCCTTTCAAGACATTGTCCATTCCGTTCAACTTCTCTTCCAAGTCGTTTACTGCCATATTTGACAGAATTAGAATTCCATTGGCAAATCTCAGGGTTTCAATTTGTTTTTGGCAAACTTCGGTCTTACATCAGTCTGGATCTCAAATTTTTCTGACTGTGCTCCTCTGAATCTCACCCTTGCTTTTGTGTCAGTCAGAATTTCGTTTATGAGTTCTTGTGTAGCTCCATCTAATCCTCTTTTCTTCAGGATCCTAACAAGAGTCTGTCTGTCGATGGAGTCATATGCCTTTGTGAAGTCCACGGAGATTGTTATTGTCTTTTTGTTTTTTAAGGCCCTGTGTTATATCAGTTGCTTCAGAATAAATATCTGTTCTACATATCCTCTTCCCTTCCTAAATTCCACATTGTACTTTCTACCAGTTTTCTAATCTCTTCAGGGAGAGTTTTGACAGCACCAAGTATCCGATCTCTTGTGGCGATATTCCTCTGTAGTTGTCTGTATCTCTCTTGTCCCCCTTCTTATGTATTGGTACTACAACCGCATGCTTCCATCCTTCTGGCAAATTCTTTGTTCTCCAAATCTGGTGGATTATATTGGTCATGTTGTCTATTGCTTTGTTGCCTCCCCACTTTATTATCACGGCTGCTATACCATCTTCTCCAGTTGCTTTATTATTCTTTAGATCGCTTATAGCATCTGCGACTTCATCTCTGGTTGGAGGGCGTTGATCTCTCTCTTCTGTGTCAACCCCCAATTCCAGCTCGTCTTCAGGTGGTTCACAGTTCAACAGGTCGTGAAAGTACTCTACAAAAATCCTACAACTCTCCTTCGTACTAACAGCCAGTTCCCCTTCCTTATCTCTTATAAACAGTTCTTTACCCTTGTATCCAATAAGACTCTTTTTGAATATCCCGAAAATGTGCCTGCTCTTTTTTTTTTAAGTTGGTCTCAATCTCGTCCAGTTCCTGCTTCATCTTCTGTCTTCTTGTCCATCTTATTGTTCGAGCCGTTTCCTTTCTTGCTCCTAAGAAAACTTCCCATTTTTCCGGGTCCTTCTTGCTCCTCTAGGCTCTCCAGGCTTTCCTGCCAGTCTCTACCGCTTCCTCACATTCCTTGTTCCACCACCAGTACTTCCGTTTCTTTTCTTGCTTTCTCCATAGTTCAGCGTGTTTCGCTATATTTAGCTTCATGTCGTCCCATCCACTCAATGGTTCAATTCCCTCCTCATATCTGGATCGATTGTGTCTTAATTTGTCTGTCTTCATGTTTCCGGTTCTTCTATTCGTCTGTGGCAGTCTGCCCCCGGTTGGAATCCAAAAGCACTCAACTTCTCTAAGATAACGATCCGATTCTATTCTTGTGTTCTTCTTCAACTTTGTGTTCATTATCTCTTTATTGTTTGTCCGGCTAATCGCTATATGGTCAATTTGGAAT